>NC_137071.1:40551649-41151649 GCF_951640355.1 Cnephaeus nilssonii | reverse complement strand
TCACTCCCCGGGAGACCCAAGGTCCCAGCCCCTCCTTTTTTTCTTTTTCTTTTTTTTTTTTTTCAGCGCCTCCTTAAGTGGAGGCTAGGGCCGGCTGGAAGCAAGTATCTAGGATTTATTTATCTTCTATAATTGAAACTTTGTAGCCTTGAGTGGAGGCCAGGGCTGGCCAGGGCGGGTGGGAAGCTTGGCTTCCTCCATCCCAGGAGGCAACCCAAGCCTCCTGCTTGCTCCAGCTCCGTGGCCACTGCCATTTTTGTTGGGATTTATTTATCTTCTATGTGGCCGCTGCCATTTTTGTTGGGATTTATTTATCTTCTATAATTGAAATTTTGTAGCCTTGAGTGGAGGCTAGGGCTGGCCAGGGCGGGCAGGAAACTTGGCTTCCTCCATCGCCAAGGCAACCCAAACCTCTTGCTTGCTCCAGCTCCGTGGCTGGCTGCCATCTTGGTTGGGTTAATTTGCATACTCACTCCTGATTGGCTGGTGGGCGTGGCTTGTGGGTGTAGCAGAGTAATGGTTAATTTGCATGTTTCTCTTTTATTAGTGTAGATTGTAGTTTTAATTTGTGTTTCCTTAAGGATAAGGAGGTTGAACCTCTTTTCATCAGCAGGAGGTGACAGAGTGCAGAATATGGCAGTGTCGGCTGTGGCGGGATGGTGGAGCAGATGAGCAGGGGTACCAGACCAAGGCAGGGCACCGGTCACTGTCATCAGAGTGAGCCTCTGGTAGTTATTGAAAATTCTTTGCTCCTGTGCATCGCAGTCCTGCCTGGCATTCGCACCTGCTGCTGGCACCAGCCCCGCTCACACCTGCAGCCAGCGTCAGAGCTGCTGCTTGCACCCACTGCCAGCACTCAGCACTGGTCCCAATTGCTTAGTGCCATCAGCTGGTGCAAGTGGCAGCTGCCGGCCGTGATCGCCCATGAGGGCTTCTCCACCATCCCCTGCTCCTGAGGGGTGATCAGGTCAGCAGCCGCCCCTTGCACCCGCTGATGGTGCCGACCCTGCTCACACCGGCTGCTGGCGCTGGCCCCAATCGCTCTGCGCCTTCAGCGCATAGGAGCAGTGACAGCAGGAGCGGGGCTGCTGGCAGACGGGACAAGGGCTGAGGCAGGTGGGCCTGTGAGGGGTGTGGAGGATGGGCATCACAGCCCACAGTTCCTTTCAAGGTGCATGAATTCGTGCACTGGGTCCCTAGTAATCCATAAAATAAAATAAAATGATAAACTGCAACCTATCAAAATTAAAAACTTTTGTTCTGTAAGACACTATGAAGGGAATTTAAAAAACAAGCTTATAGACTTGGAGGAAATAAGGACAGGTATCTTCCACTTTCTGAATGTCTGCATTATGCCACCTCACTTTTATGAAAGACCTATATTAGTACCTGTTTTCACCAACTGAAAAAAATCCTAAGAGGATTTTCACTTTTATGAAAAAAGCTGTTACAGTACTAATGTAGATCTTTCATAAAACCAAGTGGCATAATGAGAACTTTTGGACAGCAGAGGATATTCTTCGCTTTATGCCATTCTGACTTACAAAAGGTTTCATAGAAATGCTCTACTTTGGGATAGTGAGGGAACCTGTACATAAATAACTCACAAAATTCAATAGGAAAAACAACAGCCCAACTAAAACATGGACAAAACACTTGAACAGACACTTCAAAGTGAATATATGAATGACAACTAAGCACATGCCAAGATATTCAACACCATTAACATTAGGGAAATGCATATTGAAACCATAGGTAGTACTATATACCTGACAAGACCAAATGTTGGCACAGAAGTGAAGTAACTGAAACTTTCATATATTGCTGGTGGGAAGACAAAAACAGTGATTTTGGAAGAGAGTTTAGCAGTTTCTTACAGTTAAAAATACATTTACCCAGCAATCTCTTTTAGGTATTTATCCCAGGGAAATGAAAATTCAGGTTCACAAAAAAAAAAAAAATGTACCTGAGTGTTTATAGCAACTCTAGTTATAATTGCCAAAGGGTGGAAAGAAACCAAATATCCAACAGTAGGTGAATGCATAAACAAACACTAGTACATCCATAATTTGGAATACTACTAGGCAATAAAAAAGAACTACTAATATATTCAATGATTGGGATGCACAACACAAACATTATGTTGAGTGACAGAAGCCAGATCAAAAGGTAAACATACTATATGATTCTATTTATATCAGTGGTCGCCAACCGGTGGCCCATGAGGTCCGAAAGGTTGGCAACTGCTGATTTATATGGTATTCGCAAAATGATAAAACTATAGTGGTAGAAGATAAATTAATGGCATCTAGCAGCTAGGGGTCTAGAGAGTGTATGTCTACAAATGGGTTACAGAAAGGACACGATGGCACATTTCCATATCCTGACAGAGGTAAACCTACCCTGAGTGGCCAGATTACTCTGATCTCTGAACGCATAACAATCTGGCCACTAAGTGTATATCCTATATAATAAAAGGCTAATATGCAAATTATCCCCTTGACCAGGAGTTCGACCAGCAGGCAGTCCGGCCAACTGCCCATGTCCCCTCCCCCTGGTCAGGCTGGCCGGACCCCACCCATGCACTAATTCATACACCGGGCCTCTAACACACACACACACACACACACACACACACACACACACACACACACTGAGTGGCCAGATTATTATGCGTTCAGAGATCATCATAATCTGGCCACTCAGTGTATATAATAAAAGGCTAATATGCAAATAGACCAAATGGCAGAACACCCAAACAACTGCAACCAGTCGCTATGATGTACACTGAACACCATCACCAGTCACAATTTGATGCAAAAAATACTTTCTTGCCATTGAAGCAACATTTTACTCATGACTTTTCGATTTTCCATTTGTCTTTCCTTCAGTTGATGTGGCACCCATTTTCCTTCCTTTAAAATCTTTCCCATTGCATGTAAATGATCAGAAATTGTTTGCTGAGCAACGTTTAATCTTCCTGCAAATTGTTTTTTGAGTTTGACACGCATCTTCATCTAAATAATGCTTGTAATTGTTGGTCTTCAAACTTTTTCAATTGACCTGGACCTTCTTTGTCTTTCACAATGAAATCATCACTTTTAAAGCATTTAAACCAGCATTCACAAGTATCTTGAGATGGAGCATGTTCACCATAAGCTTCCCAAAGTATACGATAACTTTCAGCAGCACTTTTATTTAAAATAAAGTAATGAATTAAAACTTCCCGCAAATGCTCTTTTTTTGGCACAAAATTTGACTTTTTTTTTTTAATTTAATAAATCTTTATTGTTCAGGTTACAATTGTTTCTCCATTTTCCCCACCATATCTCCCCACCACCCAGTTCTCACCCCCCCCTGCACTTACCTCCCCACCGCTGTCCTTATCCATAGGTGTATAATTTTTGTCCAGTCTCTTCCCGTACCCCCCAGACACCCCTTTCCCCCTGAGAATTATCAATCCACTCCCATTCTATGCCTCTGATTCTATTATATTCACCAGTTTTTTCTGTTCCTCAGATTTTTAATTCACTTGACTTTTAGATTCACTTGTTGATAGATATGTATTTGTTGTTCATAATTTTTATCTTTACCTTTTTCTTCTTCTTCCTCTTCTTAAAGAATACCCTTCAGCATTTCATAGAATACTGGTTTGGCAGTGATGAACTCCTTTAGCTTTTTCTTATCTGTGAAGCTCTTTATCTGACCTTCAATTCTGAATGAAAGCTTTGCTGGGTAGAGTAATCTTGGTTGTAGGTTCTTGCTATTCATCACTTTGAATATTTCTTGCCACTCCCGTCTGTCCTGCATAGTTTCTGTTGAGAAGTCAGCAGACATTCGTATGGGTGCTCCCTTGTAGGTAACTAACTGTTTTTCTCTTGCTGCTTGTAAGATTCTGTCTTTGTCTTTTGACCTTGGCATTTTAATTATGATGTGTCTTGATGTGGTCTTTTTGGATTCCTTTTGTTTGGGGTTCTGTGTGCTTCCTGGACTTGTAAGTCTATTTCTTTCATCAGGTGGGGGAAGTTTTCTGTCATTATTTCTTCAAATAGGTTTTCAGCATCTTGCTCTCTCTCTTCTTCTGGTACCCCCATAATTCTTATGTTGGTATGCTTGAAGTTGTCCCAGAGGCTTCTTACACTATCTTCAACTTTCTGAATTCTCTTCTCTTCTTGCTTCTCTAGAGGAGTGTCCTTTGCCTCTTTGTATTCCAAATCTTTGAGTTGATTCTTGCATTCCTCTACTCTGCTGTTGGGTCTCTGTATAATATTTTTTATTTCAGTCAGTGTATGTTTAATTTCTATTTGGTCCTTTTTTCATATCCTCGAGGGTCTCATTAAATGTATCAGCCTTTTCCATGAAATTCTTGAAAAACCTTATAACCGTGGTTTTGAACTCTATGTCAAGTCGTTTGTTCTCCTCCATTTCTTTCGTTTGGGATCTGTTTCCTTGCCTCCTCATTTTCGCTTCTTCCCTGAGTTGGTTGGGCAGCTTTGTGTACTAGGTGTCTTATTGGTTCAACGGGACAGCCTACCAGTTACCTGAGGTGGACACTCTTGGTGTACTCCTTTGTGTACTGTGTGTATAGCCTTGTTTTAGTTAAGTCTTGATTGTTGTTGGTGTCACTGGGAGGAAATGACCTCCAGGCCAACTGGCTGTGAGGGCCCGCTGTGTCTATAACGGGAGAATTGCTGTGCAGGAGACACGTTTATGGGGCAGGACTTGTTCCAGTGGGGCTTTGGTGCTCACTGAGTCTGCCTCTTGAATGTGTCCCTTATGAGAGTGGTTGAAATCTGGTGTCGTCTCACACCGACCACTAGATACACTAGTGTTTGGATTTCCAATGGGGTGCAGGTCAGCTACTGTCTGAGGCCCCCCAGCAGGAGCTACAGCAAGAACTAGTTTTCTCCTCTTTGCTTGGGCGGTTTTGGAGCCGTCTGACTGGAACTGCAGTTAATTTGGTTATGCTGCCACAGAACAGGCCATTTATATGCAAAAGCCGCTGTGTGGAGCCTGGGTGGGTTTGTAGAAGTGCGGGGCGGGGTCTCAGGGCAGGGTGGGGCGGGGTCTCAGGCCGTCACTAGGCTAGGGCGTGGCAAATGGCGATGGCTGCTGTCAGCTGTCTCTGCCTTTCCGCATTTCCAAGTCCCTGCATCCCTCGCTCCAGCGAAGTAAACACTGATTGCTGGGCGCACCTCTGCAAAAAGTCACTCTCACTTTCCGCCCCGATGGCCAAGAGTCCAGCTTCTCCCCGTAGGCGTCTGGGTCCCCTGCATGTCCCCAGAAACTGGATTTCAGAGCGATCGGGAGCTTGTCTCCCTTCGGGTTGAAGAAAAGCCGTGCGTCCAGTCGCCCACCACCAGCCCGATTCTCGCGCCTCCGTACCTCAGCTTTTCAACGTTTGTGCTCCTTTCTCTCCTTAGTTGTAAATCTACCACTCAGCCCGCTTTCCTGTGGTTCTGGGTGTTAGATGTTTTGTCTTTTAGTTGTATTTTTGAAATTGTTGTGCGAGGCGGCAGTTTAGTTGTTTAACTTTGCTGCCATCTTGGTTCCCTGATATTTTTAAGTGTAAAAATACCTATGATGTTAACACCTTCAGAAAATTTGATATATGAAGTTTTGAAGCTTGCTGTCAATACAACAAAATAGTATACATATCAAATCGCATATATATCAACATACGTGTAACTCCATCTATTGAAAAAAATCTGTATTAACTGGTACACCTGGTATCTCTCATGAAATAGGTTTTTAAAATCCTCACCAAATCCAATAATGCATAAAAATAATTACACAACATGACCAAGTGGATTTTATTTTAGGCATGCATGGCTGGTTTAACATTTGAAAATCAATTAGTCATGCACTGCATAACAACATTTCAGTCAGCGATGGATGGCACATATGATAATCGTCCTGTAACATTATAATTGAGCTGAAAATTTCCTACTGCCTAGAGACATCATAGCCATCATAACACAAAGAGCAAAGATTGCAAAATCAACAAGGCTGTGATAGAGATGATAAACTTGAACCTAGTCTGTGGATGATGACATTGAGGAACTCCTAGAGGTGCAGATGAGGAATTGTAGGAATAGGAACAGGAATGCAGAGCTGAAGAAGAAGCAAGAGAAAAGGAAACTAGAGAAGGAATAGAAGGACCCCCAAGAAAATTTACAACGTAGAGTTTAGCAACATGCTCCTTAAAACGTTTGAAAATATGGACCCTGATTATGAAAGATTTTCATTAAAAGAGAGGAATGTTCATGGTGCATTATGTGCTTACATGCAAATCTATAATGAAAAAAAAATAAATCAAGCAAACCACCATGGTTATATTCCTGAAGAGTGACACCTCCTCTAAATGAGCCCCAGGGAGTTCCATCAGGAGGTGTTCCAGAAGGTACCATTATCACAGAAGATGACAACTCCATGTGTGTTACTGCTCCTGAAGACCTTCTAGTGAGATAAGATGTGGAGGTAGAAGACAGTGATACTGATGACCCTGACCCCATGTCAGCCTAAGCTAATGTGTGTGTTTGTGCCTTTTTATCAAAAAAGTAAATATAAAACTTATAGAATAAAGATATAAAGAAAATATTTTTGTATATCTATACTGTGTGTCTGTTTTTTTAATTAAATTTATTGGGGTAAAATTGGTAAATAACATTACATAAATTTCAGGTAGGTAACTTTATAATACAACATATGTGAACTATCATGAGTTCACTACCTAAAACCTAATCTTCTGTCACCATATACTAGTATCTGAGCCCTTTTACATTTTTCCCCCTCTACCCCTATTCCCCTTTCCCTCTGTAACCACCATTCTGTTGCATCTTTGAATTTGCTTTTTGTTGCTTTATTGTTTTAAATCTCACATATGAGTGAAATCATACTGTTCTTGTACTTTTCCATCAGATAAATTTCGTTTAGCATAACACTCTCAAGATCCATCCCTGTTGTTGCAAAAGGCAATATTTCATCTTGACGGCTGAGATGTATTCCACTGTATATATGTACCATATCTTCTTAATGCAATAATCAGTAGAAGGACATTTAGGCTGTTTTCATGTCTTGGCTATTGTGAATAATGCTGAAATGAACATATAGGTGCAAATACCTTTGTGAATAAGTGTTTTCAATTTTTTTAAATGTATTTTATTGATTTTTACAGGGAGGAAGGGAGAGGGATAGAGAGCTAGAAACGTCGATGAGAGAGAAACATCGACCAGCTGCCTCCTGCACACCCCCTACTGGGGATGTGCCCGCAACCAAGGTACATGCCCTTGACCGGAATCAAACCTGGGACCTTCCAGTCCGCAGGCCGACGCTCTATCCACTGAGCCAAACCGGTTTCGGCCAGTGTTTTCAAATTTTTGGGGTAGACACCCAGAAGAGGGAATTCTGAATTTTTTCAGAAACCTCCATACCGTTTTCCAAAGTGGCAGACCAATTTACAGTCACACTGGAAGTGTGAGAGATCCTTTATCCACACCCTCTCTACCACTTATTATTTCTAACAGGCGAGAGGTTGTATCTTATTGTGGTTTTGATTTACATGTCCCTTATGTTGAGCATCTTTTCATATACCTGTTGGCCACCTGTAGGTCTTCATTGGAAAAGCTCTAAACATTTTTAATCATATTTTTTGTTGTTGTTGAGATGTATGAGTTCTTTATATATCCACTTATCAGAGGTATTGTTTGCAGATTACTTTTCTCCAACTTGGTTGGTTGTTTTTGTTTGTTTTGTTTTGTTTTGTTGATGGTTTCTTTAGCTGTGCAGAAGCATTTTAGTTTAATGTATTCATTTATTTATTTTTGCTTTTACTTTCCTTTCCTTTGGAGTCAACATCACAAAAATCCCTATTAGACCAAGATCCTTAAGTTTAGTGCTTATTTTTCCTTCCAAGTATTTTATTGTTTAAGGTCTGATTTCCAAGTCTTTATTTTCAGTTATATTTCTGTATGGTGTCAGTTAGCATTCTAGTTTCATTCCTTCACATGTGGTTTTCCAGTTTTCCCAGAACCATTTATTGAAGATGTTCCTTTCTACATTCTTTATTTTTAGCTCCTTTGATGAAAATTAGTTGCCCATATATGTGTGGGTTTATTTCGGAGCTCTCAATACTGTTCCATTGGTCTATGTATCTGTATTTTTCTGCCAATATCATACTGTTTTCATTAATAAACCCCATTGATCATGACATATAATCCTTTTAATATAGTGTTGTGAGTGCGATTTGTGGGGTAGAGAATAATAGGAATAAGGATCTGGGCTGGAAAGGGATAGTCAGCCAGCAGGCCGAGATGGTAAGGAGGAAGCTGCATTGCACCAAAGCCGTGTCCCTGGACGACAGGCATAACAACCAACTGTGGAAAGGAAAAGCCACATGCCTGCTGGTGGCTGGGGAATCTGGACCTAAGACCACTGACGCAAAAAGGCTGCACTACAAAAGGTGGCAGGAGGAATGCAGTGTTAGGGGGAGAGAAACCCACTGTATTGTGGTTGTTTTGTAAGAATCTTAAAGGCTGCCAGAGAGAGACAGAAAGTTACATATAAGGGGTCTCCCATTAGACCATCAACTGATTTCTCAACAGAAACACAACAGGCCAGAAGGGAATGGAATGAAGTATACAAAGCAAGGGACTGAATCCAAGAATACTCTATCTAGCAAGGCTATCATTCAAAATCAAGGTGAAATCAGGAGCTTTGCAGACAAAAAAATGATAGAGTTTATTACCATCAAGGCAGCAATGCTACAATCAAAAGACATAGGGTAGCTGAAAGGATAATAATACATAATACATAGTTTTCAAGAGACCCACCCCAGAACAAAGGTCTCATAGACTGAAAGTGAAGGGATGAAAAATAATTTTCAGGCAAATGGAAATGAGAAAAAAAAAAGCTGGGATGGCAATAAATATATCTGACAAAAATGACCTCAAAGTGAAGACCATACCAAGAGATAAGGAAGGCCAGTTAATCCTATATAATAAAAGCCTAATATGCTAAGTGCCCAGTCGACCAGTCGGCCATTCAACCAATCAAAGCATAATATGCTAATGATATGCTAAGGCTGCTCAACCACTTGTTATGATGTGCACTGATCACCAGGGGGCAGACAGTCGACCAGTCGCTATGACATGCACTGACCACCAGGGGGCAGAGCTCCAACCAGTAGGTTAGCTTGTTGCTAGGGTCCGACCAATTGGGACTGAGTGAGACAGGTCGGACATGCACTGGAGCCCTCCCACGGTCCTTCCCTGGCTGGCCAACCTCCCGTGTCCCTCAGCGGCCCTAATCGTGCACCAGTGGGGTCCCTCGGTCTGGCCTGCACCCTCTCTCAATCAGGAACTACTCAGGGGATGTCGGAGAGCCTGTTTTGGCCTGACCGCACAGGCAAGGCCAAGGGACCCCAATGATGCACAAATTCGTACTCTGGGCCTCTAGTAATACTATAGGAATCGATTCAACAACAGGATATAATTCTGGTAAACATATATGCACCCAATACAGGAGCTCCCAAATGCATAAAAAGACTTCTGGAAGATATCAAGGAAGAGATTGACAGCAATACAATCATAATAGGAGACTTTAATACACCATTGACACCACTGGATAAATCCTCTAGACAATAAATCAGGAAAGAAACAGCAATTCTAAATGACTCACTAGATCAGATGGAATTAATGTACATCTTCAAAAAATTGCACCCCAAAGATATGGAATGAATATACATTCCTCTCAAGGGTACATGGGACATTTTCAAAGATAGACCAAATATTAGAACACAGACGAAGTCTCTACAAATTCAGGAAGATTGAAAGCATATCAAGCATCTTCTCAGATCACAATGCCATAATATTAGAAATCAACTACAAAAAAATTCAAACATTGGAGGCTAAATAGCATGCTATTAAACAATGGTTTACCAAAGAGATCAAAGAGGAAATAAAAAACATTTTGGAAACAAATGAAAATGAAAACACAACAATCTAAAATCTATGGGACACAGTGAAACCAGTCCTGAGAGGGAAGTTCATAACACTACACCCCTAGCTAAAAAAAATTAAAAAATAAAAGAAAAACTGGTAATAACTTATCTAAGCCTACAACTTAAAGAACTAGAGCAACAAGAAAAGCCCAGAGTAAGTATAAGGAAGGAAATAATAAAGATAAGAACGGCAAAAAAAAATGACATAGAGAACAATAAAATACAAAAGATCAATAGAACTAAGAGCTAGTTCTTTGAAAGGATAAACAAGATTGATGAACTTCTAGCCAGGCTCACAAAGGAACAGAGAGAGAGGACCTAAATTTAAAAAAAAAAATCAGAAATGAAAGAGGTGAAGTAACAACTGATCCCACAGAAATACAAAAGATTGTTTAAAAAAAATACTATGAACAACTCTATTCCAAAAAACTGGAAAACCTAGATGAAAATGGACATATTCTTAGAAAAAATACAATCTTCAAAAACTCAATCAAGAAGAATCAGAAAACCTGAATAGGACAAGAACTACCGATGTAATTGAAGCAGTATTTAAAAACTTCCAGCAAACAAAAGCCCTGGTCAGGATGGCTTCACAGGGGAGGTTTACCAAACATTCAAAGAAGAACCCCAATCCTCCTCTAATTATTCCAAAAAATTCAAGAGGAAGGAACATTTTCAAGCCCTTTATATGAAGCCAGCATTACCCTAATCCCAAAACCAGATAAAGTCACTTTAAAGAAAGAGAATTACAGGCCAATATTCCTGATGAACACAGATGCTAAATCTTCAACAAAATATTAGAAAATTGCATCCAAAATGAACAAAATGACCTCAAAAAGTAAAAAGATCATACTCCATGACCAAGTGGAATTTATTGCAGGGATGTAAGGCTGGTACAATATTTGCAAATCAATAAACATGATACATCACATAAACAAATTGAAAGTAAAAAAAACCCACATGATCATATCAATCGATGCAGAAAATCATTTGACAAAATCCAACACCCTTTCTTGATAAAAACTCTCAGAAAAGTAGGAATAGAGAAAACATAACTCAACATAATGAAAGCCATATATGACAAGCCTACAACCAACGTCATACTCAATGGGCAAATACTAAAACCCTAAGAACAGGAACAAGACAAGGATGCCCACATTCACCACTCCTGTTCGACATAGTATTGGAACTGCTAGCCATAGCAATCAGACAAGAAGAAGAAATAAAAGGTATCTGAACTGGAAAAGAAGTAAAGCGGTCATTATTTGCAGATATCAGAATATTGTACATGGAAAACCATAAAGATGCCATCAAAAAACTAGATTTAATAAATGATTTCAGCAATGTAGCAGGATACAAAATTAACACCCAGAAATCTATGGCATTTTTATACACCAATATTGAACTCACAGAAAAAGAAACTTTAAAAAAAATCCCACTTACCATTGCAGCAAAAAAATTAAGATACCCAGGAATAAACTTAACCAAGTATGTAAAAGACCTGTACTTGGAAAACTACAGGACATTGAAAAAAGAGATAGAGGAAGATATAAACAAGTGGAAGAATATACCATGTTCATTGACTGGTAGAATCAACATCATTAAAGTGTCCATACTATCCATAGCAATCTATAGATTCAATGCAATCCCCATTAAAATACCAACGGCATATTTCACAGACCTAGAACAAACTCTCCAAAAATTTATATGGAATAAAAAAAGATCCCGAATAGCCATAGCAATTTGGAGATAGAAGAGCAAAGTTGGAGGGATGACAATACCACATATCAAGTTATATTACTGTTGGTGGGAATGCAGACTGGTATAGTCACTGTGGAAAGCAGTATGGAGTTTCCTCAAAAAGTAAAAACAGAACAGCCTTTTGACCCACCAACCCATGTCTGGGAATATATCCTAAGAATCCCGAAACATCAATCAGAATAAATATATGTACTCGTATGTTCATAGCAGCAGTATTTAAAATAGCCAAGATCTGGAAGCAGCCCAAGTCCCCATCAGTAGATGACTGGATAAAGAAGCTGTGGTACATACTAGTATACACAGTGGAATACTATGCAGTTTTAAAAACAAGGTGTTAGGATGGACCTAGCGATTATTATGCTAAGCAAAATAAGTCAGAAAAAAAAACACACGAATACCATATTATCTCACTGATACGTGGAATCTAACAAAATAAATGGACAAACAAAATACAACTAGAGGCATGAATACATGGAACAGACTGACAGCTGTCTGAGGAGAGGCGTGTGGGGACTAGATAAAATAAGGTGAAGAGATTAGTCAAAGAACATATATCTATAGCCCATGGATACAGACAACAATGTGGTGAAGGCCAGTGGGCACTGTGGGGGCTGGGTGGAGGAGGGTACAGGGTTGGGAGGAAGGGGAACATCTGTAATAGTGTCAGCAATAAAAAATAGACTTTTCCCCTTTAACCTTTATAATATAGTTAATTGTTTGATACTCTATTTTGAAAAAAAGGTTGTACTTTCCCCCTTCTGTCTATTTTGTTATCCTATTCAAAGTTTTGCATACTTTTGTCTTTTTGTTTCAGGTACAATTGCTCCATTCAAAATTACTTGAAATGCAGATCTTGTGGAGGTAAATTCTCCTAGTTTTTTTCCTTACTAGGATTGAATATCTTTATTACAAAAATGATTAAATGGGAGTACAAATCAGCATCAAAAATTTTGTAAGGAGTTGGAACAGGATGTAGGGTAAGAATATGATTGTTCATTTCATGGTCTCAAGATATGTGAAAAACTTTCCCTGAGACCCATTGATCAATATACATCTCAAATGCAGGAAGGCAAATCTAAAATACTGAGGACCTAACCCGATGCCTTTTAGAAACAGAATCAAAACCATACCAAATATTATAATAGCAAGATTGCATTTTAAGATTTGAAATTGAGTGATTTTCCTCAGAGTTGTCAAACTCTAATTAGGAGCAAAATTGTAAAGTGAGTAGGCTTGAAGAAGAAATACCCTTATGAGAGAGATTGGCTATTTCTAAAATGATTCAGGTCTTTCCCCTATTTTCAGATTCCAAGATATTATTGCCTCTTGTTTCACATCTTTACCCACAATTTCTCTAAGAGGAGAATGATAAAAAATCAAGTGTGTTATCACCTTACCTTTTAGAAATCCTACTGTCTTGTACCAGATAATCTCACATTAAAATTTATAAGGTATTCATCAACCCTTGAAGAAAAAACTGTATTTATTGACCTAGAGCAGAAAATTAGGAAGGTATGAGCAATCTCAAAATCTGATTAAAATTAGGTTTAAAAAAAATCAGTCCTGCCCTAACCGGTTTGGCTCAATGGATAGAGCATCGGCCTGTGGACTGAAGGGTCCCAAGTTCGATTCCGGTCAAGGGCATGTACCCTGGTTGCGGGCACATCCCCAGTAGGGAGTGTGCAGGAGGCAGCTGGTCGATGTTTCTCTCTCATAGATGTTTCTGGCTCTCTATCCCTTTCCCTTCCTCTCTGTAAAAATTCAATAAAATATATTTTAAAAAAATATATCAGTCCTTCTATTTTATGGGGCTATACTACTCTCTGGTTGCCCTATCAGGCCTGTTTTCTGTAATAAATAAGGGGAGGAGAGGAGGAATCCTTGTGACACAGTAAGTACTCCGTTGCTTAAACCCTTTGCTTTGGGGCTTGAAGGTTTTTGAGAAAAATTGATACAATAAATGAATGAACAAATGAACAAATAAATAAGACACAACTCTGGCAGACTTAACAGCACCACCTCAAAACAATTGAGGGGAGAGAGCAATATTAATAGGGGAAAGGAGGGAAAGGAAGAGACTTGAAAGGGAAGACAATGAGGGCACTGTGGGTGAGAAAAGTATTGGGCTTAGAGTAAGTCCAGTTCGAAGGAGTGGATGCTGGCAATGTGAGTTCTCCAGAACTTGAAGGTGCTGCACTAAAGGAGGGCACGCCTTCAGGGATTTTCTCCTGCTCTGTTTCAGTTGCTTGCTGGATCATTTTGACAATGCTGTTGTCCTTGACCTTGTAGATGGATGTATCTGACAGATCCAGGCTTCCCAGCTCTGACAGATCCAGTTCTGGAATGGGCATCCTCCAGAAAAGAAAGAAGTGGTACTGACTATTCACAGGGACCCTCATAACTGTTATCAATGAATTACTAGTCTGCATTCCAAAGATGGAGGGAGGACCCGGCTCTGGACCCTGTTATGGGATAGAGAAAAAGGCAACAGTGGAGACATTGCTGGCTTTGTCTTCTTGCTCTCCATCTTCTGTGTTTCAGTTTTTGTTTTTGACTGGGAAAGTCTTTATTTCTCCTTCCTATCCAAAGCATAACTTTGCTGAATATAGAGAGTGTGGCAAAGTAGATTAACAGTCGTCCATATGGAAAATGATATAATCCTATATAATAAAAGGCTAATATGCAAATCAACCGAACAGCGGAACGACCGGATGCTATGATGCACACTGACCACCAGGGGGAAAACCCTCAATGCAGGAGCTGCCCCCTGGTGGTCAATGCACTCCCAAAGGGGGAGCACCGCTCAGCCAGAAGCCAGGCTCATGGCTGGCAAGTGCAGCGGCGGTGGCAGGAGCCTCTCCTGCCTCCACTGCAGCATTAAGGATGTCCAACAGCAGGTAGCAGGCCTAAGCCATCAGTCGGACATCCCCCAAATACTCCCGGACTGCAAGAGGGCGCAGGCCAGGCTGAGGGACCCCTCCCCCCGGAGTGCATGAATTTCATGCACCAGGCCTCTAGTAATTAATGATAAGACAATAATAAATTGTGTTTCCCTTATTCACAACTGTAAGCCTGTAAACCTCTTTTGCCTCACCTTGTATTGCTCTTGGCCAATGGTTTCTCTTTTTCAATATTTTGAACATTTCATCCCACTATCTCCTGGCTTATAAGTTTCTGATAAAAGACCTGATTAAAATCTAATTGGGTTTTCCGTCTAAGTTACTCTTTTTATACTTGACTGCTTTTAGAAATTTTACTTGTCATTAATTTTTGACAGTTTAAATATAATGTATCTTGAACAAGGTCTTTTTGCCTAAATAATTAGGTGTTCTGTTAGCTTCTTGAATTCAGATTAGTTCTTTGCTTAGGTTTAAGAAGTCCTCATCAATTATTCATTTGAATAGGCTCTCTGTACTGTTCTCACTCTTATCTCCTTCTGGTATATCCAACATTTTTATGTTGCCCTTTCTATTGGAGTCAGATAATTCTCGAAGAATTGTTTCAATTTATAAACTACTAGAGGCCCAGCGCACGATTCAATCGTGCGGGTAGGGTCCCTAGGCCTAGCCTCCTGCGATCAGGGCCATCTTCTGCCTGTTCGCCAGTCCCCAGGCCCAATGCTGCCTCCGCCGCCGCCACTGAGCTGCCAGGCTGTTGGGATCACCAGCTCATCCCCAGCCGCTGCCGCTGCTGCTGGGGCTTGAGGCGCTGACGAAGGGGAGCACGGCAGGGGATCCGGGTGCGGACAACCGGCTCCCCGCCTCCGATGGCAGCGGAGCTGGGCAGGGGATCCGGGTGCGGACAACCGGCTCCCCGCCTCCGATGGCAGTGGAGCTGGGCAGGGGATCCGGGTGCGGACAACCGGCTCCCCGCCTCCGATGGCAGCGGAGCTGGGTGTCCAGGGTGTCCGAGGCGGCCCCCCTCAGCGGCCGCCAATCCAGCCGTTGAGAGGCAGGGGGGGCGGGGCGGGAGTCCCTCGCCTCTCAATGGCCGTATATGCCACCCCAAGTCCCGCCCCCCAGCCTCCCACCGCCCAATCGTGGGCGTAGCGGAGTGATGATTATTTGCATATTGCCTTTTTATTATGAAGGATTGGTTCTCTCTCTTTTTCCTCCTGAGTCATTTCTTGGTTTCCATCTTTGAGCCCACTCATTCTCTCTTCCATGTCCTCAGGTCTATATCTAATGCTAATACAGTCTTCATCCCATTTATTAATTTCTTCAGCTCCAGAATTTCTATTTTTTTTTTTTTTGGTTGGTTGTTTCAGTTTCCATCCCTTTGGTAAAAAGAGGGAAGCTTCATTAATTTTCTTTCTGAACTCACTGCCTTTGCTAGTTCTCTTGTTTGTTATTGAGCTTCTTCATAACTACAATAATAAATTCTCTGTCCTTTAAGTCACAGTATTCTACAACTTTGAGTTTGGTTTCTGGAGACTTTTCTTTCAGTACTCCCATGTAACCTTGGTTTATCAGGGTATTTGATAGATTGTTTCTGCCTGCACATTTGAGGTAATGAACTCTTTTCTTATTTAGATACTAGAGGCCCGGTACATGAAATTCGTGCACGGGTACAGTCGCTAGGCCTGGCCTGTTATCAGGGCCACCCTCCCTGGCTGCCAACAGCCGGCCCCGCCCCCCAGCTGCCAGCAGCCAGCCCTGCCCCCCCCCCACCAACCCCTGGTTCCCAGTTCGCCATTGGGTTATTGGAGCCTGCAGGCCAGGGGGAGGGACCAAGAGGTTGGCCATTCCCGCCCGCTCGCCAGCCCCGTCTCCCGCTGCAGGTCGCCCTCTGTGTGTGGGGTGACCAGCGGCCTGGGGGCCTTGGCTTGGCGCCGCCCACATCCACCGCCACCACTCCTGGTTCCCCATTCTCCATCGGACCATCAGAACCTGCTGGGTAGGGGAAGGGGCCAAGAGATTGGCCGGCAGGCCCTGATCGGGTAATCGGGGCCTGTGGGCTGGGGGCAGCTCCTGCGCTGAGTGTCTGCCCCCTGGTGGTCAGTGCGGGTCATAGCAACTGTTTGTTCCACTGTTTGGTTGATTTGCATATTAACCTTTTATTATATAGGAGGGTGACTTTGCTATCAACAATTTTGAGCATTTATTGATAGGCAGGTACTTTCTTTTGTCTACCAGTGAATGGTGTTAGAATGTAAGGTTTTTTTCCCTCTTATTAAGCACTATTTTTGCATCTGGGATTGAGGTGAAGCACCATAACTTAGGTTAAGGAATATGCCACACACTCACTGGGATTGTGGGTGTCCCCTCTGTGACTGGCTTGCCTAAGTTAACAGCACCATCACTGTGGTGAAGAAATGTGGGAGTGGTGAAGAAATGATATTGCAAGTTCCCTATGCTATTTCCTTTTTACTAATGTTGTTGGCCTCACTATGTGTTTTGAAGGTGTCTCCACTGCAGCTACTAGACTGTCAGGATGGGTGAGGAAAGAAAAGCAAGTTTGTGCTGCCTAGGCTGTGCCACTGTCAATAAGAGAACTGGGCACAAACTGTGCTGTCTGTGGGTAAAAGCTTTCTTTTACGAGCTCTGCTGGGAAGTATGAGACAGATTTGCTTTCTGCAGTCCTACTATCTGACCCTGAAATGCCACCAGCAATTATCTTGGGCACCAACAGGCTGTGTGTGACTTCTTAGCTTTCTTTGCTAGGATCTTCAGGGAAGGGTGCAACTAGGTTGGCAAGCTTCTGACCCACCGATTCTGATGAGTCTGACATGATGGGGAATGAGGAAGTGCGATGTCTCTTCATGGGGGAAAACTATATCTGCTTCTCTTATGTTCCAGGCTACATTGTAAGAGTTGCAGCCCAATTTCTCCATTACTTCTACACTCTATGGAGGCAGGATGGGCACCGAGCTGAATCTCAGGAAACTGTCTCTGTCCTTTCTCCATACAGCCTCCGCTGCTCAATACAATCTACTATCCTTGGATTTTTCAGGTGTGTTTGTGTGTTGAAAAAGGGATCAGTTGTTGGGTTTTAGAAGTCTGACTAGTTGTAATTTATATTATTCTATTACATTTATTTTTATTACATTTATTTGGGTGAAATTGGATAACAGGATGCTATGTTTAAGGTGTGGACAATTATGTTACAAAATGTGTATATTGCACTGTGTGCCCACCAACAAGTCAAATCATGTCCCCTCACCATATATTAGCCTCCCTTTATCCCCTCAACCCCACCAACCCCTTCCTCTGTTGACAATCAGATTTCTGTTTCTGTCCACAACTTTCAGTTATATATCCCAAACATGAATGAAATCATATGGTTCTTAGATTTGTCTGCTTGAGTTATTTCACTCAGCATAATATTCTCAAGATCTATCCATGTTATTGCAAATGGCAGTACTTCATCTTTTGTTATACCTGAGTAGTATTCCATTGCGTATAAATACATCTTCCTTATCCAATAATCATTGAAGGACACCTTGGTTGCCTCAGTGTCTTGGCCAACATGAATAATGCTGTAATGAACACAGGGAAGCATTTATCTTTAAGAATACATTTTGTCGAATTTGGGGGGTATATACTCAGAGGAGGCAGTGCTAGGTCATATGGTAGCTCTATTCTTAATTTTTTAAGGAAACGCCAGACTATTTTCCATTGTGGCTGTACCAGTCAACATTCCCACGAGCAGTGAATGACAGTTCCCTTTTCTCCACAACCTCTCCAACACTTGTTTCTGCTTTTGCTTTTTATCAGAGTCATTCTAACAAGTGTGACGTGGTATCACATTGTAATTTTGATTTGCATTTCCATAACTGCTAGTAAGGTTGAATATCTTTTCATGTATATATTGGCTGCTTATATGTCCTTCTTGGGAGAAGTGCCTGTTCAAGTCATCTTCCCATTTTTTAATTGAGTTGTTCATTTGTTTTCGAGTGTTATGAGTTCTTTGTATATTTTGTGTATTAAAACTTTGATGGAAATAGTATTTGCAAATATCATCTCCTATCTGGTCAGCTGCCTCTTTGTATTGTTATCAGTTTCTTCTGCGGTGCAGAAGCCTTTTAGTTTGATATAGTCCAACTCATTTATTTTTGCTTCTACTTCCCTTGCATTTGGAGTCAAGTTCTTAAAATGTACTCGAAGATGAAGGTCAGTACGTAAGTTTAGTTCCTAAGCTTACTTTTATGTAATTTATTGTTTCAGATATTATTTTTAGATCTTTGATCCATTTTGAGTTAATTTTTGCACATGGGGACAGACTATAATCCAATTTCATTCTTTTGTGTGTAGCTTTCCAATTTTCTCAGCACCATTTATTGAAGAGGCTTTCGTTACTCCACTGTGTTTTTCTGTGACTTTGTCAAAAATTATCTGCCAATATACATGCCGTTTTATAGCTCAATTCTGTCACATTGATCTGTAACTCTTGTTTTTCTGCCATTACCATGGTGTTTTATCATAGCTCTATAGTATAATTTGAAGCCAGGTAGTGTGATACCTCAGGTTTTGTTGTTTTTTCTCAGAACTGATTTAGCTATTTGGGGTCTTTTGTGGTCCCATACAAATCTTAAAATTTTTTGTTCTACTTCTTTAAAGAACGACATTGGGATTTTTATGGTGATTGCATTAAAATTGTATATTACTTTGGGTAATGTGGCCATTTTTAACTATGTTGATTCTTGCTATCCATGAACACGGGATATTTTCCCATTTTGTTGTTGTGGCTTTTACTCTTTTTTTTTTAAATAAAAAAATATTTTTTATTGATTTCAGAGAGGAAGAGAGAGGGAGAAATAGAAACATCAATGATGACAGAGGATCACTGATTGGCTGCCTCCTGCATGCCCCCTACTGGGGAATGAGGCCTCAACCTGGGCATGTGCCCTTGATTGGAATCAAAACTGGGACCCTTCAGTCCACAAGCTGATGTTCTATCCACTGAACCAAACCAGTTAGGGCTCTTTTACAATCTCTTTTAATAATGCTTTGCAGTTTTCAGTATATAGGTCTTGCATGGTTTTTGTTAAGTTTATTGCTATGTATTTTATTTTTTTGGTTGCAATTGCAATAGGAATTGTCGGTTTGTTTGTTTGTTTTTTTCATTTCTTTTTCTGACATTTTGTTGTTAGTATACAGGGAGGCAATGGATTTTTGCACATTGATTTTATATCTTGCAACTTTTCTGTATTTGTTTCAAGTAGTTTTTTGGTGGACTCTTTAGGGTTTTCTATGCTCAGAATCGTGTCATCTGAAAAAAGTGACACTTACTTCTTCCTTCCCTATTTGGATGACTTTATTTTCTTTCTCTTAACTTCTTGGTTTGGGTAGGACTTCTAAAACTATGTTGAATTGGAGTGGTGAGAATGGGCATCCTTGTCTTGTTCCTGATTTTAGGGGAAAAGCTTTCAGTATTTTTGCCACTGAGTACAATATTGGCTGAGATTTTATCATATACTAGAGGCCCGGTGCACGAAATTCATGCACATGGCAGGGGGGTCCCCTCAGTCTGGCCTATGCCCTCTCACAGTCTGGGAGCCCTCGGGGAATGTCTGACTGACAGATGTCCGACTGACAGATGTCCAGAGGGAGCAGGCCTTAGCCAGCAGTCGGACATCTTTAGCGCTGCCACGGGGCAGAAGAGGCTCCCGACACCACTGCTGCACTCGCCAGCCGTGAGCTGGCTTCTGGCTGAGCGGCGCTCCCCCTGTGGGAGCACACTGACCATCAGGGGGCACCTCCTGCATTGAGTGTCTGCCCCCTGTGGGAGCACACTGACCACCAGGGAGCACCTCTTGCATTGAGTGTCTGACCCCTGGTGGTCAGTGCACATCATAGCGACCAGTCATTCTGCCGTTCAGTCGATTTGCATACTAGTCTTTTATTATATAGGATGGCCTTTATTATGTTGAGGTACTTTCCTTCTATTCCTATTCTATTTAGTGTTTTAATCATCAATGGATGTTGTATTTTATGAAATACTTTTCCAGTATCTATTGATAACATATGATTTTTTTTATCTATTCTTTTATCGATGTGGTGCATTACACTGAATGATTTGCATATTTTGAACCATCCTTGTGCCTCTGGAATGAACCCCGTTTGATCGTGATGTATCATTTTTTTATGTATTATATTTGATTTGATAGTATTTTGTTTAGGATTTTTGCATCTGTATTCATCAGAGATATTGATCTGTAGTTTTCTTTTCTTCTGTTATCCTTGCCAGGTTTTGCTATCAGAGTTATGTTGTCTTTATTAAATATGTTTGGAAGTATTGCCTCTTCTTCATGTTTTTTGGAAGTTTCAGAAGGACAGGTTTTATTTATTTAGAAGTAATTTTTATTGTTGATAGTATTACAGATGTCTCCAATTTCCTTCCTTTACCCTCTACCTCCTAGGTCCTATTCACTCCCCGGGGTCTTCAATGCCCTATTGCCCGAGGCTATGCATTATTATATAAGTTATTTGGTTTATTGGTTCTTGTACCTCCACCACCCCTCCCCCACTTTGTCCCCACATCAAGGTATGTCAGTCTGTTCCATGTCTCCATGCTTCCAGCCAATACATTTTGTTCTTAAGATTCCACAAATAATGCAATCATGCGATATTTTTCTTGCTCAGATTGGCTTATTTTACTTAGCATAATATTCTCTAGGTCCATTCATTCTGTCCCAAAGTGAAAGAGATCCCTCTTTTTTACAATTGCATAGGTTTAAAATTTTTTTTTTAATGTTTGGTAGAATTCACTGGCAAAGCCTTCTGGTCCTAGGCTTTGAAATTTAGGGAGGTTTTTGATGATTGTTTCAATTTCCTCAATGCTTATCAGTCCATTTAGATTTTGCAATTCTTCATGATATAGTCTAGAAAGGTTGTATATTTCTAGGAATGTATCCATTTCTCCTAAGTTAATGAATCTGGTGGTACACAGTCATCCATAGTATTTCAGTATGATCCTTTGTATATGTGTGATGTCTGTGGCGACTTCTCTTTAATTTCTGATATTGATTATATGGGTCTTTAATCTTTTATCCTTAGTGAGTTTAGTGAGGGGTTTGTCAATTTTATTAATCTTTTCAAAGAATGAGCTCTTTTTTATTATTTTTTTTGTTTAGTCTTTCTGTTCTCTATTTCATTCAAGTCAGCTCTAATTTTTATTATTTTCTTTCTTCTACTGACTTTGGGTTGCTTTTGTTCTTTTTCCAGTACATTAAAATGTAATATAAGGTTGTTTACTTGGAATTTTCCTTGTTTCTTGAAATAGGCTTGTACTGATATAAATTTCCCTGTTATTTCTGCTTTTATTGCATCCTAGAAGTTTTGATATGTCATACTGTCATTCTCAATTGTCTCTATATATTTTTATCTCACCTTTATTTCTTCTGTGACCCAATCATTTTTTAGTAATATATTCTTTAATATCCATGTATTTGTGGGTTTACTTCCTTTTTGCAATTGATTTCTAATTTCAAGGCATCATGATCAGAGAATATGCTTGGTATAATTTCAATTTTCTTGAATTTGTTGATGGTAGTCTTGTGGCACAACATATGGTCTATCCTTGAGCATGTTCCATGTGCACTGGAGAAGAATGTACACTCTGATGTTCTGGGGTGAAAGGCTCTGTAAATGTCAATTGTGTTCATTTATTGTAATGTGTCATATAAGGCTGATATTTCTTTATGGATTTTGTTTGGATAATCTATCTAGAGGTGTTAATGGAATAGTAAGGTCCCCAACTATGATTGTTTTGATCCGTTTCTCCCTTCAGTTCCATGAGAAGTTGCTTTGTATATTTTGGTGCTCCATGATTGGGTACACCTATATTAAGAAGTATTATGTTTTCTTGATGTAGTGTCCTTTATCATAAAATATCCATCTTTGTCTCTTGTTATTTTTATTATCTTGTAATCTATTCTGTCACGTATAAGTATGGTCATACCTGCTTTTCTGTGAATATTATTTGCTTAGAGAATCATTATCCACACTTTTACTTTGAATCTACCTTTTTTTCTTTGCAGCTTAGATATCTCTTGTAGGCAGCATAACAGTTGGTGTTTTTTTTAAATAAATATGTTTTTATTGATTTCAGAGAAGAAGGGAGAGGGAGAGAGAGATAGAAACATCAATGATGAGAATCACAGACTGGCTGCCTCCTGCACACACCCTACTGGGGATCGAGCCCACAAACCAGGCATGTGCCCTTCACCAGAATCAAACCAGGGACCCTTCAGTCCACAGGCCGACACTCTATCCACTGAGCCAAACCAGCTAGGGCTAGTTGTGTTGTTTTTTGATCCACTCTCCTACACCATAACTCTTTATTGGTGAATTTTGTCCATATACATTTAGGGTATTTGTTCATGTATCAGGAATCATATGGCCATTTATCTTTTGTTTTTTGGAAGCTCTGCATCTTTTGTGTTTTTCCCCTTGTGTTTCTGTCTGTTGTTTTTGTTTGGTGGAATTCCATACTTCTTTCCTGTTTCCTCTTTAAGTTATGTGTCTTAATTTTGGGGTTTTGGTGTGTGGTTACCTATAGGTTTATGAAAAATAAAGTTGCATATATATAGTAATTTTTTTCTCTTGAGTGCCTCTGATCTCTGTCCACCCTTGCCAGTTATGACTTTTACCCATTCCCTTTAATGTTTTTGTTGTCACAAATTATCCATGTTTATGCTGTAATTTTTGGGTGATCTTACTTTTAGTGTTGCAACCTTATGCTCTTTATTTCAGGTAGAATTGCCTTGTATATTTCCTGCAATTGAGATTTTCTGGTGATTAAATCCCTCTGTTTCTGTATGTCTAGGAAAGTATTTATCCTTCATATCTAAAGGATAATTTTGCTGGATATATTATTCTTGGCTGGTAATTTCTGTCTTTCAGTCGTTTGAATATTTCGTTCTACTCTCTTCTGGCTTGTAGATTTTCTGCTGAGATGTCAGACAATATTCTGATGGGTTTTCCTTTGTAGGTCACTTCCTTGTTTTCCCTGGCTACTTTGAGAATTTTCTGTCATTCATTTTTTACAATTTTAATACAATGTGTCTCGGGGAGAGCCTCTCAATTGATATAATTAGATGTTCTGTTTGCTTCTTGGATTTGAGGACCTAGCTCTTTCCATAGGTTTGGGAAGTTTTCTTCCACTATTTATTTAAATAGACTCTCTGTTCCTCTCTCCTTCTAGTATTCTTAAAATTCTTATGTGCTTTTTCTGATGGAGTCAGATAGTTCTTGTAGATCTCTTTTATTTCTTTTTATGGTCAGGTCTCTTTCTTCTTCCATCTTTGTCATTTCTAGATTCCTATCTTCAATGTCACTAATGCTTTCCTTCATCTGGTCAGCTCTGTTTCCTATGCTCAGTAGTTCACTACTAATCTCTAATTTCATGCTTCATTTCCAGGATTTCTGATTGGTTCTTTTTAAAAGTTTCAAGCTCTTTTGTAAAGTACTCATTTAGTTCATTAATTTGTTTAATGAGTGCACTGAATTGCCTGTCTCTATTTTCTCACATCTCCTTGAGTATTTTCAGACCTGCAATCCTGAATTCTCTGTCATTTATATAACATATTTCCATGTGTTTCAGCTTGGTTTCTGGAGATTTTTCATTTTCTTTCTAACAGTCCTCATTACCTTGGTTATTCATGGTATTAGCTGGTCTCCTCTGTCTAGGCATCTATCGAATTACTGGCCTTTCTCTAGCAGCTTTCTCTGAAGAGGTTTTTCTACTATTTTCTGGTAGGTGTTGCTGAATCACAAGATTTTTACCTCTGTGGTCTCCCAGAGCTGAACTTCTTGGTTTTCTGTCCGACAGTACAGACAGTACAGCCATGATGCTTGTGGGTGGGATTTGTTTGCCCTCACCATAATGACCACCCGGGACCTCAGCCACAGCCCCATTTACCCCACCTGGGGATCAATCATAGAGGGGAAAAAGTATTTCTTCCGCAACAGCCCTCTGTTTTCAGATAATGTGCTCCTCAACCCAACACCAAGGACAAATGGAGACTAGTTTGGGGAGTTCATGGGGTGGCAAAGCTAAATTGCTTCATTTCTTTGCCTGAAACACCCACATCTGACAGCAGAAAGCTGCGGCAGAAACCCTATGTTGTGTCCTTGCCCCAGGTCTTGTGTCCTTGTCTAGGCATCTCAGTTGGCTCAGCTGCTTTCACACTGCTAGCCCTGCTGGAGAGCCCACAAAGACTCTCTGTTCCTATCAGCCCACAGTAGCATCTGCCACCATCAGATTCCTCCCCTCTCTGGCAGAGCTGTTACCCACCTCCTGGCTTCAGGGCTACAAATGTGGCCATCTGGGCTTTCCTCCCTTCTTGCCTCTCCATTTATTCCCAGTTGTCCACCTTTAGGACTCCACATTCTCTCACCACTCACTCACTGACTTACCCAGAGCAACTTCCAGTCCTGCAAGCTCCATTTGTGTTAAGTGTCCTATATAGGTATACCATTTTATATCTTTTATACTGTATTTCTATGTTTATATACACAAATATTTATCATTGTGTTATAAATGCGTACAGTATTCAGTATAGTAACATGTACTGGTTTGTAGCCTATGAGCAATAAGCTACGTCATAGCACTTAGGTATGTAGTAAGCTAAAGCATCTAGATTTCTGTAAGTGCACTTTACATTATTTTCACAATGTCAAAATCACCGTACAATGCATTTCTCAAAACATATCCCTTTTGTTAAGTGATGCATGGCTACAATGTAATTTATCACTTTAACAGGCTAAAGAAAATATATCAAATGATATCAATAGATGCAAAAGAAGTATGGGACAAAATCTAGCACCTATTCATGATAAAAACTTTCAGCAAACTGGAAAAAGAGGGGAATTTCATCAACTTGTTTAAGAACATATACATAAAACCCTATAGCTTACAATATACTTAATTATGAAAAACTAGATGGTTTTCTCTTAAGGTTAGGAACAAGGCAAGGATGTCCTGTCTTACTGCTATTGTTCAACATTATACAATAAGAAAGAAATGGAAATAAAAGCAAGTAAATAAAATAAAAAGTATACATATTAGGAAGAAAGAAATAAATGATTTTTGCAGATATGATTATCCATGTAGAAAAATCCAAGAGTCAACAAAAAAACTCCTGAAATTAATAAGCAAATATAGCAAAACTGAAGGATAAAAAGGTAATATGCAAAAGTCAATTGCTTTCCTACATTCATCCAATGAACAACACACAATTTAAAATAAAAAATATAACACCATTTAAATGAGTACTAAAAAATGAAATAATTAGGCAGTGAAAATTATTCTGTACAGTACTTTAATAATGAATACATAACATTATGCATTTCCAAAATCTATATGAGGAAACTTAGAAAACTCTGATAAAAAAATCAAAAAACAACTAAATGATTGGAGAGATATTTCACATTCGTGGATGACTCAATATTGTCAAGATGTCAATTCTTTCCAAACTTGATCTATATTGGCGATGCAATCCCAATCAAAATCCCAGCAAGTAATTTGGTAGATATGAACAAACTGATTTTAAAGTTTATATAGTAAAGAAAAAGACCTAAAATATCCAACTCAATATTGAAGAAAACAATATTGGAAGGCTATCACTACTTGACTTCAAGACTGACTATAAAACTACACTAATTAAGACAGTATGATAAGGGCAAAAGAATAGACAAATACATCAATGGAACAGAATAGAGAGTCCAGAAATAGACAAATATACACAAAAAATAGTTAACTGATCTTTGGCAGCAGTGCGAAGGCAGCCCAGTGGGAAATTTTCAAAAAATAGTTCTGGAACTAATTTTTAAAAAGTTTTTAGACACTGATCTTATACCTTTTCCAAAAATTAACTCCAAATGTATCACAGACCTAAATGTAAAGCACAAATCTATAAAAATTCTAGAAGATAACATGAAAGAAAATCTAGGTGACCCTTAGATGCAACACTAAAAGCACAATCCACAAAACATTGATAAACTGGACTTCATCAAAATTTACAATTTCTGCTGGGAATGAAAATACAGCCACAAATTGAGTGAAAATATTTTCAAGACATCTGACCAAGGACTGGTATCCAAAATGTATACAAAGAACTCTTACAAGTCAATAGAAAATGAACAACCCAATTAAAAAATGGATGAAAAGCCTAACCAGTGGTTAAGGAAAACAGGGGGGTGGGGGCATGCGTGGGGAGGGGTGTGGGATGGGAATGGGGGGATGAGGACAAATATGTGATACCTTAATCAATAAAGAAATTTTTTAAAAAAGGAAAAAAATGGATGAAAGACCACACACGTCTCACTAAATAATATATACAGATGGCCAAAAAGCAAATGACAAGTTATACGTCATATAAGGCAAATCAAATTAGAATAAAAATGAGATAACACTACACATCAATTAGAATGGCTAAAATTCAGAGCAAATGCTGACAAGGATGTGGAGCAACAGTAACTCTCAATCATTGCTGGTGGGAATGCAAAATGGAACAGCCAGTTTGGAAGACAGTTTGGCAGTTTCTCACAAAACTAACCACAGTCTTATAATATAGTCTAACAATTGCATTCCTTGGTAATTACCCAAATAAACTGAAAATTTATGTCACACAAAATCCTGAACAAAATGCTTATTGCAGTTTATTTACAATTGCCCATATCTGGAAGCAACAGGTGAATGGATAGACACATCATGGTACATCCACACAATGGAATATATTCAATAATAAAAAGAAATAAACTCTCAAGTCACAAAAAGACATAAATGACTCTGAAATGTAGATTGCTAAGTGAAACCAGCCAGTCTGAAGTGGCTATACATTATATGATTTCCAATTATATAACAGTCTGAAAAAAGGCAAAATTTCAGAGTAAAATGATCATTGGTTACCAAGGATCTGGGAAGATGAAGAGAGAGATTAATAGGTGGAACACATGGAATTCTTAGGGCAGTGAAAATTATTCTGTACAGTACTTTAATAATGAATACATAACATTATGCATTTCCATGAACCTATATATACTAAAACACACAGTGAATCCTAATGTAAACTATTAATTTAGTTAACAAGAATAATGTATTTTTTGCCGAAACCGGTTTGGCTCAGTGGATAGAGCGTCGGCCTGCGGACTCAAGGGTCCCAGGTTCAATTCCGGTCAAGGGCATGTACCTTGGTTGTAGGCACATCCCCAGTAGGGGGTGTGCAAGAGGCAGCTGATCGATGTTTCTCTCTCATCGATGTTTCTAACTCTCTATCCCTCTCTCTTCCTCTCTGTAAAAAATCAATAAAATATATTTTTTTTAAAAGAATAACGTATTTTTATAATTGGTATATCAATTGTGAAAATGTAGTACATGAATAGAAGATGTTAGTAATAGAAAAAAACACACCTGTTTTTTAGAGAGCTTGTGCTTGGGGTAAGGGGTGGTGGGAGAGAGGTCAATGGGGGGAAAAAGGATACTCATGTGATACTTTGAATAATAAAGAATTTTTAAAAAAGAACATTCTGTACTTATTGCTTAATTTTCTGCAAGCTTAAAATATAGTATTTTAATTTTTAAAAGTACTCCAGGGTATAAATTATACTACTCAACTTAAAAGGATTTAAGTAGCACTGTTTCATGTTATAAAATATTTTTCATAAAATTTTAAAGAACCAAAGCTAAGCAAGAAGTGCATGAGTCATTTGAAGTTACAAATATCAAGTTCGTAGTTACTGAAAAGCTCTAGCTCTTGCATGAAGCCTTTCCTAAATGCCTAATTGTTAACATTCCCATACAGCTTCATTTGTGACTTCCTTTGGGTATTTTTAATGTTATACATTATCATCATTTATATATTTTATCCTTCAATATACTACAACTCCAGAAGGGCAAGGAGCACATTTTATTCATTTTTGTATCTCCAGTTGCAAAGCACAGTACCTTGTATTTAACAGTCACTTAACAAATGTTTGTTTGCTCAACACATATCGCTATAGTATGAATATTTGTGTCCTGCTCCTGCGCCACCCCCACTCAATACAGGCAGTCCTCGGGCAACGTACATCATTTCATGGTTACGTCACCATCTCCCATTTATTTATTAAAAAAAAACATTGTCATTTCGACATATGTACTTATGTGCTTTATATGTTTATTATTTATTTACCACAAGTAAAGGTCAGGAATTATCTTTCTTTTAATTTTTTTTCACTGTCTCGCTTCATTACTGCTGTGTATGTGCTCCATGAGAGTGACGTAGGTGCTTATGTAGGTGGGTTCTGACTTACGGCAAAAATTGCATTCCGTCTTGCTGTAGGAACGGATCTCCAACGTAACCCAAAGACCTACTGTACATAGGTTGAATTCTAACTCCCAGGGTGATAGTATTAGGAGGTGGAGCTATTAGGAGGTGTTTAGGTCATAACCACAGAGGCCTTACAAATGGGATTAATACGCTTATAAAAGAATCCCCAGAGACCTCTTTTGTGAGGTTAAAATGAAAAAAACAAACAAACAAAAAAACAATGGATCAGTGCATGTTATCTGTTATAGCAGTCAAAATGGACTAAGACACATATATTATCCCTTATTTTATATAATGCTTTCTTGGAGAAAAGGGGTATTGATTATATTTTTATAAATCATACATTCTTGTAAAATTATTTTATAATTTTAAATATGGTTTATTTTCATTTCCAACAGATTATTGAGACTATATTTTTGAACATGATACTTTAACTTAATGTGCCCCCAAATTCTCTGTCAACTAAGTTATTTCCCAAGGTGATGGTGGTTAGAGAATATGAGTAATGAGTAAACTTTTATAATCTATATATATAAAAGGCTAAGTGACCCACCATACATCTATCCGAACGTCCGGTACCTATGATGCACAATGGCAATTTAAAAATAAACATTGACTTGCACATGCACGATACATATAAAGCTCTCGCTGGCGCCAATCGCACAAGTGTGTTTTGATCTGTCATTGTCGATCATGAATTTGGTTGACGCTTCTATTATAGAGAAAGAGTGAATAGCAATATTAAAATATTTCTTCTAATTAATTTCCTTTCAATGTGCACAAATCTATGCACTGGGCCACTAGTATTAACCCTTTGCACTCGGATGTCGAGTGTGACTTGACACGGTTAGCTTCGGTAGCAGCTCGAGAAAAAAGCAAGTGAGTGCAAAGGGTTAAAATAAACATTTATTTTATGAAATCAGAATTTAGTAAATATGTTTTATTTTTTATTTTTAAAATATATTTTTATTGATTTCAAAGAGGAAGGGAGAAGGAGAGATAAAGCATCAATGATGAGAATCATTGATCTGATGCCTCCTGCATGCCCTCTACTGGGGATTGAGCCTGAAACCTAGGCATGTGCCCATGACCAAATCGAAGCCGGGACACCTTCAGTCTGCAGGTGATGCTCTATCCACTGAGCAAACCAGCTAAGGCAGTAAATATGTTTTATATTTACTTTAAATCTTGGCACAGTTGTATGTAATATACTAACAGAAAGGATGCATTTAAAAAATCCTCAGAAGATCTCAAAATCCCCAGATTAAGGATGATGTGATGCTCCTATAACATATGTGTGGATGGTAAGAAAAGGCATTAGATATTATTTGTAGGAATTTAAGAAATGAAGCCAAACATTTTCTCTGTCTCTCTTGGCAGCAGAACCCTTAAAACATATGTCATACTGAGCTCTAATGTAATATAATAGAATTGCTACAACTTGGATAGATTATCAACACATCCTCTTTTCTTCCTCTAGGCTGCAAGGCCTCTCTAAATAATACAGTTTATTTTAAAATTCTTTGCTAGAGACAATGATAGCATTAAGACCCTCGGAATAAAAAGAGCATTAAAAGGAAAGTAAGTAAGCAGATGGTATGCTGTAGCCCCATATGTTAAGCATGAAATCCTCCTCCTTTTTAATTCTCACTTGATATTTCTCATTTTCTGTCTTCCATCTCTCTGATGGATGCCTCAGGCCTCATTATGAAATCACCACCCACTGTTACGATGACAGGGCAGCATTCTTTTAGAGCTAAGAAAGATCTTGAACCCTGTCCTAAAGTTCTCAGAAGTATCTAGAGGAGATAAAGAAGACCAGATTGGTCCAAAGTGCTTATATGCCAAAGAATATAATCAGGTTCAGGAAAAAAATAGGAAGCCAAGGAATTAAAAGGGTAATAATCCATCTTTGCACACCAATTATAAATAACTGCAATACTCCTCAGAAATAAACAATGACCAGGTTTTAAAGATTTGAGAGAGTGATCACTTTTAAAGTGAGGACAGTACAGAAGATGGAAAAACAATGTTAGGACTGTTTAAATGCTACTATGCTCTATATTCCTAAAGTTATTCTATGGTCTGGTTCCTGTCTAATAAAAAGAAAACTGTTTTTCTATATGCTCTGAAAGTACCGAGTAAGTACACATAATAACATCTGGCAATTTCTTCCAATTTCTGAACAAAAAGGAATCAAACATACGTTTTGAGGATAGATTTTTCTGTTTTCTATTTTTAAATTTTAATTTTCAATTAAAGTTTACATTAAATCTTATTTTATATTACTTAGAGGTGTATAGCATAGTATTTTAGACAATCATGTATTTACAAAGTGAGCCCCCTGATATTTTAAGTACCCAACTGGCACCAATCATAGTTATTACAATACTAGGGGCCCAGTGCACGAATATGTGCATCATGAAATAAACTGTGGGCCATGAGGCTGCGGTGGGCACAGGGGAGGGTCTTGGCCCATCCTCCATGACCCCGCCTGGCCCCTCCCAACAGGGACCACAGTCCCCTCTCTGCCAGCAGCCCCGCTCCTGACACTACTGGTTCTACACGCTGATGGCGCTGGCCCCATTTGCACCCGCTGACGGCGCAGAGCGATTGGGGCCGGCACCAGCAGCGGGTGCGAGCAGGGCCGGCGCCATCAGCAGGTGCGAGCGGAAGCTACAGCCCCAATCACCCCTCAGGAGCAGGGGGAGGTGGAGAAGCCCTCAGGGATGATTGGGGCAGGCAGCCACCGCTCACACCCGATGATGGCACCAAGAGATTGGGACCAGCGCCGGGCACTAGCAGCGGGTGCAAGCGGCAGCTCCAGCGCCAGCAGCGGGTGCAAGCAGGGCCATCGCCAGCAGCAAGTGTAAGAGGCAGCTGCCAGCCCCAATTACCCCACAGGAGCAGGGGGAAGTGGAGAAGCCCTGAGGGGTGATTGGGGCCAGCAGCCACCTCAGACCCGCTGATGGTGCTGAGCCATCAGGGCCGGCACTGGCAGCAGGTGCGAGCGGCAGCTCTGGTGCCGGCAGCGGGTGCAAGCACCAGGCTGGACCGTGGTGTGCGGGAGCAAAGAATTTTCCGTTACCACCAGAGGCTCGCCCCGATGACAGCAACCTGCGACTCACCATGGTCTGGGAGCCCTGCTCACCTGCTCCACCATCCTGCCATGGCCGATGCCCACCACAACGCACGCTCTGCTGACTGCTATGTTCCGTGTGCAGCCCCTGGTGGTCAGCGCACATCATAGTGACTGGTTGTTCAGTTGTTTGGTTGTTCTGCCGTTCGGTCTATTTGCATATTAGGGTTTTATATAGATTAATGACTATGTGCCTTATGCTGTACTTTATATCCTCATCACTGTTTTATAACTACCAATTTCTGTTTCTTAATCTGTTCATCTTTCAAATAGTCCCCCACTGCCCTCCCCTCTGGCAGCCATCAGTCTGTTCTCTGTATCTATGAGTCTGTTTCTACTTTGTTTGTTCATTTATTTTGTTCTTTAGATTCCACATGAGTGAAATTATATGGTTTTTGTCTTTCTCTGACTGGCTTATTTTAATTAGCATAGTAACTTCTAGGGAAAACCATACTATCGCAAATGTTAAGATTTCATTCCTTTTCATAGATGAGTAATGTTGTATAGATATATCTACCAGAACGTTTTTATCCACTCAACTATAGATGGGTATTTGGGTTGTTTCCATATCTTGGCTATTGTAAATAATGCTGCAATAAAAATACAAAAACAGAGAAGGAGCCAAGATGGCGGCGGAGGTGAATGGCTGATCTGTTGCCTCGCATGGCAGTTTCGGAAATACAACTAAAAGATGGACTGGTGAGCGCGACGACACCTGCTCGCGTCTCCCCAGGCCGGGCGACTGCTCCTCTCAGTCAGCACCTCAGCCCCCGGGGCCATGAGCTCCTGGGCGGCCGCGGCCGCTGCTGTGGCGGCGGCCGCGGACTCGGCACAGTGGCTCTCGGTGAAGGAAGAGACCATCTTTCTGCAGGACGGGCCCATCCGCGTCACCGACCTGGCCGAGCTGCTCAGTGAGATCCTCTAGGCCCCGGAGACCGCCAACACCGACTTGGAGGATTTTTAGGACTTCCCGTCTTACATTCAAGTCCTTTAGCCATTTTGAGAGAGGAGAACCAAGAAGGCAGCAAAGTTAAACAAAGGAACTTCGCCGCGCACAGCAATTGCGGGGATACAACTGGAGGACAGAGCGTCTGCCACCCAGAACCACAGGAGAGCTGGCTGAATGGTGGATTTACAGCTAAGAGGGAAGAGGAAAGAGCGAACTCGGAGGGGCTGAGGTGCAGAGGCGCGTGAGTCGGGCTGGTGGCGGGGGAAGGGTCGTGCGGCTTTTGTTCCAACCCTAGGGGAGATTAGCTCCCCATCACCCTGAAATCCAGCTTCTGGGGACTCGCGGGAGACCCAGACGCCTGCGGGGAGAGGCTGGACTCTCGGCCTTCGTGTCGGAGAGTGGGAGTAACTTCCTTGTGGAGGTGCGCCCAGCAATCAGTGTTTGCTGCGCTGGAGTGCGGAACGAGGGGGCTTGGAAACGTGGAAAGCAGAAAAAGCAGGCTTGCACCCATTTCGGTTCGCCACGCCATGGCCTGGTGGCGCCCTGAGGCCCCGCCACGGCCTGAGACCCGCCCCGCCCTGGGACCCGCCCCGCACGTTTTGCAGGCCCACCTGGGCTCCAAACAACGGCTTTTGCATGTGGGTGACCTACCCTGTGGCAGCTTGACCAGATAAACTGCGGTTCTAGTCAGGACTGCTCCAGGGCCACTCGGACAGGAGGAGGAAATTGCAGTTTTTGCTGTAATTCCTGCTGGGTGGCCTCAGGCAGTAGCTGACCTACACTCCATTGGAGACCCAGAAACGAGGGCATCTAGTGGTCGGTGTGAGATGACACCAGATTTCAACCACTTGCATAAGGGACACATTCGGGAGGCAGACTCAGTGAGCGCCAAAGCCTTGCTGCACCAAGACCCGGCCCATAAACGTGTCTCCTGCACAGCAACTCTTCCTTTATAGACACAGAGGGTCCGCACGGCCAATTGGCCTGGAGGACAATTTCTCCCAGCGACACCAACAACAATCAAGACTTAACTATACAAAGGAGGACCAAGATGGAGGCATAGGGCGGAAGCCTGATTGTTGGCTACCACAACAATTTTGAGTCTACGACGGGAGAGCAGAGCAGACACCATCCAGAACCACCGGAGGGCTGGCTGAGCAGATGCTCTACAACTAGTATAAAAGAGAGGGGTACGCGGGATGATGCTGATGCCGGTGACCCAAAGATCACACTTTAAGAACTACGGCTCAGGAGACAAAATGGCGGCCTGGAACGTGCTCGGCACAGTACCCCCGGCGGTCTCCGGCTGAGGGGATGGCTCCAATCGCTGACGAGCACGGACAGACGAGCCCCTGGGAGACATGGGGTAGGAGACTCCACGCTTGTTGACCTCCGAGTCCTTCAAGAATCTCAACGCCCAGGAAGCGGCCAGGTGCGCACGCTCGGCGACCGGCCACTGCTGCAGACCCAAGGGCCGACGCAGCCACCCCGGACCAGCCCGGCGCCGCGCACCAGGCACACTGGAGCTTCGCCGAGCCCGCCGCGCAACGAGTTCTGCGGCGGCTGCCCTGGAGCTCTAGGAAAATGGCCGAAGGAATTGCTGAGATGTAATTGACCAACAGGAATTGGGATCAAGAAGACAAAACCCTGCTGGGTCCCGGATCCGGGTGAAGCCGCGCGCCCCTGGGTCCGGGTGAGGCTGGGAACTGGGTCAGGGTGAGGCTGGGTCCCGCGTCCGGGCGAGGCCACATGCCCCTGGATCCAGGTAAGGCCGCACGCCCCTGGGTCCGGGTGAGGCTGGGTCCCGGGTCCGGGTGGGGCCGCCCCCCAGGGTCCGGGTGAGGCTATGCGCCCCTAGGTCCAGGTGAGGCTGGTACCTGGGTCCGGGTGGGGCCGTGCGCCCCTGAACCCGGGTGAGGCCACGCGACCCTGGGTCTGGGAGAGGCCACGCGCCCCTGGGTCCGGGTGAAGCTGTATCCCGGGTCTGGGTGAGGCCGTATGCCCCTGGATCCGGGAGAGGCTGGGTCCCGGGTCCAGGTGAGGCCTCGCACACTTGGGTCCGGGTGAGGCCACGCACCCCAGGGTCTGGGAGAGGCCACGCGCCCCTGGGTCCGGGCGAGGCCGTGTGCCCCTGGATCCGGGTGAGACTGGGTCCCGAGCTCGGGAGAGGCCACGCGCCCCTGGGTCCAGGTGAAGCTGAATCGTGGGTCTGGGCGAGGATGTGTGCCCCTTGATCCGGGTGAGGCTGGGTCCTGGGTCCGGGTGAGGCCACGCGACCCTGGGTCCGGGTAAGGCCACGCGACCCTGGGTCCGGGTGAAGCTGGACCCAGGGTCCGGGTGAGGCCGTGTGCCCCTGGATCCGGGTGAGGCTGGGTCCCGGGTCCGGGTGAGGCCGTGTGCCCCTGGATCCGGGTGAGGCCATGCGACCCTGGGTCTGGGAGAGGCCACGCGCCCCTGGGTCCAGGTGAGGCCACGCGCCCCTGGGTCCAGGGGAAGCTAGATCCCGGGTCCGGGCGAGGCCATGTGCCCCTGGATCCGGGTGAGGCTGGGTCCCGGGCCCGGGAGAGGCCGCGCGCCCCTGGGTCCGGGTGAGGGCATGCGCCCCTGGGTCCGGGTGAAGCTGAATCCTGGGTCTGGGTGAGGCCGTGTGCCCCTGGATCCGGGTGAGGCTGGGTCCTGGGCCCGGGTGAGGCCACGCGCCCCTGGGTCCGGGTGAAGCTAGATCCCGGGTCAGGGTGAGGCCACGTGCCCCTGGATCCGGGTGAGGCCACGCGCCCCTGGATCTGGGAGAGGCCACGCGCCCCTGGGTCCGAGTGAGGCCACGCGCCCCTGGGTCCGGGTGAGGCTGGATCCCAGGTCCAGGTGAGGCTGGGTCCCGGGCCCGGGTGAGGCCACGTGCCCCTGGGTCTGGGAGAGGCCACGCGCCTCTGGGTCCAGGTGAGGCCATGCGCCCCTGGGTCCGGGTGAAGCTGGATCCTGGGTCCAGGTGAGGCCATGTGCCCCTGGATCCGGGTGAGGCTGGATCCCGGGTCCGGGTGAGGCCACGCGCCCCCTGGGTCCGGATGAGGCCACGTGCCCCTGGGTCCGGATGAAGCCGTGCCCCTGGGTCCGGCCGAGACCCAACCAGAGGGAATCGAACCTGCATTACCACCATTTGTCCGCCATCCAGAGCTGAGGGGTCAGTGCCGACATGTACACATAAGGAACTGGTGGACATTGATATTGGGTCTCAAAAGAACTGTTGGTCCAGAAAGAAACTCACTACAGACTGATTCATTTGCCTGTCAGCATAACTATTATTGCTCGTCTCACATTCAGTTCATATAAGTATATCTCTAGTGACACATGATCTCGCTCATCTAGGGGAAATGATGAACAACATAGACTGATGAACAAGAACAGAACCAGAAACAAGGAGGCATCGATCGGACTATCGGGCCTCAGAGGGAGGATAGGGGAGGGTTGGGGGAGGGGGGAGAGATCAACCAAAGGTCTTGTGTGCATGCATATGAGCCTAACCAATGGTTAAGTTCAACAGGGGGTTGGGGCATACATGGAGAGGGGTGTGGGATGGGAATGGGGGGATGAGGACAAATATGTGACACCTTAATCAATAATTAAAATAAATAATTAAATAATAATAAAAATACGAAAACATATATTTTTAAATTACTGTTTGGGGTTACTTCTAATATATACTCAGAAGTGGAATTGGTGGGTCATAAGTCAGTTGTATTTTTTTTATTTTTCCTAGGCAACTCCATACTGCTTTCCACAGTAGATACACCTGTCTGTATTCCCACCAACAGTGCAAGAGGGTTCCATAGTCTCCACATCCTGGCCAATACTGGTTGTTTTTTGATTTATTGATGGTAGCTATTCTAACACTTGTGAGGTGATACTTCATTGTGGTTTTAATTTGCATTTCCCTGACAATTAGTGACAGTGAGCATCTTTACATACTAGAGCCCCGGTGCATGAAATTCGTGCACGGAGGGGGGTTGTCCCTCAGCCCAGCCTGTACCCTCGCCAATATGGGACCCTTAAGGGATGTCCGACTGCCCGTTTAGGCCCGATCCCGGTGGGATCGGGCCTAAACGGGCAGTCGGACATCCCTCTCACAATCCAGGACTGCTGGCTCCCAACTGCTTGCCTGCCTGCCTTCCTGATTGCCCCTAACCGCTTCTGCCTGACAGCCTGATCACCCCCTAACCACTCTGCTGCCAGCCTGTTTGCCTCCAACTTCCCTCCTCTGCCGGCCTGGTCACCCCTAACTGCCCTCTCCTGCAGGGTTGATCACCTCCAACTTCCCTCCCTTGAAGGCCTGGTCCCTCTCAACTGCCCTCCCTTGCAGGCCGGGTGCCTTCCAACTGCCCTCTCCTGCTGGCCATCTTGTGCTGGCCATCTTATGTCCACATGGGGGCAGGATCTTTGACCACATGGGGGCAGACATATTGTGTGTTGCAGTGATGATCAATCTGCACATTACTCTTTTATTAGATAGGATAGAGGCCTGATACAGGGGTGGGGGCAAGCTGGTTTGCCCTGAAGGGTATCCCTGATTAGGGTGGGGTTCCCTTGTGGCATGGGGCGGCCTGAGCGAGGGGCCTGTGGTGGTTTGCAGGCCAGCCATGCCCCCTGGCAACCAAAGCGGAGGCCCTGGTATCTGGAATTTATTTTCCTTCTACAATTAAAACTTTGTAGCCTGGAGCGGAGCCAAGCCTGGGGCTCCCTCCGAGGCCGGCAGCCATTTCTGTTGGGGTTATAATTGAAACTTTGTTGCCTTAAGCGGGTGGGCCCAGCCAGGGTGTGCGGAAAGCTTTGCTTCCCCTGTTGCCGACAGCAACCCTGGCCTGCTCTCTCAAGCTCCATTCTTCCGCCATTTGTTTGAATTTGTTTACCTTCTATAATTGAAACTTTGTAGCTTGAGTGGAGGCTTAGGCCTGGCAAGGGCAGGAGGAAAGCTTAGCTTCCTCTGTTACCTAGGAAACCTTGCTCTCTGTGGCTGTAGCCATCTTGGTTTGGGTTAATTTGCATGCTCGCTCTGATTGGATGGTGGGCGTGGCTTGTGGGTTTGTCAGAGGTATGGTCAATTTGCATACTTGTCTATTATTAGGTAGGATGGGCCATCTGTATGTCCTTTTAGAAGTGTCTGTTCAGATCTTCTGCCCAATTTTTAATTGGATTGTTTGACTTTTTTGATGTTGACCATTACAGGTTCTTTATAAATTTTGGATATTAACCCTTTATCAGATGTATTGGCAATATGTTCTCCCATTCAGTAGGTTGTCTTTTCATTTTGCTGATTTTTTTTTTTTTTTTTTTTGCTGTTTAAACCCTTTTAACTTGATGTAGTCACTTGTCTTTATTTTTCTTTTGTTTCCCTTGCCCTAGGACCGTGGTTGGCAAACTGCGGCTCGCAAGCCACATGTGGCTCTTTGGCCCCTTGAGTGTGGCTCTTCCACAAAATACCACGGCCTGGGCGAGTCTATTTTGAAGAAGTGGCATTAGAAGAAGTTTAAGTTTAAAAAATTGGCTCTCAAAACAAATTTCAATCGTTGTACTGTTGATATTTGGCTCTGTTGAATAATGAGTTTGCCAACCACTGCCCTAGGAGATATATCACAAAAAAATATTACAAAAAGCAATGTCAAGAGATTTTACTGTTTTCTTCTATAAGTTTTATGGTTTTGAGTCTTACATTTAAGTCTTTAATTCATTTTGAGTTTATTCTTATACTAGAGGCACGGTGCATGAAATTCATGCACTGGGGGGGGGGGGAGACGGGGACGGGGTGTGTCCCTCAGCCTGACCTGCACCTCTTGTATCTGGGACCCGTCGGGGTATGTCCGACTGCCGGATGTCCAACTGGCCTGCAGAAATCGGGCCTAAACCGGTAGTCAGACATCCCCCGAGGGATGTAGCAGTGCGCCAATTGGCAGGTGGCCAGGGAGGAGCCAGAAGTGGAGCTGGGTGTTGCACCGCTCACACTCATCCCAGCCCACTATGCCTAGAGCTGCTGCAGTCACGAGAGGCTACTGCTGCTGCAATTGCGCTCATCAGCTGTGAGCCCGGCTTCTGGCTGAGCGGTGCTCCCCCTGTGGGAGCGCACTGAACACCAGGGGGAAGCTCCTGCCTTGAGCGTCTGGCCCCGGGTGGTCAGTGAGCATCATAGCGACTGGTCGACTAGTCGTTCCGTCGTAACGGTCCCTTAAGCTTTTATATATATACTAGAGGCCCGGTGCACGAAATTCGTGCACAGGGTTGTGTGTCCCTCAGCCCAGTCTGCACCCTCTCCAATCTGGGACCTTTTGAGGGATGACCAACAGCCGTTTAGGCCCGATCCTACCAATCAGGCCTAAACGGGCAATCAGACATCCCTCTCACAATCCAGGACTGCTGGCTCCCAATCACTCGCCTGCCTGCCTTCCTGATTGCCCCTAATCGCTTCTTTCTGCCAGCCTGATCACCCCCTAACCACTCTCCTGCCAGCCTGATTGATGCCTAACTGCTCCCCTGCCAGCCTGTTTGTCCCTAACTGCCCTCCCCTGCAGGCCCAGTCACCCCCAACTTCCCTCCTCTGCCAGCCTGTTTGCCCCTAACTGCTCTTCCCTGCAGGCCTGGGTCCCCCACAACTGCCCTCCATTGCAGACCTGGTCCCTCCCAACTGCCCTCCCCTGCTGGCCATCTTGTGTCCACATGGGGGCAGCCATCTTGTGTGTTGGAGTGATGGTCAATTTGCATATTACTCTTTTATTAGATAGGATAGATAAGCAGTAAGAAAGTAAGCCAGTTTTAGTTTTCTGCATGTATCTGTTCAATATTCCCAACACCATTTATTCAATACACTATGTTTATCCCAATGTATATTTTTACCTCCTTTGTCAAATATTAATTGACTGTAAAGGAATGGTTTTATTTCTGGGCTCTGTTCTGTTCCATTAATTTATATGTCTGGTTTTATGCCAGTATCATGCTGTTTTGATTACTAACACCTTGTAGTACTGTTTGGGATCAGATAATGTGATACCTCCGACTTTATTCTTTCTCAAGATTGCTGTGGATGTTTGGTGTCTTTGGGAGGTTCCATATACACTGAGTGGCCAGATTATTATGATCACCTGACGTTTGTAGGCAAATTAGCCGTACACTGCATCATATGGGATATGGAAGCCAAAGGCCTGTTCGAACAACTTTGCTGTCTGCAGTTACCAAGATAAAACGTCTCCAATTCGCACAGGAACACAAGGATTGGACAGTTGAGCATTGGAACAAAGTCATGTGGTCCGATGAATCACGTTTCCAGTTGCATCATGCAGATTGCAGAGTGAGAATTTCACAGAAACAGCATGAAAGCATGCACACCACATGCATGAGTACAACCCTTCAAGCTGGTGGGGGCAGTGTTATGGTTTGGGGCATGTTTTCCTGGCATGATTTGGGCCCTTTAATTCGTGTGGAACAACGTTTGAATAGCACAATATACCTAAGTATCATTGCTGATCAAGTTCATCCTATCATGTTGATGGCGTATCCCAATGGAGATGGCTTCTTCCAGCAAGACAATGTGCCATGCCACGGTACTCGTATTGTGCAGGAGTGGTTTCAAGAACATGAGGGAGACTTACCTTGCTTAGGTGGCCCCCACAACCACCAGATCTCAATCCAATTGAGCATTTGTGAGACGAAGTTAAAAGAGCCATCAGGCAGCTGGTTCCACAACCATAAAATCTCACAGAACTGGACAGTACTATTCATCAGGCATGGTGTCAAGATTCCTCACATCACCTTTCAACATCTCGTGGAGTCAATGCCAATAAGAATGGCCGCAGTGTTGAAGGCAAAAGGTGGCCCAACAAAGTACTGATGGGGTGGTCATAATAATCTGGCCACTCAGTGTAAATCTTTGGAGAATTTGTTGCAGTTCTCTGAAATATGCCATTGTATTTTGATAGGAAGTGTGTTGAATCCACAGACTAATTTGGTTAGTATGAACATTTTAATTATGTTAATTCTTCCTTTCCATGAACAGAGTACATGCTTCCATTTATTTGAAACTTCTTTAACTTTTTTCTTCAATGTCTTACAATTTTCTGAGTACAGGTGTTTTACCTCCTTGGTTAAATTTCTTACTTGATAATTTATCTTTAATGATACAATTGTAAATTAGGTAGTTTTCTTAATTTCTCCTTCTGGTAGTTCATTACTGGGAGTATAAAAATGCAATAAATTTCTGAATATTTATTTTGTATCCTGCTACTTTACTGAATTCATTTATCAGGTCCAGTAATTTTTTGGTGAAATCTTTAGAGTTCTCAATAAGTACTATAATTTCATCTGCAAATAACAACAGTTTTGCTTCTTCCTTTCCAATTTGGATGACTTTTATTTCTGCTTTTTGTCCAATTGCTGTGGCTAGGACTTCCAGTACTATGTTGAATAAGAGTAGTGAGTGTACAACCCTGTCTTGTCCCTAATCTTAAGGAAAACAACTTATAGTTTTTTCCTGTTGAGCATGTTAACTATGGGTTTGTCACATATGGCCTTTATTATCCTATCTAATAAAAGAGTAATATGCAAGTTGACCATCACTCCAAGACACAAGATGGCTGCCCCCATGTGGACACAAGATGGCCACCACAAGATGGCCTGCAGGGGAGGGCAGTTAGGGGTGACCAGGCCAGCAGAGGAGGGCAGTTGGGGAAGACCAGGCCAGCAGGGGAGGGCAGTTGGGGGCGACCAGGCCTGCAGGGGAGAGCAGTTAGGGGTGACCAGGCCAGCAGGGGAGGGCAGTTAGGGGTGACCGGGCCAGCAGGGGAGGGTAGTTGGGGGCAACCAGGCCTACAGGGGAGGACAGTTAGGGGCAACCAGACTGGCAGGGGAGGGCAGTTACAGGTGACCAGGCCGGCAGGGGAGGGCAATTAGGGGCAATCAGGCCGGCCGGGGAGCAGTTAGGCGTCGATCAGGCTGGCAGGGGAGTGGTTAGGGGTGATCAGGCTGGCAGGCAGAAGCGGTTAGGGGCAATCAGGCAGAGGCAGGCAAGCGGTTGGGAGCCAGTAGTCCTGGATTGTGAGAGGGATGTCCGACTGCCTGTTTAGGCCCAATCCCACCGGGTCCCAGATTGGAGAGGGTGCAGGCTGGGCTGAGGGACACTCCCCCCTCCATGCATGAATTTCGTGCACTGGGCCTCTAGTGTTGAGATAAGTTCCTTTTAATCCCACTTAGCTGAGAGTGTTTATCATAAATGGGTGCTGGATTTTATCAAATGTTTTTCTGCACCTATTAATGTGACCTTATGATTTTTATCCTTTATTTGTTTATGTGGTATATCACATTAATTGATTTGTGGATGCTGTACCCACCTTTCACCCCAGGAATAAATCCCATTTGGTCATGGTGTATGAATTTCTCCATGTATTGCTCCATTCAGTTTGCTAATATTTTGTTCAGGGTTTTTGTGCCTATGTTCATCTGGGATATTGGCCTTTACTTTTCTTTCTTTGTAGTGTCGTTACCTGGTTTTGGGATTAGGATAAAACCAGCCTCCTAAAATAAGCTTTGGGGTCTTCTCTCTTTTTGAATTTTTGGGAAGATATCAATTCTTCTTTAAATGCTTGGTAAAATTCACCTGTGAAACCATCTAGTACTTTTGTTTGTTGGCAGTTTTTTTATTACTATCCTGTGTACAGGAAGATGGTCTTCGCTTTAAAATCACACAACTCAGTCTCTCCCTGTGTGTCTCTGGCGCCTCCATGTTTGCCCAGAATTCCTTGAGCATTTTTTTTTAAAGAAAGACCGCAACATTGTCCCATGTTCACCAGTTCGCATGAGCAGAGCCCACAGCCGTATGTGACACTGGCAGAGTGGGGTATCAGGAGTCATCATGATGGGGCTAATGTACCTCCCTAGCTATATAGGAGTACTCAGCCGAGAAATGATGGTGTCCTATGGCAGTTGAGGTAAGGCAATCAACACAGAGACATTAGCACTGTCTCTCCAGCCCTGCCCCCAAAGCCATAAAACTCAGTCTCTCCCTGTATGATTCTGGTAATCTCTGAGCTGCTGCCTCCTCCTTGGGAGCCTAGGGTGAGTGTTTGTGAGCAAAATTTTGTGCGCTGGCCCTTTCACAGCATGCCTGGGTTTCTATTAGCCTTCTGTCTTAGCCCAGTAGACCAAATCCCAGATGATTTTCACAGCCAGATGTTTCATGGGCTATTCTTCCCAGCAGTGGTGCTCTGAGTTGGGTGCTCTCAGTGGCAGGCTGAGGTCCCCATGCCCCTAAGGGGGTCCTCTATAGCTGAAATATCGCTCTGGATTCTCAACCCCTCCACATGGATCCTGCAGCGTTTCACAACTCTGTCCCTTCTACAGGTCTAGACATGGCTTCTTCTTTATATCCTCAGTTATAAAACTTCTGTTCAGCTATTCTTCAAATGGTTCTCCAGATAACTTAGTTGTAATTTTGATGTAGTCATGGGAGGAGCTGAGGGCAATGTTCACCCATTCTGCCATGTTTGATCCCTCTGAGGATTAATTTTTCTATATTCATTTCTAATTACTTTTAATTAGTTTATATGAGGTTAGTACAAAAGTTTACAAACTATAGGTACTAAGTATTTGTTGACAGAGAATCAGATATTAGCCTTGTAAAAATATCTCTGTCCTTAAGAAAATTAGATTGATCTAGATTTCATACCCTGACATTACCTATCACCAAGAAACAGAAACCTGTGTTTCAAGAAAGAGTGGAATTCACTCTAAAAATAGTCTATCTAAATGCCATTATTTAAGACTTCTCCCTTTGACTAAATTAATTAGTCATGTTCTAGAAAACAGTCTGCCTTCAACTTGTCAGCAAGGTACTTACATTCAGTTAATGAAGGATTAAAGGACAATTTGCTACTTCTGCCTCAGTATAAGCTTTACCCTTGAGTAATTTGTGAGTAGAAGACAATTTGGCAACCAGAACTGTACTAAAAATGAATATGAGTTTTTAAAATTACAACATTCGATTTATAATGGTATGCTCTCTCTTAAGCTTAAACAAATAGAATAAAGTATGGATTCTTGGTCTGTTGCTCAGCATCCTGATTTAATTCCTCTCCCAGAGAAGGGTCTGATTCATTGAGAGAGCACTTAACAGAGTCCATAGATGAAAAAGGAAACTGACTAAAGTATTTTGGTTTTACTCTTACCTCTCCAATCACTCTTTCCAATGTTTCCACTACTATTTACTTTACTTTCCTATAGGAACACATTTATCACAGGGTCTGTCTCTAGTCGCCTTCTATTTCTGTTCTTTTCCTTGGTGAATTCATCAAATTGCATTGTTTCAACTATTATCTCCTAATCTTTTAACCCTGGGCTCCTTCCTCAGCTTGTCTTGTATTTTGTATTATCAGCTAAATATCTCTATCTTCATGTTCTACTAGCACCTCAAACTTAACATGCCCAAAACCAAAATTTTCATCTTCACAAAGACCTCCCAACATACTTCTGTTAAAAAGGCACTATCATTCTCTAATTCTTGACAACATCTTTGAATCCTATTCCTCTTTTTTATGTTGCTAAGTCTTAATGATTCTACCTCCCTTACCTCACAATATCTCTGGCATCTTTTCCCTCCATATTACCATTTATGCCACTATTCCAGTACAACAATTACTTCTCATTTAGACTATTAAGTTACTATCATAACTGGTCGATAAATATTTGCTGAATGAATGCATGAATTGAAAATGAATGGTATCTGTACTTTAGGTCTCTCATTACCCTAATCCACCTTATACATCAGGGACAGATTAATTTCCTAAACTAAAGCTCTAACTTTACTCCCTTACTACTCAAAATAGTTTACTACTTCCAACATAATTTAATAAATTTAATACTTTCCAACATAATTAAATAAATTTTCATTGTACAGTTAAGGGATTTGGCCTTAGGAGTTCTATTTATCTTTTCTAAATTACTTTGAATTCCTCTGAAACATTACCCTCTCACTGGAGCAAAGTTGTACTACTCACTTCTCTATACATACTCTATCTTCCCTCTCATCTTCTTCTTGTTACTCCTATACCTATAACAAGCCCATTCATTAATCCAGGCCTGTCTCAGATATCACCTCCTCTATAAAACCTTTCCTGACTCCCCATCATTGTGGTTCTTTCCTTTGAAATACCCTCAACACTTCTTTTAAATCATTTATGACCTACTCTGTATTATAGCAATAAAATAAAAAGTGTTATTCTATATGATTTGAGAGAAGAAATGTGATTTATTTATATTTGAATACTCTGCAGGGCCAAAAACAGTACTTTGTATGACAAGTTCTCAATAAATATTTTTGGAGTAGGAAAAAAGAGTAAAAAAAAACGGGAACACACATGATACAGAGAAGAAGTAAATTATAAGACCTGAGTTCTACAACAAAATGTTAACACATATGTAAGACTGGTAACCAAATGATAGCCAAACCTCATTTATACTTTTAAGCAGACTTTGTTTTTACCATATTTATGATGGAAATCTGAATTTATTTTGATTTTAGCATTACATTATGTTTCACTGTGTGCCAGGCACAGTTATAAGCCTTTTGTATTTTAAATTATTTATCCTTTATAACAACCTTATTTTGCTTTATTTTGCAAGTTAAATTAAGAAACTGGGGCACAGAGACTAAGCAACTTGAGCAAGGTTACCCCAGGAAGTCTGACTCCACAGCCTATAAATGTACCATTACTGTATACTATACCTAAAGATATGTACAGCACTGACTTAAAATGTGAGTAAATTAAAAATAAGGGATGTTTATTGAAAGCTCAGTCATTATTATAAGTTTGCCTTATTAACATGTATTACAGTACAGCAAGAAACTGAGGAGGCTGCTAATATATACAGAGCCCCTATATTGAATGGTACCAAAATGCCCAGCTTTTGTTGTTGTTTCTTTCCCTTTTTTCCCTTAATATCACACTGTTGTTTACCACTTAGGACTATCAATGTGCCTAAAATGTCTTTATCCTTTACAATTTACTGGGAACTGAGAACAATGTATTAAATATCTACACTAATAAAAGAGAAAGATGCAAATTGACTGTAGATTCATGACACCCACCAGCCAATCAGGAGTGAGTATGCAACAAAGATGGTGGGTTAATTTTCATACGCAGACACCCAGCGGCCATGGGCGGTGCGAAACACCTCTGGGCAGCGTGGGAAGGCAGAAAGGAGGCTCCGGGCCAGAGCAAAGGCGGTGCCCGCAGCCAGGGGAAGGAAGGCCCATTCTTGCATGAATCTTTGTGCATCAGACCTCTAGTATATTAAATAAAAGCCAACAAGACACTGAGGAGTTTCTTTTATAAAAGTTCCTTATGTTTTGCTCCAATAAATGATCTTCTATTAGAGATCAGGAATGAATTCCATTAAGTTGAGGCTGTTCTAAGTCTGATCCACAGATAAATCAGACATTACCATATAATTTCTGCTGATTGCATACAACAGTTACTATAGGGTCCTAAATGTTGACAATGCTCCCCCAAAAGTGCCTTACATCAGTCCAAGTTTCAATACTAGAAAATATCATAGCATTTCTTATAATAATGATCAACACATAATTTCTTAATCTTACCTTTGCGCATCCCAAAAATCCCAGGGAAATAGCAACCCTAGCTCGTAGATCTGGCCTGTCTTTGGGCCACACATAAGAAAGCATTGCTCTTATGATTTTCCGAGTATCAACATCTTTTAACTGTTGAGAGAAAACAAAGCAGTGAGTAACATGTTATTTCAAATATAACTATATTTCAATAATGTAGAATTATGTCCCTAATGAGAAAAACATAAAAAGATTACAAACATAAATTGTATACAGAATATAAGGTCAATATCTTTCAAACTCAAACTATTTTGGAGAAAAAGAAACTTTCAATTACTTTGAAAAAGCTACTCACTTCTCTTAATTTCCTACTTTCAGCTATAGTTATCCTTATAATGCCAAAAAGTTACTAAGTGGGGGTGAGGGGACATGCACTATACATTTATTCCTTAGCAATTAAACTATTAAAACATTACAGAAAATTTAAACATTTCCATCTTTGTGGTCAAAATCGTTATGTACTTTTGGGGGTTTTATCAGTACATTTACTTAAAATGGTTTGAAACCCTAAGCCCAAACTACTGACACAACAGTGTTACAATACAGTGTTTAGGAAGGTAGGTGTCTTGGCAAAGTGTGGGTTATTACACTAATGCTTGATCTAACTTAAGTTTACCTTACATTTCTTTTACCCATTTACCGAGGCAACATTCCCATTAGAGGCTTTGTTTTAGTTTTAGCTTTTAAAGGTACAATATTAAGAATCAAAACCACACTTTCTAAAGCAAAAATATACAGTAGTCCTCCCTTATCAACAGGGGATATGTTCCATGACCCCCAGTGGACGCCTGAAACCATTTGATATTTAGTATCAAACCCTAAATATACTATGTAATTTCTATATATACATACCTATTATAAAGTTTAACCCTTTGCACTCGCTTGCTTTTTTCTCGATTCCTTTATTCTACTCGGGATTTAATTTTTTAAATACCCCAGATTTTACAAAGCGCAGCAGTAGAATAAAAAAACTGGAGTTTCTTTTCATACAAACTTATTTATTTGGATTTTTTTATATTTCAAATTATTGATACATTCAAAGAGTAATTTTAATCTCTATAATTTTTCATGGTGTGGTATTTTTTGAAACATTCACCCACATGAAGACCTGGTTTACATTCGCATGTTTCGCAAATATAAATCGTTTTCTTCCTCCTTTGATTTTTCTGTTAGAACAAACAACACAATCTTTGTGTTTTTTGTTAGGGTGAGGTGTGATTATATGGAGCTTTCCATCTAAACGTTGCTCTAAGTTAGTGGATCATAATCTACCCCTGGAAGTTAGTGTACCATCTCTGAATTCTCCAAGATCATATACTAGTTTCCTAATAAATTTCACATGCGTTATCGGTTTTTCATTTTTTCTTTTTTGGCATTCTTTGTACAATAATAGGAATTTACAACACTGACCTCAAGCCCCCAGAAAAACAATTTACGCCACCATTTTAGAGTCTTCCTCATAAAACAGTATGTGCCTGTGTAGTGATCAGCTATATCAACACCCCCCATAAACTTTGTATAGTTGGTCATGACCTTGGGTTTGAGAACTATTTCCTTCCCACCACCACGCACTCTCCTTTCCACAGACTCAGTCTCTGAAGTGTCCCATGTACTGAGCATTGTGACTATCCTCTTGTCTTTCCACGCAAGAAGCATTACATTTTCATCCCTGAAAGCCACTATCTCTCCTTTCATTAGCTTTGGATGTTTGATAACAGGTGGATTATCTTTCCTATTGGGCATTATTGTCCCTGTCAAGTGTGTTTTTTCCTTGAACAATTCCTTTGCAAGAATGACACTAGTGTAATACCTGTCAGTGAAGAAATGATAACCTTGAGAACCAGGTACTGAGTTCTTCAATCTTTCATGAAGCTCTAAAAATATTCTGCTAGTAAAAGGGAGATCAGGTCTCACCAACGTTTCAGATGTTATTCCTCCATAATAAGGGACAAATGAATGTACGTAACCACATTTTGAATCTGAGAGGACATAAACGAATACCCCATTGTGTTGGCTTTTTAGGATTATATGTGATGAAGTGTATCTTTCCCCTGAAACCAACAACAGCCTCATCAACAGCAATCTCTCTTCCAGGACAGAATCTCTCCCTAAATTTCATTTCAAGGTATGACAAGAAGCAGTTTACCTTCTCGGTTCTTGTTCTCAAATCTTTACTTGACTTTTGGTCGTTTTTCAAGTGTAACATCCAAAATATTTGCAAGAACCTTTCTCTTTTGATAACAGATCGAAAAAATGGTATATGAGACTCAAAATCCATGGACCAATAACTCTGCAAGTTGGGGTGATTCAATACACCCATATTTAGTATTACACCAAGAAAAGCCTTCATTTCCTCTATCGTCACATCTTTCCAATTATTCCAAGTGGATCGCTGGGCTAGTTCTTTCTGGCTAATTTTATGCCTAGCATACTCATTTGTCTCATCAGTTATATTTTTTAATCAACGTCTCAGTAAAAAACAACTGAAAAATGTCTATTGGTGTGGCACATCCAGAAGGAACTTGAGGTCCAACATGTAACTGACCAGTGGAGAAAGGGATTCTGCTAGGCTCTTTGTCATTCACAGATGTAGATGTCCACTTTTCTTTTTCCTGTTTTCCCCTAGAAACGTAACTTTCACTGGGTCTTATACCCGAATTCTCAATGATATCACCTATATCTCCATCACTCTCACTCGAATAAACAATTGTGCGTCTTCGTTTTGCCTTTATGAATTCAATGTCACTGTCACTGTCAGTACTTTCAGCCAGATCTTTGGGCAAAGCAAGGGACTTTTTCCTTTCAGTAGTTCCACTAGGACCAGCGATTTGTTCATCATCTCCACTCGCATCCTCAGAGAACTCACTTTCGTCACTATTACATTTTTCACTTTTTTCTTCGTTTTCGAAGTAAAATTCATCATCGCTGCTTTCTATGTCTTTGGAAAACTTATCCATCCTGAGGAGGGGAAATTCACTCAGAACATGCGACTACTAGGGGGCAAACCAATCATCCAACTAAACCCTGTGTCATGACAACATCTGTGATATGCTAATAGAAACCTAAACAAACCTAGGAGATGAAAAGATAAGGAAGGTTCTTTACCAAGGGAAGATGATGCAAGCTCAAAAAGGCATGATGCAAGGACTCATGCCTTGGACCCTCCTACTCAAGATTGCTGCCTATGCAAAAGATAAGCTTAGGTGGTAGCATCAGTTGAGACGGCATTTACATTTTACTTGACCTTTCATGCTAATGAAAACAAGAAAAGATACTGGAAAAATAGACAAAAGTCCCCCTTCCCTCCCACCCCCCCGCGGTGAAACTACGTGTCGAGTGTGGCTCGACATACGAGCTGCTACCGATGCTAACCATGTCGAGTCACACTCGACATCCGAGTGCAAAAGGTTAAGTAACTTGCTCAGGGTCATTCCAATATAGGAAGTGGTGGAGCCAAGATTGAAATCTAGGCAGTCTGGTTCCAGAGTTCAGGCTCTTAACTAGAACTTCATACTGCCTCATTTCTGGTGTGGCCTTCAAGCTCTATCCTATATAATAAAGAGGTAATATGCAAATTGACCCTCACGCCGTTGCACACGATGGCCACCCCCATGTGGTCAAAGATGGCCGCCACAAGATGGCCGACAGGGGAGGGTAGTTGTGGGCAATCAGGCCGGCAGGGGAGGGAAGTTGGGGGTGAACAGGCCTGCAGGGGAGGGCAGTTAGGGACAACCAGGCTGGCAGGGGAGGGCAGTTGAGGCGGATCAGGCCAGCAGGGGAGGGCAGTTAGGGGCAAACAGGCCTGCAGGGGAGGGCAGTTGGGGGCGACCAGGCCAGTAGGGGAGGACAGTTAGGGGTGACCAGGCCGGCAGGGGAGGGCAGTTGAGGGTGACCGGGCCAGCAGGAGAGGGCACTTGGGGGCAATCGGGCCAGCAGGGGAGGGCAGTTGGGAGTAACCGGGCCAGCAGGGGAGGGCAGTTGGGGGCAATTGGGGCAGCAGGGGAGCAGGTAGGTGTAGATCAGGCTGGCAGGGGAGTGGTTAGGGGGTGATTAGGCTGGCAGACAGGCAAGCGGTTGGGAGCCAGCAGTCCCGGATTATGAGAGGTATCCTAAATTGGAGAGGGTGCAGGCTGGGCTGAGGGACACACACACCCCCCTCCCCCAGTGCACGAATTTCATGCACCGGGCCTCTAGTTGTTCTATAATCCCTTTTAGCCAACAAAGCTAAAGTAACACAAAGTTGACAGGGGAGAAAAGATAAAGAGACCAAATATACTGTTATAATGATTTTTTGCTTTGTTTAATTTATTTGAGTACAAAGAAACTATCTTGAAATGTATAAAGCTTGAGCCTAACAGCATTGACTGCTTCTCCGTCATTAGTCAACATATGTTTGGTGTATTTATAGCATTATTTTCAACCATCCTTAAGAGGCCTTCGTGAAAGACAAACCTGAAAGCTGACAAATATCATGCCAAAAACACATGAATAAACACACCGCAGTATTTGTATTAAATTTTAAAATTCTATTTTATAATATTTTCTGCTTCTAAAGCCAGCCATGAAGGGTAGTATATTAAAAAATGGGAGAGAAATATGAAAATGAAAGCAATGTGTTTTGTGTTCTGTGAAAAGAGTTATTTTGGATCTCAAACAAGGAGAAAAGCACTGGGAAAGGTTTTCTTCCCACAAATAAAATAACTAATATTTATCTCTCCACAATTTAGAAAGCATCTTTACACAAAATTTTTCAATTGCCAATAATCCTAAAAATGTCATTTCTAATTATAGATACCATATATATCCTGGTTGGGTCAAGTAGTAGGAAAAAGAAGAGGCAAGCTAAGAGTAAGAGGACCACATGAATAATTGTATAACAGTATGCAAATGACATTTTCACTTACAAGGAAAAATATAATACAATTAAATGTTTTTATTTCGGTGACCCTACTGTTTAACTTCCCTATTTGATGATAATAAAAATGAAAAAGAATATGGATAATTAAATAAATGGATCAGGTAGATGGAGAATTTACCATGATGCGAGGGGACATTCTAGAATCGTTCTAAAATACTTATACAGAAGGAAAAATGTTAACCTTAAAATAGACACACACATGCACACAAATTAGTTGTGTTCTATCTAATTTACCTATTTATTTATAAGGCTAGAATATACACTGAGTGGCCAGATTATTATGATCTCTGAACGCATAATAATCTGGCCCCTCAGAGAGAGAGAGAGAGAGAGAGAGAGAGAGAGAGAGAGAGAGGGGGGGGGAGAGTGTGTGTGTGTGTATTAGAGGCCTGGTGAATGAATGTGTGCATGGTTGGGGTCCGGCAAGCCTGGCCAGGGGGAGGGGACATGGGCGGTTGGCCAGTCTGCCTGCTGGTCGAACTCCTGGTCGAGGGGACAATTTGCATGTTAGCCTTTAATTATATAGGATATACACTGAGTGGCCAGATTATTATGCGTTCAGAGATCATAATACTCTTGCCACTCAGTGTATAACAACCTAAACCAATACTATCTATAATAATAAAAGCATAATATTCTAATTACACCAGACACCCTTCCAGACAACCTTCCGGATGACCTTCTGGAGGAAGCCAGGGCTGCGAGGGAAGCCCAGGTCCCGGGTGCCTGCCAGCAGCCAGGCAGACTCCACCCTTGCACGAATTCATGCACCAGGTGTCTAGTTTATAATAAAGCACTAAAATGTAGAGGTTCATAATTTTGTGGGGTTTTTATACCCAATCATGAATTCTGCTTGTTTGTTTTAAGCATGACAAAAATATCTTCTATATAACAATGGTCACTTCCTATGGTTTTGTATAAGAAAACCAAAATCACAATCTACAGATTGAATGGAATCCTTATTAAAATACTAACAGCATATTTCAAAGATCTAGAACAAACTCTCCAAAAATTCATTGGAATAAAAAAAAAATAGCCATAGCAATCCTGAGAAAGAAGAACGAAGTTAGAGGGATCACAATACCACATATCAAGCTATATTACCAAACCACGGTTCTCAAAACTGCCTGGTACTGGCACAAGAACAGAAATATAGACCAATGGAACAGAACAGAGAACCCAGAAATCAAACCAAGCCATTATGCTCAATTAATATTTGACAAAGAAGGCAAGAACATACAATGGAGTCAAGACAGTCTCTTCAATAAATGGTGCTGGGAGATTTGGTCAGATACATGCAAAAAAATGAAACTAGACTACCAACTTACACCATACAGAAAAACAAACTCAAAATGGCTAAAGGACTTAAATAAAAGATGGGAAACCATAAAAATCTTACAAGACTCCATAGGCAGCAAAATAGCAGACATATGCTGTAGCAATATATTTACCAACACAGCTCCTAGGGTAATGGAGACTAAGGAGAAAATAAACAAATGGGACTACATCAAAATAAAAAGCGTCTACACGGCAAAAGAAACCATCAACAAAACAACAAGAAAGCCCACTGCATGGGAGAACATACTTGCCAATGCTATTTCATATAAAGATTTAATCTCCAAATTTTACAGAAAACTCATACAACTTAAGAAAAGGAAGATAAACGATCCAATCATAAAATGGGCAAAGGACCTAAGTAGACACTTTTCGAAAGAGGACATACTAAAGGCCGAGAGACATATGAAAACATGCTCAAAGTCACTAATCATCTAAGAGATGCAAATCAAAACCACAATGAGGTACCATCTCACACCTGTCAGAATGGCTATCATCAACAAACAACAAGTGCTGGCAAGGATGTGGAGAAAAAGGAACCCTCCTTCACTGCTGGTGGGAATACAGACTGGTGCAGCCACTGTAGAAGACAGTATGGAGTTTCCTCAAATAGTAAAATGGAACTCCCATTTGACCCAATAATCCCACTTCTAGGACTATATCCCAAGAAACAAGAAACACCAATTTGAAAGGATATATGCAACCCTATGTTCATAGCAGCACAATTTACAATAGCTAAGATTTGGAAACAACCTAAGTGACCATCAGCAGATGAGTGGATTAAAAAACTATGGTACATCTGCAGAATGGAATACTACACTGCTATAAAAAAGAAGGAACTTTTACCGTTTGCAACAGCATGGATGGAACTAGAGAGCATTATGCTAAGTGAAATAAGCCAGTTGGAGGAAGATAAATATCACATGATCTCACTCATATGTAGAATATAATGATCAACATAATCTGATGAACAAAAATAGATCCAGAGACAAATGGCAGGGGAGGTGGGGGGGTTTGAGAGTAACCAAAGGACTTGTATGCATGCATATTAGCATAACCAATGGACAGAGACACTGGGGAGGTGGGGGTTGCCCTGGGTGGAAAGGGTTGGGGGGAGTCAGTTGGGGGAAAAAGGAGACATATGTAAAACTTAAGATAATAAAAAAACAAAACAAAACAAAGATAATTTAACCTTTTGTACTCGGATGTCGAGTGTGACTCGACACAGTTAGCATCAGTAGCAGCTCTTTTTATACTCTTTGAATGTATCAATAATTTGAAATATAAAAAAATCCAAATAAATAAGTTTGTATGAAAAGAAACTCCAGTTTTTTATTCTACTGCCACACTTTGTAAAATCTGAGGTATTTAAAAAATTAAATCCTGAGTAGAATAAAGGAATCGAGAAAAAAGCAAGCGAGTGCAACGGGTTAAAAAAAAAGAGAAAACCAAAATCAAAATACTCTGGAATATGATAATCTTTGACATACTTTCTATCCAAACACAGTCATCTTTAAGAATTTCCATTTACTTGTTATTAGCTCTTACCCCTTCTTTCGGGTCTGTGTGGAGTCCTCCTCCTGCATGACCATGCCAACAGGTCCTCTTTTCTATCAGCGGCCATGCCTGGAGAGCCTAGTTGAAAATGATACCAAGCATATTAAACAGTTAATTAATGCTTTCCATGTGTACAGTTTTGCTTTACAATTTAATATACTTGATTTTACACAACTGATTATTTTTCTTATTATTTTGCCTGCAATATAAACATTTAGAACCAAAGTATTTTTTAACCTTTTGCACTCAGATGTCGAGTGTGACGGTTATTGAATGTATCAATAATTTGAAATATAAAAAAATCCAAATAAATAAGTTTGTATGAAAATAAACTCCAGTTTTTTATTCTACTGCCGCGCTTTGTAAAATCTGGGGTATTTAAAAAATTAAATCCCGAGTAGAATAAGGAATCGAGAAAAAAGCGAGCGAGTGCAAAGTTAATACTTCACAGTCTATCTTATGTTACAGTAACTTGCATACATGTTTTGTCTCTCCTATTACATGGTAAATTTCTTAATATTAGAGACAGTCTGTTTTATCTTTTTATCTCCCATGGAACATACCACAGCGTTCTGCACATGGGTAGGGTAGATTTCAATGCTTGTTGGATTAGCTTATAAAGTTGAGCTATCTACAAATATTCCAACTAGCCCTGAAAATACACAAACATCTTGTCTATTATAATTTTTAAAGGCCTTAAGATTACTACTGCGCAGGTTAAGGAAATAAAATTATATTTTCATGTATTGGTAGATTTCTCTTTCTCTTCTATCTGCCTTAATTTATTTTTATTGTTGACATTATTACAGATGTCCTCCTTCTCTGACCCCCTTCCTTCTGGCCAGCACCACATTCTTATCTGTGTCTATGGGTTAGGTAATCTCTTCAACTTTTTTCATCCAGTGCCCTCGACCTGAGAGCTGTAAGTCTTTTCCAAGTTTCCATGCCTCTGATACTATTTTGTTCATCAGTTTATTTTGCTCATTAGATTATACATATAAGCTAGATCATATGGTATTTGTCTTTCTCTGACTGGCTTATTTTACTTAGCCCTAACAATCTCCAGGTCCACCCATGCTATCACAAAAGGTAAGAGTTCCTTCTTCTTTCACTGCCGGGTAGTATTCCATTGTGTAAATGTACCTCCTGCTGCTTGGGCTGATTACACAGGGTACATATATTCTTTCTGATTGGTGTTTCAGGATTCTGAGTATATAGTCCCAGAAAGAGAATTGCTGGGTCAAATGGTAGTTATATTTTTAATTTTATGAGAAAACTCCATGTTTTCCATAGTGGCTGTGCCAGTCTGCATTCCCACCAGCAATGCACGAGGGTACCCTTTTTTCCACATCCCCCCAAGAACTTGCTGTTTGTTGATTTATTGATGATAACCACTGTGACAGGCGTGAGGTGATATCTCATTGATGTTTTAATTTGCATCTCTCAGATGATTACTGATGTTGAGCATCTTTTCATATGTCTTTTGGCCATCTGAATGTATCCACCTATTCTTTGTCAGTTCAGTACTGTTAATGGCACTCAAACTGAGAAGGTTGTTAACCTCTATTTTATTATCTCCTCATGGTTAATAAACAGAGACATGATATAAAATGCAAATGTATTTCTGGTAAAACAATTATTGCCAAAAATAATTGCATTAGCTTTTCAAATGAAAAACATAACCCTTTCAAAAGATATTGCACCCTCTCAAACATACACAAAAATGTCTTAATTTGACTCTCACTTATGTCATTTATGTATTTGAGCCCTGAAAATCTACCCATTTTTTTCTAAAAATATCAATCTTCTTTTCAACAGCGCTTTGAAAATTCCATATGACCATAACTCATACAATGGCTAAAACACTTATCTACACTATAATAAAAGAGAAACATGCAAATTGACTGTCACTCTGCTACACTACCAGTCAATCAGGAGTGAGTATGCAAATTAACCCAACAAAGATGGCAACACCCATAGCGGCCAGGTGAAGCTGGGGCTGCTGGGGGCTGGATCAGAGACACAAACCCACAGGCCCTGCACCCAGTAGCCCCAAGGCCCACCACTGTGCACCGGGGCTGCTGGGGGCGGGATCGGAGACAAAAACACGCAGGGAGGCCAGCACCCAGCAGCCCCAAGCCCTGCCACGGCGGCGCTGGGGCTGCTGGGGGCCGGACTGGAGACAAAAACACGCAGGGAGGCCGGCACCCAGCAGCCCCAAGCCCTGCCACGGCGGGTGCTGGGGCTGCTGGGGGCTGGATCGGAGACACAAACCCGCAGTCCCGGCACCCAGCAGTCCCAAGCCGCGGCTGAGACGCTGGGCCTGCTGGGGGGGGGGGGGGGGCAGCAGAGACACAAACCCGCAAGAAACCTGTGGAAAGGGAGATAAACTATCATAACTTTATCTCCCTTTCCACAAGGTGAGAAAACTGACCCTGGTTTATTTAGTGATGTGGCCCACACCTTTCTACAAGCACAGGGTATGTTATGACCACTCCTAGGAAGGTCTTGTCAGAATACCGTCTCCAGGGAATAACACTACTGTGGCAAATCATCTAAGAGAGGAGACAAGCTTTTGTTGGGTTTATTCTGAAGGTCAGAGAACATGCCACCTCAACATATGCTGTATTGTTATATTGATGATCTTGAGCTGCAGATGCTTGATAAACAGCAAATGCAAGCAGAGGCTTTCACTGAAGTCTCCTGATCTGCCTAAAATCGTACCCCCATAAGGAGCATAAATGTCATAGGTCCCCTTGACGGGAGAAGTGTCATCAGGCAGAGAAGACTGACTCCTGTCACAGGACAGGAGAGTAGAAGTTGACATCATACCCAAACTTTGTTACCAACTATTTCTCCCCACCCCCATTCATCTTTCCTAAAAATCATTTACTCTCCTCTAAGAGGCCTACATCTCCCATCCCCTTTCCCTAGGAAGAAGGTATTTAAATCTGCATTCTAAGCCACCTTGGGGAGCTACTCATTTTTCCCTGGGATCTCCCACATATACATGAGGTACACATGTTAATGAACTTTTGTTTTTCTCTTGGTGATCTGTCTTTCATTATAAGGGCCTCCACTAAGAACTCAGAAAGGTAGAGGAAAAATATTTTTCCTCCTCCATAATTCTATCTCGGGAAATCAAGTCCCCAGCTGAACAATGAGATTGGCTCAAGTAGCAAGCAGTAACAGCTGACGGGAGGGAAGCTTCTAGGGAGAAATCAATGATATTGGCATCAAAGTGGGATGGAGGGCACACGCATGGTTGCTGGTGGGAGTTTAAAGTGGTTCAACATTTTTGGAGGATGATTTGGCAAATTCGATAGAAATGTTCAAGGTACATCCAAGAGTCTTCTTCTAGGAATTGCATCTGCTGACATAAAGCACAAGCGCATAAGCCCTGGTCAGAACCCAGGATGCTACTGTGTCTCCCCTTCCACGATAGGAAAACCTGGGAACAACCTGCATTTTTAGAACAAGGTGGCATCCATACTAATAAAAGGGTAATATGTTAATTAGACTGAACATCTTCCAGGCGACCTTCTGGATGTCCTTCCAGACAAAGCCATGTTGGCGGGGCCAAGGCAGAGGAGGTTAGAGGCAATCAGGCAGGCAGGGGAGAGCAGTTAGGGGGATGAGGCCAGCAGGGGAGAGCAGTTAGGGCGAACAGGCTGTCAGAGAGCAGTTAGGGGAATCAGGCCAGCAGGGGAGAGCAGTTAGGGGGATCAGGCCGGCAGGCAGGTGAGCAGATAGGAGCCAGAGGTCGTGAGGGGTCCCAGATTGGAGAGAGTGCAGGCCGAGCTGAGGGGACCCCTTTCCGGTGCACAAATTTCGTGTACTGGGCCTCTAGTCCTATATAATAAAGAGCTAATATGCAAATGGTCATCACACCCTCCACGCCATCACGGCTCAGACACTCAACACTGGGGAGAGAGGAATAGGGACCAGCCAGGCACAAATGAGCTAGCGAGAGAGGAATGGGGACCAGCCAGGCTGCAGCCTGGGAGAGGGACAAACCGCATGCCCCACGGTCCCAGGAGCCAACAGCTGCGCCTGTGGCCCAGGAGAGGGACAATCCGCATGCACCATAGTCCCCGCGGTCCTGGGCACCAGCGTCTGCGTCTGTACCTGCGGCTTGGGAAAGGGACAAGCCGCCTGCCCCACGGTCCTAGGCACCAATGACTGCGCCTGAAGCCCGGGAGAAGGACAAGCTGCCCGCCCTGTGGTCCCGGGCGCCAACACCTGCGGCCCAGGAAAGGAACAAGCCGCCCACCTCATGGTCCTGGGCACCAGCACCTGTAGCTGTGGCCCAGGAGAGGGACAAGCCGTCTGCCCCGTGGTCCCGGGCACCTGGGGCTGTGGCCCAGGCAAAGCCGCCCACCCACGGTAACCCTGTGGCGGTGGCCAGCCCGGGCGAAGCCGGCCTGGGTCCTGGGTGCCTGCGGCCGGCCAGAGGGAGGGAAGTCTGGGTCCTGGGTACCTGAGACCGGCCAGAGGAGGGAATCCTGGGTCCTAGGTGCAGGGTGAGGCAGAGGCGGTTTGGGGTGATCAGGCCAGCAGGGGAGCAGTTAGGGGCGATCAGGCCAGTAGGGGAGCAGTTAGGGGCAATCAGGCAGGCAGGCAGAGGGGTTAGGGGCTGTCAGGCAGGCAGGCAGGCGAGCGGTTAGGAGCCAGCGGTCCCGGATTGCAAGAGGCAGTCGGACATCCCCCAAGGGCTCCAGGATTGGAGAGGGTGCAGGCCGGGTTAAGGGACCCCCCCCATGCATGAATTTCATACACCGGACCTCTAGTTTTCACATAATGCCAGGAAGAAAACTGATAGCTCTCTTAGAAGCATTTAAAAACTGTGGGTTTTTTGTAAATGCCTTTACGAGAAGCACCTAGAACCTTAAAGTCACTTGAGAATGTTTCAAGTGTAAGTCAACTTTGCTCTAAATTGCCATATCAACCTTCTTAAATTAGGATTCACTTTTGCAATACAAAATAAGGGTTTTATCTTACCCACTGTTATCAACCAAAAATGTAAATACATGATCCTTTATGCTTTAGAAGTTTATAATCTAAAACTAATAGATGCAGGCATAAATATCATAGTAAGACAAATGTAATGGTAAGATATATCTTGACTGCCCTCGCTCATCCACCTAAAAAATAAACTTCAATTTTAGTTCATCCCTGAAGACACTTAGCCCAGAACAAAATAACAGATTCATTGGAGGCCAGGACAGTTAGTGTTTTATCCATTTTTCATATTTTCATTGTGGTCTTCTTTTGCTAAGGAATTTTTGAATTACAATGTGGATTAGAAAAATCTATACTATAATAATTTTTAGTAAGAATGGTTCAAGAAGCACTCACTATTTGGCTGGCCTCCTGCTCAACACTGCATTATCTCATTTCATGCTCACTACAACCCTACAAGATATTTATAATTGTTATTATTATTATTCCCATTTTATAGACTAGATATAGAGGCTCAGAGAGGCTGCCTTGCTCAAGTTCATATAGCCAGAAGTGGTAGAATGGAGATGTTTGTTCCTAACATTATTGATATTAATAACATCAGTAACATTACTGGAGCTAGTGAGCTTACTGTCACCTTCCCGATTGATACCCTTGAACATCTGGTTAATTTTGCTGTTGTTAACATGGCACATGTGATATTGTTTAATTTGTGGCAAAATCATCAATGCAATTGTGATGTTAAAGAGTGGCACCACCAAAAGTGTCATCTACACATATTCACTTAGAAATATCAAAGTAAAAGAATATATTCTATGAGAGACTAGAAAGAATAAATAAAGTGAAAAGAATCAGATTGACATCAGACTTTTCGACAAGTTTGGGTGCAAAAAGACAATGGAGTAAGATTTTCAAAGCCTTGAAGGCAAAAGAATACCTAACAGGGTTTTATATGCAACTAAATTGTCTTTTGAATATGATGACATTATGGACACAAATTTACATGGGTCTGGTCACTTTGTAAAAAAGTCATCAAGCTGTATACATGATATTTGCATTTTTCTGCATATGTGCCACACTTAAAAGGTTAAAGGAGTGACATCACAAGATGTCAGAAAAGGAAATCCCAGCACTTTTTCTCCCAAGGAAATAAGTTAACAATGATACATGGACCAAAATACCTTTATGAGAATTCCACATCCCAGTTAAGATGACACAGTGCCCTAGACAATAACAAAGTCAAGAACAGTTGCACTGAAAAAGGTAAAAAGAACAATTTCACTTTATCTACATAAACCCCTACCATAAGCTGGCAGAGCTCAACACCAAGAAAAATCATCCCATCCTACAACTTCTCCAGCAGGTGAAAAAAGAGAGCAAAACATGTATACCATACAACATTCCAGAATCACAGAGAACTACAAAAAGTACTGGTTTCTGTCTCAGCTCACTAATTAGTACTGATGAAACCGGAAAAATTTGGATGCCTGGGGGCAGCTAAGAACAAAGGAAAAGCAGTTGGTGTGCTGCTACAGTTAACAGGGCTTTGCACAATTGGGAGTAGACACACAATTTAAGTCTTCCTGCCTGATAATGAGGGAGAAATAACGAGGGCCTGAAAAAAGAAACCAACAAATCCCTCTAATTACAAATCTATAAATACAAGTCCAGAGAAAATACAACCACGGGCTCCCAAAATCTCTAGCTGGAATGATTGGTGAAGGTCTTTCCCAGTCAGAGCCAGTGAATGAAGACTAGGAGATACGGGTATTTCTTCAAATGTGCAGATAACAACACAAGGTAGAAGAAGCATGAAATGAGAAAAAGAAGGTCCAGTTGAAAGGGAAAAAATGAAGCTCCAGAAACTTACACTAAAGAAATGAAGGTATATGAATGATCTGACTTAAGTTTTTAAAATAACTATCATAAAGATTTTCAATGAGCTTGAGAAAATGGTACACAGACAAAATGAGAATGTAAAGAGACAGAAAATATAAAAAAGAAAACTTTGGAGCTAAATAATGCAAAAACTGACCTGAACAATTCAATAGCTGGGTTCAACAAAAGACTTGATCAAAGAAAACAAAGAATCAGCCAACTTGATAAAAGGTCATTTGAAATTATCCAGTCAGAAGAGTAAACAGGAGCAAAAATGAAAAATAGTGAAGAAAGCCTAAGGGACTTAAGGAACACAATATGAATCACTCTTCATCAAGCACGTCAAACTCACAGCCCGCAGGCCGCATGCGGCCCACAATTAATATTTTTCCAGACCAGACAATATAACAGTATGTAAGAAACGTTTTAAAATTTCACAACTTAATTTTTACAATATCCTGTTATACATAATTAATAACTAACTACAATGTTCGCTAATGACTGATTACTATAATTGTGTTGCATTTATTTCCTTTAGGCCTTCCGCGCAGGCGCACCATTTCTCTTCACTAATACTAGCAGTGAATATTTTAGCAGCCGATTGCCACGTCATTAGTCTTGTACTGACTTGTTTGGTGTGCACAACAGGAAATATTTTGCTTTCAGATAACAAGAAAAATAGGATTATTTGCGTTACTGTTAGTAATTTGTGCAGTTATTCAGTGTCTGGTAAGTTAATGTTAAAGAAAAAAATATTAATTTTTATTAAAGTCTTCATTTTATGTTAACGATTACTCATTTATTTCAGCCCTTTGTATTCAGCATGTCTCTATCAAAATAAACCTACATTTCTATGAAAATTGAAGCTTTTGTTTTTTTGCGGCCCACATAAACTTAACCTTTTGCACTCGGATGTCGAGTGTGACTTGACAGGGTTAGCATTAGAATAAAGGAATCGAGAAAAAAGCAAGTGAGTGCAAAGGGTTAAATATTGTTTATTTAGCCCATGTTAGCCTTTGAGTTTGACATGCTTGCTCTTCATATTATAGGCATCTCAGAATGAGAAAGGTACATAAATATTATAGTGGCTGAAAACTTCCAAAATCTGGAGAAAGAAAAATGGATAACCAGATCCAAGAAGCTCAAACAGACTAAAAGAGATGAATCCAAAGAGATCCCCAGCAAGACACATTATAATTAAATTGTCAATACTCAAGGACAATATCAGAATTTTGAAAGCAAAAAGAGAAAAGTGACTCACCACATAAAAGGGAGCCCCAATAAGACTATTAATAGATTTCTCATCAGAGATTTTGTAGAACATAAGGGTATGGAATGATATATTAAAAGTCATAAAAGAAAAAAATTGCCAAACAAAAATACTCTATACAGCAAAAATGTCCTTCAAAAAATGAAAGACTTTCAGATAAACAAATGTTGAAGAAATTCAACAATGTAGAGCTACTGTTACAAGATATGATAAAGGATGTAATTCTAGTTGAAATTAAATGGAGTTAAACAGCAACACAAAAATATATGAAGGTATAAAGCAAGCTGGTAAAGGTAAATACAGGGTGGGACAAAAGAAGGTTTATAGTTCTGAGCACATGAAACACAGATTTTATTCTTGTATTGTTATTTTAGTTATTGTATTATTTTGCATACGAACAACTGTAAACCTACGTTTGCCCCACCCTGTATACAGACAAATAAAGAATACCATTATACTCTAAAACTGGTACAAAACCCACTTTTCCTAGAAGTTAAAAATAAAAGCATAAATAATAACTATAACTAGAAATATTTAATTGAAATACATTAAAAAGTCAAGTCCTTATTTATCAATAATTATTTTAAACTTTAAAGATAAGTTCTCCAATCAAAATAGAGTGGCTGAATGGATTTAAGAAAAAAAAAGATCCAATCATGCTGTCTACAAAAGACTTACTTTAGACTTAAAGATACACAGGATAAGTAAGAGAAAGATAAGTATCACATGATCTCACTCATATGTGGAACCTAATGAACAAAATAAACAGATGAACAAAATAGGTCCAAAGACATAGAAGCATGGTACAGATAGTGGAATCTCAGAGGGAAGGCAGGGGTAGGAAGAGATCAACCAAAGAACTTGTATGCGTATATGCATAACCCATGGACACAGACAATAGGGTGGAAAAGACATGGGGTCTGGGGCAGGGGTGGGTGAGAAGAGGTCAAAGGGGGGGGGGGGGAGGGAGCTATATCTAATATTTTCAAAAATAATTTTTTTTAAAAACAGACACACAGGCTAAAAGTAAAAGGATAGAAAAAGATATTCCATGCAAATGGTAACCACATCAGAACAAATAGACGTTAACTCAAAAAATGTAAGAAGACACAAAGTATATATATATTATCTATATACTAGGGGCTCAGCATGCGAGACCAAGGACCCAGAGTCCCGCAGCTTGGGGGGACCCAGAAAGAGTCCCGCGGCTGCCGCTGCTGCGGCAGCCACGGGAGGCGGGACCCAGAAACCCACTGGCGCCTCCAGTCATGTCCTCCAGAGTCAAGTCCCCGCCCACATGCATGCACCTCGCCACACATGCAGCCTCCTGCTGATCAGTCATTATGGCGTGATGGCATGACAACCACAGGCTTTTTATATAATAGATATAAAACCCTAATATGCAAATAGACCAAATGGTGGAACAATCGAACAACCAGTCGCTATGACGTGCACTGACCACCAGGAGGCGGCAGAGCATGGAACATGGAGGGTGGCGGCCATGGCAGGATAGTGGAACAGGTGAGTGGGGGCGCCAGACCAAGGCGGGGTGCTGGTCACTGTCATCAGTGCGAGCCTCTGGCAGTTACTGAAAATTCTTTGCTCCTGCATGCCACGGTCCTGCCTGGAGCTCACACCTGCTGCCGGCGCCAGGCCACTTGCACCTGCAGCCAGTGCCAGAGCCGCTGCTCACACCCGCTGCCGGAACCCAGTGCCAGTCCTGATCATTTGGCACCGTCATCAGGAGCGAGCGGCAGCTACCAGCCCCAATCCCTCCTGAGGGCTTCTCCACCTCCTCCTGCTCCTGAGGGGTGATCGGGGCAGCAGCCACCATTCGCACCCACTGACGGCCAGCCCCGCTAGCACCCGCTGCTGGTGCCGGCCCCAATTGCTCCGCACCATCAGCGGGTACAAGCGACGGTGGCGGGAGCGGGGCGGCCAGCAGAGAGGGGACTGGGGGCTGCTGTGGGAGGGATGGGCAGGGGCGTGGAGGATGAGCCGAGACCCACCCCTATGCCCTCTACAGCCTCGCGGCCCACAGTTCCTTTCAAGGTGCAAAAATTTGTGCACTGGGTCCCTAGTATAATGATAAACCCTCTCGCAATCCGGGACCAATGGCTCCTAACCACTCACCTGCCTGCCTGCTTGCCTGCCTGATCACCACTAACTGCTCTCCCCTGCCAGCCTGATCCCCCTAACTGCTCTTCCCTGCCGGCCTGGTTGCCCCTAACTGACCCCTGCTGCCCTGGTCGCCCCCTAACTGGTCCCCTGCCTGCCTGCCTGATCACACCTAACCACCCTACCTGCCAGCCTGATTGCCCCCTAATTGCCCCCCTGCCAACCTGGTCGCCCCGTAACTGTCTGGAAGGAAGTCGGACGTCCAGAAGATGTCCAGTTGACATTGCCTAATTAGCATATTACCCTTTAATTAGTATAGATAGGCATCCAACATCTGAGTACATAACATATGAAGCAAACTTTGACAGAAACGAAGGGAGAAATACAGGGCAACACAATAATAGTAGACTTTAACATCCCTCTTTCAATAACAGCAAAAAATACAGACAAAAGATCAGTAGGAAATTAGAGAACTTGAATAACACTTTAAACCAAATGGATTTAAGGAAACATTCCACCTAACAGCAATACAATACACATTATTCTCAAGTACATAAAGAACATTCTCCAAAATAAATCACTTATTAGGTCACAAAACAAATTTAAGAAGACTGAAATTATACAAATTGTTTGCCAAACATAAAACAAAACTAGAAATTAATGGCAGAAGGAAAATACAAATCAAAACCAGTGAGATAACACCTGTTAGGATGGCAATTATGAAAAAACAAAAAATAACAAGTGTTAGTGAAGATGTGGAAAAATTGGAACACTGCACACTGCTGGTAGAAATTTCGATGCAGCTGCTATGGAAAATGGTATGAAGGTTCCTCACAATGTTAAAAAACATAACTAACATATGATCCACCAATTTCAGATCTGGGTATTTATCCAAAAGAATTGAAATCAAAATCTCAAAAACATTCTTGCACTCCTATACTTATTGCAGCATTATTCACAGGAGCCCAACTGTAAAAGGAACGTATATATCCATCAATGGATGAATAGATAAGTAAAATGCACATACATAAAATGGAATATTATTTAGACATGAAAACGAAATCCTGTCAAATATGGCAACATGGCTGAATCTAGAGGATATCATACTAAGTCAAATAAGCTAGTCATGAAAAGACAAATACTGCATGATTCCACTTATATGAGGTATCTAGTATAGTCAAAGTCATAGAACCAGCCCAGGCGGTGAGGCTCAGCGGTTGAGTGTTAACCTATGAACCAGGAGGTCATAGTTCTATTCCTGGTCAGAGCATATGCCCAGGTTGCAGGCTCGACCCCCAGATTGGGGCATGCAGGAGTCAGCCGATCAATGTTTCTCTCTCATCATTGATGTTTCTATCTCTCTCTCCCTCTCCCTTCATCTCTAAAATCAATTTTAAAAATTTTTAAATCAGCCGAAACCGGTTTGGCTCAATGGATAGAGCGTCGGTCTGCGGACTGAAAGGTCCCAGGTTCGATTCCGGTCAAGGGCATGTACACTGGCTGTGGGCACATCCCTGGTAGGGGGTGTGCAGGAGGCAGCTGGTCGATGATTCTCTCTCATCGATGTTTCTAGCTCTCTATCCCTCTCCTTTCCTCTCTAAGAAAATCAATAAAAAAATTTTTTTTTAAATCATAGAAACAGAAAGTAGAATGGTGGTTGACCGGGGCTTGAAGGAAGAGGAAATGGAAGTTGCTATACAATAGTATAAAGATTTAGTTATGCAAGATGAATAATTCCTATATATTTCCTGTACAACATTGTACTCACAGTTATTATAAGGAACACTTACTTTTTTTAAAGACAGTAGATCTCACATAATGTGATTTTTACCACATAAAGAAAAAAATAGTTAATAAACATGATGGAGGAGATGGCAAAGCAGTGGAAGCATAGCATTTTCATCCCCTGGAATTATCACATTACAAACAGAATAACTATATAGAATGTACTAAAAACATGTACAACCAACTGGGATATAAGAAATCCCCTTGACCTTCAAAAAGCAAGCACAAGGAGGGAAACCACAAAAAGCCACATAATCTACATGGTATCAACAATTCTGTGGTAACTAGTGGCCCAATGCACAAATTTATGCACATTGAAAGGAAATTAATTAGAAGAAATATTTTAATATCACTATTTGCCCTTTCTCTGTAATAGAAGTGTCTACCAAATTCATGATCGACAATGACAGATGGAAACACACATGTGCGATCAGCACCAATGAGAGCTTTATTATATCGTGCATGCACGAGTCAACTTAGCCTTTTATATATATGGAATAAACTTGCTTAATTAGACCTGCTTTCTGATTTAGCTAAACTTTTTCCAGCCCAGTGAAGAACCCCAACTTCTCTTTCAGGTAATTGTCAGCAATACAGCAGTAAATATCAACATGAAGCACATTATTATTGTAGATCACGCGGAGAGAACAAAGGGTAAAATGTTTAACTGCAGCAGTGTTTGATTATATTCTGCGCAGTAAGAAAACCTGAAGTCATTTTCAAGGTCCACCATTTCTTACTTCTTTTCAGTCAGGTAAAGTTTCTAAGCTTTCTAAATCTCCTTTTTCCAGCTAATGAAAAGAAAATAGGATTCCACAGAGTCTCCTATCTACCTACTCCAGGACTTCTGTGAGGATCAAATAAGATGAGGCACAGGAAAACACTTCACAGACATTGAGTTACAGTGTGAAATATTTCCACCTGGCTATAAAGCAAGTCATGTTCCTGGGGTGAAGAAACTGCAAGGAGGCTAATCATCACTAGGGAGAGGAAGCTGGGCATTGCTACGTGACATCATTACCCGGTGCCCATAGCCACCATTTCTGGCTGGACTGGGCTGTGGGCCACATTTTGCACCATGGGGTCTTGGCAGCGTGGGCTGCAATTTGGTGGGCTGTCGCTCCAAGGTGGTGGTATGACCTGTGTCCCACATGGGGGAAGCCAAGTGTTGCTTTGTGGATGCCAGGTGCGTGATGCCATTTCTCTGTAAATGGCCAGTGCCCATCACAGCAGCTCCTGAGTTGAGTGTGTGCCCCCTGGTGGTCAGTGCGTGTCAGAGCTACTGGTCGGATGGACACTTAGCCTATTAGCCTTTTATATATATAGATAAGCAGAGGCCACCTGGTCAGAATACCCTGAGTGTATTCACTGTAAAACTTAGAGGCCAAATTAGGAACAGTAGATAAAACAAAAGGCTGTTTTTTAATCCCAATAGTAAATGAATGCAAGCTGTCTGGGATAATATATTCTGAAGGAGCTGGAAAAGTCTAATCCCATGAGCTCTCAAAACACACTGATAAAAAAACTAAATAAATAAACAAACTAACCAATAAATCTTCCTTTCTGGACACAATGAGGAAAAACTGCTAGAAGTGGAATTAAAATTAGGCAGGACAAGGACAATAGAAGTAAAAGAAACGAAGACCCAGTCAAAAGAAATGAAGGGGAAGAAAGATAGGACATCACTGAAAACAACACAAAAGGGCGCTCTGTGAAGTTAGAAAAGTTAGGTGCACCAAGCCTCCTACTAAAAGTTCAGGTCAGGCAAAGTCATTTCACATAAAAATGAGCAACAGAAAATGATCAAAATCAAACCCCATACAAGCTTAGTATGAAAATACAAAATAATAAACAGAATTATAGCACTATAGTCCAGGAAAGTACAACAGAAAGGCATAATTATAAAATAATCAAAATAAGCTAAAAATTTAAGAAAAAACCCATCCAGAATGACTCAGTGACTGAATGTCAACCTATGAACCAGAAGGTCATGGTTCGATTCCCAGTCAGGTCACATGCCTAGGCTGTGGGTGCAATCCCCAGTGTGGGGCATGCAGGAGGCAACCAATTAATGATTCTCTCTCATCAGTGGCGTTTTTATCTCTCTCCCCATCAACCTCCCTATCTGAAATCAATAAAAATGTATTTTTTAAAATTTTATTTAAAGAAAAAAAATTTTTAGAAATAAAGCCTAAATTAGAATGAACATGAAGAAATAAACAGGGGCAAATAAACTCAACATATAATGTCTTAAGAAAAGCAGAAGGGGAAAAAGAAAAATGGCAGCGAAAAAGACAGACGGGCCTTGTCCCAGAGCAGAAAGAAAGAACAGCTGATGGTCGCACGGGGAGTATTTGTTGGCGAGTTAAGGGACAGCTATACTCCAGAAGAAGGTGGGGGACTGCTGGAAGGGGTTCCCCTGACCGGGCAGCCCCCACTGTTGCTGGGGCCCAACCCAGAGCTACAGGCTCTGACGCGGAGACTGCGCCATCTTGAAGGGGAAAGTGGATCTTATCGGAAGCCTGAAAATCTGAAACTGCGGAAACGACCAAACAGCTGCGAGCCCCAGAACACCTGTCCCCAATTGGCGCAAACATGCGGATTCAGAGGAGCTCTACACTCCACTACGGAAAGGTCAGAATTCGCCTGGGATAAGGTGAGGTCTCTGGTCCCGGCGGGAGAGAGAAACGCACGCACTGCGGGAGCTGGAGGACCGGGGGAAGTCTGTGCCTAGAAAAATCCGCGGCTGTTGGGGCTGGCATTATCCGTGAATGTGGAAGGGGGTCCTCAGAGCTGCTAACAGAGGGGATCTCTAAAAAGCAATCCATTTTGACCTGACGCAAAAGGACAGCATAAAAATTTTATAACTGTGCCGGCTGCTTAGACCCAAGTGGGAAAGGGGGACTGCACAGTCTTGCGTACAGCCCCGTTGTTCGCACACTTGGGCTTTTTCCTCTTCAAATACTTGCTTCTGATTACTAAGCCCAATACATAGGATCACCCATTTGGGGACTCCCTGGGAGACTGCAGGGGAAAGTTGTTTGTCTGGAACCTGCAGATCGGAGAGGGGAGTGACCATTGGAGAGCCAACTCTGGGACAGCCCACTCCCACAAACTGGTATTGTGTGCCACAGGGAAAGCAGGATCTAAGCACAGGCTAGAGAGGGATATAAACCCGGAAGTCAAGCCAGAAACACTGCCACTCAGGGGCTGAATCACAAATTGACTCTTGTGTAATCACAAATAAAGGAATACGAGAAATTAAGACACAGCCAGCTTAAAAATCAGGACTGGCTTACAACACCGAAGAGCAGTGGAACTCAGGGAACTGCAATACTGTCTTGACTGGGAAACAGGCATGCTAAACAGAACAATAGAGGAAGTGAATGAACTGCACTACTGCACATTTTATTTTTTTATTTTTTCATGTTTTACTTAAGAAACTTATTTTTTTTCTTTTTGCCTCAATTGATTTTACCTTTTTAATTATTACATTTTTATTTTCAATCATTATTATTAGTACTGCTATTTTACCTTAATTTTTTCTTAAAGTCATTTTATTTTCTCTTTATTTTACTTTGGAATTAGTGTTCTACATTCTATTTTCATCTTTCCATTAGCATCGTTTTACTCTATCTCAACTCTACCTTTATGCCATCAATCGTTTCCTAACTATTCCCCTTTTGGTGTCCTGTTTCGCTTATCCTTTTCCTGCTTTAGATTTTCCCTATTCTTTCTGTTTACCACCTGTTAATATTTCACCCTACTTATATATCTAATTTCCAATCCCCTGATCCAAGTCCATACACACCTCTCTCTTCTCTGTCTGAACTATCCAAAAAATTATTTTTCTCTCTGTCCTTTTCTTGTTGTTTGATTCAATGTTGATTATATCGATTTTGTATGCTTTTTTGTGAGATTGTTTTGCTTATTCTTTTTTTGTTGTTGTTGTTGTTTTTTGTTTGATTTGTTTTTGTTTATTTTTCACTTCTGTTTTCCATCACCTCACTTGATATTACTTGTTGTTTGTAGTTTGTATTAATCTCAAGGTACGTGTTGCTGGCATTTACTGGGATTAGTGGCTATTCTCTTGGAATTTTCTCCCCATATATATAGTTTGTTATCCTTTTCTTTCTTAGTCTCCTTTTCTCTCTTAATTTTTTTTTTCCTTTTCCCAATTTCATTTTGGCACTCCTATTTTTTTTTCTTTTTCCTCTTCTTCTTTCTCTCCTATACCCTAATTTGCCTTTCTCTGGTGGTCACCTTTATTTGAGGTTATTAATATCGTGAATACATTTCTGTTCAGTGCCTTGTGGGTTGTACATTATTGTGTAGTATTTTGTGCCTTTAAATCAACGCAGGAGAGAGAGAACTACATAACCAGACATCAGGAAAAGAGAGACCATAGGGAGACAAAGAAACAGCCTGCATTTGAAAGAAAAGCAGGCATCACCAGAAAAGGAAGTAAATGAAATAGAGGCAAGCAATCTGTCAGAGAAAGAATTAAGAGAAATGGTCATAAAGTGGCTGAAAAGAATGGAAGACAAATTCGACAATATAAGTAAAAACCAGGAAGAAATGAAGAACAATGAAGAAATGAAAAATGACATCGCTGCTATAAAGACCTCAATAGAAAGCATCAAGAGTACATTAGAAGAAGCAGAGGACCGCATCAGTGAGCTAGAAGACAAGGTGGGGGAAAATTCCCAAGTAGAGCAGCTTCTAGAAAAAAAAAAAGTTATAAAGCAGGAGGAGAACCTAAGGGAACTTTGGGACAACACGAAACAAAACAACATCCGCATAATAGGGCATCCAGAAGGAGAGGAAACTGAGCAAGGAATAGAAAACCTGTTTGAAGAAATAATGACAGAAAACTTCCCCAATATAGGGAAGAAAAAACCCACAAAAATTCAAGAAGCTCACAGAGTCCCGAGCAAAATGAACCCCAAAAGACCGATGCAAAGGCACATTATAATTAAATTGGCAAACACCAACGACAAAGTAAGAATCTTGAAAGCAGCCAGAGAGAGACAGAAAGTTACATACAAAGAAACCCCCATCAGACTAACAACTGATTTCTCAACAGAAACTCATCAGGCCAGAAGGGAATGGAATAAAATATACAAAGCCATACAAAGGAAGGGTCTGAATCCAAGAATAAAGTACCCAGCAAGGCTATTAATCAAAATTGAAGTGAAATCAGGAGCTTCACCGACAAAAAAGGACCAAGGGAATTTATTACCACCAAACCAGCAATACAAGAAATGCTAAAGGGTCTGCTGTAAAAAAAGAAATAGGAAGCGAAGAAGGAAAACAAGGGTAAAGAATAAAAATGGAGACAAATAAGTACGTATGAATGATAACTTTAAATGTAAATGGGTTAAATGCACCAATCAAAAGACACAGGGTAATGGATTGGATAAGAAAACAAGACCCATATATATGTTGTATACAAGAAACCCATCTCAGAAAAAAAGACGAACACAGACTGAGGGTGAAGGGATGGAAAAATGTTTTCCAGGCCAATGGAAATGAAAAAAAAGCTGGGGTAGCAATACTTATATCTGACAAATTAGATCTCAAAGTGAAGGACATAACAAGAGATAAGGAAGGCCATTTCATAATACTAAAGGGAGCAATCCAACAAGAAGAAATAACTCTGGTAAACATATACGCACCCAATATAGGAGCACCCAAATACATAAAAAAAACTCCTGGAGGATAACAAGGGAAAGATTGACAACAATACAATCATAGTATGAGACTTTAATGCCCCACTATCACCATTGGACAAATCCTCTAAACAAAAAATCAGCAAAGAAACATCAATCCTAAATGACTCACTAGAACAGATGGAATTAATTGACATCTTCAGAACATTTCACCCCAAAGACACAAAATATACATTCTTCTCAAGTGCACATGGGTCATTTTCAAAGATAAACCATATGTTGGGACACAGGCAAAGTCTCCTCAAATTCAAGAAGACAGAAGTCATATCAAGCATCTTCTCAGATAACAGTGGCATAAAACTGGAAATAAACTACAATAAAAAGCATCCAAAAAAAACAAACACATGGAGACTGAACAGCATGCTATTGCACAATGACTGGGTTATCAGAGAGATCAAGGAAGAAATAAAGAACATCATGGCAACAAATGACAATGAAAACACAACAATCCAAAATTGATGGGACACAGCAAAAGCAGTCTTGAGAGGGAAGCTCATAGCTCTATAGGCCTACTGCAAAAAAACAAACAAAAAAAAAAACAAGAAACAATGGTAATAAATTACGTAAACCTACAACTCAAAGAGGTACAAATAGAGCAACAAGAAAAGCCCAGTGTAAGCAAAACGAAGGAAATAATAAAGATCAGAACGGAGATAAACGACAGAGACCAAAAAAAACAATAGAAAAGATCAACAAAACCAAGAGCTGGTTCTTTGAAAGGATACAAAAGATTGATGAACCTCTACCCAGGCTCACCAAGAAGCAAAGAGAGAGAACCCACATAAACAAAATCAGAAATGAAAGAGGTGAAATAACAACAGACCACACCAAAATACAAAGGATTGTTAAAAAAACACTACGAACAACTTTATTCCAACAAACTGGACAACCTGGAGGAAATGGGCATATTCCTAGAAAAATAGAACTTTCCAAAACTCAATCAGAAAGAATCTAAATAGCTCAATAGGCCAATAACTATGGAAGAACTTTAAGCAGTCATCAAAAAGCTTCCGGCAAATGAAGACAGAAGAGAAGCAGTCCAGAGACGGAAGACACTGATGTGGCCTTCCCATACTAGCAGTTAGCAGCTGTGCATCACTGCAGGTTGCCCAGGACCAAACCAGAGAGGGTCGGACCTGCATTACCACCATTTGTCCACCATCCAGAACTGAAATGTCAGTGCTGACATGTACACATAAGGAACTGTTGGACATTGAAATTGGGTCTCAAAAGAACTGTTGGCCCAGAAAGAAACTCACTACACACTGATTCATTTGCCTGTCACCATAACCATTATTGCTTGCCTCATTTTCGGTTCTTATAAGTGTATTTCTAATAGCACATGATCTCACTCATCTAGGGGAAATAATGAACAACATAGACTGATGAACAAGAACAGACCCAGAAACAAGGAGGCATGGATCAGACTGTCGGGCCTCAGGGGGAGGGTAGGGAAGGGTGGGGGTAAAGGGGGAGATCAACCAAAGGACTTGTGTGCAGGCATATGAGCCTAACCGGCGGTTAAGGACAACAGGGGGGTGGGGGCATGGGTGGGGAGGGGTGTGGGATGGGAATGGGGGGACGAGGACAAATATGTGATACCTTAATCAATAAAGAAATTTAAAAAAAAAGAAAGAAGGTGCACTGTACCAAGGCCATGTCCTTTGGGGACAGGCATAACATCCATCTGTGGAAAGGAAGTCCACCGGACTACTGGTGGCTAGGGAATCTAGATCTATGTCCACAGCCATGAGAAGCTGTGCCCAGAAAGGCGGCCTGAAGAGCTGCCCGAACCACGCAGTGCAAGGGAAAGAGAAACTCAGTCACGAGGTTGCTTTGCCTTTCTTGTGTCCATGCTTTTATTCGCTAACCCCAGTTCATAGGACCTTTCCATTACAAACACTCACACAAAGCTGTGGTGCAGGTGGAGGTGCAGATTTGTGGAGTCTGGGGAGAGGCTGTGGAGGGGAGCAGGCAGGGAAAGTTGACCAGGAATCTGGCACCCTCCGAACCTAAGCAGCCATTTTTTTCCTAAAGAGCCAACCCCTCCCAGCAGCCTCAAGACAACTAATACAGCCATACCCAGCCTACACATTGATCTTCACAAAGAAAACAAAGACTCTGTATAGCCCCAAAGGGCCCTCAGGGACTGGGTTGAAAAGGGGCCATTCAGTCCCGGAAAGCAATACAGCATCACCTCCATCTAAAGGCCTGTCAGAAACATTCGCTTGAGTGATTAAAATTGACAGAAGGCAGACAAGCAAAGCAGACTGGTCCCACCTGCGTGCAGCCAAGGCTGTGGAGACAAGCACAAAAAAAGGAGCAATGGATCACTTAGAACTTCAACAGAGTGCTGACTACTTAACAGAAAACTGAGAAGTGTCAGACAGAACAGAAGAGTGGAGTCTGAAACCAACCCACATGGGACATTAAAACTAGGCTGAAGAGCCCTGACTGGTTTGCCTCAGTGGATAGAGTGTCGGCCTATGGACTGAAGAGTCCCGGGTTCGATTCCAGTCAAGGGCATGTACCTTGGCTGAGGGTGCGTCCCCAGTGGGGGGTGTGCAGGAGGCAGCTGATCGATGTTTCTCTCTCATCGATGTTTCTAACTCTCTATCCCTCTCCCTCTCCCTTCCTCTCTGTAAAAAATCAATAAAATACATATAAAAAATTAGCTGAAGAGAACAACACTTCACTTTTTTTATTTTTTACCTTTATTTTTTTAAAAAATTCTTTTCTTTATTTCTTTTGTATTTTTTCTTTTTTATATTATGTTTTCTTTGTTCTATTTTTATTTTTTATTGCTATTTTATTTTATCTTTTTTCCCCCATTTTCTTCCTCATTTCTCCCTTTTTCATCCTGTTTTCTCTTCTCCTGTCCCCACTATAGTTTTTCTCTTTCCTTCCTTTTTACGCCTTGTTAAAAACTGATCTTCTTTATCTGCTTTATTGACATGTTATTGTAGTCTGTTGGCTTACTCATATATCTAATTTCCACTCCACTACTCCAAGAACATGCACCCTTCTCTTTTTTTCTTTCTTTGCTAGTCAATTTTTTAATGGTTTTGTTTTTCCTCTCCTCTCCTGCTCTCTTCTTCTCCTGTTTAGTTTCAATCACTAAAATCAAGCCTATCTGCTCCATTCTCCTATTCCAAAAATAAACGGATAACTAAATACACAAATATAAAAAAAATTTTTTTCTCTTTATTTTCTTCTTACCCACTCATTCTTTTTCTATCTCCTCTAAACTGAACGAGACCATCCCCCATTCACTCAATTCCTTAACTTTACTTTCCATACATAAGCTCTGCCTCCACAGATTTTGTCCCCACCCCCACCCCAATCCCATTTTCAGGGTGTTGGTTGTTTGTATTTTTTGGTTTATTTGTTTGATTTGTGGTGTTTTCTCCCCGTATGTTTTTTCCTTTTTTTTTTTACTCTTTTACCTTTTTTCCTTTTCTTGATATCATTTATGCTCTCTTTTTCTCCCTCCTAATTCTCTTTCCTCTGGTGCTCACTTTTATTGGGGTCATTTGTGTTGTGAGTACATTTGTGTTTTGAAGCCTTTGTGTTGTGCCTTGTCGAGTTGTATTTTGCATTATTTGGTCAATGTGGTAGAGAGCAAGGCACATAACCAGACAATCTGAGACTCGAACCACGAATGGGACAATTAAACTCAAGACCCAACAACACCAAGACAACACAAAAATCCCAAGTAGAGGGAATCCCTAGAATACCCAGCCCAGGAGACCTGAGAGATTGCATCACTGGGCACCACAAAACATCTACTTTGTAAGACAAAACAAAAAATCTTGGTGACATAGCAGTGTGATCTAATAAGATAGAAAAAATCACAAAGGAACAAGAAAATGGGGAGACAAAGGAACACCACCCATAGGATAGAAAAGGAGAAATAAGCAGAAAAGGAAATAAATGAAATGGAGGCAAGAAATTTGTCAGGGAAAGAATTCACAGCAATGGTTATCAGGACACTGAAAAGGATGGAAGGCATATTCAACATGTATAAGAATGAAGGCCATTACAAGAGATAAGGAGGGCCAGTTCATAATATTAAAGGGAGCAACTAAACAAGAGGATATAACTCTGGTAAACATATATGCATCCAATACAGGAGCACCCAAATACATAAAAAAACTTCTGGAAGATATCAAGGAAGAAATCGATGGCACTACAATCAGTCGAGGACTTTAATATCACATTGACACCACTGGATAAATCCTCTAAAAAAAAATCAACCAAGAAACAGCAATCATACATGACTCACTAGATCAGATGGAATTAAATGACATCTTCAAAACATTTCACCCCAAAGCTACAGAATATGCATTCTTCTCAAGTGCACACAGAAAATTTTAAGTTAGACCACATATTAGGACAGTGGTCAACAAACTCATTAGTCAACAGAGCCAAATATCAACAGTACAACGACTGAAATTTCTTTTGAGAGCCAAATTTGTTAAACTTAAACTTCTTCTAACGCCACTTCTTCAAAATAGACTCACCCAGGCCATGGTATTTTGTGGAAGAGCCACACTCAAGGGGCCAAAGAGCTGCATGTGGCTCGCGAGCCACAGTTTGCCAACCAAGGTATTAGGACAAAGGCAAAGTCTATTCAAATTCAAGAAGATAGAAATCATATCAAGCATCTTCTCAGATCATAATGGCATAAAATTAGAAATCAACTACAATAAAAAATGCAAACAAACAAACAAACAAGTAATTGGAGGCTAAATAGCATCCTATCCTATTAAACAATAATTGGGTTACCAAAGAGATCAAAGGAGAAATAAAAGCATCCTGTAAATAAAAGACAACAATGCAAAATCTATTGGGCACAGTGAAAGAAGTCCTTAGAGGGAAATTCATAGCTCTACAGGCCTACATCAAAAAAAAAAAAAGAAAAAGAAAAAATGGTACTAAATTATCTAACCCAACAATTTCATAAATTAGAAACAGAGCAACAAGAAAACCCTAGAGTAAACAGAAGGAAGGAAATGATAAAGTTGAGAGCGGAAATAAATGACAGAGAACAACAACAACAAAAAAATACAAAAGATCAATAAAACCTAGATCTGGTTCTTTGAAAACATAAACAGGATTGATGAACCTCTAGCCAGGCTCACCAAAAACAAAGAGAGAGGATCCAAATAAACAAAATCAGAAATGAAAAAGGTCAAGTAACAAGCAACCGCACAGAAATACAAAGGATAGTAAAAAAAATACTACGAACAACTCTACTCCAACAAACTGGACAACCTAGTCCTAGACGAAATGGGTATATTCCTAGAAAAATACAACCTTCCAAAACTCAGTCAGGAAGAATTAAAAAATCTGAATATGGCGATAACTACTGATGAAATTGAAGCAGTAATCAAAAATCTTCCAGCAAACAAAAGCCCTGGTTTAGAGAGATTCACAGTGGAGTTTTACCAATCATTCAAAGAAGAAATGAAACCTATTCTCCTCCGAGTAATCAAAAACACTCAAGAGAATGCCGAGACCGGTTTGGCTCAGTGGATAGAGCATCGGTCTGCGGACTGAAGGGTCCGAGGTTCGATTCCGGTCAGGGGCATGTACATTGGTTGCGGGCACATCCCCGGTAGGGGTGTGCAGGAGGCAGCTGGTCGATGTTTCTCTCTCATCGATGTTTCTAGCTCTCTGTCCCTCTCCCTTCCTCTCTGTAAAAAATTAATAAAATATATTTAAAAAAAAAACTCAAGAGGGAGGCACACTTCCAACCTCTTACTATGAAGCCAGCATTACCCTAATCACAAAACCAGATAAAGACACTACAAAGAAAGAGAACTACAGCTTAATATCTCTGATGAACATAGATGCTAAAATCCTCAAAAAAAAATTCTAGCAAATCAAAAACAGCATTACATCAGAAAGATCATACACCATGACCAAGTGGGATTTATTCTGGGGATGCAATGCTGGTACAGTATCTGCAAATCAATAAACATGATATATCACATAAACAAACTGGGAGATAAAAATCACATAGTCATATCATTGATGGAGAAAAAGCATTTGACAAAATCCAACACCCTTTCTTGTTAAAAACTCTCAGAAAAGTGGGAATAGAGGGATAATACCTGAACATAATAAGAGCCTTGTATGACAAACCTACAGCCAACATCATACTCAATAGGCAAAAACTAAAACCATTTCCCCTAAGAACAAGAACAAGACAAGGATGCCCACTGTTACCACTCCTGTTCGACACAGTACTCGAAGTGCTAGCCATAGTGATCAGACAAGAAGAAGAAATAAAAGGCATCCAAACTGGAAAAGAAGAAGTTAAACTGTCATTATTCACAAACTAGAGGCCCGGTGCACGAAATTCGTGCACGGAGGGGGGTTGTACCTCAGCCCACCCTGTACCCTCTCCAATCTGGGACCCCTAGAGGGATGTCCGACTGCCTGGGATCAGGCCTAAACGGGCAGTCGGACATCCCTCTCACAATCCAGGACTGCTGGCTCCCAACTGCTTGCCTGCCTGCCTTCCTGATTGCCCCTAACCGATTCTGCCTGCCAGCCTGATCACCCCCTAACCACTCTGCTGCCAGCCTGTTTGCCCCCAACTTCCCTCCCCTGCCGGCCTGGTCAACCCTAACTGCCCTCTCCTGCAGGGTTGATCACCTCCAACTGCCCTCCCTTGCAGGCCTGGTCCTTCTCAACTGCCCTCCCTTGCAGGCCGGGTCCCTCCCAACTACCCTCTCCTGCTGGCCATCTTGTGGTGGCCATCTTGTGTCCACATGCGGGCAGGATCTTTGACCACATGGGGGCAGACATATTGTGTGTTGCAGTGATGATCAATCTGCACATTACTCTTTTATTAGATAGGATAGAGACCTAGTACAGGGGTGGGGGCCAGCTGGTTTGCCCTGAAGGGCGTTCCGGATCAGGTGGGGGTTCCCTTGGGGTGTGGGGCGGCCTGAGCGAGGGGCCTGTGGTGGTTTGCAGGCCGGCCACATCCCCTGGCAACCCAAGCAGAGGCCCTGGTATCTGGAATTTATTTTCCTTCTACAATTGAAACTTTGTAGCCTGGAGCAGAGCCAAGCCTGGGGCTCCCTCCGAGGCCGGTAGCCATTTGTGTTGGGGTTATAATTGAAACTTTGTTGCCTTAAGCGGGTGGGCCCGGCCAGGGTGTGCGGAAAGCTTTGCTTCCCCTGTTGCCGGCGGCAACCCTGGCCTGCTCTCTCAAGCTCCATTCTGCGCCATTTGTTTGAATTTGTTTACCTTCTATAATTGAAACTTTGTAGCTTGAGTGGAGGCTTAGGCCTGGCAAGGGCAGGCGGAAAGCTTGGCTTCCTCTGTTACCTAGGAAACCTTGCTCTCTGTGGCTGTAGCCATCTTGGTTTGGGTTAATTTGCATACTCGCTCTAATTGGATGGTGGGTGTGGCTTGCGGTGTGTCGGAGGTATGGTCAATTTGCATATTTGTCTATTATTAGATAGGATGACATGCTATAGTACATAGAAAAACCTAAAGACTCCACTAAAAAAAACTACTAGACTTAAAAAATGAATTTGGCAATGTAGGAGAATACAAAATTAACACCCAGAAATCAATGGCTTTTTTATATACCAATAATGAACTCACAGAAAGAGAAATTAAAAAAGCAATCCCATTTACCACTACACCAAAAAAATTAAGATACCTAGGAATAAACTTAACTAAAGAGGTAAAAAACCTGTACTTGGGAAACTACAGGACATTGAAAAAAGACATAGTGGAAGACATAAACAAATGGAAGAATAAACCGTGTTCATGGACTAGTACAGTGATCGGCAAACTCATTAGTCAACAGAGCCAAATATCAACAGTACAACGATTGAAATTTCTTTTGAGAGCCAAATTTTTTAAACTTCAACTTCTTCTAATGCCACTTATTCAAAATAGACTCGCCCAGGCCATGGTATTTTGTGGAAGAGCCACACTTAAGCGGCCAAAGAGCCGCATGTGGATCACGAGCCACAGTTTGCCAACCACGGGACTAGTAGAATCAACATTATTAAAATATCTATACTACCCAAAGCAATCTATAGATTTAGTGCAATCCCTATTAAAATTCCACCAGCATATTTCAGACACCTAGAACAAACTCTCCAGAAATTCATATGGAATTTAAAAAAAGACCCCAAATAGCTGCAGCAATCCGAGAAAGAAGACCAAGTTCGAGGGATCACAATACCAGATATCAAGCTATATTACAAAGCCACTGTTCTCAAAACTGCATGATACTGACGAATAGAACAAAACAAAGAACCCAGAAATCAACCCAAGTCATTATGCTCAAGTAATATTTGAAAAAGCAGGCAAGAGCATACAATGGAGACAAAACAGTCTCTTCAATAAATGTTGTTGGGAAAATTGGTCAGACACATGCAAAAAAAATAAAACTAGACCACCAACTCACACCATACACAAAAACAAACTCAAAATGGCTAAAGAACATAAATGTAAGACGGGAAACCATAAAAATCTTGGAAGAATCCATAGTCAGCAAAATATCAGACATATGTCATAGCAATATCTTTACCGATACAGCCCCTAGGGTAATGGAGACTAAGGGGAAAATAAACAAATGGGACTACATCAAAATAAAAAGCTTTTGCACAGCAAAAGAAACCATCAACAAAACAACAAGAAAGCCCAGTGCATGGGAGAACATATTTGCCCATATTATATCTGATAAGGGACTAATCTCCAAAATTTGTAGGGAACTCATACATGTTAACAAAAGGAAGATAAACAATCCAATTTAAAAAATGGGCAAAGTACTTGTATAGAGACTTTTGAAAGTGGACATACAGAAGGCAAAGAGACATGTAAAAATATGCCCAAGGTCACTAATCATCCAAGAGATGCAAATCAAAACAATGAGGTACCATTGAAGAATAGTAACCTCCATCTTGGGTAAAAACTGCTGTTTAAAATTTAACCCTGCTATTCTGGCTTCTGTAAACGTTTACTTGCTTAAATAATAGGGAAAAATAAGACTACTCCCCATTCCAGAGAGGCCATAAACTATGCCCCAGACAGAGTTGTCAGTGCTGGTGCCAGGCCAGGCCTTGAGATATGGTCTCACGGTCCAGTTCCAGCACACAGGACTTTTTCTCAGAAGGTCCGGAAGTCTCATTCCAAATTTGGGAGACAAAGAGCTGAAAAACATATAAATAAGGGAGATTTCCACCATATTGGGCCCCAGAATTTGAAAAGTAAGAATTTCCTCTGGGCCCGCTAGCGCTAGCAAACAGAACTCCAAATAAATTTGGCTTATTGATTAAGGCATCTTCTGATTTACAATATAACACCATCTCATACCTGTCAGAATGGTTGTCATCAACAAATCAACAAAAAACAAGTGCTGGCGAGGATGCGGAGAAAAAGAAACTCTCGTGCACTACTGGTGGAAATGCAGACTGGTGCAGACACTGTGGAAAACAGTATGGAGCTTCCTCAAAAAATTAAAAATGGAACTCGCATTTGACTCAGTAATCTCACTTCTAGGAATATCTCCCAAGAAATCAGAAACACCAATAAGAAAGGAAATATGCACCCCTATGTTCATAGCAGCACAATTTACAATAGCTAAGATTTGGAAACAGCCTAAGTGCCCATCAGCAGATGAGTGGATTAAAAACCTGTGGTACATCTACACAATGGAATACTATGCTGCTGTAAAAAAGAAGGAACTGCTACTATTTGCAACAGCATGGATGGAACTGGAGAGCATTATGCTAAGCGAAATAAGCCAATCAGAGAAAGATAAATATCACATGACCTCATATGTGAAATATTATGAACAACATAAACTGATGATCTAAAATAGATCCAGAGACACAGAAGCATCGAACAGACCATCCAACCTCAATGAGAGGTGGCAGGGAACGGGTGGTGAAAGATCAATCAAAAGACTTGTATGTATGCATATAAGCATAACCCAAATAAAGTATATATATACGCTAATAATAATGTAATGGGGTTAGAATGCACCTATATAGCAGCACCATTTTTGTATGCTATTGAAGCTAAATTATAATTAATTCAAATTACATTGTTATAAATTTAGGATGTTAATTATAATCCCTACAGTACACATTAATTTCTAAAAAATATACATATACAAAATTAAATGAGAAGGAAATCAAAGTGGTACACAAAAATAATCAACTGAACCTGAAAAGGGCAAGATTTGAAGGACAAAAATGGTTAACAACATAGTGAAAACAAATAAAGGCAGAAATTCTTCCTAATTAGAAATAACTACAAAAGTAAATGAATTAGCCCAGCTGGGCATAGTTCAGTTGTTGAGCGTCAACCTATGAAGTTCAATTATCAGTCAGGGCACATGCCTGGGTTGTGGGCTCCATTCCCAGTGTGGGGCATGCAGGAGGCAACTGATCAATGATTCTCTCTCATCATTAATGTTTCCATCTCTCACTCCCTCTCCCTTCCTCTCTGAAATCAATTAAAAAAATTTAAGTACATTAATTAAACTCACCAATCAAAAGCCAGGCATTGGCTGAATGGATTTAAAAACACAATATAAGAAACACTCTTTAGAGTGTTAGACCCAAAGATTAAAAAAAAGGGTTGACAATAAAAGGATGGAAAAAGATATTCCACGCAAATAACCACCAAAAGAGACCTGGAGTGGCAAAACTAATAACAGACAAAATACACTTTAAAAAAAGTTGTTACAAGAGACCGAAAAAACCTGTAATATAATAAGTTCAATCCAAAACAACCATACAGAATATCAATAAGGAAGTAGGATTTAAACAATGCTATAGAGCCGTGGTCGGCAAACTGCGGCTCACGAGCCACATGCAGCTCTTTGACCCCTTGAGTGTGGCTCTTCCACAAAATACCACAGCCTGGGTGAGTCTATTTTGAAGAAGTGGCGTTAGAAGAAGTTTAAGTTTAAAAAATTTGGCTCTCAAAAGAAATTTCAATCGTTGTACTGTTGATATTTGGCTCTGTTGACTAATGAGTTTGCCGACCACTGCTATAGAGCAACACACAGAACACAACACGCAACAAAAGCAGAATACACATTTTTCCAAATGTATGTGAAATATTCTCAAGGACTGACCACATTTTTTTGTCACAAAACAAGACAACAAATTTTAAAAGACTGAACTCATATCAAGTATCTTTTACCACCAAAAGGGAACAAAAATAGAAATCAATAGCAAAAGGAAAATTAGAACATTCACAGGTATAAGGAAATTGAACACACTGTTAACCAATTAAATCATAAGGTAAATTAGAATAGATCCTTAGGCAAATAAAAATGAAAACACAACAATACCAAAAACTTATGAGATACAGCAAAATCAGTACTACAAAGGAAATTTATAGCAATAATACTAATGCTGAAAATGAAAAAAAAAACTCAAATCGACCATTTAACATTACATCTTAAGGAACTAAAAAGACAAGACAAACTACAACCAAAGTTAATAAAAGAAAGAAAATAATAAAGATTAGAGTATACATTTAAAAATTGAGAAGAGAAAAAGAAAAGGGAAAAAATTGATAAAATTAAGTTGGTTTTTTGGAAAACTGAAAAACCCTTCGCTAGAATAGGTAAGAAAAGAAAGAAGACTGAAATAAAATTCAAAATGAATGAAAGGTCTAGACAAGACGATGACTCAGTGAACACTGTGCTCTCCTCCTCCTATACCATCAAAATTACAACTAAATTATAAACAAGCAACCTTGGAGAACCATCTGAAGACTAGTTGCACAGATGCCCTAAAACTAAGGATATAAACAGGAAGCCATGTCAAGCCTGGTAGGAGAGGCAGAGACACAAAACTGGTTGGCTCAACACCCCTGTGTGATGACTGAAGAGCAGCAATGAAGAATCCAAAGGATATCTCAGCTACAAAGGTCCTCCTCCCTGAGGAGCGAGGGGTTCCAGCTACACACCATGCTACCCAGCCCAGAGCACCAGTGCTGGGAAGAGGAGCCCCCAAAACATCTAGCTGTGAAAATGAGTGGGGATTCCATCCATCCAGGTGAGAAAGAACACTGCTGGAAGGCCAAGTGTCCTCTTAAAACAGCCCTCACACAGACTTGCTGACTCACAGGCACTCACTCTGGGCTCTCAGAGGGATTTACAGGAATAAACTGGCTCTCAGAGAGACATACAGGGATAAACTGACTTGTGTATTTCAGGGCAATGATTGAAAAGACAGCTACCATTCTGTGTTGAGCCCTCCCCTGCATGGCCAGTGGGTGGAAACCATGTTGAGCTCTCCCCAAACACAACCAAACCTGAATCTGGATTAGCCTGGTGATCTCTGCTCCCTCCACTCTGAGGAATCCCTGAGACCCTGCCCCACCCAAGCTGCATACTGCAAGAGGCTACTTAACACATTGTGGACCAATAGTTTTATTGCTAGCTTTACCCAGTGGCCAGGTAAGTTTCTACTGAATGAGTACAAAAAAACGTTTTACATAAATGTTAAAGGCAAGCTTTAAAATTAAATACCCGTTGCATTTTGAAGTTATTTATTACATGTTCTTACAAGCTAATATCTTTTTAAAGTATTATACTTTGTAAAACACTGTGTAATATGAAGCGAGAATTCTCGTGATCCATCCCTAATGTGTTAACCAGCAGGCAGCCAACCTCAACCCCCACTAGTCTTTCTTAAAAACTCTCAAAGGTCAGTAGATGGCAGGTGGGTGGTGGCTAGCCTCAGGGTGCCCTGTGCCTTTTCCTGAGTAGCCCAAGAACCAGCACTGGCATTAAATCTGAATCTGTATGAACCTAGTGAAATTAACTCCCCACACCTTGGTGTCTCACCAACACCCTGCCTCATCCAACTCACATACAGACCAAGGCCCTTTTAACAGCTGAGCCTTACTGGCAGCCAGCAGGTGGCAACAGGATTCAGGGTGCCCTATGCCTTATCTTATGACTAGAAGCCCGGTGCACGAAATTCGTGCACGGCGGGGGGTTGTCCCTCAGCCCAGCCTGTACCCTCTCCAATCTGGGACTCCTGGAGGGATGTCCGACTGCCCGTTTAGGCCCGATCCTGGTGGGATCGGGTCTAAACGGGCAGTCGGACATCCCTCTCACAATCCAGGACTGCTGGCTCCCAACTGCTTGCCTGCCTGCCTTCCTGATTGCCCCTAAGCGCTTCTGCCTGTCAGCCAGATCACCCCTAACCACTCCGCTGCCAGCCTGGTTGATGCTTGACCGCTCCCCTGCCAGCCTGTTTGCCCCTAACTTCCCTCCTCTGCCAGCCTGGTCACCCCTAACTGCCCTCTCCTGCAGGGTTGATCACCTCCAACTGCCCTCCCTTGCAAGCCTGGTCCCTCACAACTGCCCTCCCTTGCAGGCCGGGTGCCTCCCAACTGCCCTCTCCTGCTGGCCATCTTGTAGTGGCCATCTTGTGTCCACATGGGGGCAGGATCTTTGACCACATGGGGGCAGCTATATTGTGTGTTGCAGTGATGATCAATCTGTATATTACTCTTTTATTAGATAGGATAGAGGCCTGGTACAGGGGTGGGGGCCAGCTGGTTTGCCCTGAAGGGTGTCACAGATAAGGGTGGGGGTTCCCTTGGGGTGTGGGGCAGCCTGAGCGAGGGGCCTGTGGTGGTTTGCAGGCCGGCCACGCCCCTTGGCGACCCAAGCGTAGGCCCTGGTATCTGGAATTTATTTTCCTTCTACAATTGAAACTTTGTAGCCTGGGGCGGAGCCAAGCCTGCTGCTCCCTCCGGGGTGGCAGCCATTTCTGTGGCAGTTAATTCACCTTCTACAATTGAAACTTTGTAGCCTTAAGCAGGTGAGCCCAGCCAGGGTGTGCGGAAAGCTTTGCTTCCCCTGTTGCCGACAGCAACCCTGGCCTGCTCTCTCAAGCTCCATTCTGCCGCCATTTGTTTGAATTTGTTTACCTTCTATAATTGAAACTTTGTAGCTTGAGTGGAGGCTTAGGCCTGCAACGGCTATGGAAAGCTTGGCTTCCTCTGTTACCTGGGAAACCTTGCTCTCTGTGGCTGTAGCCATCTTGGATTTGGGGTTAATTTGCATACTCGCCCTGATTGGATGGTGGGCGTGGCTTGGCTGGTGGGCGTGGCTTATGTAGCGGAGTGATGGTTAATTTGCATATTACCATTTTATTAGAGAGGATGAGCTGACCTAGGCATAGTACTGGAGGCAACGAGACTTGGTTTGCAGAGTGGCCCCTCTCACATACTTCTAAGTCCAGCACAGATCACTTTCTGTGAGTGCAGAATCACTCACAGAAAGCCGCTGACATGGGCCTTCACCAAATCCCCTCCCAAGAGGCTCCAAACCAACACACCTGGTGGTTGACTTCAGAAGACAACAGACCACCACCCAATAAGCTCCACAAGTGGCACAGTCAAAGGGTGGTCTCAACAGACACCAGAAACCACGGAGGCAAATCCCACAGTGTGAGGTCAGTCCCCGCACAGCAACTCATGTGCTGTGGTCATGGCCAATTCTGACAACCAGTCAGCCTGAGGATCAATCCAACCTACTGATAAGCCAACAGCAATCCAGGCTCAACTGCAATAGGTGGGTACACAAAACCCACACAAGGGACATTCCTGGAGCACTCGGCTCAGGTATCAGGAGTAAAGCACCACTGGGCTGCACAAGACACCTACTACATAAGGCCACCCTGCCAAGACTGGGAGACAGTGCTCACCTACCTAATGCCCAGAAACATAGCCAAAAGGAGGGGACAAAGAAACATCTCCCAAATGAAAGAACTAGAGAAAACTCTAAAGAACTAATGAAATGGAGGCAAGCAACCTACCTGAAACACAGTTCAAAACACTGGTTACTACTAGCACTAGCCAGTTGGGCTCAGTGCATAGAGCATCGGCCTATGGACTGAAGGGTCCTGGGTTCAATTCCAGTCAAGGGCACATGCCCAGGTTGCGGACTCGATCCCCTGTAGGGGGCATGGAGGAGGCAAGTGATGATTCGCTCTCAACATTGATGTTTCTATCTCTCTCTCTCTCTCTCTCTCTTCCTTTCTGAAATCAATAAAAATATATATTTTAAAAAAATGGTTATATGATGCTCAAGGAACGTAGGGAGAACTTAAAGAAATAGTAAGCATAAAAGGGAACATAGATCCCCGAGCCTTGTCCTGGAGCAGAAAGAAGGAACAGCTTAGGGTCACACGGGGAGTATTTGTTGGCGAGTTAAAGAACAGCTAAACTCCAGGAGAAGGTGGGGGACTGCTGGACGGGGTTCCCCTGACCGGGCAGCCCTTACTGCTGCTGGGGCCCCTCCCAGAGCTATGGGCTCGGACACGGAGACTGCGCCATCTTGAAGGGGAAAGTGGATCTTATCGGAAGCTTGAAAATCTACAACTGCGACAACCACGGAACAGCTGCGAGCCCCAGAACACCGATAACCAATTGGAGCAAACATGCGGATTCAGAGGAGCTCTACACTCCACCATGAAAAGGTCAGATTTCGCCTGGGATAAGGTGAGGTCTCTGGTCCCTGCGGGAGAGAGAAACACACGCACTGTGGGAGCTGGAGGACAGGGGAAGGTCGGTGCCTAGAAAAGTTCGTGGCTGTAGGGGTTGGCGTGATCAGTGAATGTGAAAAGGGGTCCTCAGAGCTGCTAACAGAAGGGATCTCTAAAAAGCAACCCATTTTGTTCTGACGCAAAAGAAAAGCCTAAGGATCTTAAAAGTGTGCCGGCTACTTGGACCCAAGGGGGAAAGGAGGATACGCAGACTTGCCTGCAGCGCTGTTGTTCGCACTCTTGGGCTTTTTCCTCTTCAAATCCTTGCTTCTGATTACTAAGCCCAATACACAGGATCACCCAGGTGGGGACACCCTGGGAGACTGCAGGGGAAAGTTATTTTTCTGGAACCTGGGGATCGGAGCAGGAAGTGACTTTCGGAGAGCTGGCTCTGAGGCAGCCACTCCCACAAACCAGTATTGAGTGCCACAGGGAAAGAAGGCTAGAGAGGCCATATGGACACGAAAGTCAATCCAGAAACAGTGCCACCCAGGGGCTGAATCACAAATTGACTCTTGTGTAATCAAAAATAAAGGAATACCAGTAATTAAGACACCACCTGCTTAAAAATCAGGACTGGCTTACAACTCTGAAAATCAGTGGAACGCAGGGATACGCAACACTATCCTGACTGGGAAAGAGGCGTGCCAAACAGAACAACAGAGGAAGTGAATGACTTGCAGCACTACTGCACATTTTATTTTTTTACTTTTTTTTTATTGTTTATTGTTTTTTACTTTTATTTTCTTCATCTTTAACTTAAGAAACTAATTTTTTCTTTTTTCCTCACTTGATTTTACCTTTTTAATTATTACATTTTTCTTTTCAATCAGTATTATTACTACTATTTTAGCTTTATTTTTTAAAAAAAGTAATTTTCTTTTCACTTTATTTTACTTTGGGATTAGTGTTCTACATTCTATTTTCATCTTTCCTTTTGCATCATTTCACTGTATCTCAACTCTACCTTTATGCCATCACTCTTTTCCTAACTTTTCCCCTTTTGGTGTCCTGTTTCTCTTACCCTTTTCCTGCTTTAGATTTTCCCTATTCTTTCTGTTTACCCCCTATTAAAATTTCACCTTACTTATATATCTAATTTCCAATCCCTGCTTCAAGTCCATACACACCAATCTCTTCTCTGTCTTAACAATCCAAAAAATTGTTTTTCTCTCTGTCCTTGTGCTGTTGTTTGCTTGAATGTTGACTATACCAATTCTTTATGCTTTTTTGTGAGATTGTTTTTGCTTATTCTTTTTTGTTTTGTTTTGTTTTTTGTTTATTTGTTTCTGTTTGGTTTTTGCTTCTGTTTTTCCTTGCCTCGCTTGATATTAGTTGTTGTTTGTAGTTTGTATTAATCTCCAGATACCTGCTGCTGGCATTTGCTGGGATTAGTGGCTGTTCTATTGGAGTTTTCTCCCCATATATATAGTTTGTTCCCCTTTTCTTTCTTAGTCTCTTTCTTTTCTCTCTTATTTTTTTTTCCTTTTCCCAATTTCATTCTGACACTCTTTTTTTCTCTTTCCTCTCCTCTCTTTCCTCCTGTTTCTCACCTATTCCCTAATTTGCCTTTCTCTTGTGGTCACCATTATAGGGAGTTATCAATAGAGTGAATACATTTCTGTTCAGTGCCTTGTGTTTAATACCTGGTTGTGTTGTATTTTGTGCTTTTAAATCAACGCAGGAGAGAGAGAGAACTACATAACCAGACATCCACAGAATAGAGACCATGGGGAGACAAAGAAACAGCCTGCATATGAAAAAAAAGCAGGCATCACCAGAAAAGGAAGTAAACAAAATAGAGGCTAACAACATGTCAGAGAAAGAATTCAGAGAAATAGTCATAAGGTGACTGAAAAGAATGGAAAACAAATTTGACAATATGAGTAAGAACAAAGAGGAAATGAAGAAGAACCAAGCAGAAATTAAAAATGACATCGCTGCTGTAAAGAACTCAATAGAAAGCATCAAGAGTAGAATAGAAGAAGCAGAGGACTGCATCAGTGACCTAGAAAACAAGGTGGGAAAAAATACCCAATGAGAGCAGCTTCTAGAAAAAAAAATTAAAAAGCTGGAGGAGAGCCTAAGGGAACAGTGGAACAACACGAAAGAAAACATCTGCATAATAGGGGTTCCAGAAGGAGAGGAAACTGAGCGAGGAATAGAAAACCTGTTTGAAGAAATAATGACAGAAAACTTCCCCAATATAGGGGAGAAAAAACCCACACAAATCCAAGAAGCTCACAGAGCCTCAAGCAAAATGAACCCCCAAAGACCGATGCCAAAGCACATTATAATTAAATTTGCAAACACCAACGACAAAGTAAGAATCTTAAAAGTGGCCAGAGGGAGGCAGAAAGTTACATACAAAGGAACCCCCATCAGACTAGCAACTGATTTCTCAACAGAAACTCATCAGGCCATAAGGGAATGGAATGAAATATACAAAGTCATGCAAAGGAAGGGTCTGAATCCAAGAATACTGTACCCAGCAAGGCTATCAATCAAAAATGAAGGTTAAATCAGGAGCTTCACAGACAAAAAAGGACTAAGGGAATTTATCACCACAATAACAGCAATGCAAGAAATGTTAAAGGGTCTGCTGTAAAAAAGAATATAAGAAACGAAGAAGGAACACAGGGGTCAAGAATAAGAATGGCGACAAATAAGTACCTATCAATAATGACTTTAAATGTAAATGGATTAAATGCCCCGATTAAAAGACATAGGGTAATGGATTGAATGAGAAAACAACACCCATATATCTGCTGTATACAAGAAACCCACCTCAGAAAAAAAGACGCACACAGACTGAGGGTGAAGGGATAAAAAAAGGTTTTCCAGGCCAATGGAAATGAAAAAAGCTGGGGTAGCAATACTTATATATGACAAATTAGATCTCAAAGTGAAGGACATAACAAGAGATAAGGAAGGCCACTTCATAATACTAAAGGGGGCAATCCATCAAGAAGAAATAAGTCTGGTAAACATATACGCACCCAATACAGGAGCACCCAAATACATAAAAAAAACTCCTGGAGGATATCAAGGGAGAGATTGACAGCAATACACTCATAGTAGGAGACTTCAATACCCCACTATCACCATTGGACAAATCCTCTAAACAAAAAATCAGCAAAGAAACATCAATCCTAAATGACTCACTAGAACAGATGGAATTAATTGACATCTTCAGAACATTTCACCCCAAAGCCACAAAATATACATTCTTCTCAAATGCCCATGGGTCATTTTCAAAGATAGACCATATGCTGGGACACAGGCAAAGTCTCTTCAAATTCAAGAAGATAGAAATCATACCGAGTATCTTCTCAGATCATAGTGGCATAAAACTGGAAATCAACTACAATAAAAACAATCCAAAATAATCTAACACATGGATACTAAACAGCATGCTATGAAACAATGACTGGGTTACCTGAGAAATCAAGAAAAAAATAAAAAACATCAGGGCAACAAATGACAATGAAAACACAACAATCCAAAATCTATGGGACACAGCAAAAGCAGTCTTGAGAGGGAAGTTCATGGCTCTACAAGCCTACTGCAAAAAACAAGAAACAATGGTAATAAATTACCTAACCCTACAACTCAAAGAGTTAGAAAGAGAGCAACAAGAAAGGCCCAGTTTAAGCAGAAGGAAGGAAATAATAAAGATCAGAGCGGAGATAACCAACATAGACACCAAAGAAACAATACAAAAGATCAACAAAACCAAGAGCTGGTTCTTTGAAAGGATAAACAAGATTGATGAACCTCTAGCCAGGCTCACCAAGAAGCAAAGAGAGAGGACCCAAATGAACAAAATCAAAATCAGAAATGAAAGAGGTGAAATAACAACAGACCCCGACGAAATACAAAGGATTGTTACAAAATACTATGAACAACTCTATTCCAACAAACTGGACAACCTGGAGAAAATGGATATATTCCTAGAAAAATATAACCTTCCAAAACTCAATCAGGAAGAATCTAAACAGCTCAATAGGCCAATAACTATGGAAGAACTTGAAGCAGTCATCAAAAAGCTTCTGGCAAACAAAAGCCCGGGGCCAGTTGGCTTCACAGGGGAGTTTTACCAAACATTCAAGGAAGAACTAAAACCTATCCTCCTCAGACTGTTCCAAAAATTTCAAGAGGAAGGAACACTTTCCAAGCTCCTTCTATGAAGCCAGCATCACCCTAATACCAAAACCAGATAAAGACAACACAATGAAAGAGAATTACAGACCAATATCCCTCATGAACATAGATGCCAAAATCTTCAACAAAATTCTAGCAAATCGGATCCAGCAATACATCAGAAAGATCATACACCATGACCAAGTAGGATTTATCCCAGGAATGCAAGGATGGTACAATATCCGCAAATCAATAAACGTGATACATCACATAAACAAATTGAGAAAGAAAAATCACATAGTCATATCAATTGATGCAGAAAAAGCACTTGACAAAATCCAACTACCTTTCCTGATAAAAACTCTCAACAATGTGGGAATAAAAGGATCATACCTCAACATAATAAAAGCTATATATGATAAACCCACAGCTAACATCATACTCAATGGGCAAAAACAAAAAACATTTCCCCTAAGAATAGGAACAACACAGGGATGCCCACTCTCACCACTCCTATTTGACATAATACTGGAAGTATTAGCCATTGCAATCAGACAAGAAGAAGAAATAAAAGGCATCCAAATTGGAAAAGAAGAAGGAAAGCTGTCCTTATTTGCAGATGACATGATATTGTACATAAAAAACCCGAAAGACTCCATCAAAAAACTAACAGGCTTAATAAATGAATTCGGCAATGTAGCGGGATACAAAATTAACGCCACGAAATCTATGGCCTTTCTATACACCAATAGTGACCTTACAGAAAGAGAGACTAAAAAAGAAATCCCATTTACCATCGCACCAAAAAAAAATAAGATACCTAGGAATAAACTTAACCAAGGAGGTAAAAGACCTATACACAGAAAACTACAGGACACTGAAAAAAGCGATAGAGTAAGACGTATACAGATAGAAGAACATACCATGTTCATGGATTGGTAGAATCAACATCATTAAAATGTCCATACTACCCAAAGCAATCTATAGATTCAATGCACTCCCATTAAAACACCAATGACATATTTCACAGACCTAGAAGGAATCTCCAAAAATTCATCTGGAATAAAAAAAGACCCCAAATAGCCACAGCAATCCTGAGAAAGAAGAATAAAGTAGGTGGGATCTCAATACCAGATTTCAAACTGTATTACAAAGCCACTATTCTCAAAACAGCCTGGTACTGGCACAAGAACAGTCATATAGACCAATGGAATAGAATAGAGAATCCAGATATCGACCCAAACCACTATGCTCAATTAATATTTGACAAAGGAGGCATGAACATACAATGGAGCCAAGACAGTCTCTTCAATAAATAGTGTTGGGAAAATTGGACAGATACATGCAAAAAAATGAAACTACATCACCAACTTACACCATACACAAAAATAAACTCAAAATGGATACAGGACTTAAACATAAGACGGGAAACCATAAAAATACTAGAGGAATACACAGGCAGCAAAATCTCAAACATATGCCGAAAGAACTTCACTGACACTGCTCCTAGGGCAATGGAAGCTAAAGAGAAAATAAACAAATGGGACTACATCAAAATAAAAAGCTTTTTCACAGCAAAAGAAACCATCAACATAACAAGAAAGCCTATTGTATGGGAGAACATATTTGCAAATGTTATCACTGATAAAGGTTTAATCTCCAACATCTACAGGCAACTTATTCAATTTAATAAAAGGAAGATAAATAATCCAATAAAAAAAATGGACAACGGACCTAAATAGAATCTTTTTGAAAGAAGACAGAAGGAAGGCAAATAGATATATGAAAACATGCTCATAGTCACTAAAACATGCTCATAGTCCGAGAGATGCAAATCAAAACGACAATGCGGTACTATCTCACACCTGTCAGAATGGCTATTATCAACAAATCAACAAACAACATGTGCTGGTGAGGATGCAGAGAAAAAGGAACCCTCGTGCACTGCTGGTGGGAATTCAGACTGGTGCAGCCACTGTGAAGAACAGTATGGAGTTTCCTCAAAAAACTGAAAATGGAACTCCCATTTGACCCAGTAATCCCACTCCTAGGAATATATCCTAAGAAACTAGAACCACCAATCAGAAATGATATATGTACCCCTATGTTCATAGCAGCACAATTTACAATAGCTAAGATTTAGAAACAGCCTAGGTGCCCGTCAGCAGATGACTGGATCAGAAAACTATGGTACATCTACACAATGGAATACTATGCTGCCATAAAAAGAAGGAATTCTTACCATTTGCAGCAACCTGTATGGAACTGGAGAACATTATGCTAAGTGAAATAAGCCAGTCAATGAAAGAAAAATACCACATGATCTCAGTCATTTATGGATAATAAAGAACATTATAAACTGATGAACAAAAAGATAGGTACAGAGGCAGTAAAGCAGGGGTCCTCAAACTTTTTAAACAAGGGACCAGTTCACTGTCCCTCAGACCGTTGCAGGGCCGGACTATAGTTTAAAGAAACTATGAACAAATTCCTATGCACACCTCACATATCTTATTTTGAAGTAAAAAAACAAAATGGCAAAAACACCTGCATGTGGTCCATGGGCCATATTTGAGGACGCCTGCAGTAAAGCATCAAACAGACTGTCAAATTACAGCGGGATGGTTAGGGAGAGGTGGGGGAGATAAGAGATCAACCGAAGGACTTGTATGCATGCATATAAGTATGACAAATGGACGCAAAACACTGGGGGGTGAGGCCATGTATGGGAGGGGTTGGAGGGGCAATGGTAAGATATGTACACATATAATACCTTAATAAAAAAATGAAAAAAAAGATAAGATTAAAGCTCCTAAAAAAATAAATTAGCAGTAAAGGTTCAGAAAACACCCAATCAAAACAAAAAATAAATATAGTTTAAGGGACCGCTGGTATAACATCAAGGGTAACAACATTTGTATCAGAGGGGTACCAGAACGAGGAGAGGGATCAAAAGACTACAAACTATTTAAATAAATAATGACTGGAAACTTCCCTAGGTTGGTGAATGGAAAGGACACCCAAGTCCAGGAAGAAGAGAGATTCCAAAACAAGATGAACCCAAAGAAGACCAAACTAAGACACATCATAATTGAAATGGTGAACGGTAAAGTAAAAGAAAGAAACTTAAAAGCAGTAAAAGAAAGACACTTAGTTTCCTACAAGGATGCTCCCCTAATACTATTAGCATATTTCTCAACACAAACTTTTTAGGCCAGAAGGAATTAGAATAAAATATTCAAAGTAATGAAAAGAAAATACCTACAACCAAGATTACCAAACAAGGCTATCATTTAAAATTGAAACAGATAAAGAGCTTACTAGATAAGTAAAAGCTAAAGGAGTTCCTCACCACCAAACCAGTAACAGAAGAAATGTTAATAGAACTTCGATAAGAAGGGGGAAAATGAACATAAAAATGAATTATAAAATGGCAATAAATATGGACCTATCAATCATCACTTTAAATGTAAATGGATTAAATGTTCCCATCAAAAAAACATAGGGAGGCTGAATGGATGAAAAAAACAAGAAGAGACCCACTTGAGATTCACAGACACACAGGGTGAAGCAAAAAAAAACAGAAAAAGATATTTCAAGCAAATAGTAACAACAACAACAAAAAAACTGGGATAGCAATATCTGTATCAGACAAAATAGACTTTAAAACAAAGGCTATTATAAAAGACAAAGAAGGACATCTCATAATGATAAAAGGATCAATCCAACAAGAGGCTATAACCCTTGTAAATATTTATGCATCTAATGTAGGAATACATAAAGCAACTATTGAAGGACATAAAGGGATAGATCCACAGTAATACAGTCACAGCAGGGAAATTTAATTCTCCATTGACATACATGGATAGGTTTTCCAGACAGAAAAATGAGGAAACAACAGTCTTAAATAACATATTAAACCAAATAGACTTGATGGTTTTAGAGCATTTCAACACAAAGCATATATTATTTTCAACTACACATAGAATATTTCCCAGGATAGACCATAGGTAAGGATAAAACACAAGTCTCAATAAATTTCGGAAAATTGAAATCACATCAAGTATCTTCTCCAACCACAATACTATGAAACTAGAAATCTATTAAAGAAAGAAAATTGAAAAACACACAAACACATGGAGTATAAATAACATGCTACTAAACAGTGAATTCAAGGAACAAATCAAATGACACCGAGAAAAATGAAAATAAAAATGACCTAAAATCTATCAGACACAGAGAGAGTTGTCCTAAAAGGGAAATTCATAGCAATACAGGCAACCTTAAGAAACAAGAAAAATCTCAAATTAAAAATTATCTAGGGGTTGTCGCCGCCTCGGCTGCCGTCTCCGCAGCAGCAGGAACCGAAGTCCCCGCCACTGCCGCCTGGGTCGCTGGTCGCCCGCGCGCTGGATCGGCCGGGGCCCGCAGCCATGGAGGACTTCATCGTGATCTCGGAAGACAGTGGCTCCGAGAGCTCGGAGGGCACCCGCTCCGGCGTGGAGGCTCCGCCGGGCCCTGACCTGGACCCCCGGTGCATTGCCCCACCGGACCATGTATTGACTGAGGGGAAGCAATGTGCTTGAATCCAGAAAATCAGAAAGCTATCTCCAATACTTAATATTAGTTAATATTTTGAACTCCTCGTCTTAACCTGGGCTGTAGTGCTTCACTAACTTGATGAAGTGTGATTGTGTTTTTAACAAGCTTTATTGCTTTTTCTTTTCCACAAAGAACACGTACAGATAGTCGATTAATTTTTGGTTAACCTATTACAAAAATATTTAGAAATGTATATAATGAAGAAAATTTATATTGCCCTTAATCTCACTATCCACAGGTAACGAATGTTAACATTTTTTTTAATGTTAACACTTTGATGTTTGTCTGTCCGAACTTGGATCTGTAAATGTGCATGTATACTCATACATACCCATGTATCCCCCAATACATGTTTTTGCAAAAATGAAGTCTTGCTATATATGTGTGTGTGTTTTTGTAGCTTGTCTTTTTCTATTAATGTACTTTTATCTCTTTCCACATTACTAAATACATGTCTTTACCAATAAAAAAAATTATCTAACCAATTGTCTAAAGGAACTAGAAAAATAAAAAAGCCTAAAGTGAATTGAAGAAAGGAAATAAAGATAAGAGTGGCACTAAACAAAATAGTCTAAAAAAACAATACATAAGATCAAAGAAAGCAAGAGCTAATTCTTTTGAAAAGATAAACAAAATGAATAAACCTTTAACCAAACTCATCAAGAAAAAAAGAGATAGGATCCAAGTAAATATAATCAGAAATGAAAGAGGATAAGGGAGAACAAGTCACCATAAGAATACAAAGGATTGTAAGAAAATACTATGAACAAGTATATGACAACAAAAAGACAATCTGGAATAAATGGATAAATTCCTAGAAACAGGGGGGATAAGGACACATATGTAATACCTTAATCAATAAAGAAAAAAAATTTTTTAAAGAACTCTAAAAATAAAAATTCCTAGAAACATACAATGTTCTAAGACTGCATCAGAAAGAAACAGAAAATCTTAACAGAATGATTACTACCAACAAAACTGAATCAAAAAGCTCCCAACAGCCCTAGCTGGTTTGGCTCAGTGGATAGAGCATCGGCCTGCAGACTGAAGGGTACCAGGTTCGATTCCAGTCAAGGACACATACCCCAGTTGCAGGATCGATTCCCAGTGGGGGGCATGCAGGAGGCAGCCAAACAATGATTCTCTCATCATTGATGTTTCTCTCTCTCTCTCCCTCTTCCTTCCTCTGAAATCAATAAAAATATATTAGGAAAAAAAAAAACTCTTATACTCTATGGCTTCACATGTGAACTTTACCAAACATTCAAGGAACTAACACCTATTTTTCTCAAACTATTTCAGAAACTTCAAAAAAAGGAAAGGCTACCACACTGATTTTATGATCCAGCATTATCCTAATTCTAAAACCAGGCAAAGATATTACAAAAAATATAATATTAAGTCAATATCCCTGATAAACATAGTTGAAAAAATCCTCAAGAATATATTAAAAAAACAAATTCAGCAATACATCAAAAAGATCATACACCATAATCAACTGGGATTTATTCCTGGGATGCAAGGTTGGTACAATATCTGCAAATCAATTCAGGTCATGCACCACATAAACAAAATAAAGGATAAAAGTCATATGATCATATCACTAGATGCAGAAAAAGCATTTGAAAAAATCCAACATACTTTTATGATAAAATCTATCAGCAATGTGGGAATAGAAAGAAGGTACCTGAAAATAATAAAGGTCATATATGACAAATCCACAGCTATCATCATCAGCAAGAAACTAAAAGCATGTTCCTTAAGATGCAAAAAAGACAAAGATCTCCACTTTCACCACTTTATTCAACATAGTATTGGAAGTCCTAGCCACAGCACTCAGACAATAAAATCAAATAAATGGAATCCAAATTGGAAAGAAATAATTGAAACTGTCATTATTTGCAGATGACATGATACTGTATGTAGAGAGCCCTAAAGATTCCACCAAAAAAACTCTTAGGATTGATAAATGAATTCAGTAAAGTAGCAGGATACAAAGTTAATATTCAGAAATTAGTTGCATTTTATACACCAATAATGAACTATCAGAAAGAGAAATTAAGAAAATAATTACATTTACAAGTGCATAAAAATACATAGGAATAGTCCTGGCGGGTGTGGCTAAGTTGGTTGGGTGTGGTCCGGAGCACTGAAAGGTTGTGGGTTTGATTCCCAGTCAGGGCACATGCCTGGGTTGTGGGCTAGATTCCTAGTAGGGTGTGAAGAAGACAGCCAATCAATGTTTCACTCTCACATCAAAGTTTTTATCTCTCACCTTCTCCCTTCCTCTCTGTCTAAAAACCAATTTTTAAAAATCTCTATTACCCATAGCAATCTACAGATTCAATGCAATCCCACTCAAAATCCCAGTAGCATTTCTTTGTAGAAATGGGAAAAAAACATCCTAAAATTCATATGGAAACTCAAGAGTCCCTGAGGAGCCACAACAATCTTGACAAAATAAATTGGAGGCCTCACACTTTCTAATTTGAAAACATATCACAATGCAATAGTAATAAAAACAGTATGGGATCGGTATAATGACAGACATACAAGTCAACAGAACTTAAACAGAGAGGCTAGAAATACATTCCTGCCTATATGGCAAAATGGTCTTTTACAAGAGTGCCAACACCACACAATGGAAGACAGTCTCTTAAACAAATGGTAAGGGTACACTGAATATTCACATGCAAAAGAATGAATGAGCACTTACACAAAAATCAATTCAAAATGGATTAAAGATCTAAATATAAGTACAAAAACTATAAAACTTCATGAACAAGAGGAAAAATGTCATGACATTAGTTTTGGCAATGTTTTCTTAAATACATCAAAAACAGATGCAACTTAAGCAAAAATAGACAAATGGAAGTACATTAAACTGTAAAACTCTACACATCACAGAAAACAATCAACAAGGTGAAAATGCAACATATTGAGTCAGAGAATATATTTGCAAACCATATATCTGATAAAGGGTTAATATCTAAAATATATACATGGAAATCATACAACTCATTAGCAAAAACTAAAAATCCAATTTAAAATTGAAGAAATGAATATTTCTCCAGAGAAGACGGAAATGGTCAACAAGTACCTGAAAAGGGGCTCAACATCATTATCAGGGAAATGCAAATCAAAACCAAATTGAGATATCGCTTCTTTCCTGTTAGAATGGCTATCATCAAAAAGACAAGAGCCAATATTTGTTGGCAATGATGTGGAGAAAAAGGAACCCTTGTACACTGATGGTGGGAATGTAAACTAATGTGGCCAGTATGGAAAACAGTATGGAGGTTCCTCAAAATATTAAAAATAGAACTACAATAAGATCTAGCAATTCCATTTCTACATATTTATCCAAAGAAAACAAAATCACTGTCTCAAGAGATATCTTCACCCTTAAGCCATTGCAGAATTATTTACAACTAGAGGCCCAGTACATGAAAATTCATGCACTGGAGGGGGGTCCCTCATCCTGGCCTGTCCCCTCTCACAGTCCGGGAGCCCTCAGGAGCGGGAGGCAACCCGGCAATCAGGGGACGAAGACGCCCCATCACACCTCTGCTGCTGCCACTGCCGGCAGTGCAAGCCTTGGCCAGCCCTGGTTACCTGAGCCTTGGGCTGCCCTGGGTGGCTGAGCAGCCGCCATCCAAGGCTGGGCAGCCGCCATCTGAGGCTTGCCTGCACCTCGGGCCGGCCCTGGGCAGCTGGGGGGCTGAGGGGAATGGGGGACTCCGGAGGCAGGCACGCGGAGCGGCAGGGGCTGCCTGGGGGCGGGCCTAGCCTTGCCGCACCTGCCGCCCTGGCAGGGCTGAGGGGATTGGGAGCTGCCATCTTGTGGATGTGGGTATCACCATCTTTAAGGGCGGGGCAGTCAATTAGCATATTCCCTCCTTATTGGCTGTGGGCGCCACCATCTTTGAGGGCGGGGCAGTCAATTAGCATATTCCCTCCTTATTGGCTGTGGGCGCCACCATCTTTGAGGGCAGGGAAGTCAATTAGCATATTCCCTCCTTATTGGCTGTGGGCGCTGCCATCTTTGTGACAGTGTGAGGGTCAATTAGCATATTCCCTCTTTATTAGATAGGATAATCAAGGCATGAGAACAACCTATGTGTCCATTGACGGATAAATGGATAAAGAAAATGTACAAAAGGGAATATTATTCAGCCATAAAAAAGGAAACCCTGCCATTTGCAACAACATGGATGGAACCTGAGGGCATAATGCTAAGTGTTTTAAAAAGTCAGACCAAGAAAGACAAATACTGTATGATTTCACTTATATGTGAAATTTAAAAAACCAAACTCATAGAAACAGAACAGATTGATGGGGGTTGTCAGCAGTGGGAGGTGGGGAAAATAGGTGAAGGTGATCAAAAGGTGCAAACTTCCAGTTATAAAATAAATAAGTTCTTCAGAATATAATATACGGTAGAGTCACTATAGTTAACAATACTGTACTGTATATTTGAATGTTGATAAGAGAGTAAATCTTAAATTCTCATCACATGAAAAAAAATAAAAATTACAACTGTAAGGTAATGAATGCATATTAACTAAACATATTATATAATTATTTCACAGTATATACATATATAAAAGTCATTATGTTCTATACCTTAAACTAATACAATAATATTATGTCAATAATACTACACTGTAAGACTGGGAAAATAAAAAATAATCAAACAAAAGCAAAGTTAGGCTCAGGTATAGGGCTGCATAAGATTAAAAGTCAACAAAAAAACAGAACCAGTTTTGACATGTGTGTGTGTGAGTATGCACATGTGTTATTTGGAGTTGATCACAATAACCACCACATGTTATAAACCAATAAACTGAGCACTGGAAAATAATTTAATTTGAATCACCCAGATACAGTTAAAAATTATTAATTCAAACTAATATTTCTTGTGGGTATGGGTAAGAAGCTTCCTGAATTATGGAATAGTTAAACAAGCAGTTGGCAACTCAAGTATAAAATTTTTTTATTTAAATTGGCCCAACTAAAATATACTAAACAGTGTGCATGTATAATTTAAGCTATCTTCTTCAGTCTCATTTGCACTATTAATTTACTCACCAAATGTTTCTTTTTATTGTATAAAAGTGATCCTCAGCCTTGTGCACACCTGTATTTTTCGTAAATTCCAAGAGAGTATGAAGTGGATGAATGATGTATTTACTGGTGCCAAAACAGACATTTGTAAAATATTAATCCTAACTTTACTTTGAGTTGCTTTTTATTTTTCATTGACCAATATAAAGTAACGAACAATTATAAACAAACAAATTCATTAAATGCCTCTGCATGTCACTCAAAGCCAAGCCCTGGAGCTACCCCATGAACAATATGGGGCTCTTGCCTTTAAAGGATTCCAAGTCTAGTAGTGCAGGAAACAGACAGCAAAACATGGTGTTATGAGAGACAGAAGAAAATGGCACTCTGCATCAAAGCTTCAGTGGTTTCTCATTTCTGAAGACAAAATCCAAATGCCTTACCATGTCCTTCAAGGCTCTAGTTGACTGGCCTTGGTCCCTCTCTCAGGACTCATCTCACTGTTTTTTTGGGCTCCTATAGCCCTACCAGCTTCTTTCTGTTCCTAAAACATAAGACCCATTCCTGCCGCAGGACAGTAAAAAATTTGCATATTTGGACAGACACCTCTATGGAGAGATATAACTAAGAGAGTCTGGGCCCACATACATGCTTCAAGCTATTCCCTCATCACTCAGCTATTGTAGCCAGACTGTCCACTAGGAACCAGCATGTGCTAGGCCTTGTAGTCCCTGTCTCTAAGGAGTAATTACCCTGCAAAAAAAAAAAAGTAAAAAAAACAACAGGCATAAGCTGCAAAAGAAGGAATGAAAGAAAATATTTCATGCAATTGGTAACCAAAAGAGGGCAAAGATGGCCATTATTAAATCAGACAAAATAGACTTTAAGTCTAAACTTGTCTCTTGAGACCAAAAAAAAAAAAAAAAAACAAAAGTCATTGATCATTATAATGGTAAAAGGGCTAATTCAACAGGAAGATATAAAATTTTAAATACATACATACCCAACATCAGAGCATCCAAATATAAAAAGCAAATATTGACAGATCTAAGGGTAATAGAGGACTTAAATACTCTCCTTATAATAATGGATAAAACATACAAACAATAAAGAAACAGCTGACTTGAGCAACACCATAGAGCAAATAGATCTAACAGACATGTGCAGAACTTTCCAACCAACAGCAGCAGAATACACAATCTTCTCAAGCTCACACACAACATTCTCCAGGACAGATCAGGCGTTAGGTCACAAAACAAGTTTTAAAAAATTTAAGAAGATGGAAATTATTCCCAAGTATATTCTCCAACCACAACAGAATAAAACTAGAAATCAGTAACAGCCACAAAAGGATAAGTGATAAACACTGGAAACTAAACAACATGATCTTGTACAATCATTGGGCCAAAGAGGAAATCAAAAGTAAATGTAAAAAGTATCTTGAGATAACCGAATAGTAAAACACAATATACCAAAATGTATGGAATGCAGCAAAATAACAGGAAAGTTTATAGTGGTAAACACTTCAGTAAAAAGAAAGACCTCTGCAATAGACTGAATGTGTTCCCTCCCCCCAAAATTCGTATGCTGAAACCTAATCCACAAAGCAATCATATTTGGAGGTGGGGCCTTTGAGAGGTGATTGGGTAAGGAAAGGTACAGCTTCATTAATGGGATTATTCCATCTTATAGAGACCCCAGAGAGATCCCTGGGCCATTCCACTATGTAAAGATACAGCAAGAAGTCAGCCATCTTTGAACCAGGAAATAGGCTCTCGCCAGACACTGAAGCTCCTAGGGCATCTGGATCTTAGACTTCCCAGCCTTCAGAACGGTGAAAAATAAATTTCAGTTGTTTAGAAGCCACCAGTAAAATAAAATTAAAGAAGCCTGAACTAAGAAAATCTCAAACAAACAACCTTACTTTTCACTTCCAGGCAGGTAAAGAACAACAAACTAAACCCAAAGACAGAGGAAGGAAGGAAATAATAGAGTAGAGAAGCAATAAATTAAATAGAGAACAAAATCAACACACCAAAAGTTGTTGATTTGTTGTGTGTGGTTTTTTTTGAAAGATAAACAAAATCAATAAACATTTAGCTAGACTAAGAAAAAAGACTCAAAATCAGAAATGAAAGAATAGACAATAAAACAGATACCTTAGAAATAAAAGTATCATAAGGGATTATTGTGAACTTTAAATGTCACTGAATCACCTCTTACCCTTTTTATTTCCATGCAAAATAATCCACTTAAAAACATCCTCAATTTTTTCCCAAGGTCTGTTTTTCAACCTCATATTACATTCTGTGTCTTCTCAGTAATCACTGTAGTTCCTTGATATGCATATTCTATTTTGAAATCTAAGTCTTAAAAACTAGGATCTGTAAAAACCAGAGTAAAGTAGATGAGTGGATAAAAAAAAGTTGTGGTACATTATACAATGGAATACTATGCAGCAGTAAAAAAGAAAGATCTCTGACCCTTTGAGACAGCATGGAGGGACCTGGAGAGTATTATACTAAGCAAAATAAGCCAGTCAGAAAAAGATAAGTATCACATGATCTCACTCATATGTGGAATCTAATGAACAAAATAAACTGTTGAACAAAATAGATCCAGAGACATAGAAACATGGAACAGACTGTGGAATCTCAGAGGGAAGGTGGGGGTGGGGTGGGAAGAGAGCAACCAAAGAACTTGTATGCACAACTGAACAAAAGGAAGATAAAAAACCCAATCAAAAAATGGGCAATGGACATAGATACTTTTCAAAAGAAGACAGAAGGAAGGCCAAGAGGCATATGAAAACATGCTCAAAGTCACTAATCATCAGAGAGATGCAAATCAAAATGACAATGAGGTACCATCTCACACCTGTCAGAATGGCTATCATCAACAAACGACAAGTGCTGGCGACGATGCAGAGAAAAAAGGAACCCTCATGCACTGCTGGTGGGAATGCAGACTGGTGCAGCCACTGTGGAGAACAGTATGGAGTTTCCTCAAAAAACTAAAAATGGAACTCCCATTTGACCCAGTGATCCCACTTTTAGGAATATATCCGAAGAAACTAGAAACACCAATCAGAAAGGATATATGCACCCCTATGTTCATAGCAGCACAATTTACAATAGCTAAGATTTGGAAACAGCCTAAGTGCCCATCAGCAGGTGACTGGATTAGAAAACTGTGGTACATCTACACAATGAAATACTACACTGCTTTAAAAACGAAGAAATTCTTACCATTTGCAGCAGCATGGATGGAACTGGAGAACATTACGCTAAGCGAAATAAGCCAGTCAATGAAAGAGAAATACCACATGATCTCACTCATTTATAGATAATAAAGAACATTATAACCTGATGAGCAAAAAGATTGATACAGAGGCAGAGAAGCATCAAACAGACTGTCAAATTACAGTGGGAAGGCTGGGGAGGGGGAAGGGAGCTAAGAGATCAATCAAAGGACTTGTATGCATGCATATAAGCATAACCAATGGACACAAGACACTGGGGGATAAGGGCATGTATGGGAGTGGGGGGGGGGGCAATGGGGGTATATGGACACATGTAATACCTTAATCAATTTTTAAAAATTGAAAAAAAAATTTAAAAAATAGATCCAGAGGCAGAGAAGCATCAATCAGACCATCAAACCTCAGAGGGAAGGTAGGGGAGGGGGGGGGAGGTAAGGGGGAGAGATCAACCAATGGATTTGTACGCATGCATATAAGCCTAAACAATGGACACAGACAACAGGGGGGTGAGGTCATGAGTGGGGGGATAAAAGGGGGAGAATGGGGGAATAAGGACACATATGTAACACCTTAATCAATAAAGAAATTTAAAAAAACAGAACTTGTATGCATACATGCATAACCCATGGAAACAGACAATAGAGTGGTGAAGGACTGGGGCAGGGGACTGGGATGTGCTAGAAGTGGTCAATGGGGAAAAAGGAGGGACATATGTAATACTTCCAACGAAAAACATTTAATTTAAAAAAAATAAAAAGCAGAGTAAAGATAATTTCCCCCCTGGCTATTGCTCAGTGGTTAGAGCATCTGCCTAGGGACCGAAGCGTCTCGGGTTCAATTCCCTGTCAAGGGCAGCAGGTACCTCAGTTTCCAGTTTGATCCCAGGCCCAGGTCAGGGCAAGTGCAGGAGGCAACCAATCCATGTGTCTCACATCAATGTTTCTCTCTCTCTCTCTCTCTCTCTCTCTCTCTCCCTCCTTCCCTCCCTCCCTCCCTCCCTTCACCCTCCTCCCTCCCTTCCACTTTATCTGAAAAAATAAATGGAAAAAATATCCTTAGGTGAGGATTTAAAAAAGATCATTTCCCTAGTGTTATTATATTCTCACTTCAGTTAAAGAAGTCCAGAAGTAAGGTACTCTATTTTTTACAATTACATTTGTAAACGGTGGTTCCCTGGACTGTACCAAGAAGAGGTCGATGATCTTATCTTTACAAACTTTTATCAACACAGAAGACAGAGACTTAAATCTGCATAACAACCATGTAAGCACAGAAAAGGGCCTCTCCTTTGCTGTGGCCTTCCACAATATATGAGAAGCACCTGATAATTAAAGGCAGAGATTGCTGGCTCTCCTGATTCAAGCTGCCTCTCTATTCAAAGCAGGACAGGTAAGGGCTGAATTAAAGGAAACACTTTCCCCAAAACCCCCTCCTCCCAGCTATTTTAACAACTCTGGGATAATTCACAATAAGGAGTCTCTAGTTAGTAAAAAGTTCCCTTCCTCCTCCCCTTTTGAACTCGTAATAACGTTTGTTCTAAACTTTTGTTTTATCGGCTTGGGGGGAAATATTGATGTCCTCCTTAGGACAACAACTCTTCAAGACACCCCACCCCCAAATCTTGTCAACTTCAACACAATCCCCCTCCCTTGCTTGTCACTTAGCAACAGCAACTGCTTGCTCTTTAAAAGTGAAAACCACTCTTTCTTACCTCCCCTGTATTGAATAGCAATACACTGGCCCTTTCCTCCCTTGGAAAGTTAAATAAATTTCCTCACTTCATCTCTTCTCTTAATTGTGAATTCTCTCACAGCCCGAATCACCTGCCAAACCCTAACAAGCCTTAACCTTGTTTACTATGCTTTTCCTGGTAACCTCCCATAACTGACTGTCCCATTCCCAACATCTTCTTTTGTCTTCAGCTGAAGATGATATTTAAGGTATTGACTTCAGCCATTTTGGTGGGTCACTCAGTTTCCTAGATCTCTCCCATGTATACAGGAAGTAAACATGTTATTAAGCTTTTGTTTTTCTCGTCGTTTAGTACTGGGACATCTCAGCCAAGAACCCAGAAGGGTAAAGGAAAAATAATTCTTCCTCTTCTGCAGAGAAAGAGGCTACACCATATACACACACCTAGGTTTAGGTGTGTAGTAGGCTATAAGCACACTCCATGATGTTTGCCCAATCAGGAAATCACTGTGGATGAAAAAAGGGCCACATACTAAACCTGACAAGCCCAGAGGAGGCCTGCATAGCAGGCCTTACAAACTCAAGAGACCAAAAGTAACCACATAGGATGGTCTGAACATAAAAATTCCTAACTAAAAGGGAATCATGGCAGATAGTCTCATTCTGGGCCTATAGCTTCCTTGACAACAGTCAATCTGTATCTTAGGTAAGTCTGTTTTACTGTTTTTTTGCATCTAAGTACTCTCCTTTTCCAGACCACTCAAGACATACCCACCGCACTAGAGCAGAGACCACAGAACCCTCCTGGTTATCTTGTTCCCCCCCATACCATCTTTATGTGCTGTAAATATTAGTTATTAACTATCCTGTACCCACCAATGTAAGTTTCTCCATTTTACTCTTTATCCAATCACAGACTTCTCAACTTTGCTTTCTCCTGTGTCCCTAATCTTCCACTAATGAATTTCATGTAACCTTCCTTATGAATCCTCCTTTGATTCTAATGTATAAAATATGCTGTAAAACTGCCATCCTCAGGAGCATTTTTTTAGTATTTTTTATTGATTTCAGAGAGGAAGAGAGTGGGAGAAAGATAGACTCATCAATGATTAGAGAGAATTATTGATTGGCTGCCTCCTGCACGCCCCCTACTGAGAAATCAAGCCCACAACCCCAGCATGTGCCCTTGACCGGAATGGAACCTGGGACCCTTCAATCCGCAGGCCCTGGGAGCATTTTTGCAATATGTTGAGATTTTGATTCCTGGCAATTGTCAGATTGACTCAAATAAACTCATAAAAGTTCTCTATAGCTTTGGACGTTGTTGACATCAACATGGTCTAACAACTGTTGACTGAAAAGGGAGTTCCATGGCAAGTAACCTCACAGGATGTTCTGATCTTACTTCATAACTGGGAAGGTCATGGTGGGTAGTCATGCCACAGGGATACAACTTCTTTACTAAGGCTTATCATTGCCTTAAGCAAACCCTGTCCAACCCTGTCAGGTGTGGCTCAGTGGTTGAGCATCATCCCATGAACCAAGAGGTCACTGGTTAAATTCTCAGTCAGGGTACATGCTGGGATTGCAGGCTCCATCCCCCAGTAGGGGGTGTGCAGGAGGCAGCCGAATGATGATTCTCTTTGATCATTGAAGTTTCTATCTCTCTCCCGCTCCCTTCCTCTCTCTGAAATCAATAAAAAAATATATTTTTAAAAGCCCTGTCCATCATTTCTGTGCATCTAGGTTAAAACACCTTTGAAATGCCCCCTTTCAGACCCCTCAAGAAAGCACATAATCTTAACTATCCTGTAATCCCATCCCCCAAATTGCTTCCTCCCACCTTCTTGTAATTTTACTCATTTCCCTCCTTAATCTCAAATGCATAAAAGAAACTGCAAACTGCTATTCTACAAAACATTTACCTCAGCCTGTTGAGATCTTGCTTCCAAGTGTATCCTTTTTGGCTCAAATACATATCTCTACAGGCTCTGGCCAGTATGTTCAGTGGTTAGAGTGTCAGCCTGTGCACCTAAAGGTCGCAGGCTCAATTACCGGTCAAGGGCACTTACCTGGGTTGCAGGCTCTATTCCCACCCGGTGCAGGCGACAACCAATCAATGCGTCTCACATCGATGTTTCTCTTTCTCTCTTCCCTTCTTTCTCTCTTTCCCCCTCCCTTTCCCTCCCCCCCCTCTCTCTCTTTCTCCCCTCCCTCCCCCTCTCCCTCTCCCTCTGCTCCTTCCCCTTCATCCCCTCCATCCCTCCCTATCTCCCTTCTACTCTCTCTAAAAATCAATGGAAAAAATATCCTTGAGGAAGGATTAACCAAAACAAAATTCTCGCCCTGACCAGTTTGGCTCAGTGGATAGAGCATCAGCCTACGGACTGAAGGGTCCCAGGTTCGATTTCGGTCAAGGGCATGTACCTTGGTTGCAGGCACATCCCCAGTAGGGGGTGTGCAGGAGGCAGTTGATCAATATTTCTCTCTCATCAATGTTTCTAACTCTTTATCCCTCTCCCTTCCTCTCTGTAAAAAATCAATAAAATATATTTTTAAAAATTCTCTACGGTGTGACCATTCTTACATTTATTTGGATTTTTTTATATTTCAAATTATTGATACATTCAGAGAGTATAAAAAGAGCTGCTACCGATGCTAACCATGTCGAGTCACACTCGACATCCGAGTGCAAAAGGTTAACCAGCACATGACTGTATCTACACTAATAAAAGAGAAAGATGCAAATTGACCATACCTTCATGACACCCACCAGCCAATCAGGAGTATGCAAATTAACCCAACAAAGGTGGCGGGTTAATTTGCATACACAGGCACTGAGCGGCCGGGGGCGGGATGCAGGCATTCCACACTGCCCCAGCCGCACCGGGCCTCTGGGCAGTGTGGGAAGGCGGAAAGGCAGCTCCGGCTGGAGCGAAGGTGGTGCCGGCAGCCAGGGGAAGGAAGGACCATTCTTGCACGAATCTTTGTGCATCAGGCCTCTAGTAGGACTATAAAAGACCCTATAAATGCACACTTTTTCTACTTTCTTCTTTGAACTGATTTAGAAAACAATTGTATAAAATTGTGGGGGGTGCTTTAATAAATCAAACTGAAAGTAATCTCACAGGGTGATCTGATCCTAAATTCCTAACTGGGCAGGTCATGCCCCAAGCACAAAACTTCTTTAGTAAAAAGTTTATGTTTGCCTTAAGAAATCCCTCTGCATTGTTCTTGTGCATCTAGGTTAACACATCTTTGAAATGCCAGAGTAATAATGTTTTTCAGACCCCTGAGCACACATAATATAGTTAACTATCCTGTAATCCAGGGGTGGGGAACCTTTTTTCTGCCAAGGGCCACTTGGATATTTATAACATCATTTGGGGGCCATACAAAATTATCAAGTTAAAAATTAGCCTGCTATATTTAATTAACTCACCCCTAATGTCTTAGTAGGGCCAGACCAAATGATTTCACTGGCCTTATACAGCCATGGGCCTGACGTTCCCCACCCCTGCTGTAATCCAAGCCCCAACTTGTTTTCTCCCACTTCCATGTAATCTTTATGTCCTTAATTCCAAAATATAAAAGAAACTGAAAAATTGTCATTCTCAGGAGCATTTGCGATCATGCTTCCCAGCAACTATCACTAATGTGGCTTAAATAAATTTTTTAAAAATAATTTATTTGAGAGAGATCAATTTGTTGTTCCACTTATTCATGCATTCATTGGTTGATTCCTGTATGTGCCCTGACGTGATATCGAACCCATAACCTTGGCGTATTGGGACGAGGCTCCAACCAACTAAGCTACCTGGTCAGGACTTAAATAAATTCTTATAAAAGTTCTCTACTAGTTTGGATGTTCTCATGTCCACAAAATATGTATATAATGTATTGTAGCAATTATAACATACAGAGATGCAATATATTTGCCAATAACATCACAAAGGAGATGGGTAAGACCACAGCTATTTTGGGATGAAGAAATGACTCCACCTGGAAACTCAAACACAAGAGAACAAATGTAGAGAATATAACAAAAGCCATAAATACGGTATTTATTTGTCCTTTCTTATCTCTTTGTCCTTAAAAGTCATAGAATTATATAAAGTAATTATGACAATGTACCATTAGGATTGTAATGTTTATAATTGCACTATCCTATCTAATAAAGAGGGCAAATTGACTGTCACACCATAACAATATGGCTGCACCCACAGCAGAGGCAGTGATCCTGTAACACAAGATGGCTGCGCCCACAGCAGAGGCCAAGTTCCCATAACAAGCCTTAACAAGCAATCAGCAGGGACCTGAGGCTGCGTGGTGCTGGCCGGGGCAGGGAACCTGAAGCTGCGCCCCCCGCCTGGTGGGGCTTGACAGGGGACCTCAGGCAGCGCCCCCCGCCCCAGCACCGGGCCAGGGGACATCAGGCCGCGCCCCCTGCCCTGGCATCAGGCTGGGGGACCTCAGGCCATGCCCGCCACCCGGCAGGGCTTGATGGGGGACCTCAGGCCACACCCTCTGCCCAAAAGGGCCTGATGGGGGACCTCAAGCCGCACCCCCTGCCCCAGTGCCGGGCCAGGGGACCTCAGGCCGCACCCCCCCACCCCAGCGCCAGGCTGGGGGACCTCAGGGCGCACCCCCCGCCCAACGGGGCTTGACGGGGAACCTCAGGCCACGCCCCCCACCCAGCAGGGCTTAACCGGGGTGGGGCTGGCGGGGTCTGGTTCTCGCGAAATTTTGAGGCGCACATGGGTGGGTGGGGACTTTACTCTGGTTCCCGTGGTGCGCCCCAGACTCTGACAAGAGGAAGATTTTCATATACATTTTACTAATTTTCTTTCATCTCTGACACTTCTATTACAGAGAAAGGGCAAATAGCAATATTAAAATATTTCCTCTAATTAATTCCCTTTTAATGTGCATGAATTTTGTGCACTGAATCACTAGTATGTAAATAAAGCAAAACAGAGAAAAGGAACGACAGCTATACAAGAGTAATGTTTCTATATCTCAGTAGAAGAAAGCACCTGTGTAAACATTCATGACCTCATATTTGGCAATGGATTTATAGCCAAAATACCAAAAGTTTGACTAACAAAAGAAAAACATAAATTTAACTTCTTCAAAATGAAAAAATTTTATGCTTCAAAGGATACTATCAAAAGAGAGAAAAAATAACCAACAGAATTAGAGAAATATTTGTAAATCATATATCTGATCTGGGACTTGAATCTGGAATATATAAGAAACTCACACATATCAATAATACAAGACCAATAATCCAATTTAAAAATGGGCAAACAATCTGAATAGATATTTCTCCAAAGATATACAAATGGCCAATAAGCACACGGATAGATGATCAACATCTTTAGTCATCAGGAAAATACAAATCAAAACCACAATGAGCCCCAGCCCATTTTGTTCAGTGGATAGAGCGTGGACCTGCAGACTGAAGGGTCCCAGGTTCGATTCCTGTCAAGGGCACATGCATGGGTTTCAGGCTCGATCCCCAGTAGGGAGTTTGCAGGAGACAGCCAATCAATGATCCTCCCTCATCATTGATGTTTCTATCTCTCTCCCTCTCCCTTCCTCTCTGAAATCAATAAAAATATATTTTAAAATAAATAAAATGAGATAACACTTCACATCCACTAAGGTGGCTTGACTAAAGTGAGTTAATTTAATGTTTGACCAACATTGACAAGGATGTGGAGAAATTTTAACCCTCATACACTTATTATGGTAATGCAAAATGGTGTAGTCACTTTGAAAACCAGTCTGGCAGTTCCTTAAATAATTAAATATAGAGTTACCATATGACCCAGCAATTATATCCCTTAGTATACACCCAAGAGAAATGAAAACTTATGTCCATAAAAAACTTGTACATGAATGTTTATTGTTGCATTATTCATGACAGCCAAAAGATGGAAACAATTTAAATGTCCATCAACCGAGCAATGCATAAAATCTTATATATCCGCATCATGGAATATTACGTGACAATGAAAAACTATATAGTACTTAATACATGCCCAACATGAATGATCCTTGAAAACATAATGCTAAGTGAAAGAAGTCAAGTCTCAATTCCATGTATGTGAAATGTCCAGAATGGAAAAATCTATAGAGACTTAACATAGATTACTGGTTGCTTAGGGCAGGTGGGGGAGAGGAATGGGAGGTGATAGCCAAAATGGTAACAGGTTTATTTTTATTTATTAAAAATTTTTAATGTCGACACTATTGCAGATGTCCCCTATTAACCTCCCTTTTCCCACCTCCACTCACCTCTGCTTCCCCCTCCCTTGGCCTTCACCACACTATTGTCCCTATGCATGAGTTATGCATACATGTTCTTTAGCTAATCCCTTCACCTTCTTTATCCAGTTATCCCCAGCCCCTCCCCTCTGGCACTTGCCAGTCTGTTCCATATATCCCTGCTTCTGGTTTTATTTTGTTCGTCAGTTTATTTTGTTCATTACATTCCACATATAATTGAAATCATATGGTATTTGATGTAATGAAAAATGTAAGTTGTCTATGGTGACGGTGGCACATATTATTGAATATACTAAAATCTATTATTGAATTGCACACTTTAAATGTATGATATTTGAATTAATCTCAATAAATTTGTTTAAAAAAAACAAATGTGGTACATATATACAATGGAATACCATAAGAAAAGATGAAATACTGCCATTTGTGACAACATAGATAGTTCTTAAGAATATCATGCTAAGCTAAATAAGTCAGACAGAAAAAGTAAATACCTTATGATTCCACTCATATGGGATATAAAACTGAAAACAACAAATGAACAAACAAGACAACAAAAACTCAAAGACCAAACAACAGTATGGTGGTTACCAGAGGGGAAGAGGGCTGGGGGAGAGGTAGTAAAGAGTAAAGAGGGACAAATGTATGGTGAGAGAAGAACATTTGACTTTGGGTGGTAAACACATAATGCTATATATAGATGATGTATTATAGAATTTATAGAATTGCAGATGTCCCCTATTAACCCCCCTTGAAACCTATATAATCTTATTAACCAATGCCACCCCAATAAATTTAATTTTAAAAAATGAAGTATATGATCAAGAGTCAAGGACATAAAAAAAAAAATTAAGAGTCAAGGACATTTTAAACTTAGATGAAAGGTGCTATAGATTTACTCAGTTTCTACGATTTAAATATTCATGAAATGAACCCAAAATTCTATCATTCAAAATTCATAAGTCCTTTTATTATTAACTAACATCACAGAGAGGCAACTGTAAAATAAATCATTACAATTTAAATCTTATCACACAAAATCTTTCAATTTTAAGAAAAACTTTTATGTTTAATGTGTTTCCCTCTATTAATAGTGCTCTATTAATTATTAGACCAGTATCATTACAATTCAACAAACACTTACTGTGTGCTTAGTGTCTGTCAGAGTCTTAGCTACCCTTCTATCAATACCTGACACACAGAAGACAATAAATGAATGAATGGCCTCAAAGGCTGTCAATTATTAGGACTTAGTTTCCTCATCTGCAGAATTAGAAGAGCTGGATATGTTATTCTCTCCATAGCAGCACTGTTCAACAGAACTTTCTGCAAGGATGGAAATGTTCCATATCTATGTGGCTATTCAGACTTTAGAATGTGACAATTGAGAAATTAAGTTTTTAACTTAATTTAATTTAAACAGACACATGAAGCTAATTACTACTATATTACACACAGGCTATAGTGTGAAAAACACATTTACAATGCATCCCAGTAATCATATACATGTGGGAGTGTGTGTGTGTATAAACATATAAAACAAAAGTACATAAAGCAATATGTCCTTTAATATGTATAAGGCAATACTTCCTTTCCTATTCTACTGAATTTCACCTTTAAAAAAGTGTTGACCCAACCCACTAACATTTTATAACACAGCAATAAGGTTTCTTTCCAGCTCTAAAATATCATGCTATATACTAATGACTGTCCTAAAAGTTTGCATTCAATATTTACTTTGTAATCTTAAATCACAAGTCACTTAGTAATTTGAATTTGCCTCACATTAGATCAGGTTCTACTTTAAAAGCTTTATAATAGTTCCTTCATCTCCCTGTTAAATGCATTTTTAAAAAAAAAAGATAAGAATTGCATGCCTCTGAGAAGTAGAAAGCAAAGGAAACATCTTTCCCTTGTTTTTCACATCACAGACATTGTAATCAAAGGAAATGGTAGAGTGTAGAGGACAGAGCGGAGGAAGTAAGTTGTGGGGATAGTGTTCATGAAAAGAGAACGCTAACATTTATTGCCATCACCTGCTCTGAAACACCTACTGACTTTTTTTTTAATATATTTTATTGATTTTTTTACAGAGAGGAAGGGAGAGGGACAGAGAGCTAGAAACATCGATGAGAGAGAAACATCGACCAGCTGCCTCCTGCACACCCCCTACCGGGGATGTGCCCTCAACCAATGTACATGCCCTTGACCGGAATCGAACCCAGGACCCCTCAGTCCGCAGGCCGACGCTCTATCCACTGAGCCAAACCGGTTTCGGCCCTACTGACTTCTTTTTCCCTTCATTCTTCCAGGCTGACAAAGTCCTACAAATTTTATCTTAATTTTATTTGGCTTATTAGAGGACTACAGAACAAGAATTATTCCCAGGAGATCATGTTACAAACTTTCAACAATAAAGTATTTTTAAAACCTAAAAAAAACTATCTGGATTTGCTTCTCTAGCCTAATCTGCCACTTCCCATCTTGAACTCACTAGTCTAAACCATATGCAGTTCTACAAAAGGTCCATGTTCTCTCTTACCTTTGGGCCTTTGCACATGCTATTCCCTCTTTAACTAGCTAACTTCTCCTAATGTTTCAGGTCTTTGCTTTTGTATCCATCACTGAAGGCAATTTTCCCCACCTCAAGATCAGACTTGATGCCCCTCATGTATATCTTCCAGTACTTTGGACCTTTCCCATCATTGCACTATTGTATTATAATTGCCTGTTTACTTAATCTATTCCCCCAGTTAGATTTTTAAACTTTAAGGACAGGGCCTATATTTTGTCCTGTTGACTGCTATAAAGGTGTTCATTAATTATTGAATGAATGAATTCATTCCACATGCCTAGCATCATTACCTATTGTCCCTGCTTGGAATGTTCTCCCAGTTCTATCACCAGTATGAGATCCATTCTATAATTTGGCCCTTCATTATCACTATTTCCTCTGGATGCCTATAGCAACTACAACTACTACATTGTTTTTTAGTGACTCTTGTAATGCATAGATCCAATCTCCTTAATGAAATTGACCAATCTTGAAGGCATTAACACGTTTCTCTTGGTACCCCGTTATGTAGCATAGTGCTATGTACATAGTAGATATTAAATATTTGTTGATGAAGAATCAAAATTTTAAGAGGTTATTTCTCATACAAAGCTGATAACATTTTAGTAATACTGATGAACAGGTGGTGGCAATTAAATGTTTGGTCAATATATAAGAAATAAAAAGTTAGACTGAAGTAGAGCAAGTGGAAATAAAAAAAATTTAAAACCCTGTTCTTGACAGATAATAATGTACACAAATATTAAGAGGCACTATAACCACAGCTACATTCAGTAGTTAAAGATAAGTAGCCTTATGGCTTCCAAAGCGACCTGTGTACACAGAAGAGCACTATTTTCTATTCAAAGGACAATCGTGCTTACATATAAATTTAGGACGGTCTATGTTTTGGAGAAAAAGATAATTACGGTTTTGGCTTATCAAGGAGCCCTGCCAGCAAGGGGGATAACTGGTGCCAACTCAATTTGCCGCTTGTTTATACCTAGTTTGCCATCTTCTTGAGTACTCTCCAAATGCTACTTCTGAGTAAAATCAGAACCATTGGCAAATTGGTCCCAAATTCCATTACTAACTTTGGAAAACAGTCAGTTTTCCTTGCATTTACCAAGGTAAGCAGTATGGGAATGGTGTCCACCCCATCTCTTAAACTAAGAGAACACTGTAAATCCTACGCGAGTTACTGGTGTTCGGGGTGACCTCTGTCCGGAACCGCCCGTCCCATTCCCATTTGCTGTACCCCTTCACCCCTTTCTCAAATTACTAACCCTAATTTACTTCACTTACTGCTACTCCGAGATAGCCCTGACAACCTTTCTTCTTGGCTCCTTCTCTGATCCGAGGTTAAGAGGGCAACATTTCCCCCATGGGTCCCCTTGCCCTTCACCCTACTCTTCCATGTGAAAGGCATCTCACCTGGGAAATTCGAGCGGTTCCTGGGACACCGAGCTGACGTGACCCCCATTGCGGACCTGATCCGCGCACAGACACTAGAGGCCGAATCAGAATCGCGAGGTGCAAACGCTTTTCGAAAGCAGCCGCCGCGGCAGCCCAGCGCCAGGAATGTATCGCGAGCAGCGCCATCTTGAGCGAGGAAAGAGGAACCGAGAGCAGAGGATTGTGGGACACTGGAGGACTGAACTAGGCTGCCTTAGTCCTTTCTTCCCCTCAACCCTCGTTTTCCCAGGGCCCAAGACCGGAAGTAGCTTCTCGTAAGATTCTGGTACCTTAGAGCAACCGCTTTTTTTCTTCTAGGGCGGGTCTTTGCGAGTTTTTCTTACACAACCGGGAACGTCCGAGTAATACTGTATTTTTCTCATTACCTAGATTTGCTAGATAAAATACAGGATGCGCAGTTAAATTTGAATTTCAGATAAACGATGTATCATTTTTTCAATTTTTAATTTTATTTTTTAACTTATCTTTATTGTTGGAAGCATTACAGATATCCCCTTCGTTTTTGTTTTGTTTTTCCCATTGATCCCCTCCACAACGCACCCGCCCCTCCCAGGCCTTCACCACACTGTAGGCTATGCATATCTGCATATAAATTCCCTGGTTAATCTCTCCCTAACCACCCACCCCACCCCCACCTTCTCTCTGAAGTTCGTCAGTCTGTTTCATGCTTCTATGTTTCTGGATCTAGTCTGTTCCATTTTTTAATACAGATATATCTCAAATATTAAATTTGCTAAATCTAGCAACCTCATCTTGTCCATCATTTCACTCTCCTCTTACCCCCTCCAACTCAGTGCCACACTCCACTCTGCATTTTCCCTTTGCATATTCTTATCTTCACTCTCCTGTACACTAACACTTGGGGTAGATTAAACTACAAATATTCATTTCCCCAGGGAAGGGGCTTCATCCTAGAGATTCACGGCCTCTTCATATTGTAAGTGCTTTTACTTGGCTGATTGTGCCAACCTGGTGGCGGTTATCCACTGGTCTGTAGCTTTTGGGACGGTTTTACATACAGCTTTACTTCGCTGCTTTGCCTCCCTAGCTCTTCCCTTTGTTTTCTGCAGCGTCCTTAATTATTTCAAAACAGCTAGATTAGCTGAGAGATAGTAAAATGTAAATGTATATAAAATTCATGTTTAAAGACAGGGTTACATTCTTTTTTTTGGGGGGGGGGCGGTAATCCTCACCTGAGGATTTTTTTTCTATTCATTTTTAGTGAGAGAGAAAGAAAGAGAAACATAGATGTGAGAGAACGCCTGAAACCAAGGTATGTGCCCTTGACCAGAATCGAACCCAGGACCCTTTGGTCCACAGGCCGATGCTCTACCCACTGAGCCAAACCAGCTAGGGCGACAGGGTTATATTCTTTTGACACCGCTGTCATCAAACAAAATGATGTTGAAATATGTTTACAGTTATTTGGGAAACTGCATTTCCAAGTGTAAATGTTACTTGAAACCGTGGAGACAATAATGCAATTGCAATTTTATATTCATTGCTGCTTTCTCAAATCTGTCAGACAGCACAAGCAAATAATTATGAACTTCTTATGTAGACACACCCTGGACTAATGATAAGTCTGATGAAGACAAAGACTATGCTTGGCCCAGGAAGTTAGCTTCACTTTGTTTCAAGATTCATATTATACTGCAGGTTTCCAGGTAAGGTGATGTTTGAGCAGAATTATTTAAATAAGAATAAATTTTCCAGTGGAAGGGAATTCCATATAAATGAAATGGCATGCTAAAAAAAAAAAGGAGGCATAAAACTTTTCCAGGTTCAGGAGTTTAAGGAGTATATGGCAGAGTAGTAGGAGATGAGCCTGGGTGAGCAAGTGAACTAATGGTGAAAAGGCCTCTAAGAAGTTAGTAATTGATCATATAGCCAGTGAAGGGTTTTAATCAGGAGAGTAACATGATCAAATTTGCATGTCCATTAAACCACTCTAGCTTAAGTGGGAAGGCTGGACTGGAGGGAATTCAGACTAGAGTCAGGTCCTTAAATTCAGTCATAAAATAAAGGCTTTAACCTGGCAGTAACAGTGGTAGTAGATCAATTCCTAAGATATTATGGATCTCGAATTGAAAGGATTTAATGACTAATTGTGGCTTATTATTATCTTGTTAATAGAGCAGTAATGGCCTCTTTTATTAATGTCTATATCATCAATATATTCAGCATCTGTTCTGTTAGAGAGCAACACTCTACACTAGAGAAACCCTAGATTCTTCCCAGTGATTTTTGGTTAGGGCTGAATATTGCCACTGAATCTTTCTACCCAGGTAAGGCATTGTCCAGTAATGCTCTGACTTTTTAAAAAAATATTTTATTGATTTTTTTACAGAGAGGAAGGGAGAGAGATAGAGAGTTAGAAACATTGATGAGAGAGAAGCATCAATCAGCTGCCTCCTGAACACTCCCTACAGGGGATGTGCCCACAACCAAGGTACATGCCCTTGACCGGAATTGAACCTGGGACCCTTCAGTCCGCAGGCCGACACTCTATCCACTGAGCCAAACCAGTTAGGACTGCTCTGACTTTTTTAAAATGTAGAAACATATACCATCTATATCTTGTGAGAAATTGTCAGATATAATGTGACAACATGAAATCTTTAATTTGTATACTTTTAGAAACTCTCATACACACTACCTTGCAGGATCTTAACAATAGGATTATTAAGGTCATTTCTCATTTCTAGTAGATAAAGAAGACCAGGGCCATGTGGTGATAGAGTTGGAAAGAGAACCCTGGTATTCTGGCTTCTCTTACACTGTTCTTTACACTAAAGATGTTGCCTACATTCAAATGTAAAATTTAATTGAAAGACTATAGAGGCTGTTAGGTCTGATCAAAGAATTGAATCAATACCCCCTCCCCTGGGAACTGACCTTTAGGCCACTTCACATTGGACTTTCCACTTGCTTAGACCACATTCCACTTGCTAAGACCATTATCTCTCCCCTCCGGAGTTTCCCAGAATCTGGACCTGCACAGAGAATTCTCCACCCAGAAAAAGCCCGCCTAGAGTCCTTTAAAAACCTCTCTGACTCCCATATTTGGGTGCTGGCGCCATTTTGGGGCTCAGCCCATCTGGTATCCAGATGACCCAATAAATTCATAATTCTTTACCTCTTTGGGCCTCATGCATTCCTCCTTTGACAACCCTAACATTTGGTGCCAAACCCGAGGGGGTTCCATGGGGATGGGGAGCCATCACCCCAGCTTCGGTCAACCCAAGTTTGCTACTCGGAGAGCAGTAGGCAGTGGCAGCTTGACCTGGGCTTACCTCCCAATCCTACTCTGGCAACTTGATTGCCGGCCTCAATTAGGCCTCCCTCCCTTATGGACCCTTCCAAACCAGCCAAGGAGGATGCTGGATCAGGAATCTCTCCTTCTCCATTGCTGACCCTCCATCCCACACCAGCCAATCTTCTCTAAGTGAGTGACTTTCCACAATTTCCCTCGTCTCAAGTCTCTGCCCACTCTTTCTCACTGACTTGTCAAAAGTCTCTCATCCCAAAAGTCCTAGTGCTAAGCCAGAAGACTCCTTAGCCATTTGGCTTTGGGTCCTTCTAGATTGGGGACGCCCAGTCCAGAGGGTCACATCTCCTCGTGGTGATTTGTTTAGCATCAGGGACGCCTCACCTTTGGATTTGTGGTCTGTCACTCAACCTTCCTCTCTCACGGGCCACGCCAAACTCCCTCTGCACACTCGTGGGGGAGATCATGCCCAACCACTACATTTTATTTTGTAACACTGTTTGGCCACAATATAAAGTAGATAATAAGTCTCAATGGCCTGAAAATGGCACTTTTAATTTTAGCACATTGCACAATTTAGATAATTGTTGTCACTGCAATGGAAAATGGTCAGAGATTCCCTATGTCCAGGCCTTTTTCACCTTCAGTCCCAATCCTCTCTCTCAGTCCTGCTTTACCCATCAGATCTTTCTCCTTCACACAAAACATCATACCCCTAACACTTATGATTCTGAAACTACTTTTGACCCAGAAGACCACTAACCCAACCTCCACCCCCTTGCACGTCCCCTCCCTCACCTGCAGTAGATTACCAAAACCCAGACCTTCCTAACCAGCAACCACCTTCTCCCCGGCCCCTGAGAGCCCAAATCCCAAGAATACAAGCTCCAAAACAGCCTTTTCCCACCTAACACTCATTCTTGGGCCACCCAAAGACCACCCTCCTCAACAGCCTCTTCTATTCCTGTGCCCATTCTACCCCTGAGGGAGGTAGCAGGAACTGAGGGTATTGTGGTCAATTATGACAAACTTACTGAAATCACTCAAGACCCTGATGAAAACCCAGCTCTCTTTCTCTTCCTCCTCATGGAGGCCTTACAGAAACTTACCTTCTTGGACCCCACCTCCCCAGAGGAGCCCTTCTTCTGAACACCCATTTTATATCCTAACTAGTAGCCCTGAGCATGAATCCATGTGCCAGTAGCTTGCCAGTAGCTCCTTGCTGCCCTCCAGTAGTTCTCCGCCCGCTGCCCCGCCCTCCTGTAGATCCCCCCGCCCCCCTTCCCCCACTCCCCCTCAGAGCTTGCTGTCCTGCCCCCTCCTGTAGCTCTCTACCACCCTTTGTAGCTAGTAGCTCGCTGCCACCCTCCTGTAGCTCTCTGCCTGCTGCCCTGCCTGCCTGTAGCTCTCCCTCCCTCCCCCCTCATAGCTTGCTTCCCTGCCCCCTCCTGTAGCTCTCCACCGCCTGCTAGTAGCTCACTGCCCCACCCTCCTGCTGATCCATGATCCGGTCATTACATGGTAGATCCTTACACCTTACGGTGTAATGACCATTTGCATATTACATCTTTATTATATAAAATCAGCCCCCGACAGATGCCGCAAACTTCAAAAAATAGACACAGATCCACAAACGCCTCAAAAAGACCGTGTTAACCGGACCTTTAAGGTCTTTAATAATAGAGACAAGGAGAACCAAATCCAAAAACAAAGGCAAGATCAGGCCAAGGCTGAGGCTCAGACAAGGCCTTTCAGCTCCTAGCCACCGCTCTCACAAACCCCAAATAAAGTGTTGGTCCTCCAACCAAGGGTAAGTCAGGGGCTAAGCCTCTTCTGGGCCCATGCTTCAAATGCAACAGGAAGACACGGGACCAAGTCCAGCCCAAACCTAAGACCCCCTCCTGGGCCCTGCCCAAGGTGTGGAAGGGAAGGCCACTGGAAATCAGACTTTAGTGTGGCCCCTTCATGTTGGACCTCAGTCAGTCCAGCAAGGCCACCCTCTGGATCTGGTTTGGAGCTCCCAGACCTCCTGGGACTGTCCACCAAAGACTGAAGCTTCCCGGGCCCTGACAGGGCCCCACAGACTTACATCACCAGGACAGAGCCTCGGGTAACGATTGTGGTGGCAGGTAAGCCAATCTCCTTTATAATTGACACTGGGGCCACTTATTCTGCCCTCTCCAAATTCACTGGGGCCCTTATCTATTCCTGTCTCTATTATGGGGGTTGATGGATTAGTCTCACAGCCATTAGCCACCTCACCTCTACACTGCATCTTACTAAATACCCCCATTCACTCTTTTCTCATTCCGCCTTGGTGCCCAGCCAGGGCTACCATGTATTACCTCATAAAGCCTAGTTGTCCCAAACCACAGTCACCTACCTCAGTTTCACTATCTCATCCCACAAGACTAAGCCATTCCTTGGACTGTAAATGCCTTATCTCTTTATCTCCTCCATGACTGTCTGCTCCTCTGAACAAGAAATGGTCTCCTTTCTTGGGCTCACTGGATACTTTCACCTCTGGGTTCCCAACTTTAGTTTTCTCCCACTGAGCAAAGGAACCACTCACTGAGCCTTTAGATCCCAAGGCCAGCATTCTCACCCCTTTAATGCTCTGAAAACTGCTCTCACCTCAGCACCTTCTCACACCCCCCACTACACCTTTCCCAAAGATCAACTTTCTTTACTGCACATGCTTGCTTAAAGTATGGCTGCTATCAGAAGCTGAACTCATTATCACCCAAACCTTAGTATGCTATCTCTGCGGAAAAATGTGGCAGTTTTAAATCCAAGTGGCTAGAGGCCTGGGAATAGGCTGCTGGGCCTGCTTCCTCCTCCCACTGCCTTTTCTCCAGCCTCATATGCCTATACATAATTTTCCAAAGCCTTTATTAACTTGTGGATGAAAGGGGCCACATGCTAACCTGACAGGCTCAGGGAAGGCCTGCATAGCAGTCTTGCATACTCAGAGACCTAAAGGAACCACAAAGGATGGTCTGAAATTAAACTTTAACTAAAAGCAGTTATGGTGAGTAGTCACCTCCTAGGCTGGTATCTTCACTGACAAGGTCAACATTTACCTTAACTGAGCCTATCTGTCTTTTTGCATCTATAATTACATACCCTTGAAGTGTCTGGGTAACTTGTAACTTCCTTTTTCCGGAACCCTTGGGGCACAACCTAATGTGCTGGGTGCCAGGACAGATACCACGAATTCCTTCATTACCATGTAAATTGTTCCTGTACCACCTAAGTATGTGTCCATCATTTTACTTTTTATCCAATCCCAGGGGTTTCCCCCACTTTGCTTTCTTCCACCTCTCTAATCTATCTCCAATGGATTTCATGTAACCTACCTACATCCCTTTCCTTTGATTGCAATGTATAAATACAATCTAAATCCGCCATTTCTTGGGAGCATTATCTCAATTCGTTGAGGTTCTCCTTCCCGGCATATGTCGACAGTTCGGCTCAAATAAACTCATAAAAATTCTTTACAGGTTTCCATGGTTTTTATGTTAACATTACTTGGCTTAGTCACAGCAGGATTCCAAAGAAGTTCACCCAGGACCATCCCTTAGACTCGGACTCAGTGCTAGGATCCAGCAAAGGGCTCATTGAGCCCACCAGTTCTCCGCCCATTGGGTGAACTTGGGTGAGTTGTCTCTTGGATCCAGACCTTCCCTTGCTTTGGTAGAGGGTCTGACTTTACTTGAGCTGTGTTTTAAAATCCTCGAGGTCAAACCAGGGTTGACAGAACTCAGGTTAAGGGTTGACAGAACCCAGGCTAAGGCGGGACTGGAGGGAAAAATGGATGGCTGGTTTTGATTTTGGCTTTTCAATTGGAATTGCTGATGAAGTATGGTAGCAATCATCTCAGGTAGAAACTGCAGTTTTAACTTTAACCCTGCTGTTTTGGGTTCTGTACTTATTTGCTTGCTAAAACAATAGAAAAGTTATTTTGATTTTCTGAACTTATGTATGCTATCCCAATTGATTGAATACTCCATGGATGGTGGTTTGAATATCCCATTGATTGTGATCTTACTGGTTATCGAAACACATTCTTCTGTACCTGGGAACCAGGACAGCACAATTACTCTAAATTGCCTCAGTAGCTCCAGATAATGTGTTTCGGTTGACTCAGTGGTCCCAAGACCCAAAACTATAATTAAGCTTTTTAAAAAATATATATATATTATTGATTTTTTACAGAGAAGAAGGGAGAGGAATAGAGAGTTAGAAACATCGATGAGAGAGAAACATCGATCAGCTGCCTCCTGCACACCCCCTACTGGGGGTGTGCCCGAAACCAAGGTACATGCCCTTGACTGGAATTGAACCTGGGACCTTTCAGTCTGCAGGCGAACGCTTTATCCACTGAGCCAAACCGGTTTCAGCTATAATTAATCTTTATAGATAACTAACTTGCTCAATTTCACTTCTCTAACTGCTTTGTGCAAACCAGGTTCCTCTTTCCAAACCCAAAGTTGTAATTGATACCTTTGTGATATTCTACCTATATAAGCTAGATGAAGCCAGCATTTCGGGGCTGTGAGATTTGGAGTGCTGATTGCCCCCTCGAAAGCCGCTGGCCTTTAATAAATGACTCCATAATTCGACTTCTTGATTGAGGTGTCCTTTGTGAGATTCGGGGTACATTACCACATTTGGAGGCCCCAGTGAGATCCTTCACTAGGGAGTGCTGGTCCAGACGCCAAGGGAGGCCAATCTCCCCTGGGCCGGTCATGGAGACTGAGGAGTCTCTAGGGGGTGCGCACCCTGAGAAGTTCCAGGGCCCCGGAGAAGTTCCCTTCGGATCCAGCGAGCGGACAGGGAACGTTGGCACATCCCAAAAAATTTGTCTCAGAGTCATCTGGAAACCCTCCTGGAGGTGACTTTTGTTTTTTTGGGGGGACCGGTCATCTGGGGATTACGTGAAGGGCTGGATACAGCCGGAACTTCCCCATCCTTGAAGTGCCCTGAGATGTCAGAGGTCACTTTTGGTTTTTGGTTTTTGGTTTTTGTTTGTGGGCCCTATGTGTCTTATTTGTCGGTTTCATCGGTTTGCTAAAATCCTCCTGGAGGACATTGAGTGGTTCTTCCCTTCCTGTTTAACCGTTGACGTGTGACTGGATTACTGATCTTTTTTATCAAAGTTCCTTGCAGGATTTACCTCTCCTGAAATAACCCTCTATGTGTATCCTGTCCCTCCCCGACTAAGCACTCTTTTTCCCAGGTCAATGCTGGACTCCAGGATGACTTTCCCTTCACAGTCCCTGGAGGACTCTGGGAGTGGTTTTAACTTTTTTTCCTTCACACACACCGGGTCCCGCCCACTGGCCTGCTGTGGTGGCCAGCAAGAGCGGCGGTGGTGGCGTTTGCACGCCCCTTCCCCCCCTCAGGGTGTTCGCTTCCTGAACCCTCAGTCTCCCTGTGCCGACCCTCCTGGTTCCCATAATGACGGCGGACTGAGCTCCCAAGAAACTCCCTAGGTTGTATGATGGGGCATTTATCTGTTTGTCGCGTCTATTAGTCTTGTTTCCTTTGTCCAACATGAGCACATTTCTGTTTTGCCGAAACATGGGTCGAGAATCCTGTCCTGGGATGTGGGATGTGGGAAAGGGAGGCCCCCACGTCTGTTCTTGTTAGGCCCCCATCAGGGGACTTGGGCAGTGTTCCTGTTATCTGTTCAGATCCCAAGACTGTAAGAGTACTTGTTCACTGAAAGGGTGTAAGTACAGATGTTTGTTTGATATTTGTTTGTCTGCCTGGGTATAATTATTTGTTCATATAAGTGTGGAAGTCTGCAAGAAGAAAAAAAAAACAACAACACATTTAATTTATTTAAGGCTGAGTGCTCTGATGGATAGCAAACCGCCCTGGGATTTCTTTTTCCCAGGGGTGCTTGCTCTCTGTCAGAGGAGGAATCGGCCCGCCTAACTAATAAAATTTCTGTCTATGTTTATTAATTTGAAGGTATAAAGTTGTAACAATTGTGGTCCAGAGAGGTTTAAAGCAGGGACCAAATTCTAAAGTTAACTAACCGGAGCTGGAAAAGTCACCAAGTCTGCCCAGAAAGCTCAGAAAACTAACACCTGCTGCCACCCAGTCTTAATCAGTGGTGGAGGAACGGTCTCAGTACTGTTTGTCTCAATTGGCCATTTAAGTTCAATATGGTTAATGATTACAATACATCGTAAAACCTTCAGAAGGAAAGGAGAATGTTTTGTGGGCCACTTGGTTCTTTTGTGTGTGTGGCAGCTCTTAAGTTATTAGTTTTTAAAATCAGTACTTTTTAATGGAAACACACTCAAGCAGAGGGGCTTTTCAGAGAGGTCAGGGAGTCTGATTGCAGTGTAAGGGTCACCGGTCCCCTGGCCCCCCCCCACCACCACACCACCTTCACTGGCAGGAGGCAAGCGCTTTTCCCAGTGGGAACAGAAAGAGAAGGACTGCCAGATGAAAACGCCTTCTCCCTCGGTGGGAGCACCTCCATTCACCACCTGGGGACCCGCGTTGTGCTTCCCGCCTCGCCTCTGCCCACCTGGTACCCATCCTCCCGATCCCTCAACTGGCAGGGTTATAATTGTCTCTCCCCCCCCCCCCCCCCGCCGCCAGGGGTTGTTTTGAGTAGCTGGAGGCAGTGGCAAGGAGGGAAATTCCCTTGTGATTCCCTGCACCCCAATGAAACCCAAGAACCCCCGGCGACTCCTTGGACACTTTTTACCGTTTTCTGTTGGGGGACTTAAAGGTGGCAGCTAGAAAAATAAACTTCAAAAATTAGAAGGATTTAAAGGAATGAATCGGTCACAGCAGGTAGAGGCAGCCCAGAAAGTCTTTAACAACAGGGACACCCCGGAGGAGAGACAGGTCCCGCAGTCAAGGGGGAACGGAAAAAGGAGAGAAAGAAAAGGTCAGCAGCAAATAGGAAGGAATTAGTATGCCTACTGTAGGAAGCAGGGGCATTGGAAGAGATAATGTCCTGGCAGGTTAGCTAGGGAAGCAAAAGGGGAGACTCAGACTCCAAGGGTCTTTAACTTAGAGGAAGAGGACTGACGGGGCTGGGGCTCCTTTCCATTAAGCCCCCAGGAGCCCAGGGTAACCTTACAAGTCAGGGGCGACCCTGTTAGTTTCCTGGTGGACACTGGGGCAGCCTATTCAGTCTTGACAGAGCCGATGGGACCCGTTACCTCTAAGAAGACATCAGTCCAGGGAGCCACCGGACAAACTGCCTGTATTCCTTGGACATCAAAAAGGACTGTGGACCTCAGAAGGAACACGGTAATGCATTAGTTTCTGGTCATGCCAGAATGCCCGTACCCCGTACTTGGACATGACCTCCTACAGAAACTACAAGCCACCATATCCTTTGAGGGGGATGGAGCACACCTCACCGTGGATCCAAAGAACCCAGGTCCGGTTACATCCTCCACTTCCTATATTCTTTTAACCTGTCCTCTCTCAGAGGAATATCCTTGCAGGAAATGGAAAAAGCGGCACCAGGTGAAGAGCATAAGCCCCCCACCTACTTGGAGGAATTACAGCATCTCTATCCCATGGTCTGGGCAGAAAACAACCCCCCCCCGGGGTTGGCAAGTCATCAAGCTCCTGTAGTAGTCCAATTGCAAGCCACTGCCACTCCAGCTCTGGTAAGGCAATATCCCCTGAGTTTAGAAGCAAAGAAGGGAATTGCTAAACACATTTGACAGCTTCGGGAAGCAGGAATTCTGATTCCCTGCCAGTCCCCCTGGAATACCCCCTTGCTTCCAGTTTTAAAGCCTGGGACTAAAGACTACAGGCCAGTACAAGACCTAAGGGAGGTGAACAAGAGGGTTGAGACTATACATCACACGGACCCGAACCCTTACACCTTGCTAAGTCTTCTGCCTCCGGAGAGAATTCTACACGGTCTTAGATCTAAAGGATGCCTTCTTCACCATACCCCTGGCCCCAGTTAGCCAGCCTATCTTTTCATTCGAGTGGAATGACCCACATACCTGGGGTACAACATGAGCAAAAGCAGATGGACCCTCTCCCTCAGTCGAATAGAGGCAATCTTACGAATCCCCATGCCTACAACCAAGAAGCAGATTCGGGAATTCCTGGGGGTAGTTGGATACTGCCGCCTGTGGATACCGGGGTTTGCGGAGATTGCTAAACCTCTATACTCAAGTACTGGGGGAACACAGCCGCTGAACTGGACCAAAGTAGAACAACGAGCTTTTGAGGAGCTAAAGAAGGCTCTCATCTCAGCACCTGCCCTAGCCTTGCCAGACATCACAAAGCCCTTCCACCTCTACATGAGTGAGGTAAGGGGCATTGCCAAAGGGGTTCTCACTCAGACTCTAGGTCCCTGGAAGAGACCGGTAGCCTATCTGTCTAAGAGGCTAGACCCCGTGGCAGCAGGGTGGCCAGCGTGCCTCCAGGCAGTGGCCGCCACAGCATTGCTGGTAAAGGAGGCAGATAAGCTGACTCTGGGCCAGGAACTAGCCCTGACAACACCCCATGCTGTGGAGGCCCTCCTTCGAGGTGCTCCGGAGTGATGGATGTCAAACACCAGGATCACCCAGTACCAAGCTCTTCTCCTGGACCGGCCCCACATCCGGTTCCATAAGACACTGGCCATCAACCCTGCCAGCCTGCTTCCAGATGATGATCTGGAGGAACCCATTCATGACTGCATAGCGGTAACAGACACAGTACAAACAGCTCGCCCAGACCTGACAGATGTCCTGCTATCATCACCAGATGAGGTACTGTTCACGGATGGGAGCAGTTATGTTCTGGATGGGATCCGGTATGTAGGGACAGCTGTAGTCACCCTGGACCACACCATTTGGGCGCAGTCCCTGAATAGGGGAACCTCAGCACAAAAAGCTGAACTTTTGGCCTTGATCCAGGCCCTCCAATGGGGACACAGTGCCATCCACGGGAAAGAGGGTTACCAACTTCAGCCAGAAAGGACATTAAAAATAAGGCATAGCCTTATTAGAGGTCATCTGGCTTCCCAGAGCAGTTGACCAAGCTGCCAAGGAAGCCACCCAAAAACCAGTGGGGCCTTTACAAGTCTTAGTAACCCTGGCGGACCCGGACCTATGGCAGACCCACTCCTACACCAAACAAGAGGAGGAATTGGCAGAACAGAAGCAAGCTATCAGGACCAAATGGTTGGTGGACCCTACCAGATGACTGATTGTTGGTCCCAGAGGCTCTGGGTTGGACATTAGTTGCCCAGTTACACCAGGCTACTCACCTAGGCGTCACCAAGACTTCTAAACTTTCGTGAGGCAGGTACTACATACCAAGCTTAGATAACATAATTAAAAGCATAGTCACTCGAAGTACTGTCTATGCACAGGTAAATGCTAAGCAAGGTAGGGGGGTCCCCCTGGGAATTTGGGCCCGGGGGAAACTCCCCAGGAGAACATTGGGAGGTAGGTTTCACAGAGATCAAGCCACCGGCATCAGGGAATAAGTACCTGCTAGTTTTTATAGACACTTTCTCGGGTTGTGTAGACAGCGCCTGGGAAGGCACATGGGCATTCTTTAATTATTGTCAGCTGAACCCAAGGCGACAGGCAAAGCCACGCCCTGGGAACAAGCTTTGCCAAAAAGGCAAGAGTGTTATCAGCTTGACGTTCATTTCAGCCCAGGTGTCCGGTAGTGTGTTCTGATATGTAAATCCAGTCAAGCACCAGGAATGCTCGGGCCTACTCAAGAATGCAAATAGTCTCCTTTGTCTTGACTTTTGATGAAACTTCCTGGTATTTGGGGGTATAAAATAAACATGCTGCATGGGCTCTGAGTCACTGTCTCTCCAGCAGAAGAGGGCAGCGGTCCCACCTGGTTCCCAGCTTTCTCCTTCCATTTTGTGTCTTGTCTCTTTCTTTCTTTTATTTCTCAATCCCCAGCTCCTCTACTCAGGAACTGGACCCACTCTCTAGCCACGCTGGACACAGAAAAGAGAGAAATATTTTTACATCAGGTTGGGTTGAAGCATGCCCCACTAAGACAGAAACTGCCTCTATAGTAGTCAAGAAATTACTCCAGGAGATTATACCTAGATTCGGGCTGCCAGTAGTCATAGTATCAGATAACGGCACTGCCTTTGTAGCCAAGGTATCTCAAAGTATAGCTCAAGCCTTAGGCATAAATTAGAAACTCCACTGTGCATACTGGCCACAAAGTTCAGGATATGCATGAGCAGGACTCTTAAAAAGGTGAAAAGTGGACCAACCTCCCGCCCTTCGCCCTCTTATGGGCCAGGTGTACCCCCTACCAGGAGGGGTTCTCCCCTTTTGAGATCATGTATAGTAGACCTCCCCCCATCCTTCCCAGGGTCAGGGAGAAAACGAAAGCTGAAATTCATAACCATTCCTTGCTCAAGTCCTTATAGGCTCTGCAGTATACCCAGAAATCCACCCATAAGCTTGTTCAAGACGCACTGACAGTCTCCACCGAGGACCCTGTACATCCCTTCCAGCCCGGGGACTCTGTGTGGGTAAAGAAGTTCACTGCTCAAGGACTCACCCCAACCTGGAAGGGACGCTACACTGTTATCCTGAGCACGCCCACGGCTGTTAAAGTAGACGGCATCCAGACCTGGCTACACCACTCCCAGCTCCTGCACCAGGAAATGGCCTGGATCCTTGCAGCCAGCGGCCTCACCCATGAGATCCCTAGCCTGGGCTCCACGCAGGCCAGGAGGAGGCTCGACACCTGCAGGAGGGGTAATGGGCTTCAGTGAAGACAGTACTGATGGGGACCATGGTACTAGGGGCCTTGGTAACTGTAAGAACATTTTTGCTAGCCAGTGAGAAAGTCCAGGGCCAAGTAGGGCTAGATGTGCTATGGGACAGGAGAGCAGGAACAGAACAGAGAATGCCCTTAAAAGAAGTGAGGTGAGTAAATAGAGAACTAAATGTGCCAAGCAGGCAGTTTAGAAAAATTAATGTGGTCAAACTACTTGTAGTTAGGGGGCAGTACAATCCCCTAACTAATATGGATGAATCCATGATTTGACTCATGCACATAAAACCAGTGGGGAATGAAGTATGGTAGGAATCATCTCAGGTAGAAATTGCAGTTTTAACTTTAACTTTAACCCTGCTGTTTTGGGTTCTGTACTTATTTGCTTGCTAAAACAATAGAAAAGTTATTTTGATTTTCTGAACTTACGTATGCTATCCCAATTGATTGAATACTCCATGGATGGTGGTTTGAATATCCCATTGATTGTGATCTTATTGGTTATCGAAGCACATTCTTCTGTACCTGGGAACCAGGACAGCACAATTACCCTAAATTGCCTCAGTAGCTACAGATAATGCGTTCCGGTTGACTCAGTGGTCCCAAGACCAGGACAGCACAATTACCCTAAATTGCCTCAGTAGCTCCAGAAAATGTGTTTCGGTTGACTCAGTGGTCCCAAGACCCAAAACTATAATTAATCTTTATAGATAACTAACTTGCTCAATTTCGCTTCTCTAACTGCTTTGTGCAAACCAGGTTTCTCATTCCAAACACAAAGATGTAATTGATACCTTTGTGATATTCTACCTATATAAGCCAGATGAATATCTATATAAGCCAGATATTCTACCTATATAAGCCAGCATTTTGGGGCTGTGATATTTGGAGTGCTGATTGCCCCCTCGTAAGCCACCGGCCTTTAATAAATGACTCCATAATTCAACTTCTTGATTGAGGCGTCCTTTGTGAGATTTGGGGTACATTACAACACTGAGAGTCTGAGCAAAAATAACCTTCGCCATATAAATGAGCTGAACTCATTCAGCTCCGAAGATAAAGGGGCACATCCTCCCTCCAGTCTGATTCTGGGGTGTTCTTAGGTGACTAAGAATCTTTGTGGAGGTGTCAGAAATGCAGGAGCCCCATAGGGAAGTCCCAAAGCAACTGTAATTAACTAAATGGCTCATCTAGGGGGCCACCATAAGGATTGATCTGCCCAGGCCCCAAACCTTTCCCGTGGTTTTAGACAGCTGGGAGAGAAACTGATGCCACATTTGACCCACTACATAACATGTCTAGAAAGTATGCTCAGACTACAGATAACCAAAATTAAAAATTAACATAGGACATTGTGCCTCCAAGGCCAGAAGCTCCTAAAACCCCAGCCCTAACTTAATACTCCTGATAAGAAGCCTTTACTTGCAAGTACTTTACAGAAATGGGAAGATTTAACTAGAAAATATCAACTTAGAAATGGCCAAAATGCAGTTTGTTTTCCGTACCTACATTAACATTTTGCATGCAGAAATTAGAAAATGCCGGCTCTGGAATTAAACTGAATGACTATGTGGGAAGCAAATCTTGATTTGGAAATTAGAAACTTCTAAGAAAAAGCATAGAAAAAAAATTCTTCCAAAAAGATGGAAATTAATAAGAAATTTTAGAGACTGTCTCAGAACTATTCTGAAGTTAATAAATGTCTACACCCCGTTTTTCCCCCATAGGAAGCATGCCTCTGATTTATCTTCATAGAAAAGAAACAATAGGTGGCTAGGCCATTACTGAATTTCCCCAGAGCAAACAGAATGTGGGGGTGGGAGACATGTGGCCGATGGCACATGTCCTAGGAAGATTCCCCCAGACAAAGGGCGGTAGAGGCAACTAGAAAAGACCCCAGCCCATTTTTTTAGAATAGTCCATTGGACGTATACTGAAATTCTAGAGAGGGACAGTTCCCGAACCAGGGACAAAAGACATTGCTTTGGTAATTTTTAAATCTACATTCTCTGGTGTAAACTTTTTGTGTGTTCTGTGTGCCTGTATAAAAGTGGTGATGTTTTGTCTCTCTTTGTTGTTATTTAATTTGTTTAAAGAAGAGACAAGTCCTGCTTTGGGGAAGCCTAGTTGTGTGTGGTGGGGTTGAAAGCATGAAAGAGATTGCAGGAACGTCCCAGCAGCTGCCAAGAATTCTTAACCCTTTGCACTCACTTGCTTTTTTCTCGATTCCTTTATTCTACTCCGGATTTAATTTTTTAAATACCCCAGATTTTACAAAGCGCGGCAGTAGAATAAAAAACTGGAGTTTCTTTTCATACAAACTTATTTATTTGGATTTTTTTTATATTTCAAATACATACGAGCTGCTACCGATGCTAACCGTGTCGAGTCACACTCGACATCCGAGTGCAAAAGGTTAATCTTGGGGGCTCTTCTTGCTCTCTCTCTCTCTCTCAGGGTTCAGCCACCAGAAACAGCTAATGAGATTTCTGTATGTTTGTCTGCAATATAATTTTGGCTTTCTATCTTTTAGGGATTTTGGTTTGCTCTTCCCTTGTTTATGAATATGGGGACAAATATTACAGGGGGAAGTAGGGATTACAGACATGGGGAAGTAAACTATGTAGGCTGAGTTGGGCAATAAGGTTAATGCTTCCATGATAATGTAGTTCTTCAATAAGAATGGACCACATTCCAAGGTTGACTCTAAGGTCCCAGGGGCATATGACTCCTCGCCAGGTTAGTACATCCTTTCTTTGAACAAAAAGGGAAATCATGGTTAACAGCATAATTAATATTTGCCACTACCATAACTAGTCCCCAATGTTCTATTTTTACCCGCATACCACTGGGAGGAACAGATCTAGAGAAGTACCCTCATGCAGTAAAGGCGCCGGGGGGGGGGGCACTCCTGTCTTATAAAGGAACATAAAAATAGTACTTTCACATTAAAGCCACTGAAGGCTGCTGAGTTATCCCTGTTATAAAATTGGTCAAGAAAATGCTTTAGGTAATAATTGGCTTTAAAATCTCAAAGTTGTTAAGTCAAAATATATATAATTAAAATGAAGAGTATATGGTAAAAAAAATCTTTTTCAGTGCCTAAATTATATATGCCTAAACATAGTTTTCTAAAGTCTTTGTAACTTAAAACTTTGAAGTTGCTGAATTTGATAATAACATTTATTAAATATCTGGGTAGCCTACCCAATAAAAGGGTAATATGCAAATTAACCATCACTCGGCTACGCCCACAAGCCACGCCCACCAGCCAATCAGAGCGAGTATGCAAATAAACCCAACCAAGATGGCTATAGCCACAGAGAGCATGAGGGAGGCTTGGGTTTCCCACGCAATGGAGGAAGCCAAGCTTTCTGCCTGCCCTTGCTGGCCTAAGCTTCCACTCAAGGCTACAAAGTTTCAATTATAGAAGGTAAACAAATCCAAACAGAAATGGCGGCAGCCACGGAGCTGGAAAGAGCGGGAGGCTAGGGTTGCCCCTGGCAATGGAGGAAGCAAAGCTTTCCGCACACCCTGGCCGGCCCAGGCCTCCATTCCAGGCTACAAAGTTTCAATTATAGAAGATACATATCCCAACAGAAATGGCTGCCGGCCATGGAGCGAGCAGGAGGCTTGGCTCCGCTCCAGGCTACAAAGTTTCAATTGTAGAAGGTAAATAAATTCCAGATACCAGGGCCTCTGCTTGGGTCACCAGGGGGCTTGGCCAGCCTGCAAACCACCACAGGCCCCTCGCTCAGGCCGCCCCATGCCCCAAGGGAACCCCCACCCTGATCCGGGACACCCTTCAGGGCAAACCATCTGGCCCACACCCGTGCACCAGGCCTCTATGCTATATAATAAAAGAGTAATATGCAGATTGACCATCACTCCAATACACAATATGGCTGTCCCCATGTGGTCAAAGATCCTGCCCCTATGTGGACACAAGATGGCCACCACAAGATGGCCAGCAAGGGAGGGCAGTTGGGAGGCACCAGGCCTGCAAGGGAGAGCAGTTGGAGGCGATCAACCCTGCAGGGGAGGGCAGTTAGGGGTGACCAGGCCGGCAGAGGAGGGAAGTTGGGGGAAAACAGGCTGGCAGGGTAGCAGTTAGACATCAATCAGGCTGACAGGGGAGTGGTTAGGGGGTGATCAGGCTGGCAGGCAGAAGCGGTTAGGGGCAATCAGGAAGGCAGGCGGGCGAGCAGTTGGGAGCCAGCAGTCCTGGATTGTGAGAGGGATGTCCAACTGCCCTACCGGGATCGGGCCTAAACAGGCAGTCAGACATCCCTCGAGGGGTCCCAGATTGGAGAGGGTGCAGGCTGGGCTGAGGGACACCCCCCGCCCCTGTGTACAAATTTCGTGCACCGGGCCTCTAGTTTTGAATAACAGAATACTGAAATATTCATCTGAGTTTGTCTCGTATGAAAAATCTAGAGGATAGATTTGAATCTATTAATTAAATAAGTCTTGTATTTTATTTGAAATATATCCTTAAAAATGTGAAAGTATTACTAATCTGAGAAATGCTAAGTATTTAACTTGCCACCTAAAATTTTGAGTCTTCTAAGAGTTAAAAGTTCAAACTAAGTTGGGAGAAATTATATGGTTGTGATAATAGAATGCATGAAGTATGGAAATTCATTTTTGAGGAAAATAATTCTTGTGTTCTCTCTGGAAAAATTGGTAGTTCAAAATATATTATAGTCTTTATGATTATGTGTGTCTATGTACTGCTTGTGGTAAAATTTCAGCCTAGGGTATAATATTTTATTGGCCTAAAAAAGGGGGGGATTAATTCTATAGTCCAAACCAAATTTTTAATATTAAACCAGTTTAAGCTTAATTGATGCCTTTAGAATAATTACAAAGAGTGTGTGATATAATCTTTGGGTTGTATATATTTGACAGTCTTTCCAAGTTAAATTTCATGACTTTAACCAAGAGATAGCTTTGGGACATCCCAAGGGGCCTGGAATGACTCAAGGATTTATTCTCTCTTCTTAAAATAAATATTTTTGAACGAAATTAGGCTGATTTAATATACTTGACATTACATGGGAAGCTTTGTCAAATAAAAATTAATAACTATATTCTATTTATATACACATATTTTGTTAAAATGAATGTTATAGGAATTTCAGTCTGCTTCAGAAAGGACCTTGCAAAGATTCAGAGCCAAGTTCAAACAGGAAACTTTCAGGGGGGTAGCATGTGTCCAATCGGGGACATCAGGCAAGCCAAGAGTGATGATTCTCTGTGGGGGCGTCTGCCAGTGATACTCTGGGTATTTGCGTTACACATATTGGAAGTTTATAAATTAATTTCAATGCTCAATACACCGCTTGCAATAAGCCATGTGCCTTATTTTAAAATCTTACCTATTATTTATTCTTTATATGCTGAAATTAGAATTGAATCTAAAAGTATAAAAATTTTATATTATTCTCTATTTTATTTTACAGGAATTATTATTTACCAAGAAATTGTTGTCTTGGAATGTTATATTTTATAGAAAAGCAAAGTTTTTTTTCTCAAATCTACTAGAGGCCCAGTGCACAAAATTCATTCATGGGGGGGAGGTGTGTCCCTCAGCCCAGCCTGCACCCTCTCCAATCTGGGACCTCTCAAGGGATGTCCGACTGCCCATTTAGGCCCGAACCTGGTTCAGACCTAAACGGGCAGTCGTACATCCCTCTCACAATGCAGGACTGCTGGCTCCCAACCACTCACCTGCCTGCCTGCCTGATTGCCCCTAACAAATTCTGCCTGCCAGCCTGATCACCCCCTAACCACTCCCCTGCCAGACTGATCGATACCTAACTGCTCCCCTGCTGGCCCGATTGCCCCTAACTGCCCTCCCCTGATGGCCCGGTCACCCCTAACTGCCCTCCCCTGCAGGCCTGATCGCCCCCAACCGCCCTCCCTTGCAGGCCTGGATCCTCCCAACTGCCCTCCCCTGCAGGCCTGATCACTCATAACTGCCCTCCCCTGCCAGCCATCTTGTGGTGGCCATCTTGTGTCCACATGGGGGCGGCCATCTTGTGTCCACATGGGGGCGGCCATCTTGTGTGTTGGAGTGATGGTCAATTTGCATATTACCTCTTTATTATATAGGATAACCATGCCACTTCTAAATTTTGTCATTCATGGACAGCCATTGTTTTACTCTGATGCATTTGTAGGTATATTATATCTTTAGAAAAATCCATGAAAAGGACTGACTTGAAATTGCAGGCTTCTGCCGAAGCCAGTTTGGCTCAGTGGATAGAGCGTCGGCCTGCGGACTCAAGGGTCCCAGGTTCGATTCCGGTCAAGGGCATGTGCCTTGGTTGTGGGCACATCCCCAGTACGGGGTGTGCAAGAGGCAGCTGATCGATGTTTCTCTCTCATCGATGTTTCTAACTCTCTATCCCTCTCTCTTCCTCTCTGTAAAAAATCAATAAAATATATTTTAAAAAGAATTGCAGGCTTCTAAGCAGGTCATATCTTTGAACTGGATGAAGATTTATAGAACTTCAAGAAATAACTGAATTCAAAAAACTTCTGGCAAATAATCAGGATAAACAAAAATAACTATGGGACTAAAGGAATTGAGAATAATTCTTGTGACTCTCTTTAAAATATTGTTGACTTTTAAATCTTTTATTTCACAAATATAAGGAAAAGTAAAAAGCAGACATTCTGCATTGTAGTAACTAACAAATTAGTAAAATTCATTTCACAGTACTCCCAGAGACAAAGATTCAAAGACTATGACAACCTGGAGATTTTTGTCTATTGGGAAATACATTAATGAAAGACTCTCTCCAACAGTGTTAAAGGGACCTTACCTTATCAGGTTAAGGACATTTGCCTTACCTGATATGGACCATGACTGGACATTTGCCCCTGTCTCTGACACTGGCCTTTATCTCAAGGATGAGAAGCCGCCAGCTATGGAGGATGTAGACAGCCATCCCAAGACATCAACAAGGCCTGTACACTCACAAATTGATGCTGCTAAAACCTTGTTCTTATATCGCCTAATTGTTATTGATTTGAATGTATATAAAAATGATTTTTATACTGCCATTATCCTACTTATGGTTTCCTAGTGGAAACAATATCTGTCTCTCTAGACCCTTTCCTATTAGACATAAAAAATTTCCCACCTACTAAACAGTGATATTATGATTATCACCTATGATAATGAAGTTAATGATTTTGGGTTGTTTTTTTTTGGCCACTATCAATATAAGCTTTGGTACATTTTTAGGCTATATCTATTATAAAGGACCTACCTTGGACAAACCTCTCAAAGAACACTTCCCAAATAATTCCCCTGGTAAAATAATATATAGATATAATATAGATGAGTATTTTAGATGAATATTGTCTAAGTATAGGAATGGATAAAATTAACTGCCCAGAAGAAAAATTAGAACTCCTGGATAATAGCAGATATTTGTTTTCCCTGAGATCATTCCTTATCTAATAATAGACATTTTCTGTTCCCAATCAATGTTACTGGTTTATTATTGTTACTTTTATTCCTGGTATGTAAATGTTATACTAGATGCAGAAAAACAAAACTTGACAAACAGCAAAAAGACTCAGATTATGGTGGCTCAAAAATTAGAAATGATCCAGAATACTTTTTAACAAGGACATATAGGATCTGACTGCCTCCCATTTACCTGCCCTTTTTGAATAATAATAATTCAACCTTAAATGCCATCTAAGGTTATGGTCTTGCCCCATACCCAGTGGTCCACCTCTTCAGCAAGACATGCTGACACTGAGGCATCCTAGGAATGAGCCTTCCTAGCACCATGGGATTCCATTATCCAACCAAAAGGTTGGTCATCAATGCATCCTTTGGATTGATTTATGACCAAAAGGGGGATGTGTGGATGAAAGGGGCCACATGCTAACCTGACAGGCTCAGGGAAGGCTTGCATAGCAGTTTTGCAGACTCAGAGACCTAAAGTAACCAAAAAGGATGGTCTGAAATTAAACTTCAAATAAAAGCAGTTATTATGGTGGATATCTTCACTGACAAGGTCAACATTTACCTTAACTGAGCCTATCTGTCTTTTTGCATCTAGAATAATATACCCTTTGAAATGTCTAGGTAACTTGTAACTTTCCTTTTTCCAGACCCCTTGGGGCACAACCTAATGTGCTGGGTGCCAGGACAGATACCACGAATTCCTTCATTACCATGTTAATTGTTCCTGTCCCCACCTAAGTATGTGTCCATCATTTTACTTCCCCCCGCTTTGCTTTCTTCCACTTCTAAAATCTATCACCAATGGATTTCATGTAACCCACCTACATCCCTTTCCTTTGATTGCAATGTATAAATACAAATGTAACCCTCCAATCTCCAGAGCATTATCTCAATTCATTGAGGTTCCCTATCCCTCTCCTCCCTTCCTCTCTGTAAAAAATCAATAAAATATATTTTAAAAATAAAAAATAAAGTGTGTTCATAAATGTAAATGCTGGTTGTTTTCTTTTTGCTAAAGCTGGTTATTTGTGAATGGGTAGAGGTTTGTGTTGTCCAGTGAGGCAGGACCTGATCACCCCTGACACCCGAAGGACCCCTTTTCTCCTATTAAGCTAAAGCAGCCCTGCTGGGGTTCTTTTCCCAGCCTTACAAAGGGTTCAGCATTATGGAGAAAGGGGCTGTGCATAAATGATTAAAGAGTCCGGAAGCGAAAGATAATTTTGAAAGACATTGGGGGTCAGAGGATCTTCAGCTAAAGGAACTGAAGACTCACCTTGTCTAAGGACACCGTGCTATTTATTTAACACAATTTGTCCTAAGGCAAGGTGGAGATATACACTTCAAAGGGTAGGGTTTCAAAGGGTACAGAAGCATTGTCAGTTTGGGGAATAGCCTACAGCTGTTCAGGTGTTTGGCCAACAGGAGGCAATAAAATGCCCTGAGCTGTCTGGCAGTTAACAATCCTCTTCAGGTTTGGGGGAAGTGCCATTTAGCCATTTCCAACAGGTAAACTACAAATGTGGCTCAGCCATTGTTGAGTTCACCCAAGTGCCATCAACCTTTTGATGGAACTCTTGTAATTATTACATGCTGGAATTGGTTTCTGGCATCTCATACTTTTTGATTTTTTAAATTTAACAAGAATGCATGTTTTAAGATTTTTAAATTCAATGGAAAGGACAGAGTTCTATCAAGTCCCTTTAAATTGCTGTCAGGCATTAAAGGAATCTTCCTGCAGTCAGTTTCTTTCTGGGACAACAGTTATTTGAGTCCCAATTTCAATGTCCAATAGTTTTGTGTCCCAATTTCAAGTCCAATAGTTTTTTATGTGTACATGTCAGCAATGATATTTCAGTTCTGGATGGTGGAAAAATGGTGTCAATGCAGGTTCAACCTTCTCTGGTTTGGTTCTGGGCAACCTGCAGTGATGCACAGCTGCTGACTGCTAGCATGGCAAGGCGTATTCACCATCTTCATTTCTGGACTGTTTCTCCTCTGTTCTTGGGGGCCACTGCTATTTCTGTGGCTGGAGCAGTCCTGTCAATTCCTCTCTGTGATCTGTTGTTGCAGGAATCCACAGGGCTTGGAGTTTTCTGGAAATATACAAACATATTCTTGACCAAAGGTTAATAAAGAAAACTTTTCTATAAATTTGACTTGGGATCCTTTTTCATTTTTGCCCAAACAATGTTCCTTTGGCTTATTTTGACACCATGTGTTTTTTCATGGATGTCTTGCTATTAGCATTACAAATGAAAAATTAATTTTCAAAGTAAAAAAAATTTTCTTAATGTAATTTACTTACAAGATATTTCTCCTTACTGGATACGATTCTACTATCCCCCCTTTTTTGATTTAAATATTAGGAGGCTTTTGGAAATTTTACAATGCAGTCTTGATAACTTAATTTTTTTGTATAGAAATATGACTGCTTTGGATTCATTGCATGTTAAGCAATTTTACTATGAGATGAACCATCAATAAAAATTTTAGTTAATACTTCAGTAACAGTTTTTTGTCCAGTACAATTAAGTTTTTATTTTTGAATAGTCATTCATTTCAATTACCCAATTTAAATTAATCTGAAATAAAGCTTATTTTTTAACTTTATTTGTCCTAGGTTATGGACAGTAAATGACATTAATTAAATTTGTGCAATTAAGTTTTTGAGTAACTTAACATACATTCTGTCAGGGAGGCAAAAACACAATTTATTTACTTTAGTTTAAGAGGCCAAATATATTCACTTTCAATTACATTTCTTCAGATGTTTGAAGAAAACCTCTCTTTATTTCCTTCCAAAATAATTTTCAGGCTACAGCGAGTTTCATTTAAAAATCTTTGTCTCTCTGCCAAAACTGGTTTGGCTCAGTGGATAGAGCATCAGCCTGCGGACTGAAAGATCCCAGGTTCGATTCCAGTCAAGGGCATGTACCTTGGTTGCAGGCACATCCCCAGTGGGAGGTGTGCAGGAGGCAGCTGATTGATGTTTCTTTCTCATTGATGTTTCTAACTCTCTATCCCTCTCCTTTCCTCTCTGTAAAAAAAATCAATAAAATATATAAAAATATTTGTCTTTCTTTCTACCAAGCAACCTACAGGGTTGCTGCTTAATAGTGGGTAGTACAGCCAAATAGCTAGCTATATTACAAATAACTTTACAATAAGGTTGACTACTATTTTACTGTCAGATTTAATACTTTAGCAATCTTCTTGGTTTACCCTGTAAATATTAGTGGAAGAGATTTCAAAATTTTCAAATTTCTACTTTTTATTAAATTTAGAATTATATTTTTAAAGAGTATCCCCTTTGGCTAATTTGCATATACAGAGGGGTCATGGGAGGTCTCAGTAACTTTCTTAGAAGACTTAATCAAATTGCTTACAAAGACATTGGTTTATTCAAAGTGAGGGGTTGTCTTTTGTTGTTTCAAGATGGTGGCCCCCAGGGGAGTGGCAAGCCATGTGGCCAACATGGCAGCTGCCAAGTCAGGCAGTCCAAATGGCGACTGTCTACACTGTTCTTTGATAGAAAAGATGGTTTGTTTATTCTCACTAAACAAGGAAAGAGCAATCCAAAATCCCTAAAAGATAGTCAAAATTATATTGCAGACAAACAAATTTTACTAGCTGTTTTTGGTGGCTTTATTAGAATTTAATTGTTTATAAAAATATTGGCTTTTCATATAACTTAATTTATATGAGACCTTGATTATATTTTAAGAAGCTAATTTATAAAGTAATTTAAGTAGGTATCTTTATTTAATCCTTTGCACTAGCTTGCTTTTTTCTCGAGCTGCTACTGATGCTAACCGTGTCGAGTCACACTCGACATCTGAGTGCAAAAGGTTAAAAAGCAAAGCAAAGCAAATTTAGTAAATGTTTACCTCTGATTCACAAGGCACAAAAGTTACCCCACCTCTAGCCTATTAAAAAATGCAGGTGGCTATGGGCTTTGTGTCATTTTAAATTTTGTCTTAAAATTTTGCTGTTGGATTTTAAGAAATATTTAGTTACTTCATTTTTCCCTTTTTAGAGGCCAAAACTTTTATAACATTTATAAGTAAAATGTAGTTATTAATTTTTATTTGATAAAGCTTTCCATGTGATTTCAAGTATATTAGATTGGTTAAATTTAAAATATTTCCTTTAGTCCCGGGTCCCGGTGAGGCCGTGCACCCATGGATCCAGGTGAGGCCACGCGACCCTGGGTCCGGGAGAAGCTAGATCCCGGGTCCGGGTGAGGGCATGCGCCCCTGGGTCCGGGTGAAGCTGAATCCTGGGTCTGGGCGAGGCCGTGTGCCCCTGGATCCGGGTGAGGCTGGGTCCCGGGTCCGGGTGAGGCCGTGGGCCCCTGGATCCAGGTGAGGCCACGCGCTCCTGGGTCCGGGGGAAGCTAGATCCCGGGTCCGGGTGAGGCCGTGTGCCCCTGGATCCGGGTGAGGCTGGGTCCGGGCCCGGGTGAGGCCACGTGCCCCTGGGTCCGGGTGAAGCTGGATCCCGGGTCCGGGTGAGGCCGTGGGCCCCTGGATCCGGGTGAGGCTGAGTCCCGGGTCCGGGTGAGGCCGTGCGCCCCTGGATCCGGGTGAGGCCACGCGACCCTGGGTCCGGGAGAAGCTAGATCCCGGGTCCGGGCGAGGCCGTATGCCCCTGGATCCGGGTGAGGCTGGGTCCCGGGCCCGGGAGAGGCCACGCACCCCTGGGTCCGGGTGAGGCCATGCACCCCTGGGTCCGGGTGAAGCTGAATCCTGGGACTGGGAGAGGCCGTGTGCCCCTGGATCCGGGTGAGGCTGGGTCCTGGGTCTGGGTGAGGCCGTGGGCCCCTGGATCCGGGTGAGGCCACGCACCCCTGGGTCCGGGAGAGGCCACGCGCCCCTGGTTCCGGGTGAGGCCACGCACCCCTGGGTCCGGGTGAGGCCATGCGCCCCTGGGTCCGGGTGAAGCTGGATCCCAGGTCCAGGTGAGGCCATGTGCCCCTGGATCCGGGTGAGGCTGGATCCCGGGTCCGGGGGAAGCCGCGCACACCTGGGTCCAGGTGAGGCCACGCACCCCCTGGGTCCAGGTGAGGCCACGTGCCCCTGGTTCCGGATGAAGCCGTGCCCCTGGGTCCGGCCGTGACCCAACCAGAGGGAATCGAACCTGCATTACCACCATTTGTCCACCATCCAGAGCTGAGGGGTCAGTGCCGACATGTACACATAAGGAACTGGTGGACATTGATATTGGGTCTCAAAAGAACTGTTGGTCCAGAAAGAAACTCACCACAGACTGATTCATTTGCCTGTCAGCATAACTATTATTGCTCATCTCACATTCAGTTCATATAAGTATATCTCTAGTGACACATGATCCCGCTCATCTAGGGGAAATGATGAACAACATAGACTGATGAACAAGAACAGAACCAGAATCAAGGAGGCATCGATCGGAGTATCGGGCCTCAGAGGGAGGATAGGGGAGGGTGGGGGGAGGGGGGAGAGATCAACCAAAGGACTTGTGTGCATGCATATGAGCCTAACCAATGGTTAAGTTCAACAGGGGGTTGGGGCATCCGTGGGGAGGTGTGTGGGATTGGAATGGGGGGATGAGGACAAATATGTGACACCTTAATCAATAAAGAAATTTAAAAAAAATAAAATAAATGAGATTCCAGCCAAAAAATATCTAATATCCAAAATCAGACCATGCGCGTATTTTGTTTTAAGCTAGGTTCTCTCCCCACGAGCACAGAAATTCTAGACACATTTCTAAATTTTTATGGCGAGAAAGAAGACTTTAAATTAGCATACTGGAAGAGTGGGCGTCCATATTGGATCTCCACGTGTCTCCCTTCCCCCACATCCTGCTTGCTTTGGGGGAAAGAGTCAGTAACAGATCTGGCTGCGTATCTTTTCATGCTTAATACACAAAGACAGATTTTAAATTTTTTCCTTTTTCGCTTTCCAAAGTAATTACTAGCACCCAAGGTGACCTTTGCCAAAATTTGCATTTCCCTGCGAGTTCTTCTATAATTTTTAAACAAAACATTGAGGAATCTCCTTGCGGGAGAGCTTATAACTCTGCCATCTCCTGCCACCTTTGAATTTATCAGCACCAGAGGTGGTTTCTGCAGCGGGTTTCATTTCTTATTACAGATTTTAGATTCCAAATACAAACTAAGATTTTAATTTGAAGAAGAAACCACATTAAAGATGACCACGGCACTTTTTTTTTTCTCAGACTGATTTTAAAAAGTACCTTTAGATATTCCAATTTCTTTATAATTTTGCCTTTTGACCAAAAATTTCCCCATAATAATCTGACTTGAACACAAAGTATTTCCCAAGTACTTACGGATCCGCAGCACTCTGAAGGTGACATTGGCTCTACGCACAGTGAACTTTACCACCATTCCGGTGTTTTCCGCTCAGGCAAATCCTTCTTTCTTCAGAAGCTTTCCATTAATGTTTGTTTTTCCAGGGTTAAGCCCCAGATCAGGTCGCCATAATGCTGGGGTTCTTTTCCCAGCCTTACAAAGGGTTCAGCATTCTGGAGAAAGGGGCTGTGCATAGATGATTAATGAGTCTGGAGACAAAAGATAATTTTGAAAGGCATTGGGGGTCAGAGGATCTTCAGCTAAAGGAACTGAAGACTCACCTTGTCTAAGGACACCGTGCTATTTATTTAACACAATTTGTCCTAAGGGAAGGTGGAGATATACACTTCAAAGGGTAGGGTTTCAAAGGGTACAGAAGCATTGTCAGTTTGGGGAATAGCCTACAGCTGTTCAGGTGTTTGGCCAACAGGAGGCAATAAAATGCCCTGAGCTGTCTCGCAGTTAACAATCTTATTCAGGTTTGGGGGAAGTGCCATTTAACTGTTTCCAACAGGTAAACTACAAATGTGGCTCAGCCATTGTTGAGTCCACCCAAGTGCCATCAACCTTTTGATGTAACTCTTGTAATTATTACATGCTAGAATTGGTTTCTGCCACAGCCCCACTCAGTCTCTCTCCTGTTGCTTAAGTCCTTATATATGAGCCTAGATTTTCTTTATTTCCACCACTCATTCACAGTCCTTGACACATCATTGAAAGCCTCAACACTAGGACAGAGCCTCAGTGATGTCTTCCTGCTTGGTATTTAGGAACCTCTCTCCCCTTTTCTAGCCTTCTTAAAAGTCATACACTTCGAAGGACACCAAGTCAGGAATGATCCCATAACACAGGGAAATAACAAAGCAGACCAGGAGGCCAAGGCAGTGGCCCAGCGGAAGCCCCCATCTCCCCAACTCTTAGCGTTACCCCTTATAACATCCTAATACACTCCAGAGGAACTTCAGTCCATATTAATTCTTGGGGCCACTCAGGAAGATCCATGGTTAAAATTTTAGGGAAAATATATCCTTTTCCAGGGACAGGCCCACGATATCTAACAGGCTATGCCACTTTTACAACTCCTAAAACCCCTCATCACATGTCCTACTCTAGCCTCCCTACTGCAAGATATCACCAAAACCTGTTCTACTTGTTACTCAGTATCTCTCCAAGTACAGGTTAGGTCAGACTTCCTTCTTTCCCCACGCATCAGTTAAGGGGCCAAATTCCTGGACAAGACTGGCTGGTTGACTTCACTCACATGCCCCCTACTAAAAGAACCAATTATCTTTTAACCCTCATAGATACTGTCTCAGGGTGGGTGGAAGCCATTCCCCACTGTGTCTGACCCACCTCATTACAATCAGAAAATGGACCTGCTTTCAGATCTCAAATAACTCAACAGGTATCCTTCACTCTGAACACCCAGTGGAACTGACATCCCCCTACCAGCCCAATCTTCAGGCAAAGAAAAGGCAAATTCTTAATTAAGTTTAACCTAACTAAATTAAGTCTTAAAACTAAAGAACCTTAAACTACTCTCCTACCTCTAGCCTTTATGTACATCAGGGCAATCCCCCCCCCATGCAACGTCTTTTCTTAGTCTCTTTGAACTCATGTATGGAAGACCCTTTTTATTAGGAAACTTCCCTTCCCCAGAGGCTCCTCTTGGAGACTATGTCCCCATTTTAAATCTCATCTGACAATTACTGAAGAACATGCTGATCAGGTCTTCCTTCAGCTTTTACAGGAGACATCTCCCCTACTCCTCCTAAAGGAAATCCATCAAATTTTTGAAATCCAAAAATTTACATCCATGATGGCAAGGCCTTTATCAGGTACTCTTATTGCCCCAGTTGCAGCTATGAAGCATCCATCTTATATAAAAACTGCTGTTTAAAATTTTAACCCTGTTATTTTGGCTTCTATAAAGGCTTGCTTGCTTTAATAATAAGGAAAATGAGACCACTCCCATTCCAGAGAGGCCATAAACTATGTCCCAGACAGAGTTGTCAGTGCAGGCACCAGGCCAGGCTTTGAGATATGGTCTCATGGCCTCTTCCCAGCATGCAGGCCTTCTTTCTCAGAAGGCCCGGAAGTCTCATTCCAAATTTGGGAAACAAAGAACTAGAAAAAGTATAAATAGAAAAAGTTTCCTCTATGTTGGGGGGCCTGCACATAATTAAAATGTAACTTCCTTTCTCTAAGCGTGGCTTGGTTTTTCTCCGGTCTTCTGTAACAGCTAAACTTATCAGGGCATAGCCTATGGTTCCATCTTTCCAGGTTAAAACCCATCCCAGGAACACCTCCATCACATGAGCTGGAGTGCACTTAATATTACAGCCACCAGATTGGGCCCACCAGACTCTGCCTTACTCACATCCCAGAAGAAGAGGATGAATGAGCGAGCACACCTGTAGGTGCTCCCTATGTAACCTAATAACACTGACTTCCCTGAAAGCCCACCTCCTCTCCCAATACAAATCCTCCAGGTCATAGCTACTGCCCCCTCACCCTTTGCATCAGGATTCTCACCTTTCCATGGGACTACCTTCTACAAAGGGACATCGATTACCCATGGGACAAGATTTCCTTCTTTATAGATCCTAAACATACCCTTCTCCGCCCCTCTTTGGACAATCCCAACCCAGGAAGTGGGAATTAGCTCTCCTTCTCATCCTATTCTTTTCCTACAACCCTCTTCTCCTACACCCATAAGGAACATTCTCACCTCCAGTCATCTCGAACGAACACTTAATCTTACCCATTCCCTTCTTAGTTAGGAATTGCTGGCTCTGCCTTTCCCTCTCCTCTTCAGTGTATACCACCACCCCTATACTAATCAAGAGATGGAATCAGGCAAAAATCACTCTAGCTTATAAATAGGAAAAGGGAACTATATTTCTCAAAAAGGCAGACACCCTTCTAGGTAATTATCCTACAGCACAGGCAAATCAAGCCTCCCTTCTTTTCTGTACTTATATTCTATTTCTTACTAAGGTAGCTCCTTCCTCCCTCCTGGTCACAGGTCCTATCACTCTACACACTCCACTAATCGCCCAAGCCCCTTTATGCTTTACAAGGTCCCAGGGCAATATAACAAAAGGCCATCTTCCATCATCAGCTTGCAACACCACAGTTAACTAAAGATCTGTCAAACAGCCATTGGTCCCAACGCGTTGAATATCAGGTCTTCCCAGAAGCCAATGGTTATTTCATATAGCCAGTCCATTTTACTTCTTATCCAACCATCCAGGCCCATGGCTTCAACTGCTCCTTTCCTTCCCTTTCTCTTTTCCCTTGGATAACAGCCCATTCTAGCATTCCCTCCCACTTTCACTGCAACAAAATCTCAACCACTCATCTGTCACCCCTTATTCCTAGTGCCATGGTGACTACCCTCTCAGCATGGAGCATGGAACCGGGAAAGTGAATCTCATACCCTTTAGTCCACCTCTTCTCTATATACCTTTCAGCTTGTCTCCATGATCAAGGATTCTTCTTCCTCTGTGGGGAGAACACATACATCTGTCTCTCCACCAACTGGACAGGAACATGTACTCTCATGTCTCTCTCACCCAATGGAGATGGAGCCCCCAATAATCAGTCTTTACTTGTCCCCATAACCCACCATATCCGACAAAAGGGCAGTTTAGATAATCCCTCTCCTAATAACCATTGGCATTACAGCAGAGGTTAGAACTGGCATAGGGGGCCTAATCACTGCTCATCCTATTTTGAAATCCTGTCTCAGGACCTATAAGAAAGTTTTGGATGCCTAGCAAGTGGCAAAACTGGGAAAATAAGAACCTCACCTCCCAGGGTAACATATCCTCACCTTTCATATCACTAGTCAGGCAACATAAACCCCTGATCTTTTCCTCCCTAAAGATAACATCTAGGTCTCAGTTTTCTTTTAGCACCAGGCCCAGAAAAACAGCAAAACCAGACAAGTGACACTGTGGCAGCCTCAGGACCAGCTTTTATATCCCAAGTCATTCAATAGAACCACTTTCAAGACTTCACCAACCAGTCTCTCAGGGAAATCATGATGCTGTGAACCCACACCTAGCCCACTACTATCAAAATCCATCCCCCTGTGATCTTGACGTCCCACCTCAGCAGGAAGTAATTATGGAAGATAGGACCTTCATCACTATTCCATAAAACAAAAAGGCTGGAGAGAAACCAAGATGGCGGCATAGGTAAACACCTAACCTGCAGCCTCGCACAACAATTTCAAAAATACAACTAAAAGTCAAAATGGACATCATCCAGAACCACAGGAAAGCTGGCTGACTGAAACGCCCACAACTAGAAGGAAAGAGAAAACCACAAGGAAAATCAGAGGAGCTGTAAAAGCCTGAGGTATGGAGACATGGGTGGAGACACGGACGCGCGTGCATGCGGAGAGGATGGGGTGACTGAGTGCCTGGCCAGCATTCTCTAGTGGGAAGGAGATAAAACGCCAGATTGTGCTGAACCCCAGCTCCGATTGCACTGAACCCCAGTTCTGGGTGAGACCCTGGGAAGCCAGGCTCATACTGGGGGAATCTGTGCTGTAAGGCGGAAACTCAGGGGAGTGGCGAAAGGCAGAGCTCCAGAGGCGTGCACGTGAATGCGCGCAGAGGACGGACTGTTGACCGTGCCGCTGAATTGCCATAGTGGGAAGGAGACAAAAGCTCCGGACTGAGCTGAATCCCAGCTCCGACTACACTGAAACCCAGTTCCAGGTGAGACTTTGGAGACCCAGGCTCATACTGTGGGAATCTGGGCTGTAAGGCAGAAATTCAGGGGAGTGGCGAAAGGCAGAGCTCCAGAGGCGTGCACGTGAATGCACACAGAAGACAGACTGTTGACTGTGCCGCTGAATTGCCCTAGCGGGAAGGAAACAAAAGCTCTGGACTGCGCTGAGCCCCAGTTCCAACTGCACTGAAACCCAGTTCCGGGCGAGAATCTTGGAATCCAGATTCATTGGTGGAGAGACTAGACTGTTTGGCAGCGGGCAAAACTCCAGGGCGCCTTTCTCTCAGAGGTGCTTGCAGCGAATACCGAGGGACACTGAGACACAGGAACCTCATAGGGCGGGGCTGACGGGAAGCCAAGGCTGTAGGCTCCACCCTGAAACTCTGCCCCATCCAAGCTGAGCACAGAGGAATTTACAGTTTTGCAAGTCTAGTTGAATAAGGCGGTCTCCCGGCGTAGACACAGCTGATCCTCACAGCCAATTGGACTGGAGGTCAAATCCTCCCAGTGTACCAACAGCAATCAAGGCTTAACAACACCAAGACTTTGCACTCAGCCCACAAAGGGGGGTACCAAGAAAGACCACCTAGTAAGATTGGGGAAGCTGAGCTACCGGCCCCTATAGGTCACTGACCACACAAAGCCACTCCATCAACACAGGGAGGCAGCCAAAATGTGGAGACACCAAAGCAGGTCACGAATAGAAGAGATGGAGGAAAGTAAACTAATGGACGACACAGTGTCCAGAACTACATTTATAAGGTTACTCAAGAATCTTCTAAACACTGCTGAGAAACTTGAAGAGACCTTCAAGGACCTTAATGAGAATACCAAAAAAAATGGAAAAGGACCAGTCAGAAATTATGCATACACTGTCTGAAATAAAGAATATACAGAAACTCAACTGTAGATCATCGTACCCCAAGAGTCAAACCAAAGATCTGGAACATGAGGAAACAAAAAACACCCAACCAGAGAGGTGGAAAGTAAGAAGAATCCAAAAGTGTGAGGATAGAATAAGGAGCCTCTGGGACGGCTTTAAGCGTACCAACATCCGAATTTTTGGGGTGCCAGAAGAAGAGAGAGAGCAAGATACTGAAAACCTATTTGAAGAAATAATGACAGAAAACTTCCCTCACCTGATGAAAGAAATAGACTTACAAGTCCAGGAAGCACACAGAACCCCAAACAAGAGGAATCCAAAGAGGACCACACCAAGACACATCATAATTAAAATGCCAAGGGCAAAAGACAAAGAGAGAATCTTGAAAGCAGCAAGAGAAAAACAGTTAGTTACCTACAAGGGAGTACCCATACGACTGTCAGCTGATTTCTCAAGAGAAACTATGCAGGCCAGATGGAAGTGGCAAGAAATAGTCAAAGTGATGAACAGCAAGAACCTACAACCAAGATTACTCTACCCAGCAAAGCTATCATTCAGAATTGAAGGTTAGATGAAGAGCTTCAGAGATAAGAAAAAGCTAAAAGAGTTCATCACCACCAAACCAGGATTACATGAGATCCTGAAGGGTATTCTTTAAGAAGAGGAAGAAGAAAAAAAAGGTAAAGGTAAAAATTATGAACAACAAAAAGACATCAAATAAATACCTACCAACAAGTGAATCTAAAAATCAAGTGAATAAAAAAATCTGAAGAACAGAATGGACTGGTGAATATAATAGAATCAGGGACATAGAAAGGGAGGCGACAGACAATTCTCAGGAGGAAGGGGGTCTGAGGGGTGCAGGAAGAGATTGGACAAAAATCGTACACCTACTGATGAAGACAGTGGCGGGGGGGTAAGGGTATGGGGTGGGGTGGGGAATCAGGTGTAGGGGAGCTATGGGGGTGGGGAAAGAGGAACACCTGTAATAATCATCTGGACAATTTATAAAAATTTGAAAGCAAAAACAAAAAAGGCTGGAATGTTAGGTCTGATCAAATAATTGAATTAATACCCCCTACCCTGGGAACTGACCTTTAGGCACTTCACAATGGACATTCTACTTGCTTATTCCACATTCTACTTGCTAAGACCATTATCTCTCCCCTCCAGTCTTCCCAGAATCTGGACCTGCACAGAGAATTCTCAGCCCAGAAAAAGCCTGCCAAAAGTCCTTTAAAAACCGCTGACTCCCGTCACTGGAGTGCTGGAGCCATCCAGGCTCAGCCACCTGGTGTGCAGATGATCGAATAAATTCGTAATACCTCACCATTCTGACATCATGCTTTCCTCCTTCGGCGACCTAACTATATATGCAGCATTATGTTACTTGCAGCATTAATTATAATAGCCAAGATATGGAAGCAGCCCAAGTGTCCATGAGTAGATAACTAATACTTGTTATTATTCTATACTAGAGTCCTGGTGCATAAAATTCGTGCACGATGGGGATGGGGGCTGTCCATCAGGCCAGCCTTCACCCTCTCCAATCTGGGACCCCTTGAGGGAGGTCTGACTGCCCGTTTAGTCTCTATCCTGGTGGGATCGGGCCTAAACGGGCAGTCGGACATCCCTCTCACAATCCAGGACTGCTGGCTCCCAACTGCTCACCTGCCTGCCTTCCTGATTGCCCCTAACCGCTTCTGCCTGCCAGCCTGATCACCCCCTAACCACTCCCCTGCCAGCCTGATTGATGCCTAACTGCTCCCCTGCCAGCGTTTTTGTCCCTATCTGCCCTCCCCTTCAGGCCTGGTCACTCCTAACTGCCATCTCCTGCAGGCCTGGTCCCCCGCAACTGCTCTTCCCTACAGGCCTGGGTCCCACCAAACTGCCCTTCCCTGCAGACGTGGTCACCCCCAACTTCATTCCTCTGCCAGCCAGGTCACCCCTAACTGCCCTCCCCTGAGGGCTTGATTGCCCCCAACTGCCTTCCCTTGCAGGCCTGGTCCCTCCCAACTGCCATCCCCTGCTGGCCTGATCGCCCACAACTGCCCTCCCTTGCAGGCCTGGTCCCTCCCAACTGCTCTCCCCTGCTGGCCATCTTGTGCTGGCCATCTTGTGTCCACAAGGGGGCAGGATCTTTGACCACATGGGGGCAGCCATCTTGTGTTTTGGAGTGATGGTCAATCTGCATATTACTCTTTTATTAGATAGGATAGAGGCCTGGTGCATGGGTGGGGGCCAGCTGGTTTGCCCTGAAGGGTATTCCGGATCATGTGGGGGTTCCCTTGGGGTGTGGGGCGGCCTGAGTGATGGGCCTGTGGTGGTTTGCAGGCCAGCCACACCCCATGGCGACCCAAGCAGAGGCCCTGGTGTCTGGGATTTATGTATCTTCTACAATTGAAAATTTGTAGCCTGGAGCAGAGCCAAGCCTCCTGCTTGCTCTGTTGTGGCAGCCATTTCTGTTAGAATTTATGTATATCTATAATTGAAACTTTGTAGCCTGGAGCAGAGGCCTAGGCCAGCCAGGGCTGCAGAAGCTTTGCTTCCTCCATTTCTGGGGGCAATCCGTGCCTCCTGATCTTTCCAGCTCTGTAGCTGCCGCCATTTCTGTTTGGATTTGTTTACTTTCTATAATTGAAACTTTGTAGCCTTGAGTGGAGGCTTAGGTCAGCAAGGGCAGGCAGAAACCTTGGCTTCCTCTATTGCCGGGGAAACCCAAGCCTCCATCCTGCTCTCTGTGGCTGTAGCCATCTTGGTTGCGTTTATTTGCATATTTGCTCCTGATTGGCTTGTGGGTGTGGCGTGTGGTCGTGGCATGTGGGTGTAGCAGAGTTAGGGTCAATTTGCATATTACTCTTTTATTAGGTAGGATGAGAAGGATTAAGATATGATTATTTTGTATAGCATGCAAATAAATCAGCTCATTTATATATTTACAAAATATTTTCCCCTAAAAGTAAAGCAATAAAATTGACTAAAATCGCTAAAGTTTTATTAGGCAAAAATAATGAAAACTTAGTGTGAGTTTTAAAAAATTTTATACAAACAACTATAATTAAAGCACTCTATGGCACAGTGCTAGGAGAATGGACTTTTCAGTGAGACCCTTTGGAGGTGGATATGAGTTCTTCCAAGCTATGTATTCTTGGGCAACTTTTAAGCTTCCTTTTTCTCATTTGAAAAGTAGGGGTTATAAGAGAATCTACTTTATATGAGCTTTTTGAGAGAATAAAATTAGATGATCAAGTTAATTACTCAGCATGGTGCTTAAAGGAGAATAAGTGTTCAATGAATGTTCCCCCCAAGAAAAGGAGAGGTGGTTTTCAAGATGGCAGCAGAGTAGATGGATCTTTCTTGCACCTCCTCTGAGAACCAAACAGCAAATAAAAATAAATTTGGGGACTGAAAAAATGGCGGCGGAGTAGACAGACATGTCCCGAGCCTTGTCCCGGAGCAGAAAGAAAGAACAGCTGAGGGTCACACGGGGAGTGTTTGTTGGTGAGTTAAGGGACAGCTATACTACAGGAGAAGGTGGGAGAATGCTGGACGGGGTTCCCCGGACCGGGCAGCCCCCACTGCTGCTGGGTTGCCGCCCTGAGCCACCAGCTCGGTCGCAGAGACCACGCCATCTTGAAGGGGAAAGTGGATGTTATCGGAAGCCTGAAAATCTACAACTGCGGCAACCACTGAACAGCTGCGAACCCCAGAACAGTGGTCCCCAATTGGGGCAAACACGCAGATTCAGAAGGAGATCTACACTCCACCATGGAAAGGTCAGATTTCGCCTGGGATAAGGTAAAGGTCTCTGGTCCCAGCAGGAGAAAGAAACATGCGCACTGCAATACTGTACTGACTGCAATATTTTCCTGACTGGGAAACAGGCATGCCAAACAGAACAATAGAGGAAGTGAATGACCTGCACTACTGCACATTTTTTTTTCATCTTTTACTTAAGAAACTATTTTTTTTTCTTTTTTTCTCACTGGGTTTTACCCTTTTAATTATGACATTTTTATTTTCAATCAGTATTATTACTACTACTATTTTAACTTTTTTTAAAAAAAGTGTCACTTTATTTTCTCTTTATTTTACTTTAGGATTAGTGTTCTACATTCTATTTTCATCTTTCCTTTATTTTTTATTTTTAAAATTTTTTTTATTGAGATATTATATGTGTACATATCTTACCATTGCCCCCCCACCCCACACCCATACATGCCCTCAGCCCCCAGAGTTTTGCGTCCATTGGTTATGCTTATATGCATGCATACAAGTCCTTCGTTTGATTTATCTCCCACACCTCTCCCTAACCTTCCCCCTGCAATTTGACAGTCTGTTTGATGCTTTACTGCCTCTATATCTATCTCTTTGTTCATCAGTTTATAATGTTCTTTATTATCCATAAATGAGTGAGATCATGTGGTATTTTTCTTTCATTGACTGGCTTATTTCACTTAGCATAATGTTCTCCAATTCCATCCAGGTTGCTGCAAATGATGAGAATTCCTTCTTTTTATGGCAGCATAGTATTCCATTGTGTAGATGTACCACAGGTTTCTGATCCAGTCATTTGCTGACGGGCACCTAGGCTGTTTCCAAATATTAGCTATTGTAAATTGTGCTGCTATGAACATAGGGGTGCATATATCCTTTTTGATTGGTGTTTCTAGTTTCTTCGGATATATTCCCAGGAGTGGGATTACTGGGTCAAATGGGAGTTCCATTTTCAGTTTTTTGAGGAAACTCCATACTGTTCTCCACAGTGGCTGCACCAGTCTGCATTCCCACCAGCAGTGCACGAGGGTTCCTTTATCTCCGCATCCTCGCCAACACTTGTCGTTCGTTGATTTGTTGATGATAGCCATTCTGAGAGGTGTGAGATGGTACCACATTGTTGTTTTGATTTGCATCTCTCGGATAATAAGTAACTTTGAGCATGTTTTCATGTGTCTCTTGGCCTTCCTTGTCTTCTTTTGAAAATATTCTGTTTAGGTCCGTTGCCCATTTTTTTATTGGATCATTTATCTTCCTTTTATTGAGTTGCATAAGCTGCCTGTAGATGTTGGAGATTAAAACTTTATCAGTGATAGCATTTGCAAATATGTTCTCCCATAGAGTGGGCTTTCTTGTTGTTTTGTTGATGGTTTCTTTTGCTGTAAAAAAGCTTTTTATTTTGATGTAGTCCCATTTGTTCATTTTCTCTTTAGCTTCCATTGCCCTAGGGGCAGTGTCAGTGAAGAAGTTCTTTTGGCATATGTCTGAGATCTTGTTGCCTGTGGATTCCTCTAATATTTTTATGGTTTCCCATCTTATGTTTAAGTCCTGTATCCATTTTGAGCTTATTTTTGTGTATGGTGTAAGTTGGTGATCTAGTTTCATTTTTTTGCATGTATCTGTCCAATTTTCCCAACACCATTTATTGAAGAGACTGTCTTGACTCCATTGTATGTTCATGCCTCCTTTGCTGTTGGTATTTTGATGGGGAGTGCATTGAATCTGTAGATTGCTTTGGGTAGTATGGACATTTTAATGATGTTGATTCTACCAATCCATGAACATGGTATGTTCTTCCATCTGTTAACGTCTTCCTCTAGTACACTATTCTTGGATTCAGACCCTTCCTTTGCATGACTTTGTATATTTCATTCCATTCCCTTCTGGCCTGATGAGTTTCTGTTGAGATATCAGTTGCTAGTCTGATGGGGGTTCCTTTGTATGTAACTGTCTGTCTCTCTCTGGCCGCTTTTAAGATTCTTACTTTGTCGTTGGTGTTTGCCAACTTAATTATAATGTGCCTTGGCATCGGTCTTTTGTGGTTCATTTTGCTTGGAACTCTGTGAGCTTCTTGGATTTGTGTGGGTTTTTTCTTCCCTATATCAGGGGAGTTTTCTGTTATTATTTCTTCAAACAGGTTTTCTATTCCTTGCTCAGTTTCCTTTCCTTCAGCTACCCCTATTATCCTGATGTTGTTTTGTTTCGTGTTTTCCCGTAGTTCTCTTAGGCTCTCCTCATGCTTTCTAATTTTTGTTTCTAGAAGCTGTTGTACTTGGGTATTTTTTTCCATCCTGTCTTCCAGCTCACTTATGCAGTCCTCTGCTTCTTCTAGTCTACTCTTGATGCTTTCTATTGAGTTCTTTACAGCAGTGATGTCATTTTTCATTTCTTCTTGGTTCTTCTTCATTTCCTCTTGGTTCTTACTCATATTGTCGAATTTGTCTTCCATCCTTTTCAGCCACCTATGACCATTTCTCTGAATTCTTTCTCTGATAGGTTGTTTGCCTCTAATTCGTTTACTTCCTTTTCTGGTGATGCCTGCTTTTCTTTCCTATGGGGGCTATTTCTTTGTCTCCCCATGGTCTCTCTTCTCCGGGTGTCTGGTTATGTAGTTCTCTCTCTCTGGCGTTGATTTAAAGGTACAAAATACAACACAACCAGGCACAACACACAAGGCACTGAACAGAATTGTATTCACGATATTAATAACCTCCAATAAAGGTGACCACCAGAGAAAGACAAATTAGGGAATAGGAGAGGATGAGGAAGAGTAAAAAGAAAGAACAAAAACAAACAAACAAACAAAAAAGATTGTGAATCTGAACTTGGAAAAAGAGAAGAAAAAAAAGAAAAGAAAAAAAGTAAGAGAGACAAGAACGATACTAAGAGAGAAAAGGGGAACAAACTATATATATGTGGAGTAAACTCCAATAGAACAACCACTAATCCCAGCAAATTTCAGCAACACGAGCCTGAGGATTAATACAAACTGCAACACCAACTAATATCAAGTGACGCAAGGGAAAACAAAAGTAAAAAACAAACAAAAACAAAGCAAATAAAAGAACCAACCAAAAAACAAAAAGAATAATCAAAACAATCTCACAAGAAAGCATAAAAATTCAATCTAATCAACATTCAAGCAAACAACAACAAAAGGCCAGAGAGAAAAACAATTTTTTATGGTAGCATAGATAGAGGTATATATGGACTTGGAGCAGGGGGTTGGGAATTAGATATATAAGTAGGGTGAAATTTTAGCAGAGGATAGACTGAAAAAGTAGGGAAAATCTAAAGCCCGAAAGGGTTAAGGTAAACAGGAGACCAAAAAGGGGAAAGGGTAGGAGGAGAGTGATGGCATAATGTTAGCATTGAGATAGGGTAAAACGATTGTAAGGGAAAGATGCAAATAGAATGTAGGACACTAATCCCAAAATAAAAGAAAGAGAAAATCAAATGACATTTAAAAAAAAAAGTAAAATAATAGTAATAATAATGCTGATTGAAAATAAAAATGTAATAATTGAAAAGGTAAAAATCGACTGAGGAAAAAGAAAAAAAATTAGTTTCTTAAGTAAAAGATGCAAAAAATGAAAATAAAAAATTAGAATAAAAAATGAAATAAAATAATAAATTAAAAAAAGAATTTAAAATAAAAAATAGGAAGACTAAAATGTGCAGTAGCGGCTGTCATTCACTTCCTCTATTATTCTGTTTGGTACGCCTGTTTCCCAGTCTGGGCGGTATTTCAGTTCCCCCGTCGTTCCAGTGCTCCTCAGTGTTGTAAGCCAGTCCTGATTTTTAAGCCGGCCGTGTCTTAATTTCTGGTATTTATTTTTGATTACACCAGAGACAATTAGCGTTTCAGCCCCTGGGTGGCAGTGTTTCTGAATTGACTTCCAGGCCTCTCTAGCTTTTTTTTTTTTTCCCCCTCTATGGCACTCACTACTGGTTTGTGGAGGTGTGCGCCTCAGAGCTGCCTCTCCGATGGTCACACCCATCTGTGCTCCCCAGGTTTCGAAAAACAACTTTCCCCTGCAGTCTTTCAGGGTATTTCCCAACTGGGTTTTCCTATGTATTGGGCTTAGTAATCAGAGTCGGAAAGAGCCCAAGTATGCTGACAGTGGGTTTGCGCGCAAGACTAAGGAGCCTGCACTACTTTGAAAATTCTTAGTCTGACCCTCTTCGTCAGATTAAAATGAGTTGCTTTTTTTTTAATGAATCTTTATTGTTCAGATTACAATTGTTTCTCCTTTTCCCCCCCATATCTCCCACCACCCAGTTCCCACCCCCCCTCTGCCCTTACCTCCCCCCCCCACTGTCCTTATCCATAGGTGTATGATTTTTGTCCAGTCTCTTCCCATACCCCCCACACAGACACCCCTTTCCCCCTGAGAATTATCAATCCATTCCCATTCTATGCCTCTGATTCTATTAAGTTCACCAGTTTATTCTGTTCCTCAGATTTTTAATTCACTTTACTTTTAGATTCACTTGTTGATAGATATGTATTTGTTGTTCATAATTTTTATCTTTCTTCTTCTTTTTCCTCTTTTTAAAGAATACCTTTCAGCATTTCATATAATACTGGTTTGGTGGTTATGAACTCCTTTAGCTTTTTCTTATCTGTGAAGCTCTTTATCTGCCCTTCAATTCTGAATGATAGCTTTGCTGGGTAGAGTAGTCTTGGTTGTAGGTTCCTGCTATTCATCACTTTGAATATTTCTTGCCACTCCCGTCTGGCCTGCATGGTTTCTGTTGAGAAATTAGCTGATAATCGTATGGGAGCTCCCTTGTAGGTAACTAACTGTTTTTCTCTTGCTGCTTGTAAGATTCTCTCTTTGTCTTTTGCCCTTGGCATTTTAATTATGATGTGTCTTGGTGTGGTCCTCTTTGGATTCCTCTTGTTTGGGGTTCTGTGTGCTTCCTGGACTTGTAAGTCTATTTCTTTCATCAGGTGGGGGAAGTTTTCATTCATTATTTCTTCAAATAGGTTTTCAGCATCTTGCTCTCTCTCTTCTTCTGGCACCCCCATAATTCTGATGTTGGTTCGCTTGAAGTGGTCCCAGAGGCTTCTTACACTATCTTCAACTTTCTGAATTCTCTTCTCTTCATACTTCTCTGGAGCAGTGTCCTTTGCCTCTTTGTATTCCAAATCTTTGAGTTGATGCTTGCGATCCTCTAGTCTGCTGTTGGGTCTCTGTATAATATTTTTTATCTCAGTCAGTGTATGTTTAATTTCTAGTTGGTCCTTTTTCATATCTTCGAGGGTCTCATTGAATTTATCGGCCTTTTCCATGAAATTCTTGAAAAACCTTATAACCGTGGTTTTGAACTCTACGTCCAGTCGCTTGTTCTCCTCCATTTCTTTGGTTTGTGATCTGTTTCCTTGCCTCCTCATTTCGCTGCTTCCCTGAATTGGTAGGGTAGCTTTTTGTACTAGATGTCCTATTGGTTCAATGGGTCAGCCTCTCAGTTACTTGAGGTGGACACTCTTGGTGTACCCTTGTGTACTGTGTGCCCCCCAGCAGGAGCTACAGCAAGAACTAGTTTTCTCCTCCTTTGCTTGGGCGGTTTTGGAGCAGTCTGACTGGAGCTGCAGTTTATTTGGTTAAGCTGCCACAGAACAGGCCATTTATATGCAAAAGCCGCTGTGTGGAGCCTGGGCAGGTTTGTAGAATGTGCGGGGCGGGCCTCAGGGCGGGGCGGGATCTCAGGGCGTCCCTAGGCTGGGGCGTGGCCAACGGCAATGGCTGGCGTCAGCCTTCTCTGCCTTTCCACGTTTCCAAGTCCCTGCGCCCCGCGTTCCAGCACAGTAAAAGAATGATTGCTGGGAGCACCTCTGCAAAAAAGTCACTCTCACTTTCTGACCCGATGGCCGAGAGTCCAGCTTTTCCCCGTAGGTGTCTGGGTCCCCCGCGAGTCCCCAGAAACTGGGTTTCAGAGTGATCGGGAGCTTGTCTCCCTGCGGGTTGAAGAAAAACCGCGCGCCCAGTCGCCCGCCGCCAGCCTGATTCACGCGCCTCCGTACCTCAGCTTTTCAGCGTTTGTGCTCCTTTCTCTCCTTAGTTGTAAATCTTCCACTCAGCCAGCTTTCCCGTGGTTCTGGGTGGTAGACGTTTTGTCTTTTAGTTGTATTTTTGAAATTGTTGTTCGAGGCAGCAGATTAGTTGTTTAACCATGCCGCCATCTTGGTTCCTCCAATGAGTTGCTTTTAAGAGATCACTTCTGTTAGCAGCTCAGAGGACCCCCTTCCACATTCACGGGTCACGGCAGCTTCTACTGCCGCAGATTTTTGTAGGCACAGACCTCCCAGGTCCTGCCGGTCCTGCGGCTCGCGCGCTTCCCTCTCCCACCGTGGTGACGAGAAACCACACCTTATCCCAGGCGAAATCTGACCTTTCCGTGGTGCAGTGAAGAGTTCCTTTGAATCCGAATGTTTGCGCCGATAGGGGACCAGTGTTCTGGTGCTCACAGCTGTTCAGTGTTTGCAGTTGTCGTGGAAAGTCAGGCTTCAATAAAATCCTCCTTTCCTTGCAAGATGGCGAGGCCCCTGGTGAGCCCGCAGCTTCGGGAGGGGACCTAGCCCCTGTGGGTGCTGCACAGTCAGGGGAACCCTGCCTAGCAGTCCCCTGCCTTCTCCTGGAGTTTAGCTGTCCCTTACCTTGCCAACATACACTCCCCCTGCGAACCTCTGCCGCTCCTACTCTCCACCCCAGGACTAGACTCCTAACACGACTCTATTCAGCCGCCATTTTGAGCAGACTCCCATCTTTCCTTTAGTATCATTTTACTCTATCTCAACTCTACCTTTATGCCATCACTCTTTTCCTAACTTTTCCCCTTTTGGTGTCCTATTTCTCTTACCCTTTTCCTTCTTTAGATTTTCCCTATTCTTTCTTTTTACCCCCAGTTAAAATTTCACCCTACTTATATATTTAATTTCCAATCCCCTGCTCCAAGTCCATACACACCGGTCTCTTCTCTTTCTTAACTATCCAAAAAATTGTTTTTCTCTCTGTCTTTTGTTGTTGTTTGCTTGATTGTTGATTATATAGATTTTTTCTGCTTTTTTGTGTGAGATTGTTTTGCTTATTCTTTTTTTGTTTTGTTTGCTTTTTTTTTTTTTTTTTTTTGCTTCTCTTTTCCCTCGCCTCCCTTGATATTAGTTGTTGTTTGTAGTTTGTATTAATCTCCAGGTACTTGTTGCTGGCATTTGCTGGGATTAGTGGATGTTCTATTTGAGTTTACTCCCCATATATATATAGTTTTTCTCCTTTGCTTTCTTAGTCTCTTTCTTTTCTCTATTACTTTTTTTTCCCTTTTCCTAATTTCTTTTTGGCACTCCTATTTTTTCCTCTTCTTCTTTCTCTCCATTCCCCTAATTTGCCTTTCTCTGGTGGTCACCTTTATTTGGGGTTATTAATATTGTGAATACATTTCTGTTCAGTGCCTTGCGTGTTGTACCTGGTTGTGTTGTATTTTGTGCCTTTAAATCAATGCAGGAGAGGGAGAACTACATAACCAGACATCCAGAGAAGAGAGACCATGGGGAGACAATAAAAGAGCCAGCCTATGAAAGAAAAGCAGGGATCACCAGAAATAGAAGTAAACAAAATGGTGGCAAGCAACCTGTCAGAGAAAGAATTCAGAAAAATGGTCATAAGGTGGCTGAAAAAAATGGAAGACAAACTCGACAATATGGATAAGAACAAAGAGGAAATGAAGAAGAACCAAGAAGAAATGAAAGATGATATCGTTGCTGTAAGGAACTCAATAGAAAGCATCAAGAGTAGATTCGAAGATGCGAAGGACCGCATCAGTGAGCTAGAAGACAAGGTGGGGAAAAAGACACAAGTAGAGCAGCTTCTAGAAAAAAAATATAAAGCAGGAGGAGAGCCTAAGGGAACTTTGGGACAACACAAAACAAAACAACATCTGTATTATAGGGCTTCCAGAAGGAGAGGAAACAGAGCAAGGAATAGAAAACCTGTTTGTAGAAATAATGACAGAAAACTTCCCCGATATAGGGAAGAAAAAACCCACACAAATCCAAGAAGCTCACAGAGTCCCAAGCAAAATGAACCCCAGAAGACCAATGCAAAGGCATATTATAATTAAATTGGCAAACATCAACGACAAAGTAAGAATCTTAAAAGTGGCCAGAGAGAGACAGAAACTTACATACAAAGGAACCCCCATCAGACTAGCAACTGATATCTCAACAGAAACTCATCAGGCCAGAAGGGAATGGAATGAAATATACAAAGTCATGCAAAGGAAGGGTCAGAATCCAAGAATAGTGTACTGAGGAAGACTATCAATCAAAATTGAAGTGAAATCAGGAGCTTCACAGACAAAAAGGACTAAGGGAATTTAATACTACCAAACCAGCAATGCAAGAAATACTAAAGGGTCTGCTGTAAAAAGAAGAAATAGGTAGTGAAGAAGGAACACAGGGGTAAAGAATAAAAATGGTGACAAATAAGTACCTATCAATAATAACTTTAGCCGTAGCCAGTTTGGCTCAGTGGATAGAATCGTCGGCCTGCAGACTCAAGGGTCCCAAGTTCGATTCCGGTCAAGGGCATGTACCTTGGTTGTGGGCACATCCCCAGTAGGGGGTGTGCAAGAGGCAGCTGATCGATGTTTCTCTCTCATCGATGTTTCTAACTCTCTATCCCTCTCTCTTCCTCTCTGTAAAAAATCAATTAAAATATATATTTAAAAAATAATAACTTTAAATGTAAATGGATTAAATGCCCCAATCAAAAGACATAGGGTAATGGATTGGGTAAGAAAAAAAGACCCATATATCAGCTGTCTACAAGAAACCCATCTCAGAAAAAAAGACGCACACAGACTGAGGGTGAAGGGATGGAAAAACGTTTTTCAAGTGAATGGAAATGAAAAAACAGCTGCGGGAGCAATACTTATATCTGACAACTTAGATCTCAAAGTGAAGGACATAACAAGATATAAGGAAGGCCACTTAATAATAAAGGGAGCAATCCAACATGGAGAAATAACTCTGGTAAACATATACACACCCAATACAGGAGCACCCAAGTACATAAAACAACTCCTGGAGGATATCAAGGGAGAGATTGACAGAGATACACTCATAGTAGGAGACTTTAATATCTCACTATCACCATTGGACAAATCCTCTAAACAAAAAATCAGCAAAGAAACATCAATCCTAAATGACTCACTAGACCAGATGAAATTAATTGATATCTTCAGACTGTTTCACCCCAAAGCCACAGAATATACATTCTTCTCAAGTTAACATTGGTCACTTTCAAAGGTAGACCATATGTTGGGTCATAGGCAAAGTCTCTTCATATTCAAGAAGATAGAAATCATATCAAGCATCTTCTCAGATCACAGTGGCATAAAACTTTAAATGAATTACAATAAAACAATCCAAAGAAATCCAACACATGGAGACTAAACAGCATGCTAGTAAAGAATGACTTGGTTACCAGGGAGATCAAGGACGAAATAAAAAATATCATGGCAACAAATGAAAATGAAAACACAACAATCCAAAATCTATGGGAAACAGCAAAAGCAGCCTTGAGAGGGAAGTTCATAGCTCTACAAGCTTACTGAAAAAACAAGAAACAATGTTAATAAATTACCTAACTCTATAACTCAAAGAGTTAGAAAGAGAGCAACAAGAAAGGCCCAGTGTAAGCAGAATGTAGGAAATAATAGAGATCAGAGCAGAGATAAACGACATACAGACCAAAGAAACAATACATAAGATCAACAAAACCAAGAGCTGGTTCTTTGAAAAGATAAACAAGATTGATGAACCTCTAGCCAGGCTCACCAAGAGGCAAACAGAGAGGACCCAAATAAACAAAATCAGAAATGAAAGAGGTGAAATAACAACAGAACCCACCAAATTACAAAGGATTGTTAAAAAACACTATGAACAACTCTATTCCAACAAACTGGACAACCTGGAGAAAGTGGACATATTTCTAGAAAAATATAACCTTCCAAAACTCAATCAGGAAGAATCGAAACATCTCCATAGGCCAATAACTATGGAAGAACTTGAAGCAGTCATCAAAAAGCTTCTGGCAAACAAAAGCCCTGGGCCAGACGGCTTCACAGGGGAGTTTACCAAATATCCCAGGAAGAACTAAAACCTATCCTCCTCACACTATTCCAAAAAATTCAAGAGGAAGGAACACTTCCAGGCTCCTTCTATGAAGCCAGTATCACCCTAATACCAAAACCAGATAAAGACAACACAATGAAAGAGAATTACAGACCAATATCCCTCATGAACATAGATGCTAAAATCCTCAACAAAATTCTAGCAAATCGGATCCAGCAGTACATCAGAAAGATCATACACCATGATGAAGTAGGATTTATCCCAGGAATGCAAGGATGGTACAATATCCACAAATCAATAAACGTGATTCATCATATAAACAAATTGAGAGATAAAAATCACATAGTTATATCAATTGATGCAGAAAAATCATTTGACAAAATCCAACACCCTTTCTTGATAAAAACTCTCAACAAGGTGGGAATAGAAGGATCATACCTCTACATAATAAAAGCTATATATGATAAACCCACAGTTAACATCATACTCAGTGGGAAAAACTAAAACCATTTCCCCTAAGAACAGGAACAAGACAGGGATGCCCACTCTCACCACTCCTGTTTGACATAGTACTGGAAATATTAGCTATTGTGATGAGACAAGAAGAAGAAATAAAAGGCATCCAAATTGGAAAAGAAGAAATAAAGCTGTCCTTATTTGTATATGACATGATATTGTACATAAAAAACCCGAAAGACTAAATGAAAAAACTAATATACGTAATAAATGAATTCAGCAATGTAGCAGGATACAAACTTAACTCCAAGAAATCTATGGCATTTCTATACACCAATAGTGAACTTACAGAAAGAGAGACTAAAAAAGCAATCCCATTTACCATTGCACGAAAAAAATTAAGATACTTATCTAAGGAGGTAAAAGACCTATATGCAGAAAACTACAGGACACTTAAAAAAGAGATAGAGGAAGATGTAAACAGATGGAAGAACATACCATGTTCATGGATTGGTAGAATCAACATCATTAAAAACTCCATACTACCCAAAGCGATCTATAGATTCAATGCACTCCCCGTTAAAATACCAATGGCATATTTCACAGACCTAGAAAGAACTCTCCAAAAATTCATCTGGAATATAAAAAGACCCCGAATAGCCACAGCAATCCTGAGAAAGAAGAATAAAGTAGGTGGGATCTCAATACCAGATTTCAAGCTGTATTACATAGCCACTGTTCTCAAAACAGCCTGGTACTGGCACAAGAACAGACATATACACCAATGGAATAAAATAGAGAATCCAGATATCGACCCAAACACTATGCTCAATTAATATTTGACAAAGGAGGCATGAACATACAATGGAGTCAAGATAGTCTCTTCAACAAACGGTGTTGGGAAAATTGGACAGATACATGCAAAAAACTGAAACTAGACCACCAACTTACACCATACACAAAAATAAACTCAAATAGATACAGGACCTAAATATAAGATGGGAAACCATAAAAATACTAGAGGAATACACAGGCAGCAAAATCTCAGACATATGCCGAGAGAAATTCTTCACTGATTTTGCTCCTAGGGCAATGGAAGCTAAAGAGAAAATAAACAAATGGGAGTACATCAATATAAAAAGGTTTTTCACAGCAAAAGAAACCATCAACAAAACAACAAGAAAGCCCACTGTTTGGGACAACATATTTGCAAATGTTATCACTGATAAAGGTTTAATCTCCAACATCTACAGGCAACATATACAACTTAATAAAAGGAAGATAAATGATCCAATAAAAAAATGGGCAGCGGACCTAAATAGAATCTTTTCGAAAGAAGACAGAAGGAAGGCCAAGAGACACACGAAAACATGCTCAGAGTCACTTTTTCTAGGAATATGTCGATTTTGTTGAGGTTGTCCAGGAATTTGTTGAGGAAAAGAGTTGTTCATAGTATTTTTTTTTCTTACAATCGTTTGTATGTCGGTGGGTTCAGTTGTTACTTCACCTATTTCATTTCTGATTTTGTAAATTTGTGTCATTTCTCTTTGTTTCTTGGTGAGCCTGGCTAGATGTTCATCAATCTTGTTTATCCTTTCAAAGAACCAGCTCTTGATTTAATTGATCTTTTGTATAGTTTTTTTTTTTTGTCTCCATGTTTTTTATTTCTGCTCTGATCTATATTATCTCCTTCCTTCTGCTCACTCTGGGTTTTTCTTGTTGCTCTCTTTCTAATTCTTTAAGTTGCAAGGTTAGATATTTTATTACAATTGTTTTCTTGTTTTTTTGAGGTAGGCCTAAAGAGCTATGAACTTCCCTCTCAGGACTGCTTTCATTGTGTCCCATAGATTTTGGATTGTTGTGTTTTAATTGTCGTTTGTTGCCATGATGCTTTTTATTTCTTCTTTGATCTCTTTGGTAACCCAATCATTGTTTTATAGCATGCTATTTAGCCTCCAAGTGTTTGACTTTTTAAATTGTAGTTGATTTCTAATATTATGCCATTGTGGTCTGAGAAGATGCTTGATATATTTCAATCTTCTTGAATTTGAAGAGACTTTGCCTGTGTCCTAATATGTGGTCTATCTTTGAAAAAGACTCATGTGCACTTGAGAAGAATGTATATTCTGTTGTTTTGGGGTAAAATGTCTGAAGATGTCAATTATGTCCATCTGATCAAGTGAGTAATTTAGAATTGCTATTTCTTTGCTGATTTGTTTTGTTTGTTTAGAGAATATATCCAGTGGTGTCAGTGGGGTATTAATGTCCCCTACTATGATTGTATTTCTGTCAATCCCTCCCTTGATTTCTTCCAGAAGTTTTTTTTTTTTATGTATTTGGGTGCTCCTGTATTGGGTGCATATATGTTTACCAGAGTTATATCTTTTTGTTGAATTACTCCCTTTAGTATAATGAACTGGCCCTCCTTATCTATTGTTATGGTCTTTACTTTGAGATATAATTTTTCAGATATAAGTATTGCTACCCCAGTTTTTTTTTTCTCATTTCCATTTGCCTGAAAAATTTTTTTCCATCCCTTCACTCTCAATCTGTGTATCCTTTGTTCTGAGGTGGGTCTCTTGCAGACTGCATATATATGTGTCATGTTGTCTTATCCATTCAGCTACCCTACGTTTTTTGAATGGAGCATTTAATCCATTTATGTTTCATGTTATTATTGATAAGTACAGTTTGTCCTCATTTTTTTTCTTAAAATTTGTGTTTCTTCTTGTCTTTCTGTTTCTTCTTTTTACCGCAGTCCCTTTAGCTTTTCTTGCATTGCTGGCTTGGTACTAATAAACTCTTTTAGCCTTTTTTTTTGTCTGTGAAGCTCCTGATTCCACCTTCAATTTTGAATGATCGCCTTGCTGGGTATGGTATTCTTGGGTTCAGTCCCTTGCTTTACATCACTTTGTATATTTAATTCCATTCCCTTTTGGCTTGGTGTGTTTCTGTTGTGAAATAAGTTGATATTCTAATGGGAGATCCCTTGTAGGTAACTTTATGTTTCTCTCTGGCAGTCTTTAAGATTCTTACTTTGTCATTGATTTTGCCAGTTTAATTGTGATGTGTCTTGGTGTCAGTCTTTTTGGGTTCATTGTGTTTGGGACTCTATGTGCTTCTTGGACTTGTGTGTGTTTTTTTCTTGCCAACATCATGGAAGTTTTGTCCTCATTTCCTCAAACAGGTTTTCTATTCCTTGCTCTTCTTTCTCTCCTTCTGGTACCGCTATGATGTGGATGTTGTTTCGTTTTGTGTTGTCCCAAAGCTCCTTTAGACTCTTCTCCTGCTCTTTTTTTTTCCATTTCTTTATTGATTAAGGTGTCACATATTTGTCCTCATCCCCCCATTCCCATCCCACACCCCTCCCCACGGATGCCCCAACCCCCTGTTGAACTTAACCATTGGTTAGGCTCATATGCATGCACACAAGTCCTTTGGTTGATCTCTCCCCCTCCCCCCACGCTCCCCTATCCTCCCTCTGAGGCCCTATAGTCCGATCGATGCCTCCTTGTTTCTGGTTCTGTTCTTGTTCATCAGTCTATGTTGTTCATCATTTCCCCTAGATGAGCGAGATCATGTGTCACTAGAGATATACTTATATGAACTGAATGTGAGATGAGCAATAATAGTTATGCTGACAGGCAAATGAATCAGTCTGTAGTGAGTTTCTTTCTGGACCAACAGTTCTTTTGAGACCCAATATCAATGTCCACCAGTTCCTTATGTGTACATGTCGGCACTGACCCCTCAGCTCTGGATGGTGGACAAATGGTGGTAATGCAGGTCCAACTCCCTCTGGTTTGGTCTCGGCCGGACCCTCTCCTGCTCTTTAAGGTGTTTTTTCCCCCCAGTTTCTGCTGTGTCTCTATGTTTTTTTACCTTGTCTTCCAATTCACTGGTGCAGTCCTCATCCTCTTCTAATCTACTGATTATGCCTTCCATTGTGTTCTTTATTGCAGCTAGGCCATTCTTCATTTACTCTTGGTTTCTTTTCATGTTGGTGACATTCTCATTCAGCTCCTTATAATTCCTGTTGAGTTGTGTGTATTTGTCATCCAGCTTTTGAGCATCCTTATGATCATTACTCTGAGTTCTTTCTCTGACATGTTACTTGTCTCCATTTCATTTAATTCCATTTCTGGTGATTCCTCTTTTTCTTTCCTTTGGGGATTTTTTTTGGTCTATTTCTTTGCTGTTACATTTTAATTGTTTCTATGTCTCAGATACAACTGCTTTGCTATCCAGGTTCTTTTGGGGGTGGTGCTATGTAGTTGGTGATTTTTGGGACCCAGTGGTGTGGTCTCTTAGGTCTCCTGGGCTTGGTGATCTAGCTGAGCTCCCTACTTGAACTATTTGGGTTCTCTTGATGTTGTTGTGTCTTGAATATCAGTTTATTATTTGTGGATGAAATCTCATCATGGATTGGCAATGTGACTCACTCAGCTTCATTGTGCAAGCTGTTTTGGATGTGATTGTCATTCTGGTTCTTGTGGAAAGGATTGTCTGAGGTCTCACTTGTATGTGCTTATTGTGGGTTCCCAGAATCCACCGTCTGGGAGGAAGGAGTCTCAGGGCCTGAGGCTCAGGTACTGTGACTTTGGCCAGTGTTGTGTGATTCTTGCTAGATTAGTGTCACTCTGCAACTCACCCCCCAGTGGGTGAGGCAGTGGGTCTCTGGCCAAAGTGATTTCCCTCTCTGAATCACGAGGGGGTTCAGGATCCAGCAGCTGGGGATGTGGTACTCTTGGAGTCTGTGGCTGATACAATGTGACCTTGTCCATGGCAGCGATTCCGCAGTAACTCACCAAGGTGTCCAGATATAGGCAGCTTGGAGGGGGATGTCATGGATCCTGCTGAGGGAACTGTGCACCCTTGGTTGGAGAGGTACATGCCCAGTGGCAGCTCACAGAGGTGCCCAGGAGCTGTCTGCCAGGGCTGTATGCTCATGAGGCCCACTCGCTGGATTGGAGCAATTGTGGTCTGCCACTGGCCCTGTGTAGGGAGAAGTCCCAGTTTCTGTGTTGGGAGATGTGCAGTCCTGGTTGGATACGCATGCTCAGCGACTGCTTACAGAGGCATCCAGGAGCTGTCTGCTGGGGCAGTGGGCTCATGGGCCCATGTGCTGGAGGGAGCAGTGCTACCATGGGGATTGGATGCCAGTAGCTGGGGTTTTGCCTTGTGGCAGGTCAAAGAGGCACCCAGGGCTGTCTTACAGGGTAGTGGGCTCAGGTGGCTTCTGCCCTAAATCAGTTTGACTGCGGAGACTGGAGGTCAGTAGCCAAGGAGTGGGAAGTCCGTGTTTCTGCTGCTGGGGCCTTGCACCCTTGGTTGGTTACAAGTGTGCCTAGTGGCAGTTCACAGAGGCACCCGCAGTTGCCTGCCGGGGCGGCGGACTCAGGGGTACTGCATGCTGAAACCACGTGACAGCAGTGTCTGTGGGCAGGAAGCTTGGTAGGGGGAAGTTCAAATTGTTACTGCCTGAGCTGTTTTCCCTTGTTTGGATAAAAGTGTGCCCAGTGGGAGCTCAAAGAGGCACCCAGGAGCTGCCTGTAAGGGCAGTGGGCTCAGGAGGCCTGCATGCTGTAAAGGTGCAACTGTGGTGTCTGGAGGTCAGCAGCCAGGGAGGGGGAATTCCCAATTTTTGCTGCCTTGCGCCCTTGGTTGGATTCACTTGTACCCAGTGGGGGCTCTCTGAGGCACCTGGGAGCCGCCTGTCAGGGTGGCAGGGCTCAGGAGGCTGAAGCACTGGAAAGGCATGACTGCGGTGTCTGGCGGTAAGTAGCTCTGGAGGGGGAAGACTCAGATTTTGTTGCAGGGCCGTGCGCCCTTGTTTGGATAAGAGCATGCCCAGCAGGGGCTCACAGAGGCACCCAAGAGCAGCCTGTGGGGTGGTAGGCTTAGGAGGCCTGCATTCTGGAAAGGTGTGACTATGGTGTCAGGCGGTTAGCAGCTGTGGAGGGGGAAGACTCAATTTTTGCTTCTGGGGCCTTGCCCCCTTGGTTGGATTTGCCATGCCCAGAGTCGTCTTGCAGAGGAGCCTGGGGGCTATTTGCCAGGGCGGTGTACTCAGAGGGGCCCAAGCGCTGAAGCCGCGTGACCATGGTGTCTATGTGCAGGCAGGCGGGGAGGGAAAAGACCAAGTTTCTGTTGTTGGGGCCGTGCACCCTTGTTTGGATATGAGCACGCCCAGTGGGTGCTCACAGAGGCACCCAAGAGCTGCCTGTGGGGCGGTGGGCGGCTCAGGAGGCCTGTGCACTGGGAATGTGCAACTGAGGTGTCTGGAGGTTGGCAGTCAGGGAGGGGGAAGTTGCACTTACTGTTGTGGGAGCTGTGGACCCTTGGAGGTGGACATCTTAGGTCTGCAGGTCTGTGGGTGGGGCAGCAGGATTTTGGCTGGAGTGGCTGCACTATGACGGGCAGTGTCGAAGGCTGGGTGGTGGTGCTGACGATTTCCTAGAAGAGGCCGTTCTCCCCTTCAAGATGGCGTAGGCTCCATGCCCGAGCCCCACAACATAGGGAGTGCATGCGGTGGTGGTAGGTGCTCCCTGTCCAGGAGAGCCTGGTCTGCCAGCCTCTGATACTCCTGCCAGATTTAACTGTCTCTCCTTCACTCACACACACACCACACACATCCACAGACTCTCACCCCCTCACTCACTCACACCCTCTCCCTCACCTCCGTCCTGGCAGCCGCCATCTTCCAAATTGTGATTGGCTCTATTTTATTTTATTTATTTATTTGTTAAATTACTTTATTGATTAAGGTATCACATATTTGTCCTCACCCCCCCCCATTCCCATACCAAACCCCTCCACACGCATGCCCCCACCCCCTTGTCTGTGATCACTGGTTAGGCTCATATGCAAGCACACAAGTCCTTCGGTTGATCTTTCTCCCTTATCCCCACCCTCCCCTACCTTCCCTCTGAGGTCTGACAGTCTGATCAATGCTGTTCTTGTTCTTCAGTCTATGTTGTTCAGCATTTCCCCTAGATGAGTGAGCTCATGTGATACTAGGAATACACTTATAGGATCTGAAAATGAGACAAGCAATAATGGTTATGCTGAGAGGCAAATAAATCAGTCTATAGTGAGTTTCTTTCTGGGCCAACAGTTCTTTTGAGTTCCAATTTTTATGTCCAACAGTTCTTTATGTGTACATAACAGCAATGATATTTCAGTTCTGGATGGTGGACAAATGGTGGTAATGCAGGTCCGAACCTCTCTGGTTTGGTCCTGAGCAATCTGCAGTGACACACATCTGCTGACTGCTAGTATGGCAAGGTATCGTCAGCGTCTTCCATCTCTGGACTGTTTCTCTTCTGTCTTCATGGCTGGAGCACTCCTGTAAATTCCTCTCTATTGCAGGAATCCACCTAGTCTCGGAGTTGTTTTCTGAAAATATACAAACATATTCTCGACCAAAAGTTAATAAAGGAATATTTTCTATAAATTTGACTTGTGATCCTTTTTCATTTTTTGCCCAAACGATTTTCACTTGGCTTGTTTTGACACTATGTATGTTTTACCTGGGTGTCTTGCTGTTAGCATTACAAATGAAAGTTAATATTCTAAAGTAAAAATTTTTTAGATGGAATTTATTTACAGGATATTTTTCCTTACATGATATTCTTCTACTATCCCTCCTTTTTTGGTTTAAATATTAGAAGGCTTTTGGAAATTTTATGCTGTAAACTTGATAGCTTTTAAATTTTACTTTTTTGCACTAAAATGTGACTGTTTTAGGTTCATTATATGTTACACAATTTTACCAATAAAAATTTTAGTTAACACTTTAGGAACAGCTTTTTTGTTCAGTACAATTGATTTTTCTGGAATATTCACTTATTTTGATTGGCCAATTTAAATTAGTCTGAAAACTTGACTACTATTTTACTGTCAAATTTAATACTCTAACAACCATCTTATTTTACCCTGTAAATATTAGTGGAGAGGATTATTTGCCTTCTTGAGTAGGCCCTGAGCATTCCTGGTGCTAGGCTGGGTTTAGATATCAAAGACCCCAGTTCCCCACATCATGGGTGCAAGACATCTTCATCAAGTCTTGTTGCAGTGAGAGGGCATCTGCTGTCAGCCAAGTCTCTGTTACCTGGGTTCCGATTTGAGCTGTGCATGGGAAGCAAAGCAGCCATGGGGGCAGGAGACCTCCCTCAGCAGGGGTGAGGGTTCAGGCCCCTGCAAACTTGGGGAGGTGAAGGTCTGTGCCTCACCTCTGTTGACCCCCAAGTTGTCTCCTGATGGCCCCATTGCGACTGTGCCTGTCTTAGGTTGTTCTTTCCCTAAGGAATCTTACCCGTCTCTGGCTAACCAGCCATCCTCAGGGGCCAAGCAGGGTGATGTGAGGTTTAGTTCTGTTTCCTTGGTCACCTACGTCCCCATGGCCTCCATGCCCAGCACCTGCCTTGGGATCCCCTCGCCTGCTGGCAGGGTCCCAGCACTGATCACATATCTTGTGGAACCCAGGTTTCTTCTCCAAGGAGGCCCAGCTCACCCCACTGGGCGAGAGACAGATCCATGGTTCCAGCTATCACGAGGCTTCAACCTTGGCATGAACAGAAGCTCAGGCAACAGCTGTGGACAATTGGATTGTGAGAAGAGGGTCCCTCTTGGCCAAAAGGGCAAGAGGGGCCGTGATTGGCTCTATTTTAAAGTTCCAGTCCCTTTGGTAAAGTACTGATTTTGTTCATTAATTTGTTTTCTGAGTGCATTAAATTGCTTGTCTGTATTTTTTCACATAGCATTGAATGTTTTCAGAATAGTAATGTTGAATTCTCTGTCATTTATATCACAATTTCCATGTATTCCAGCTTGCTCTCTAGAGATTTTTTTGTTTTCTTTCTGTGCTTCCTCATTCCTGTGGTTATTTCTGGTATTTGCTGGTCTCCTCTGTCTAGGCATCTATGTATTGACCTTTCTATAACAGCTTTCTCTGAAGAGGTCTTTCTATTGTTTTCCAGTAGGTGGTGCTGAATCACAAGATTTTTACATCTGTTACCTCCCTGAGCTGACCTCCTTGGCTTTCATCACACAGTACAGCCACACTGCTTGGGGGTGGGGTCTGTTTTGCCCTCACCTTAATGGCAACCCTGAAACTCTGCCAAGTCCCCTCACATACCCCACCTGGGGATCAATGACAGAGGGAAACAGCAATTCTCCTGCAACAGCTCTTGGTTGCAGATAATGTGCTCCCCTACCTTACACCAAGAGTAACTGGAGGTGTTTTGGGAGTCTAATGGGCAGTGGGACTCTGTGGCTCCATGTCTTTGTTTGGAGCACAGGCCACCTGACAGGAGATAGCAGGGCAGAACTCATACACTGGGTTCTTGCTCAGGTGTCTCAGCTGGCTCAGTCACAGTTCACACTGCTCACCCTGCTGAAGAGCCAACAGAGGCTCTCCTGGCCCATGGAAGTGCCTGCTACCAGCAGTTTCCTCCCTTCTTTGGATGGAGCTGGTCAACAGTTCTCAGCTGCAACACTGCATCTGTGGCCACCTGAGCTTTCTTCCTTTCTTGTTCCCCATTTATTCCCAGTTGCCTATCTTCAGAAGCTTCAATGTTCAGGTCCTTCAGGCATGCTTCTATATTGAGTATGGAATCCATTGTTCAGTTAAAGTTGATTTACTTGTTGAAGTTTTAGTGGGAGATGCCAAGGGATCGCTCATACTACCATTCTTCTGATGTCACTCCCCCATGACTAATTTTATAACTAGAATTTTTTCTTCCTAATCCTCTTTTTCTTTTCTGTTCCTCCCTTCATTCTCTTATCCTCTGGCGACTATCAGTTTTTTCTTTGTATCTATGAGTTTGTTTCTGTTTAATTTTGGTTTTTGTTTGTTTTTTATATTTCACAAGTGAATTCATATGATATTTCTCTTTCTTTGTCCAACATATTTTACTTAACATTAATCTCTAGGTCCATCCATGTTGTTGCAAATGGCAATAATTAATTTTTTATTTCAGAGTAATATTCCATTATATAGCTCACATCTTCTTTACCCATTCATGTACTGATGGAGATCTAGGTTGTTTCAATACCTTGACTATTATAAATAATGCTGCAGTATATGCATAGAGATGCATATATCTTTTTGGATTAGTGTTTTTGTTTTCTTAGGATAAATATCCAAAAGTAGAATTGCTGGGACATACGGCAGTTCTATTTTTTATTTCTTAAAATATATTTTTATTGATTTCAAAGAGGAAGCGAGAGGGAAAGAGAGATAGAAACATCAATGATGAAAGAGAATCATTGATTGGATGCCTCCTGTATGCCCCCTACTGGGGATCAAGCCCACAACCCAGGCATATGCCCTTGACTGGAATCGAAACCTGGACCCTTCAGTCCGCAGGCCAACGCTCTATCCACTGAGCAAACCAGCTAGGGCAGTAGTTCTATTTTTAATTTTCAGAGTAATCTCCATACTGTTTTTTCATAGTGGATGCACTAATTTACAATTCCACCAACAGTGCACAAGGGTTCCCTTTTCTCTACATCCTCATCAATACTTATTACTTGTTATCTTTTTTATAATCGCCATTCTGAAAGGTGTGAGGTGATATCTCAACACAGTTTTGATTTTCATTTCCCTGATGGTTACTGTTGTTGAACACTTTTTCATGTGTTTGTATGGCTTCTTTGGAGAAATGGCCTCTATTTTTTAATTGGATTGTTTGTTGTTGGTTTTTTTTTTTGATGTTGAGTTTTATGACTTCTTAATATATTTTGGATATTAAACTCTTATAGGATGTATCATTTGAAAGTATCTTCTCCCATTATTAGTTGCTTTTTCTCAAGAGAACTTAAACTGAAATTTGTCAATTCTGCTGTTAGTGTCTTTGGTGTAGGTTTACATGATGTCTAACATTGTCTTTTGGTTTTCAAAGATCCATAATATCCATAACCTCTATAACTATAGTGAATCTTAATATCTTGACTCATTTTTTTTTGGTATCTATTTGAGCACCTATCAACATACATGGCAAATAGTGAGGGGTTAAACCAGCATTTGTTAACTTACTGATTTTTTTGAATATGTAGCTGTGTGTAAATAAGACTGAATTTAAAGTCAAAACACTGAGGTTACTGTCTTGTCTCTTTTTCTTTTTGGATGGGTGACCTTGGACAATCACTTTAGGGAGAATAATTATGCATATGTCATTTATAAACTGGGATTGGTTATCCTCAAGCTTTTTTTGAGAATTAAATGAGAAAATATATAGAAGTTCTTTGTAAATTATAAACCACTATATTTAAGGTGTTATGATTAATCCTTAGTGAATTTTGCTTTAATAGCATCTTAAATTCTTAATCTGACTAGATAGATTTGCTAGTGATTATTGGTTAATATAGGGAAATATATGCATGGGTGTTTTCTGTAAGAGTAAAAATAGTTCCTTTGAATTTAATTATGTGCTGGGTGTAAAGATGCACAGACCTTCAAAAGTCAGTCACATTATAATTCTAGGCTGCAATTCTTTTCATCCAATAAAATTTAAACTCTGTATAATTATAGCTAATAGTGTACTGACCTAAAGGGTCAGACAAACACTAGAGACAGTGGGACATAAAGGGATAAAAATAATATTAATACCAAAACATTAAACAAACATGAAATGGATCAATTCCCATCAAAGACCTAGATATTCCTGTTATCTGTTATTTATGTTTCTCTGAATCTCTGCATCTGTTGCTTATGCTCCTGTGTGGAGCAAGACATTTTAAGAATTGGCTGTTTGCAAGGCAAGCAAATAGAATTTTAGAATTTCTAAATTGGAAGAATATTTAGGGGTTAAATTGTTAAAGCATCTCACATAGATGGGGAAGGGATTTGTTAAAAGCTGCTCTTTTTTTTTTTAAGCAAAATTATCAGATTTTTGACTTTCAGCTTGTAGCTCTTTAAAAATGGAGCCTATAAGTCACTGTTCAACAAAAAGTACCATGTAAAAAAATCAGTTTGCTGGATTAGTTGTTAAGAATAAATATTCTTGGGTTCCATCTCAGATTTACTGAAACAGAATCTCAAAAGTAGTCCATGAGAACCTGCATTTTAGCAAGCTCTACAATTGTAATACACACTGATGTTGAAAAGTAGTGCTCTAGCCATTCTTTTTTTTAATTTTTGTTATTATTATTATTATTATTATTTTTATATGTGTCCTTATTCCCCCATTACCCCCCATCCCCAATTCGTGCCCCACCCCCCTGTTGTCTGTGTCCATTGATTAGGCTTCTTGCATGTACACAAGTCCCTTGGTTGATCTCTCCCCCTTTCTTCCACCGACCCCCCTCTTTCCCTGAGGTTTGAGGTTCTGATTGACGTCTCTCAGTCTCTGGATCTGTTGTTGTTCATCAGTCTATGCCGTTCATTATATCCCACAAATGAGTGAGCTCATGTGATATTTATCTTTCTCTGCTTGGCTTATTTCACTTAGCATAATGCTCTCCATCTCCATCCATGTTATTGCAAATGGTAAGAGCTCCTTCTTTTTTTACAGCAGTGTAGTATTCCATTGTGGAGATGTGTCAAAGTTTTATAATCCACTCATCTGCTGATGGGCATTTAGGCTGTTTCCAAATCTTAGCTATGGTGAATTGTGCTGCTATGAACATAGGGGTACATATATCCTTTCTGATTCATGTTTCTAGTTTCTTGGGATATATTCCTAGAAGTGGGATCACTGGGTCAAATGGGAGTTCCATTTTTAGATTTTTGAGGAAACTCCATAATGTTCTCCACAGTGGCTGTACCAGTCTGCATTCCCACCAGCAGTGCAAAAGAGTTTCTTTTTATCCGCATCCTCGCAAACACTTGTCGTTTGTTGATTTGTTGATGATAGCCATTCTGACAGGTGTAAGATGGTACCGCATTGTTGTTTTGATTTGCATCTCTCTGATGATTAGTGACTTTGAGCAGGTTTTCATATGTCTCTTGGCCTTCCTTCTGTCTTCTTTCGAAAAGTGTCTATTTAGATCAGTTGCCCATTTTTTGATTGGGTTGTTTATCTTCTTTTTGTTAAGTTGTATTAGTTCTCTGTAAACGTTGGAGATTAATCCCTTATCGTTGATATCATTGGCAAATATGTTCTCCCATGCAGTGGGCTTTCTTGTTGTTTTATTGATGGTTTCCTTTGCTGTGAAAAAGCTTTCTATTTTGATGTAGTCCCATTTGTTTATTTTCTCTTTAGCTTCCATTGCCCTAGGAGCAGTATCAGTGAAGAAGTTTTTTCAGCATATATCTGAGATTTTGCTGCCTGTGGATTCCTCTAGTATTGTTATGGTTTTCCATCTTATGTTTAAGTCCTGTATCCATTTTGAGTTTATTTTTGTGTATGGTGAAAGTTGGTGATCTAGTTTCATTTTTTTTGCATGTATCTGTCCAATTTTCCCAACACCATTTGTTGAAGAGACTGTCTTGACTCCATTGTATGTTCATTCCTCCTTTGTCAAATATTAATTGGGCATAGTAGTTTGAGTCGATTTCTGGGTTCTCTATTCTATTCCATTGATCTATGTGTCTGTTCTTGTGCCAGTACCAGGCTGTTTTAAGAACAGTGGCTTTGTAATACAGTTTGATACCTGGTATTGAGATCCCCCCTACTTTGTTCTTCTTTCTCAGGATTTCTGCAGCTATTCAGGGTCTTTTTTATTTCCTGATGCATTTTTGGAGAGTTCATTCTAGGTCTGTGAAATATGCCATTGGTATTTTAATGGGGAGTGCATTGAATCTATAGATTGCTTTGGGTAGTATGGGTATTTTGATGATGTTGATTCTACCAATCCATGAACATGTTATGTTCTTCCATCTCTTTATGTCTTCCTCTCTTTTTCTCAGTGTCGTGTAGTTTTCCACGTATAGGTCTTTTACTTCCTTAGTTAAGTTTATTCCTAGGTATCTCAATTTTTTTGGTGTGATGGTAAATGGAATTGCTTTTTTAGTCTCTCTTTCTGTAAGTTCACTATTCGTGAATAGAAATGCCATAGATTTCTTGGCATTAATTTTGTATCCTGCTACAATGCCAAATTCATTTATTAAGTCTAATAATTTTTTGATGGAGTCCTTAGGGTTTTCTATGTACAGTATTATGTCATCTGCAAATAAGGACAGATTTACTTCTTCTTTTCCAATTTGGATGCCTTTTATTTCTAATTCTTGTCTGATCGCAATGGCTAGTACTTACAGCACTATATTGAACAGGAGTGGTGAGAGTGGTCATCCCTGTCTTGTTCCTGTTCTTAGGGGAAATGGTTTTAGTTTTTGCCCATTGAGTATGATGTTGGCTGTAGGTTTGTCATATATGGCTTTTATTATGTTTAGGTATGATCCTTCTTTCCCACCTTGCTGAGAGTTTTTATCAAGAAAGTGTGTTGGATTTTGTCAAATGCTTTTCCTGCATTAATTGATATGTCTATATGATTTTTATCTCTCAATTTGTTTATGTGATGTATCACGTTTATTGATTTGTGAATATTGTACCATCCTTGCATCCCTAGGATAAATCCTACTTGGTCATGGTGTATGATCTTTCTGATGTACTGCTAGATCCTATTTGCTAGAATTTTGTTGAGGATTTTGGCATCTATGTTCATGAGGGTTATTGGCCTATAATTCTCTTTCATTGTGTTGTCTTTATCTGGTTTTGGTATTAGGGTGATGCTGGCTTCATAGAAGGAGCTTGGAAGTGTTCCTTCCTCTTGAATTTTTTGGAATACTAGTCTGAGGAGGATAGGTTTTAGTTCTTCCTTGAATGTTTGGTAAAACTCCCCCGTGAAGCCGTCAGGTCCTGGGCTTTTGTTTGCTGGAAGCTTTTTGATGACTACTTCAATTTCTTCCATAGATATCAGCCTATTGAGATTTTTAGAATCTTCCTGAGTAAGTTTTGGAAGGTTGTATTTTTCTAGGAATGTGTCCATTTCCTCCAGGTTGTCTAGTTTGTTAGAATAGAGTTGTTCATAGTATTTTTTAACAATCCCTTGTATTTCGGTTGAGTCTGTTGTTATTTCACCTCTTTCATTTCTGATTTCGTTTATGAGGGTCCTCTCCATTTGCCTCTTGGTGAGCCTGGATAGAGGTTCATCAATCTTGTTTATCCTTTCGGAGAACCACCTCTTGGTTTTGTTGATCTTTTGTATTTTTTTTTGTCTCTATTTCATTCATTTCTGCTCTGATCTTTATTATTTCCTTCATTCTGCTCACTGTAGGGTTTTCTTGTTGCTCTCTTTCTAATTCTTTGAGTTAGATGATTTATTACCATTTTTTCTTGTTTTTTTGAGGTATGCTTGTGGAGGTATAAACTTCCCTCTCAGGACTGCTTTCATTGTGTCCTATAGGATTTGCAATGTTGTGTTATTATTTTCCTTAGTCTCCAGGATGTTTTTAATTTCTTCTTTGATCTCAATGATAACCCAATAAATTTTTAGTAGCATGCTATTCAGCTTCCAAGTGTTTGGATTTTTTGGAATGTTTTTATAGCAGTTTATTTCTAATATTATGCCATTGTGGTCTGAGAAAATGCTTGATATAATTTCAATTTTTTGAATTTGGGGAGACTTTGCTTGTGACCCAATATGTGGTCTATTTTTGAAAATGACCCATGTGCACTTGAGAAGAACGTATATTCTCTGGCTTTGGGATAAAATGCTCTGAAGATGTCAATTGGGTCCATCTGATCTAGTGTGTCATTTTGAATTGCTGTTTCGTTGCTGATTTTTTTTGTAGAGGATTTATCCAGTGATGTCAGTGGTGTATTAAAGTCCCCTACTATGATTGTATTATTGTCGACCTCTCCCTTGATATCTTCCAGGAGATTTTTTATGTATTTGGGTTCTCCTGCATTGGTGCATATATGTTTACCAGAGTTATATCTTCTTGTTGAGTTGCTCCCTTTAGTATTATGTAGTGGCCTTCCTTATCTATTATTATGGTCTTTACTTTGAGGACTATTTTATCAGATATAAGTATCGCAACCCCAGCTTTTTTCTCATTTCCATTTGCCTGAAAAATGTTTTTCCATCCCTTCACTCTCAGTCTGTGTGAATCCTTTGCTCTGAGGTAGGTCTCTTGTAGACAGCAAATATATGGGTCATGTTTTCCTATCCATACAGCTACCCTATGTCTTTTGATTAGTGCATTTAATCCATTTACATTTAATGTTATTATTGACAAGTACATGTTTGTTGTCATATTTTTCCTTAGTGTTTGTGTTTCTTCTTGCCTTTCTCTTTCTTCTTTTTACAGCAGTCCCTTTAGCATTTCTTGCATTGCTGGCTTGGTAGTGATAAACTCTCTTAGACCTCTTTTGTCTGTGAAGCTCCTGATTACACCTTCAATTTTGAATGATAGCCTTGCTGGGTATTGTATTCTTGCATTCAGTCCCTTGCTTTGCATCACTTTGTATATTTCATTCCATTCCCTTCTGGCCTGGTGTGTTTCTGTAGAGAAATCAGTTGATATTCTAATAGCAGAGCCCTTGTAGGTAACTTTCTGTCTCTCTCTGGCAGCCTTTATGATTCTTACTTTGTCGTTGGTGTTCTCCAATTTAATTACGATGTGTCTTGGTGTCGGTCTTTTGGGGTTCAACTTGTTTGGGACTCTATGTACATCTTGGACTTGCATGGTTTTTTTTCTTGCCAATATCAGGGACGTTTTCTGTCATTATTTCTTCAATCTGTTTTTCTATTCCTTGTTTCTCTTCCTCTCCTTCTGGTATTCTATTAAGTGAATGTTGTTTTGTTTTGTGTTCTCTCAAAGCTCTCTTAGGCTCTCCTCTTGCTTTTTAAGTCTTCTTTCCAGTTGCTGCTGTGTTTGTGTGTTTTTTCCTACCTTGTCTTCTAATTCGCTGATGCAGTCCTCAGCCTCTTCTAGTCTACAGTTTAAGCTTTTCATTGTGTTCTTTATTGCAGCTATGTCGTTCTTCATCTCCTCTTGGTTCTTTTTTATGTTGGTGACATTCTCATTCAGCTCCTTATTATTCTCATTGAGTTGCGTGTATTTGTCATCCAGCCATTTAAACATCCTTATAACCATTACTCTGAATTCTTTCTCAGATAAGCTGCTAGCTTCAATTTCATTTAACTCCCTTTCTGGTGATTCCTCTTTTTCTTTCTTTTGGGATTGCTTTTTTGTCTTCCCATGTTTTCCTGTAATGTTATAGTTGTAGATCCACTTGCTTTGCTACCCAGGTTCTTTTGGGGATGGTGCTACTGGTGTAATCTCTCAGTTCTCCTGGGCTTGGTAATCTAGTGTAGCGCCCTACTTGAGCTATTTGTGTTCTCTTGATGTAGGCCTGTGAGTTTGACAGGCACAACTGCGGTGTCTAGAAGTCAGTAGCTGTGGAGGGGAGTATCCCAATTTTTGCTGTCTTGCACCCTTAGTTGAAATCACGTGTGCCCAGCAGGGACTCACAGTGGCACCCAGGAACCATCTTTTGGGAGAGCTCACAGTGGCTCCTGCTAGCGCCCTGTGGGTAGATGGGCTCAGGGTGCCTGCCTGTTGGAATTCGCATCTGTGGAGGTGTGTTTGCAGGCGCAGAGCTCTGATGCGCTCTGAGGGGTCCTGGCACTGAGGTTGAGCAGCTAGGGCGAATGTTGGCAGTTATTCAGGAAGAGAGGTTTCAGAATTTCTACTGCGGGGCAGCGTGTCCTTGTCTGTACAGAATCACACCCAGCAGGGGTTCAAAGCAGCTCCCCAGAGGACCCTGTGGATATATGTGCTCAGGCTGCCTGCCTTTTGGAAATGTGCACGTCTGTGGCAGTGAGTTTGCTGGCACAGAGCTCTGACACGCTTTGAGGGGCCCTGGCACTGAAGTTACCCTGCTGGGGTGTCTGTGCAGATGTCCAGGATGAGTGAATTCAGAATTTTTACTGCCAGTTGCTGTGCGTTCCTGTTTGTCCAAGATCACACCCTGCCAGGACTCACAGTAGCTCCCACAAGTGTCCTGTGGGTAGATGGGATCAGGGTGCCTGCCTGTTGGAAGTGTGCATGCAGACTTGCGTTGTGTTTGCCTGCACAGAGCTCTGAGACACTTTGAGCGGCTCTGGCACTGAAGTTAAACAGATAGGGTGTATGTGGGCAGTTATTCAGGAGAAAGGAGTTCAGAGTTTCTGCTGTGGGGTAGCGCGTCCTTGGCTGTACAGAATCACACCCAGCAGGGGCTCAAAGCAGCTCCCCAGAGGACCCTGTGGATATATTGGCTCAGCGTGCCTTCCCTTGTCTGTGGTGGTGAGTTTGCTGGTGCAGAGCTCTGACGCACTCTGAGGGGCCCTTGCACTGAAGTTGCACAGCTGGGGTGTCCGTGGGCAGTTATTCAGGAAGAGGGAGTTCAGAATTTCTACTGCAGGGCCGCGTGCCCTTGTTTGTGCAGAATCACACCCTTGGGGGCTCTCAGTGGCTCCCAAGCGCTGCTTAAGTAGTGGAGTGCCTGGCTGCCTATGGGGCTGGTAATGAGAGAATCTGGTGAATCCTGAGTTCTGCAGCGGGGGAGGGGGAGGTTGTACTTACTGCTGCATTGCGGCGCACCTTTGGAGGTGGAGGTCTGCTCTAGCCATTCTTACTGCAAGTATTTATATTGATTCCACACACTAAAAAAGTTTCTTTTTCAAGCATTAAAAAACCCCCACAAGTTGTAATGTTAATTATGGGGTTAGCCCTCGGTAAAGAAAGAATTCATAGCCAACAACTCTAGTGAAAGTTTATTTAGACTTTTAGAAAGAAAGTCATAGAGGCAGAAATGAGCCAGCTGTGTTGAATCATGGATGCAGGAAACAAGTTACAGAGACAAAAGAAGGGCCCTTGGAGACAGGTTCAGGGGCTTAGCCCTGGAAGAGTTGCTGCTGCCTACTACTCCTCTGGTTGCAAGTCTCCTGGCAACCTTTAAGGCTTAGGAGAAAGAAAGCAAAGCTACAAACCTTAGAAAAGAATGGAGGGAGGCACAGGCATGCTATAGACTCTAAGACTGAATTTAAAGTCAACAGCGGCTCGGGGCTTGGGGTAGAGGCAGAATTTATAATATAATGTTATCTCTAGTTGGACTCAGGGTGCTGGATGAGGCCATTTTGAATCAGTTGTCTCAGTTTCCCCATTGTCAAGAGAGAGAGAGAGAGAGAGAGAGAGAGAGAGAGAGAGAGAGAGAGAGAGAGTTAGTTCACTGGGTTCTTTCTCTTAAAGGGTTTTATCTGTTTGGTACAGGCAGGAATTTTAGGGGAGGTCCAAGCAGAGGGTTTCAATAGAATATTAATCAGCTTTCCATGCATATACTTTCAGGGTTGTGCTAAGGTAGGAGATCATTAGTTGTTGCAGCTGGGCCTGATGCCAGCCATGCTGTTGCTTCTGGTTTTGCTGCTTTTCTGGGCCTGGAGCTGAAACATAACTGAGGCCTAGATGTTATCTCTAGTTGGACCAAAACTCTGTCTCTGTTGTCAGCCAGACCTGAGGCTTTTCAGAACCTCATTGTCCTGAGGGCTTAAGGCTTAAGGGAGTCGTAATGCAAGGGAGAAGGGGGCAGTTGACTCAGGGTGCTGGATGTGGCCATTTTGAATCAGTTGTCTCAGTTTCCCCATTGTCAAGGAATTTTCCTGGCTTCTTACTATCCTGCCCAGTAGTGGATCTAAAATGCTATCAGAATCCCCATGGTATTTGTACAATGTAGGATCCAACCAATACAGATAAGGAAAATGCTAGCAGTCAAGCACACTTGGGAAGCTGAAACTGGTTGAACAGTCTAGTAGAGGGAAGGTTCTTGGGCAGCATTCTAGGCATATTTTTACTTCCTCTTTTGGTTAAGTGGGGGCTAAAATATATTAATACTTTTCATACCACCTTCTAAGTTCTTCTGGCTGGGCTAATAACCAAGTGAATAAGGACAGATTGACAGAAGAAAATCAAAGTTTAATACATGCAATGGTGAATTCACATAGATATAATAAATCCATAAAATATCCAAAGACAATGAGGCAACATTAGGTATATAAGACATTTTGAACAAATGAGAAAAGGAGAGGAACAGGACATTAGATTTCAGAAGTGAAAATGGGGGATTTACAGGTAGTTGAGGAAGAGCAAAATGCATATGGCAAAAACATCCTTGCTAGGTAACTCAGAAACATTGGGACACAGTGGGTATCTAGCTACCAGGTCCCTGCCTGAAGTTCTCTTGTTTAGCATACTTAATTCAAATTAGGCTAAAGGGAACACCCTAAATTCTACTTCTTGAATCAGGTTCTTTGAGTTTCTTGGGTAGGTTCTTTCTAAGTCTTATTTTTAAATAAACAGCTTAAACTCAATATCCCCCAAAGCAGCTTCAGGGTGGCAGAACTTTGGTCCTTTCGGTCACATAGAGAAGCTAACTGAAGATGTAGTTATTGAAGTATAAACTCTCTGTCAAGAAACAAAGTCTGAAAACATGGGCCTTGTGTGTGTCATCATTTTATCACCCCCCTAGTTTTTCCTAGCTCTAAAACTCACCCAAAGTTCTGCATTCAGAATCCTCAGGGGCTCCTGAAAGATCCTGCAACGAAGCATACTTAGCCTCAACTGATCTGCCTATCTAGCAGTGGAAACTCACAACACTGGAGTGACTCAAAGGGTTAACAAACAGTGTGCTGCTGCAGAGTGGCAGGGAGAGAAGCCAATAGAGTGTCTAGCAGGCTGTACATTGGTGGCTGGGCTGGGAAAGGGCGTGGCCAAAGGGAACCAGAGGAAGTCTAGCGGGTGAGAGGGCGAGGAGGCTCTAAGTTCCTAGGAGGTGGGGGCTATCAGGAGAGCACGTGAGCACGCACCCTTTCTCCCGGTTTTCCTTTATTCTTAAGGGTTGGTAGCTGTGGGGACAGCCCGGGGTCGGTGTATGGCCACGGAGTTACGGTGTCCGGACTCCATGCCCTGTCACAACCAACAAGTAAACTCTGCCTCTACCCCAAGCCCTGAGCCGCTGCGACCTGGCGACCTGATCCCAGATTATGTGGGGGGAAACAGCACCTCCAAGGCCAAACCGACTCTCCTCACCAGTCATGCCCATTCTAGTGTATTGGGGGAGGGGAGCCCTCAGGCCTGCAGCAGCGCCAGCCTCAACCCGGAGCACAACTGTGGCAGTGGCAACTATGACGCATCGGCCGGCGACTCCCTCCTAAGGGACAGCCAACTCTCCTGGCAGATTGGGGCTCAGCTTAAGCTGCTACCCATGAATGAGCAGATCCGGGAGCTGCAGACCATCATCCGGGACAAGTGAGCCAAGAGCTGAAGGGGAGAGGGAGTTGGAGGGTCTTTCTGGAGGTGGGCGGGAATTAGAAGTAAAAGGGCTCAGGGTTAATTTTCTGGGCCTGGGGAAACTGGCTTGTGGCGATCTGGGCAGGGCTTTTACTTTGAAGGGCTCTCGTGACGCCTACCCTCTTTTTCCTAGTCCCAGTGTTTGACCTCGCTTTGTGTTTCCCCGAGGAAGGAAACCTTGTAGGTAGCCTCCTGCTTTCTCTTTGTCTCTTCTGAGCAATGAGGAATCCATTTCAGGCAGGTAAACGCACCTATGCTATTTGTCCGGTGCCTATCTACGTGGTAAATCTATAAAACTACCTGAGGTTATACGCTACCTGCAATCACCTCAGGCTCACAATAGAAATAAAGCCATTTCAAGGAAATTCTGTTGTGCTCAACAGGCCATCTGTCCCTTTGGGATTTGCTATTACAGATACCTGTTTGTCTAAGGTCTTTTAGTCTTGGAGTTGAGGTTTACTTGGTCACGTGCAAACTTGTCATCCAACTCTTACCAGGATTGTTTTACTGTAAACTTATAGAATATCGACTGTTTCCTGTATAATTAATGGAGGAAAAGGAGCCTAAAGGAGCCTTTGGTGCTCTTCCTAATCTCACAAGCTAAGGTAGCAAAAATTTCATGTTAAATGCTACTTTGAAATCTCAAAACTTATGTTGTAGATGGGGTTTCTCAAGGGTCATATGCACCATGATGGAACTATAGCTGGCTTCTATATTGGCAGAACTTTAAATGAGTATGTACTGCATGTCTAAAAATTAATTTTTTGGTGGATTCTTTGATCTTTTAAAATGACTACTGAGTTAGGACATCACTTCCTAAATCAGACTAGTAACCTTTTCTTAATACTATTGTAATAGGCTCCTAATTTGTTTCCCTGATCCAGTTTTTCTCTTTTCCACATGCATCCACACATTACAGAGCAACTGACCTTATTAATATCCCACTTTGATTAGATAACTGCCCAACTCAGCAGTTCTCTGGCTTCCGAGGGCCTACCATATAGGTAGGCTTCTACTCTCATCTGAAATTCTTTCTACTCCTCTGCATGTTCAAATCCTATCTATTCTTCAAGGTCAAATCCAGCATTAAATGTCCACCTCTGCCAAGAAGCTTTCCTTTAATCATTCTTCCTCTGCTATCTTCCCTGACCTTTTAAATGCATAATTCACCTACTATTTTGTATATTGTTATTTGTGTATTGATCTTATCTCACCTTTTAGATTTTAAGCTCCTTGAGGACAAAAAAATGTATTTTTTACATATTTGGATTCCAACCATGCCTTGTAAATAATAGATACTCGGTTACTAAAGGTTCTTTCTAAAGCTCTTAAAAATTGTAGTTATAAAACTATACTATTTGTTTTAATGAATCCATATTTAAAATCTGTGGTCATGTGATTTAATAGATGAAGTAGTGATCTTAAAATGTAGGACACATAAGCTTGGTAGTTGTGGTGGGGGAAACTGAAATAAAATTAACTGTAAAACAAAGAAAATAGGATGATGATTCTTGTTTCTATAGAACAAGTGTTGCTGGCCTTGAGTTTTGACTCCCTCTGCATCTGTGGATGGGCTTAGGGGCTTTAGTAAACCTTCCAAAATTATCTGGGAAATATTACTTGTATGTGCATTTTTAAAAATAAAATATTTATTGATATATAATTCACATTCCATATCATACACTGTTTAAAGTGTACAATTTAGTGACTTTCTAAAATATTCATGGCTGTGCAACCATCACACAATCAATTTTAGAACATTTTCATCACTCCGACAAGAAACCTCATACTCCTGAGCATTCAGCACCCATTTCTTCCCAACCCACCTGAAGCCCTAGACTACTTTATGACTCTATTGATTTGCCTATTCTGGACATTTCATACAAGTGGAATCATACAACATGTGATGTTTTGTGACTAGTCCCCCCCCCCCCCCATTTAGCATAATGTTTTCAAGGTCTATTCATGTTGTGTCAGTACCCCATTCCTTTTTTGGCTGAATGATATTCCATGTTATGGATATATGACAATTTTTTAATCCATTCATCAAGTGATGGACATTTGGGTGATTTCCACTCTTTGGTTATTATGAATAACACTGCTATGAACTTTTGCACATGTGCCTTTTTTATGGGAAAGGGTTCCTTAGATTTCATTAGATTTTTACATGAGGATGTAAGAGTAAAGCATTGCTGTAGAACTTGGAAAGGGCATGACATTCAGCATTCATATATGACAATATCAGTACCTGATTTTATTACATTACTTAGAAAAGCCTGGGTAGTATAGTAAACCTGGGTGTAAGGGAAACATTTTTTTTTCTGAGTTTGGAAGGGGACATCAGTATCCATAGTGATCTTAGGCAAGATGTTTAGCATCTCTGTGTTTCAACTTTATCATTTGTAAAATGAGGATGTTGGCAGTGTTTCACGGGGTTCCTGGAAGGCCAAAAGAAGATATTTTACTATCTGAAAATTTGTTATAAACAGTGAAGAGCTGTGCACATTTAAGGTATTTCAAGATTTCACATTTGGATTTGTGCATGGTTCTGATTGCATCCATAAGTGCTGGTTTCTTGAGCTTCCAGGAGATAGTAAAAGAAATTAAATTGTACATACAACTCACATTGTTATTTAAAAAAACAACACCAAGAGATTCTAGATAATTTTTATCATGCTATGATACAGTACGGAAAGACGCACTATGATTTTTGATAATTAATTGATGCTTAGTTGCTTAGGCTGCAGACAGTGTTTTAGTTTTGTTTTTGTTAATCAAATCTGTTAAGAGAGGCCTCTTTTGCTTTTATCTTCAAAAATTGGCATCTCTCAACATTAAAAAGACCTGCTTCATCCCATTTAGGGGTTTGTGTAGCGTACCTGTGGTAAGAGGAACTATATTTATTTAGGTCTAGTTATAGAAGGTGCCATCACTTAATCATATGCTGTCTTCCTCGAGGCTTTATACTCTTCTCTATTTTGATGTGACATCATATGATGGGGATGTCTGATAATAGAAGACATTGTAGTACTTGTTATTCCTTTTATTTTTTTTTTAAATATTTAGTGCCTATCTAGTGAAGGGATTGCTTTCTGAATTGACTTTGCTATGGGGAAATAGGGTTGAGCCAGGAGGAATGCATGTTGTTGTAACTATATAAAGCAGGCAAGATTGAGAAAATGGGACTGATTAAAAATGTGCAATATTTGAAACATTTTATGTTGGTTATATTGTGGAATATCAAGGAAATGGTTTTTTATCTCACTGAGAGTGCAGTAATTAAAAACGTCAATGGTCAGATAATTTATTGTTATACATGGGTCACACAAGAGAAATGACTCCTTCAATTCCAATTTCTATTGTTGCAGTGGGTTAAACCACACATACTTCCCCTGCTGCTACCTTTTTGTTCTAAACCCAGGAAAATCTGAGTGTAATGCACTTTTCCCTTATTGGTCATGACCTCATAGTTAAGGCAATACAGTATATTTAAAAAATAAGCGTCCCTCCCTGTTTTTTTTTCTTTTGTCTCCTGAAACATTCAAGTAAAGCTGTTTCATGAGCAGTCAAATATTTGAATATTTCCTATATACTTATTCTCAAAGGGGGGTTGCCATGGCCTCAGTTTGAAGCTTGTATGAAAGTTGAACCATCTTAGCAAGTTTAGTCTGTGAACTAGCATTAAAGAAAGAGTACATTCAGTCTTGTGACTTTATTTTAGTTACCTGGAGTGGAGAAAATTAACGTTAGGCTGTATGAACATCCTGTGCAGTTCTAATGTGAGTGCAGCCTAATGTGATTTGAGTAATCTGATTAGGTAATATAATATTTTTAACCAAAGCTGTGCAACTGAAGTGCCTGGGGAGTCTTTTTTCTGTTTTTACTTCTCATTCTTAGTAGTCTTGGGTGGAACCTGACCACCTGTAGCTTTACAAACACCTCTGGTGATTGTGCTGTGCTCAGGCTGGGCCACTGCCTTTTGTATAGTGATTTGCCTGGCTTCAAATTTAAGATATAGGCTGAATCAAGGATTCCACACACTAAACAGAACTAGCCTAGAAAGCCTGGCCTGGCATCACCCTGAGACAAGAGAAATCTCAGAACTTTACCCTTCAAATTGGACAAAACCAAAATGTCCACTACAGAAAACACACACACACACACACACACACACACACACACACACACACAAAAAAAAAAAAAAAAAAAACCCCAAAACTGTCACCTGCAAGTTGTTTAAAACATGGATATGTTTTTGGTTTCCCTGAGTATTTCATGTGAATTTTCCTACTGGCTTTTAAGCTAGGAGGGAGGAAGTTGCCTCTCTTAACTATACATACTTCTGTTATAATATTTATTGGGCATACCCTAGTAATGTCTCAGGAGCTAGTCTGGATCCCAAGGAGGCAGAAAGGTCTGGCCTGTCACAGTACCTAGCACATAGGGGTATTAATATTGCAATCATTATAAAAAATACACTTCTGAATGACTGAAACCTGGGTTCTAAGGGAAAGTAATAGTTTCTCTTTATTTTTACCTGATTTTGAATGTTTACATTGAACTTTGCTTTGAGGTACAAGTAAATAATTAATGACAGTATTTTATGAGCTTTTAAGGAGGTATTAAAGAGCTGTAGCCTTGATGACTTGCACCTGGCAGTTAGTAAAAGCTATTTTTTTCATTTTTAAAAGTCAGATTAGATTGGCTCCAAGTACTTCACCAGGGGTATCTATAATAATAAAAGTGTAATATGCTAATTAGACCGGACAGATGAACGAACTTCTGGATGTCATTCCAGATGTCCTTCCAGACAAAGCCGCTGTGGTGGGCAGTTAGGGGCAATCAGGAAGGCAGGCAGAGTGGTTAGGGGCGATCAGGCAGGCAGGCGAGTGGTTAGGGGCAATCAGGCAGGCAGGTGAGTGGTTAGGGGCGATTGGGCAGGCAGGTGAGCAGTTAGGGGCAAACAGGCAGGCAGGTGAGCAGGTAGAGGCAATCGGAAAGGCAGGTGAGTGGTTAGGAGTGATCAGGCAGGCAAGTGAGTGGTGAGAGGCAATCAGGCAGGCAGGCGAGTGGTTAGGGGTGATCGGGCAGGCAGCCAGGCAAGCCTTTAGGAGCCAGTGGTCCCAGATTGCAAGAGGGATGTTCGACTGCTGGTTTAGGCCTGATCCCTGCAGTTGGACATCCCCCAAGGGGTCTCGGACTGTGAACTGTGAGAGGGTAAAGGCTGGGCTGAGCCCCCCCCCCCCCCCCCAATGCACGAATGTCATGCACTGGGACTCTAGTGTTTTTATGAGAGTGAAAGAAGGAGCAGTAAAATCATTTATAAATCATCTGCATACCATGACCAACCTTGGAACTATTCGTTATTTTAGTGATTGCATAGCAACAAAGTAACTATGGAAATAGAGTTTATATGTTTAGAGCTTTCACTACAAATTAACTTTAAATGAAATATTCCTTTAGTTTAAATCTGAAAAAAAAAACCCTTTTATGTTCTACTTCCCTTTTACCTGTTGCTTAAAAAACTATAAAAAACTCCCCTACTTAAAACTCTGCACTGTCTTTCATTATACTTGGAATAAAATCCAAACTCCTTAAAAGAAAACACACAACCTAATGAATGGGAGTAGATATTAACTAATGATACATCTAATAAGGGGTTAATCAAAATATATAAGGAACTTATGCATCTTTTTTTTCCCTATTTTTTATTAAGGTATTATATGTGTACATATCTTACCATCCCCCCCCCCCCCATACATGCCCTCACCCCCCAGTGTTTTGCATCCATTGGTTATGCTTGTATGCATGCATACAAGTCCGGTTGATCTCTTATCTCCCGCAACTCTCCCTAACCTTCCCGCTGTAATTTGACAGTCTGTTTGATGCTTTACTGCCTCTGAATCTAGCTTTTTGTTCATCATTTTATAATGTCCTTTATTATCCACAAATGAATGAGATCATGTGGTTTTTTTTCTTTCATTGACTGGCTTATTTCACTTAGCATGATGTTCTCCAGTTCCATCCAGGTTGCTGCAAATTGTAAGAATTCCTTCTTTTTTATGGGAGCATAGTATTCCATTCTGTAGATGTACCATAGTTTTCTGATCCACTCATCTGCTGACGGGCACCTAGGCTGTTTCCAAATCTTAGCTCTTGTAAATTGTGCTATGAACATAGGGGTGCATATATCCTTTCTGGTTCGTGTTTCTAGTTTCTTGGGATAAATTCCTAGGAGTGGGATTACTGGATAAAAATGAGAGTTCCATTTTCAGTTTTTTGAGGAAACTCCATACTGTTCTCCACAGTGGCTGCAACAGTCTGCAATCCCACCAGCAGTGCACAAGGGTTCCTCTTTCTCTGCACCCTTGCCAACACTAGTCGTTTGTTGATTTGTTGATGATACCAATTCTGACAGGTGTGAGATGATACCGCATTGTCATTTTGATTTGCATCTCTCAGATAATTAGTGACTTTGAGCATGTTTTCATGTGTCTCTTGGCTTTCTGTCTTCTTTTGAAAAGATTCTATTTAGGTCAGTTGCCCATTTTTTTATTAGATCATTTATCTTCCTTTCATTAAGTTGTATAAGTTGCCTGTAGATGTTGGAGATTAAACCATTATCAGTGATAACATTTGCAAATATGTTCTCCCATACAGTGGGCTTTCTTGTTTTGTTGATGGTTTCTTTTGCTGTGAAAAAGTTTTTTATTTTGATGTAGTCCCATTTGTTTATTTTCTCTATAGCTTCCATTGTCCTAGGAGCAGTATTAGTGAAGAAGTTCTTTTGGCATATGTCTGAGATTTTCTGCCTGTGGATTCCTCTAGTATTTTTATGGTTTCCCGTCTTATGTTTAAGTCATGTATCCATTTTGAGTTTATTTTTCTGTATGGTATTAGTTGGTGATCTATTTTCATTTTTTTTTTGCATGTATCTGTCCAATTTTCCCAACACCATTTATTGAAGAGACTGTCTTAACTCCATTGTATGTTCATGCCTCCTTTGTCAAATATTAATTGAGCATAGTGGTTTGGGTTGATATCTGGATTCCCTATTTTATTCCATTGATCTATATGTCTGTTCTTGTGCCACTACCAGGCTGTTTTGAGAACAGTGGTTTGTGATACAGCTTGAAATCTGGTATTGCGATCCCTCCTACTTTATTTTTCTTTGTCAGGATTTCTGTGGCTATTCGGGGTCGTTTTTTATTCCAGATGAATTTTTGGAGAGTTCTTTCTAGGTCTGTGAAATATGCCATTGGTATTTTAATGGGAAGTACATTGAATCTGTAGATTGCTTTGGGTAGTATGGACATTTTGATGATGTTGATTCTACCAATCCATGAACATGGTATGTTCTTCCATCTGTTTATGTCTTCCTCTATCTCTTTTTTCAGTGTCCTGTAGTTTTCTGCGTATAGGTCTTTTACCTCCTTGGTTAAGTTTATTCCTAGGTATCTTAATTGTTTTGGTGCAATGGTAAATGGGATTGCTCTTTTAGTCTCTCTTTCTGTAAGTTCACTATTGGTGTATAGAAATGCCATAGATTTTTTGGCATTAATTTTGTATCCTGCTACATTGCTGAATTCATTTATTAAGTCTGTTAGTTTTTTGATGGAGTCTTTTGGGTTTTTTTATGGACAATATCATGTCATCTGCAAATAAGGACAACTTTACTTCTTCTTTTCCAATTTGGATGCCTTTGATTTCTTCTTCTTGTCTAATTGCAATGCCTAATACTTCCAGTACTATGTCAAACAGGAGTGGTGAGAGTGGGCATCCCTGTCTTGTTCCTGTTCTTAGGGGAAATGGTTTTAGTGTTTGCCCATTCAGTATGATGTTTGCTGTGGGTTTATCATATATAGCTTTTATTATGTTGAGGTATGACACTCCTATTCCCACCTTGTTGAGAGTTTTTATCAAGAAAGGGTGTTGGATTTTTTCAAATGTTTTTCTGCATCAATTGATATGACTGTGATTTTTATCTCTCAATTTGTTTATGTGATGTATCATGTTTATTGATTTGTGGATATTGTACCATGATTGCATTCCTGGGATAAATCCTACTTGGTTGTGGTGTATGATCTTTCTGATATACTGCTGGATCCTATTTGCTGGAATTTTGTTGAGGATTTTGGCATCTATGTTCATGAGGGATATTGGCCTGTAATTCTCTTTCATTGCGTTGTCTTTATCTGGTTTTGGTATTAGGGTGATGCTGGCTTCATAGAAGGAGCTTGGAAGTGTTCCTTCCTGTTGAATTTTTTGGAATAGTCTAAGGAGGATAGGTTTTAGTTCTTCCTTGAATATTTGGGAATACTCCCCTGTGAGGCCGTCTGGCCCCAAGCTTTTGTTTGCTGGAGGTTTTTGATGACTGCTTCAATTTCTTCCACAGTTATTGGCCTATTGAGCTGTTTAGATTCTTCCTGATTTTGTTTTGGAAGGTTATATTCTTGTAGGAATATGTCCATTTCCTCCAGGTTGTCTAGTTTGTTGGAATTGAGTTTTTCGTAGTATTTTTTAACAATACTTTGTATTTTGGTGGGGTTTATTGTTATTTCACCTCTTCCATTTCTGATTTTGTTTATTAGGGTCCTCTCCCTTTGCTTCTTGGTGAGCCTGGCTAGAGGTTCATCAATCTTGTTTATCCTTTCAAAGAACCAGCTCTTGGTTTTGTTGATCTTTTGTATTGTTTCTTTGGTCTCTATGTTGTTTATCTCTCCTCTGATCTTTATTATTTCCTTGCTTCTGCTTACACTATGCTTTTCTTGTTGCTCTCTTTCTAACTCTGTGAGTTGTAGGGTTAGGTAATTTATTAACATTGTTTCTTGTTTTTTTTTGCAGTAGTGTTGTAGAGTTATGAACTTCCCTCTCAAGACTGATTTCGCTGTGTCCCATAGATTTTGGATTGTTGTGTTTTCACTGTCGTTTGTTGCCATGATGTTTTTTATTTCCTCCTTGATCTCTCTGGTAACCCAGTCATTGCTTAATAGCATGCTGTTTATTCTCCATGTGTTTCATTTCTTTGGATTTTTTTAAAATTTATTTTTAATTACTTTATTGATTAAGGTATCATATATTTGTCCGCATCCCCCACATTCCCATCCCAAACTCCTCCCTCGCATGCCCCCACCCCCCTGTTGTCCTTAACCACTGGTTAGGCTCATATGCATGCACACAAGTCCTTTGGTTGATCTCTCCCCTTTATCCCCACCCTCCCCTACCCTCCCTCTGAGGCCCGACAGTCTGATCCATGCCTCCTTGTTTCTGGGTCTGTTCTTGTTCATCAGTCTGTGTTGTTCATTATTTCCCTTAGATGAGTGAGATCATGTGCTATTAGAAATACACTTATAAGAACCGAAAATGAGAAAAGCAATAATGGTTATGCTGACAGGCAAATGAATCAGTCTGTAGTGAGTTTCTTTCTGGGTCAACAGTTCTTTTGAGACCCAATTTCAATGTCAACAGTTCCTTATGTGTACATGTCAGCAATGACATTTCAGTTCTGGATGGTGGATAAATGTTGTTAATGCAGGTCCAACTCTCTGGTTTGGTCCTGGGCAACCTGCAGTGATGCACAGCTGCTAACAGCTAGTATGGCAAGGCGACCTCGGTGTCTTCCATCTCTGGACTGCTTCTCTTCTGTCTTCATGGTTGGAGTAGTTCTGTCGATTCCTCTCTGTTTCTGGAATCCACATGGTCTCAGAGTTTTTTTCTGAAAATATACAATAATATTCTTGACCAAAAGTTAATAAAGGAGTATTTTCTATAAATTTGACTTGGGATCCTATTTCATTTTTTGCCCAAATGATTTTCCTCTGGCTTGTTTTGACACCTTGTGTGTTTTTCATGGGTGTCTTGCTTTTAGCCTTACAATTAATTTTCTAAAGTATTAATTTTCTAGATATAATTTACTTACAAGTTATTTTTCCTTACATGATATTCTTCTACTATCCCCCCCTCTCCTTTCTTGATTTAAATATTAGGAGGCTTTTGAAAATTTTATAATGTAGTCTTGATGGCTTTTAAATTTTAATTATTTGCACTATAATATTACTGTTTTAGTTTCATTACGTGGTGCGCAATTTTATCATGATATGAAGTACCAATAAAAATTTTAGTTAACACTTTAGGAACACCTTTTTGTCCAGTACAATTAATTTTTTTTAGCATATTTGCTTGTTTCAACTAGCCAATTTAAATTTGCCTGAAAACTTGGCTACTATTTTATTGTCAAATTTATTACTCTAACAACAATCTTATTTTACCCTGTAAATATTAGTGGAAAGGATTATTTGCCTTCTTGAGTAGGTCCTGAGCATTCCTGGTGGTAGGATGGATTTAGATATCATAAATCCACTTCCCCACACCATGGGTACAAGACAACTCAAACAATTCTTGTTGGAGGGAGAGGGCAGCTGATGTCGGCCAAGTCTCTGTCGGTCACCTGGGGCCTGATCTGAACTGGGCAAGGGAAGCATGAAGCAGCCATGGGGGCAGGAGACCTCCCTCAGAAGGGGCTAGGGTTCAGGCCCCTGCAATGTTGGGGGAGGTGAGGTTCTGTGCCCCACCTCTGTTGACCCCCAAGTTCTCTCCTGATGGCCCCACTGCGACTGTGCCTGTCTTAGGTTGTTCCTTCCCTGAGTAATCTTACCCGTCTCTAGCTAACAAGCCATCCTCCGGGGCCAAGCAGGGTGACATGAGATTCAGTTTTGTCTCCTTGGTAGCCTATGCCCCCATGGCCTCCATGCTCAGCACCTGCCTTGGGATCTCCTCGCCTGCTGGCGGGGCCCCAGCACTGATCACATATCTTGGTGAACCCGGGATTCTTCTCCAGGGAGGGCTCAGTTTGCCCCACTGGGCAAGAGACAGATCCATGGCACTGGTCATCACGAGACTTCAGCCTCGACATGAACAGAGAGCTCATGCAACAGCTGTGAGCAATTGAATTGTGAGAAGCGGGTCCCTCTTGGCCTAAAGGGTAAGAGAGACCAATAAAGAATTCTCAGGTGCCTTCCCAGGAGGCCCTTTACACAATGAAATGGATTAAATCCTTACATGTCCTTTTTAAATTGCTGCCAGACATTCAAAGAATCAGTTTGTAAGTTTGCTTGGGATAATTGTATATTATGCTGTTGTAATTCTAAAATATCAAGAGATGTGTTACATTTGTCTCCAAGCACCAAACAGATGATTTTTTAAATTACTTTTATTTTTATATTTTTATATTTTTTCATCCCCAAGAGTTCGAGGAACTATTATAAGTACTGGGGGTTATCCAAAACTGGGAAAAATTTTAATGACAGTGTAGAATAATATCATGTATGGATATTCTTTGTTCTAGTCCATGGCAATTCCCTTTCAAATTGGCTGTCCATTTCTTTTTATATAGACAAGGTGTTAGTTACATTTTCTGCACCTCTACTGGGGGCAAGTAGTGATAGTAGTGACACCCTTTCTTTGGTGTCCTCACAAGCCAGAAACCTCTCTTTAATTGTACATCCAAAGGGGCATTGTTTTGATTTTGTGTCATACAAAAGGGAAGCTGGGTGGAGACTCCTGTGTATTTATACTTTCTTGCCCCACCCATGGACCTCCTGGATGACCAAGGTGTTTGGTATTATTGGTAACTACATTAGTCAGGGGATCAGCCCACGTAAGGGGTCTTACCCATGAAGGGTCAGGAGCATAAGTCCAAAATTCTTACCCTCTTATCCCAGGTAAAATTACCATACATCTGATGATTGCTAGCGTGGCTAGAAAGGTGTTCTCAGGCATTCTTGGGTTTCTGGTTACCTCACAATTTTTTCCCTGAGGTTTGACGTTCTGATTGATATTTCTCTGTTTCTGGATCTATTTGTTTCCCCATCAGTTTATGTTGTTCATTATATTCCACAAATGAGTGAGATCATGTGATATTTATCTTTCTCTGCCTGGCTTATTTCACTAAGCATAATGTTCTCCATCTCCATCCATATTGTTGCAAATGGTAAGAGCTCTTTCTTTTTTACCACAGCGTAGTTTTCCATTGTGTAGATGTACCACAGTTTTTTAATCCACTCGTCTGCTGATGGGCACTTAGGCTGTTTCCAAATCTTAGCTATGGTGAATTGTGCTGCTATGAACATAGGGGCGCATATATCCTTTCTGATTGATGTTTCCAGTTTCTTGGGATATATTCCTAGAAGTGGGATCACTGGGTCAAATGGGAGTTCTATTTTTAGTTTTTTAAGGAAACTCCTTCCTGTTCTCCACAGTGGCTACACCAGTCTGCATTCCCACACTCAGTGCACGAGGGTTCCTTTTTCTCCACATCCTCTCCAGCACTTGTCATTTGTTGACTTGTTGATAATGGCCATTCTGACAGGTATGAGATGGTACCGCATTGTTGTTTTGATTTGCATCTCTCTAATGATTAGCGATTTTCAGCAGGTTTTCATATGTCTCTTGGCCTTCCTTCTGTCTTCTTTCGAAAAGTGTCTATTTATATAAGTTCCCCATTTTTTGATTGGGTTGTTTATCTTCTTTTTGTTAAGCTGAATGAGTTCCCTGTAAATGTTGGAGATTAAACCCTTATCGTTGACATCATTGGCAAAATATGTTCTCCCATGCAGTGGGCTTTTTTGTTGTTTTATTGATGGTTTCCGTTGCTGTGCAAAAGCTTTTTAGTTTGATGTAGTCCCATTTGTTTATTTTCTCTTTAGCTTCCTTTGCCCTATGAGCTGTATCAGCAAAGAAGTTCTTTTGGCATATGTCAGAGATTTTTCTGCCTGTAGATTCCTCTAGTATTTTTATGGTTTCCTGTCTTATGTTTAAATCCTTGATCCATTTTGAGTTTATTTTTGTGTATGGTGTAAGTTGGTGGTCTAGTTTCATTTTTTTGCATGTATCTGTCCAATTTTCCCAAAACCATTTATTGAAGAGACTGTCTTGACTCCATTGTATGTTCATGCCTCCTTTGTCAAATATTGAGCATAGTGATTTGGATTGATTTCTGGGTTCTCTATTCTATTCCATTGATCTATATGTCTGTTCTTTTGCCAATACTAGGCAGTTTTGAGAACAGTGGCTTTGTAATATAGGTTGAAATCTGGTATTGAGATCCCTTCTACTTTGTTCTTCTTTCTCAGGATTGCTCTAGCTATTCGGGGTCTTTTTTTTATTCCGATGAATTTTTGGAGAGTTCTTTCTAGGTCTGTGAAATATGCTCTTGGTATTTTAATGGGGAGTGTAATGAATTTATAGATTGCTTTGGGTAGTATGGATATTTTGATGATGTTGATTCTACCAATCCATGAACATGGTATGTTCTTCCATCTGTTAACGTATTCCTCAATCTCTTTTTTTCAGTGTCCTGTAGTTTTCCGCGTATAGGTCTTTTACCTCCTTAATTAAGTTTATTCCGAGGTATCTTAATTTTTTTGGTGTGATGGTAAATGGGATTGCTTTTTTAGTCTCTCTTTCTGTAAGTTCACTATTAGTGTATAGTAATGCCATAGATTTCTTGGTATTAATTTTTTATTCTGCTACAGTGCCAAATTCATTTATTAAGTCTAATAGTTTTTTGATGAAGTCTTTCGGGTTTTTTATGTACAATATCATGTCATCTGCAAATAAGGAAAGTTTTACTTCTTCTTTTCCAATTTGGATGGCTTTTATTTCTTCTGCTTGTCTGATCGCAATGCCTAGTACTTACAGCACTATGTTGAACAGGAGCGGTGAGAGTGGGCATCCCTGTCTTGTTCCTGTTCTTAGGGGAAATGGTTTTAGTTTTTGCCCATTGGGTATGATGTTGGCTGTGGGTTTGTCATATATGGCTTTTATTATGTTGAGGTATGATCCTTCTATTCCCACGTTGCTGAGAGTTTTTATCAAGAAAGGGTGTTGGATTTTGTCAAATGCTTTTTCTGCGTCAATTTATATGACTATATGATTTTTATCTCTCAATTTGTGTATGTGATGTATCACGTTTATTGATTTGCGAATATTGTACCATCCTTGCATCCCTGAGATAAATCCTACTGGGTCGTGGTGTATGATCTTTCTGATGTACTGCTGGATCCAATTTGCTAAAATTTTGTTGAGGATTTTGTCATCTATGTTCATGAGGTATATTGGCCTGTAATTCTCTTTCATTGTGTTGTCTTTATCTGGTTTTGGTATTAGGGTGATGCTGGCTTCATAGAAGGAGCTTGGAAGTGTTCCTTCCTCTTGAATTTTTTGGAATAGTCTGAGGAGGATAGGTTTTAGTTCTTCCTTGAATGTTTGGTAAAACTCCCCTGTGAAGCCGTCTGGCCCCAGGCTTTTGTTTGCTGGAAGCTTTTTGATGACTGCTTCAATTTCTTCTATAGTTATTGGCCTATTGAGATTTTTAGAAGCTTCCTGAGTAAGTTTTGGAAGGTTGTATTTTTCTTGGAACGTGTCCATTTCCTCTTGGTTGTCTAGTTTATTAGAATATAGTTGTTCATAGTATTTTTTTTTAACAATCTTTTGTATTTCAGTGGGTTCCTGTTGTTATTTCTCCTCTTTTATTTCTGATTTTGTTTATTTTGGTCCTCTCTTTTTGCTTGTTGGTGAGCCTGGCTAGAGTTTCATCAATCTTGTTTATCTTTTCGAAGAATCAGCTCTGGTTATGTTGATCGTTTTTATTGTGTTTTTTTTTTTTTTATCTCTATGTCATTCATTTATATTCTATCTTTATTATTTCCTTTCTTCTGCTCACCTTGGGCATTTCTTGTTGCTCTCTTTCTAATTCTTTGAGTTGTTGAGTTAGATGATTTATTATCATTTTTTGTTGTTTTTTGAGGTAGGCCTGTAAAGTTATAAACTTCCCTCTCAGGACTGTTTTCATTGTGTCCCATAGGATTTGCAATGTTGTGATATTATTGTCATTAGTCTCCAGGATGTTTTTAATTTCTTCTTTGATTTCATTGATAACCCAGTCATTGTTTAATAGCATGCTATTCAGTCTCCAAGTGTTTTGTTTTTTTGGAATGTTTTTATTGTAGTTTATTTTTAATATTATGCCATTGTGGTCTGAGAAAATGCTTGATATTATTTCAATGTTTTGAATTTGGGGAGTTTTTGCTTGTGACACAATATGTGGTCTTATTTTTGAAAATGTCCCATGTACACTTGAGAAGAACACATATTCTGTGGCTTTGGGGTAAAATGCACTGAAGATGTCAATTATGTCCTACTGATCTAGTGTGTCATTTAGAATTGCTGTTTCTTTGCTGATTTTTTTGGTAGAGGATTTATCTAGTTATGTCAGTGGTGTATTAAAGTCCCCTACTATGATTGCATTGTTGTCGATCTCTCCCTTGATATCTTCCAGGAGATTTTTTATGTATTTGGGTTCTCCTGCATTGGGTGCATTAATGTTTACCAGAGTTAAATCTTCTTGTTGAATTGTTCCCTTTAGTATTATATAGTGGCCTTCCTTATTTCTTATTATAGTTTTTACTTTGAGGTCTATTTTATCAGAAATAAGTATCGCAATCCCAGCTTTTATCTCATTTCCATTTGCTTGAAAAATGTTTTTCCATCCCTTCACTCTCAGTCTGTGTGAATCCTTTGCTCTGAGGTAGGTCTCTTGTAGACAGCAAATATATGGGTCATGTTTTCTTATCCATTCAGCTGCCCTATGTCTTTTGATTAGTGCATTTAATCCATTTACGTTTAATGTTATTATTGACAAGTACATGTTTGTTGTCATATTTTTCCTTAGTGTTTGTGTTTCTTCTTGCCTTTCTCTTTCTTCTTTTTACAGCAGTCCCTTTAGCATTTCTTGCATTGCTGGCTTGGTAGTGATAAACTCTCTTAGACCTCTTTTGTCTGTGAAGCTCCTGATTACACCTTCAATTTTGAATGATAGCCTTGCTGGGTATTGTATTCTTGCATTCAGTCCCTTGCTTTGCATCACTTTGTATATATCATTCCATTCCCTTCTGGCCTGGTGTGTTTCTGTAGAGAAATCAGTTGATATTCTAATAGCAGAGCCCTTGTAGGTAACTTTCTGTCTCTCTCTGGCAGCCTTTATGATTCTTACTTTGTCGTTGGTGTTCTCCAATTTAATTACGATGTGTCTTGGTGTCGGTCTTTTGGGGTTCAACTTGTTTGGGACTCTATTTACTTCTTGGACTTGCGTGGTTTTTTTCTTGCCTATATCAGGAAATTTTTCTGTCATTATTTCCTCAAACAGGTTTTCTACTCCTTGCTTCTCTTCCTCTCCTTCTGGTAATCTATTACGCGAATATTGTTTCTTTTTGTGTTCTCTCAAAACTCTCTTAGGCTCTCCTCTTGCTTTTTAAGTCTTCTTTCCAGTTGCTGCTGTGTTTGTGAGTTTTTTCCTACTTTGTCTTCTAATTCGCTGAGGCGGTCCTCAGAGTCTTCTAGTCTACTCTTTAAGCATTCCATTGTGTTTCTTTTTAAAAAAATTTAATAAATCATTATTGTTCAGATTACAATTGTTTCGCCTTCCCCCCCCCATATCTCCCCACCTCCCGGTTCCCACCCCCCCTTTTCTCTTACCCCCCTGTCCTTATCCATAGCTGTATGATTTTTGTCCAGTCTCTTCCTGTACCCCCCACACAGACATCCCTTTCCCCCTGAGAATTATCAGTCCTCTCCTATTCTATGCCTGATTCAATTATGTTCACCAGTTTATTCTGTTCCTCAGATTTTTAATTCACTTGACTTTTAGATTCATTTGTTGATAGATATGTATTTGTTGTTCATAATTTTTATCTTTACTTTTTTCTTTATTTTCCCCTTTTTAAAGAATACCTTTCAACATTTCATATAATAATGGTTTGTTGGTGATGAATTCTTTTAGCTTTTTCTTATCTGTGAAGCTCTTTATCTGCCCTTCAATTCTGAATGATAACTTTGCTGGGTAGAGTAGTCTTGGTTGTAGGTTCTTGCTATTCATCACTTTGACTATTTCTTCCTACTCCCGTTTGGCCTGTATAGTTTCTGTTGAGAAAGCAGCTGATAATCGTATCGGTGCTCCCTTGTAAGTAACTAACTGTTTTTCTCCTGCTACTTGTAAGATTCTCTCTTTGTCTTTTGCCCTTGGCATTTTAATTACGATGTGTCTTGGTGTGATCCTCTTTGGATTCCTTTTGTTTGGCATTCTGTGTGCTTCCTGGACTTGTAAGTTTATTTCATCAGTTGGGGGAAGTTTTCTGTCATTATTTCTTCAAATAGTTTTTCAGCATCTTGCTCTCTCTCTTCTTCTGGTACCCCCATAATTCTGATGTTGGTACACTTGAAGTTGTCCCAGAGGCTTCTTACACTATCTTCAACTTTCTGAATTCTCTTCTCTTATTGCTTCTCTGGAGGAGTGTCCTTTGCCTCTTTGTATTCCAAATCTTTGAGTTGATTCTTGCGTTCCTCTAGTCTGCTGCTGGGTCTCTTTATAATATTTTTTATTTCAGTCAGTGTATGTTTAATTTCTAGTTGGCCCTTTTCTTTTTTTTTCTTTCTTTTTTTACTTTCTTTTTCTTTTTTTTTATTGAGGTATTATATGTGTACATATCTTACCAATACCCCCCCCACCCCACACCCATAAATGCCCTCACCCCCCAGAGTTTTGCGTCCATTGTTTATGCTTATATGCATGCATACAAGTCCTTCGTTTGATTTATTATCTCCCCACCCCTCCCTAACTTTCCCCCTGTAATTTGAAAGTCTGTTTGTTGCTTTACTGTCTCTGTATCTATCTTTTTGTTCATCAGTTTATAATGTTCTTTATTATCCATAAATGAGTGAGATCATGTGGTATTTTTCTTTCATTGACTGGCTTATTTCACTTAGTATAATATTCTCCAATTCCATCCAGGTTGCTGCAAATGATGAGAATTCCTTCTTTTTTATGGCAGCATAGTATTCCATTGTGTAGATGTACCACAGTTTTCTGATCCAGTCATCTGCTGACGGGCACCTAGGCTGTTTCCAAATCTTAGCTATTGTAAATTGTGCTGCTATGAACATAGGGGTGCATATATCCTTTCTTATTGGTATTTCTAGTTTCTTCGGATATATTCCCAGGAGTGGGATTACTGGGTCAAATGGGAGTTCCATTTTCAGTTTTTTGAGGAAACTCCATACTGTTCTCCACAGTGGCTGCACCAGTCTGCATTCCCACCAGCAGTGCACGAGGGTTCCTTTTTCTCCGCATGCTCGCCAACACTTGTCGTTTGTTGATTTGTTGATGATAGCCATTCTGACAGGTGTGAGATGGTACCTCATTGTTGTTTTGATTTGCATCTCTCGGATAATAAGTGACTTTGAGCATGTTTTCATGTGTCTCTTGGCCTTCCTTCTGTCTTCTTTTGAAAATATTCTGTTTAGGTCCGTTGCCCATTTTTTTATTGGATCATTTACCTTCCTCTTATTAAGTTGCATAAGCTGCCTGTAGATGTTGGAGATTAAGCCTTTATCAGTGATAGGATTTGCAAATATGTTCTCCCATGCAGTGGGCTTTCTTGTTGTTTTGTTGATGGTTTCTTTTGCTGTAAAAAAGCTTTTTATTTTGATGTAGTCCCATTTGTTAATTTTCTCTTTAGCTTCCATTGCCCTAGGGGCATTGTCAGTGAAGAAGTTCTTTTGGCATATGTCTGAGGTTTTGTTGCCTGTGGATTCCTCTAGTATTTTTATGGTTTCCCGTCTTATGTTTAAGTCCTGTATCCATTTTGAGTTTATTTTTATGTATGGTGTAAGTTGGTGATCTAGTTTCATTTTTTTGCATGTGTGTGTCCAATTTTCCCAACACCATTTATTGAAGAGACTGTCTTAACTCCATTGTATGTTCATGCCTCCTTTGTCAAATATTAATTGAGCATAGTGGTTTGGGTCGATATCTGGATTCTCTATTCTGTTCCATTGATCTATATGTCTGTTCTTGTGCCAGTACCAGGCTGTTTTGAGAACAGTGGCTTTGTAATACAGCTTGAAATCTGGTATTGAGATCCCTCCTACTTTATTCTTCTTTCTCAGGATTGCTGCGGCTATTCAGGGTCTTTTTTTATTCCAGATGAATTTTTGGAGAGTTCTTTCTAGGTCTGTGAAATATGCCGTTGGTATTTTGATGGGGAGTGCATTGAATCTGTAGATTGCTTTGGGTAGTATGGACATTTTAATTATGTTGATTCTACCAATCCATGAACATGGTATGTTCTTCCATCTGTTTACGTCTTCCTCTATCTCTTTTTTCAGTGTCCTGTAGTTTTCCGCGTATAGGTCTTTTACCTCCTTAGTTAAGTTTATTCCTAGGTATCTTAATTTTTTTGGTGCGATGGTAAATGGGATTGCTTTTTTAGTCTCTCTTTCTGTATGTTCACTATTGGTGTATAGAAATGCCATAGATTTCTTGGCGTTAATTTTGTATCCCGCTACATTGCCGAATTCCTTTATTAAGTCTATTAGTTTTTTGATGGAATCTTTTGGTTTTTTTATGTACAATGTCATGTCATCTGCAAATAAGGACAGCTTCACTTCTTCTTTTCCAATTTGGATGCCTTTTATTTCTTCTTCTGGCCTCACTGCGATAGCTAATACTTCCTGTACTATGTCAAACAGGAGTGGTGAGAGTGGGCATCCCTGTCTTGTTCCTGTTCTTAGGGGAAATGGTTTTAGTTTTTGCCCATTGAGTAAGATGTTTGCTGTGGGTTTATCATATATAGCTTTTATTATGTTGACGTATGATCCTTCTATTCTCACCTTGTTGAGAGTTTTTATCAAGAAAGGGTGTTGGATTTTGTCAAATGCTTTTTCTGCATCTATTGATATGACTATGTGATTTTTATCTCTCAATTTGTTTATGTGATGTATCACATTTATTGATTTGCGGATATTGTACCATCCTTGCATTCCTGGGATAAATCCTACTTGGTCATGATGTATGATCTTTCTGATGTATTGCTGGAGCCGATTTGCTAGGATTTTGTTGAGGATTTTGGCATCTATGTTCATGAGGGATATTGGTCTGTAATTCTCTTTCATTGTGTTGTCTTTATCTGGTTTTGGTATTAGGGTGATGCTGGCTTCATAGAAGGAGCTTGGAAGTGTTCCTTCCTCTTGAATTTTTTGGAATAGTCTGAGGAGGATAGGTTTTAGTTCTTCCTTGAAAGTTTGGTAAAACTCTCTTGTGAAGCTGTCTGGCCCCGGGCTTTTGTTTGCCAGAAGCTTTTTGATGACTGCTTCAATTTCTTCCATAGTTACTGGCCTGTTGAGCTGTTTAGATTCTTCCTGATTGAGTTTTGGAAGGTTGTATTTTTCTAGGAATATGTCCATTTCCTCCAGGTTGTCCAGTTTGTTGGAATAGAGTTGTTGGTAGTATTTTGTAACAATCCTTTGTATTTCGTCGGGGTCTGTTGTTATTTCACCTCTTTCATTTCTGATTTTGTTTATTTGGGTTCTCTCTCTTTGCTTCTTGTTGAGCCTGACTAGAGGTTCATCAATCTTGTTTATCCTTTCAAAGAACCAGCTCTTGGTTTTGTTGATCTTTTGTATTGTTTCTTTGGTGTCTATGTCGTTTATCTCCGCTCTGATCTTTATTATTCTTATTTTTTAAAAAATATATTTTATTGATTTTTTACAGAGAGCAAGGGAGAGGGATAGAGAGCTAGAAACATGGATCAGCTGCCTCATGCACACCCCCTACTGGGGATGTGCCCGCAACCAAGGTACATGCCCTTGACCGGAGTCAAACCTGGGACCTTTCAGTCCACGGGCTGACGCTCTATCCACTGAGCCAAACTGGTTTTGGCCATTTTAAGTTATTCTTGATAGTTACTTATTTGTCACCATTTTTATTCTTTACCCCTGTGTTCCTTCTTCACTTCCTATTTATTATTTTTTACAGCAGACCCTTTAGCATTTCTTGCATTGTTGGTTTGGTGGTGATAAATTCCTTTAGTCCTTTTTTGTCTGTGAAGTTCCTGATTTCACCTTCAATTTTGATTGATAGCTTTGCTGGGTACAGTATTATTGGACTGAGACCCTTCCTTTGCATGACTTTGTATATTTCATTCCATTCCCTTCTGGCCTGATGAGTTTCTGTTGAGAAATCAGTTGCTAGTCTGATGGAGGTTCCTTTGTATGTAACTTTCTGTCTCTCTCTGGACGCTTTCAAGATTCTTACTTTGTCATTGGTGTTTGCCAATTTAATTATAATGTGCCTTGGCTTCGGTCTTTTGGAGTTCATTTTGCTTGGGACTCTGTGAGCTTCTTGGATTTGTGTGTTTTTTTTTTCTTCCCTATATCAGGGAAGTTTTCTGTCATTATTTCTTCAAACAGGTTTTCTATTCCTTGCTCAGTTTCCTCTTCTTCTGGAAGTCCTATTATTCAGATGTTGTTTTGTTTTGTGTTGTCCCAAAGTTCCCTTAGGCTCTCCTCCTGCTTTTTAATTTTTTTTCTAGAAGCTGCTCTACTTGGGAATTTTTTTTCCGCCTTGTCTTCCAGCTCCCTGATGCGGTCCTCTGCTTCTTCTAATCTACTCTTGATGCTTTCTATTGAGTTCTTTACAGTAGCGATGTCATTTTTCATTTCCTCTTGGTTCTTACTCATATTGTTGAATTTGTCTTCCATTCTTTTCAGCCACCTTATGACCATTTCTTTGAATTCTTTCTCTTATAGGTTGCTTGCCTCTATTTCGTTTACTTCCTTTTCTGGTGATGCCTGCTTTTCTTTCATTTGGTGGCTGTTTGTTTTTCTCCCCATGGTCTCTATTCTCTGGATGTCTGGTTATGTAGTTCTCTGTCTCCTTATCCCAGGCGAAATCTGACCCTTTCGTGGTGGCGTGCAGAGCTCCCCCGTATCCGCATGTTTGCGCCAATTGAAGACTGGTTCTCTGGGGCTTGCAGCTGTTCGGTGGCTGCCGCAGCTGTAGATTTGTAGGCTTCCAATAAGATCCACTCTCTCATTCACGATGGTGTGGTTTCCCCGTCTGAGCCCGTAGCCCTGGGAGGGGACCCAGCAGCAGTGGGGGCTGCCCGGTCAGGGGAATCCCATCCAGCAGTGCCCCCTTTCTCCTGGAATCTAGTTGTCCCTTTACTTGCCAACAAACACTCCCCGTGCGACACTCAGCTGCTCTTTCTTTCCGCTCCGGGACAAGGCTCGGAACACGTCTGTCTATTTTCTGAGTCAGCAGTGAATGCTTTAATTAGAAGTCAAATACTTATAAAGAGATGACAGTTCATATTAGTTCATAGTTCATTTTTAGGAATGTAGAGAAGGTAATTACTATGGGAAAGTTATCAGCTGAAGCTTGTATTTTGGGGGAAAGTGTGAAAGGTATTAAAATGTCTGATTCCAAAGTAAAGTTAACAGATTTGGTCAACTCTGATCACTTAAACTAATATAACTTTTCTGTGTAATAAATTTATGTATAACTGTTCAGAAATTAAAAACACACATTTCAGATGTGTCACCAAGATATGTTACTGGATATTTCTTTAAGACCTATCAGAGTTTCCTTCCCTATTGAAAAACTGGGTTCTGGGTGCCTAGACAAAAACAACATTGTACAGGTCTAGAAGACAGGGCATTAGGCTTCAGTATTTCTTTTGTAGTCCACTGACTTTTTCTTTCTTGACAAGCATGTTGTGAAGATTAAGAACAGAAATGAAGGGTGCTATTGTATTTGTATGGTTTCATTTATAAATCACAGTACATAACACAAAACCTTTTTTAAGTGGGCTCTCTATGTAGTAGGTGTGTGTGAATAGGGTTTTCTGAGTTTCGGGAATATCTATAATAATAGCGTAATATACTAATTAGGCTGGACAGCCAAATGACCTTCTGGATGTCATTCCGAACCTCCTTCCAAACAAAGCCATGGCAGCAGGGGTCGAGGCAGAGGCAGTTAGGGGCGATCAGGCAGGCAGATGAGCAGTTAGGGGCAATCAGGTAGGCAGGCGAGCGGTTAGGGGCAATCAGGCAGGCAGGCAAGTGGTGAGGGGTGATCAGGCTGACAGGTGAGTTGTTAGGGGCAATCAGGCAGGCATGCAGAGTGATGAGGGTTTATCAGGTAGGCAGGCGAGTGGTTAGGGGTAATCAGGCAGGCAGGCGAGTGGTTAGGGGTGATCAGGCATGTAGGCAGAGGTGGTTAGGGGTGATCAGGCAGGCAGGTGAGTGGTTATGGGTGATCAAACAGGCAAGCATAGGCAGTTAGGGGCAATCAGGCAGGCAGGTGAGCAGTTAGGGGCATCAGGCAGGCAGGCAGAGTGATTAGGGGTGATCAGGTAGGCAGGCAGAGTGGTTAGGGGTGATCAGGCAGGCAGGCAGGCAGGCCAGCAGTTAGGAGCCAGCAGTCCTGGATCGCCTGAGGGATGTCTGACTGCCGGTGTAGGCCCAATTGCAGATTGGGCCTACACCGGCCGTCGGGCGTCCCTGAAGGGGTCCCGGATTGCGAGAGGGTGCAGGCAGGCTGAGGGATGAATTTTGTGCACTGGGCCTCTAGTTTATATATATAAAGAATACTAGAGGCTCAGTGCACGAATTCGTGCATGGGTGGGGTCCCTAAGGGTGGCCTGCAGAGATTGGGCCCCAGCTCACACCCCTAGCCTCACAGCCCCAGCTTGTGCTCCCATCCCTGCAGCCCTGTCACCCCACCTGGCACCCTGCCTTGGCTTGGTGCCACCCCCTTACCTGCTCCACCATCCTGCCTGCAGGATGATTGGCCAGGGCCAGTCCCCCCACCTGGCTCCCTCAACACCTGGGAGCGGGGCAGTGGCCCTGCCCCCTGGCCCCATTGCTGGTCACTGTCTGAGGGGCGATCAGTGGGGCGATTGGGCCTGCGCTCACCCCACCATGGCCTGGTGGCACCCGCTCACCTGATCCACCATCCCAACACTGTCCTGCTCTAGTTGGGGCCCATTGGGGCTGTCAGCGCCTCCACTACCACCTGCTGCCAGCGCCGTATCGCCCACACCTGCCATGTTCCACGATGCCCCCTGGTGGTCAGTGCATGTCATTGCGAGTGGTCGAACTCACAGTTTAAAGACTGCCCGAGGGGACAATTTACATATTAGGCTTTTATTATATAGGATAGACCTATATTCTTGCTATTGCTCAATTATGGTCCATATTTTAGAGAATAAAAGTAACTGAACAGGACAACAGTTCATCCCTCTTGGCACACAGCAGAGCCAAACACCAAATACCCAGTTTTGCAGTGGAGAAAATACAGTCACTTTTTCCCCCCAGAACGCTAAATAAGAAAAATGGAAAGCTGTATTACTTAATACCAGAACTTCCAAATGACTTATCCTTTAGGGCTTTTAAGGGAAAAAGTCATGAGTAAGGGGTTCAGGGTCATGGGCTGTGTTGATTGGTCAATTTCTATGCAAGCTTCAGTTATCTAATTTATTCAGCTCCTAGTGGCATCCTGCCCTGATCTAGTTAACTATGTCTGTAGTTGAATAGAAAGAGAGTTAGGTAAAACATCTTGGCTTTGTGAGTCAGTTACATTATCTTAAGAACAGAAAGAAAAGAACAAGGCTATATATTTCATGCTTACCAGGCTATATTCTTCTGTCATCTTAAGCAGAGAATACCTTCTTAAACTTGTTTTACAGTCAGGTCTGCAGCATCTAAGACATTACTACATTCTAGTGCAACTATGACTCTTGAGAAGGACTAATTTAATCATTTTAACTAAAAGCTATATTCATTTTTTAAAATAAAACTTTATTGTTCAGATTATTACAGATGTTCCTCTTTTTTCCCCCCATAGCTCCCCTACACCTGATTCCCCCCCACCCCATGCCCTCCCCCCCGCCACTGTCCTCATCCATAGGTGTAAGATTTTTATCCAATCTCTTCCCACACCCCTCATGCCCCCTTCCCCACAAGAATTGTCAGTCCACTACCTTTCTATGCCCCCAATTCTATTATATTCACCAGTTTATTCTGTTCATCAGATTTTTTATTTACTTGATTTTTAGATTCACTTGTTGATAGATATGTATTTGTTGTCACTTTTTTGTTCATAATTTTTATCTTTACCTTTTTCTTCTTCCTCCTCTTCTTAAAGAATACCCTCCAGCATTTCATATAATACTGGATTGGCCGTGATGAACTCCTTTAGCTTTTTCTTGTCTGTGAAGCTCTTTATCTGCCCTTCAATTCTGAATGATAGCTTTGCTGGGTAGAGTAATCTTGGTTGTAGGTTCTTGCTATTCATTACTTTGACTATTTCTTGCCACTCCCGTCTGGCCTGCATAGTTTCTGTTGAGAAATCAGCTGACAGTCGTATGGGTACTCCCTTATAGGTAACTAACTGCTTTTCTCTTGCTGCTTTCAAGAATCTCTCTTTGCCTTTGCCCTTGGCATTTTAATTATGATGTGTCTTGGTGTGGTCCTCTTTGGATTCCTTTTGTTCGGGGTTCTCTGCGCTTCCTGGACTCGTAAGTCTATTTCTTTCACCAGGTAGGGAAAATTTTCTGTCATTATTTCTTCTAATAGGTTTTCAATATCTTGCTCTCTCTCTTCTTCTGGCACTCCCATAATTTGGATGTTGGTATGTTTGAAGTTGTCCCAGAGGCTCCTTACACTATCTTCATTTTTTTGGATTCTTTTTTCTTTTTGTTTTTCTGGATGGGTATTTTTTGCCTCCTCATATTTCAAATCTTTCGTTTGATTCATGGGGTCCTCTAGTCTATTATTGGATTTCTGTATATTATTCTTTATTTCAGACAGTGTATGCTTAATTTCTGAGTGGTCCTGTTCCATTTTTTTTGGCATTCTCATTAAGATCCTTGAAGGTCTCACTAAGTTCCTCAGAGGTCTCACTAAGTTTCTCAGCGGTTTCTAGAAGATTCTTGAGTAACTTTATAACTGTGGTTTTGAACTTTATATCCTGTAGTTTGCTTTCTTCCATTTCTTTCATTTGTGACCTGTTTGTTTGTCTCCACAATTTGGCTGCTTCCCTGTATTAATGGAGTGGCTTTGTGTCGTAGGTGAGCTATAGGGCCCAGTGGCTCAGACTCCCCAATCACCTGAGGTAGACACTGTTGTTGCACCCCTTTGTGGGCTGGGTGCACAGTCTTGTTGTAGTTAAGCCTTGATTGCTGTTGGTACCTGGGAGGAATTGACCTCCAGGCCAATTGGCTGTGAGGATCAGCTGTGTCTATAATGGAAGAACTGCTGTGCTGGAGACACCCTTATGGGGCAGGACTTGCTTCAGTGGGGCTTTGGTGCTCGCTGAATCTGCCTCCTGAGTGCATCACTTATGTATGTGAGGAGTTGAAATCTGGTGTCGTCTCACACTGACCTCTAGGTACACTGGTTCCTGGATCTCCAAGGAGGTGCAAGTCAGCTACTGTCTGAGGCCACCCAGCAGGAGCTACAACGAGATCTGCAGATTTCTCCTCTTTGCTTGGGGTTTGGAAGTTTTGGAGCTGTCTGACCCAGCTGGAATTTGTTAGGTTAAGTTGCGAAAGAGCAGGCTATTCATATGCAAAAGCCGCTGCGCACAGTTTGGGTGGGTTTGTAAATTGGGTGGGGCAGGGTCTCAGGGAATCACTAGGGCGTGGCAAACAGCAATGGCTGCCAGTCAGCCATCTCTTCATCTCCGCGTTTCCACATCCCACATCCCGCACCCCAGCGCAGTAAATAATGATTCCTTCACGCACCTCTGTGAGAGAGCCACCCTCACTTTCCGACCCGATGCCAGACAGTCCAGTTTCTCCCCGTAGGAGTCTGGGTCCCCAGAGTCTTGCCAGAAACTGGAGCTTAGAGCAGTAGGGAGCTTGTGTCTCCCTTCCAATTGAAAAAAAAAAAACACAGCGTACCCAGTCACCAGCCCGATTCGCGCGCACCACCGTACCTCTGCTTTTCTGAGCTTCTGGGCTTCCTACACAGTCTCAGTGAGCTTCTTTCTTTCCTTCTAGTTGTAGAACTTCTACTCTTCCAGCTTTCCCATGGTTCTGGGTGATAGTCGTTTTGTCTTTTAGTTGTAGTTTTGGTGTGGTTGTGAGAGGCAGCATGTACAGGTGTATATCTTATGCCACCATCTTGGTTGCCCTAAAAGCTATATTCTAATATATCTAATCTGTTATGATTTCCTGTTACATTAATATCCATAATGTGATAGAGCTCTGTTATTCTAATAAACCCAATGCCATTTGTATCGGGAATATTTCATTAATTTTTCATGTCAGAGAAAGTGAATACAAGAAAAATTGCATATGTAAACATATATTATCTTAGTATACCATTAATGCGCATATGCATTTGAAAAAAGTCATGATTGATGGTATACTGAGATAATATATGTTTGCATATGCCATTTTGATGCTGTGTTAGGGAACGTTTTAGGTATGCTATGTATAGGCAGATGAAGATTTTTAAATACATAAACTGCATCTCAGTCTGTTCAGTTAAGTCATTTAACTTGTATGGGAGAAGGAGAAATAATACTTGATTTTTATGTACTGGAAAAAATTGTCAGCCTTGTAACATTTTCTTTTTTGACTGGTTAACAGCTTGTGGGTAGGTGCAGTCTGGTATTATTATTACTTGGATACCTCAGGATATGCAAGGATTGACCAGAAAAAAAAATGTACAGGAAAATGTCAGAAAGTCAAGGGAACAAATTATTTGATTGAAAATAGGCAAAAGGAACAAATTGTCAATAATTTGAGAAAGAGATCTTAGAAGTTCGGTTATGCATTGTTGAAAGCAATGGCAAATAATTAACAATTTGAGAGAGAGATCTTAGAAATTCGGTTATGCATTCTTGAAAGCAATGGCAAAAGTATAGGATTTATTTGTTTGTACCATTCTCATTCCAAAAAGTATTAGAGATAAAGTAGATAGGTTATTTATGTTGGTAATATGGCAAGGTGGATGGAAGGTGAAAACCTGATTTTTGTAACTACAAAGTTTTTCTCTTATGTGGGTTTGCTTCCATCTTGTTCATCTGATTGAATAACATATTTGGGCAGCTCAGTGGGCAACTACATAATCTTTCCAATTCCTAACTCTAATGTTGATATCAAATAAAGTATTCTCAATTATACTTATCAAATCACTCCATTTAAGCTCCTGTATCCTAGTGAAAAAATAACTTGCCTTAATAATGTCTGTACATGTAAAATTTTAAGCTTTTATTATGTAACTAGTGGCCCAAATAAAAGGCCAGGGTCCCTATGCCTAGCCTGTGATCAGGGCCATCTTCCACCCTCTCGCCAGAACCCGGTTCCCCGTGGTTCCCTGTTCACCATCCATCGATCAGAGCCTGCAGGCTGGGGGGAGGGACCAAGAGGTCTGCCTTCTGCCTGCTTGCCAGTCTCAAGTCCCACCCCATCGCTGACACCCACCCTGGTTCCGTGTGGTTCCCCATTTGCCATCCAGTGATCGGAGCCTGTGGATTGGGGTGAGGGATCAAGAGGTCTGCCTTCTGCCGGCTCACCAGTCCCACCCTGCCACCACCCACTGCAGTTCCCCATGGTTCCCTATTGGCCATCCAGCAATCAGAGCCTGCGGGCTGCAGGGAGGGACCGAGAGGTGGTCAATTCACCTCTTAGCAACTGGTTGATTGGTCATTCTTGTCATTATGCCGTTATGGTTGCTTGCCTTTTATTATATAGGATAGGTCATAATATCAGTGTTATTATATGTAATGAGTAATATTTTACTTTAAAGCTCTAATCTTGACTAAAACTTGTACTATTTTTTTTTTTTTAGGACAGCGAGTAGAGGGGACTTCATGTTTTCTGCAGATCGTTTGGTAGGTGGAAGCTTTCCATTTTGATTTCATTGTTGTTCCTAATGATATAACCATAGTAGGCCAAAAGGTTTTTTTTTAATTATTTACAGCAATCTGGGGGTGAAAGAGATTGTACCAGTTAACCATCATCTTGCTAGACTTCTGAAGTATTGTTTTTACTGTTGCATTAAAACTGTGTCTCAATCCCTTTCACCTCAAGGCATTTTCCATAAACTCATTTTCTGTAGCTCTCAGGTACTCCTACCTTTATCTTGGTAACCTTCTCATAAATAACCCTTAAATGCCTCATCTTAGAGCAGTAAAGTGAAGTACATTAAAAGAAAATCAAATATGTAAGGAGACCTAGTAGTTAGTTACCCTGTGATAGCCATCTAATGCAAAAAAATTAATAACTGTTGTAGTTTACATGGGAGGAATTTATTTAGCCTCTTCTTTTCTATACTATCCTCGCATATGAAATATTAAGTTGGACTATCTACGATTTCCTCAGGGACTTTCAGTTAAGGGTTGACCAAGCTCAATTCTGTTTAGCTAGTGTGATGTGAGAGGATCTCAAACCAGATTGTGTTGTCTTCAGGGTAAATACTGCGTTTCCTTCTTGTGTTTATATCTAAGTGTTCTCAGTGATTACAATGAGGTTGACACATTTTCTGCTGTGGTTATTAATATTCAACCATTCCTGAAGTATATATTGAACTCCTGTAATTCAGGCACTGTGCAAGGCTGTGTTGCTGGGGGAGGAGATACAGTAGTAAAGAATACAAGGCTTCTCTCCAGCTAGTCTTCAGTTGGTTATTCAGGGTGATTTTTCTATATTTTAGTTGTAATTCCAGTTTGGTCCTGAGGGAAGGTCAGTGTAGCTTCCACTTAATTCTCCACCATCCTGGAATCTCCCAGCAGTAAAGAACACAGACACATGGTCCCTGCTCTCATAGAGTTTGCAATCTAAATATTATTATCAGTATTTCATTTGGGAAAGAGAAAAAAATGTTTTATTAATTTTCATTTACATTTTTTCCTAGGAAAATCTTTATTTCAAAAAAATGTAGACAACTATTCTACTTTAGGCTTTAAAGATTCTTAGTTCAGAGGCAACTTCTGTTTACAATTATTTGAGTTTGTAAGGGCAGTAACAACCCTTGGATTTCATCAAGATAAATGTAATTGACATTTCTGGAGTGACAGGTCATTATGTCATTATGCTTTTATCAAACTAAAGGAACAGGTCCAAGGAGGAAGCAACTTGTGTCAATGGCTGCTGTGGGGAAAACGGAGGTCCTGGTATTCATTGGTAGAAAATGCTTCCTCTTTCCTTTCTTTGGTTCCTTCCGTCTTTCCTTCCTCTTTCCTTCCTTTCTTCTCCCTCCCTCCCTCCCTCCCTTCTTTCCTTTTTTTCTTTCTTATTTCCTTATGTCCTTTTTCTACAGAAAATAAGAGTTAAGTTTGTGGTTATTATAAAACACTTACCAGGAGACATATGAAAACATACTCAAAGTCACTAATCATCCAAGAGATGCAAATCCAAACGACAGTGAGGTACCATCTCACACCTGTCAGAATGATTATCATCAACAAATCAACAAAGGATAAGTGCTGGAGAGGATGCGGAGAAAAAGGAACCCTCATACACTGCTGGTGGGAATGCAGACTGGTCCAGCCACTGTGGTGTTTCCACAAAAACTAAAAATGGAACTCCCATTTGACCCATTAATCCCACTTCTAGGAATATATCCCAAGAAAACAGAAACACCAATCAGAAAGGATATATGTACCCCCATGTTCATAGCAGCACAATTTACAATAGCTAAGATTTGGAAACAGCCTAAGTGCCCATCAGCAGATGAGTGGATTAGAAAACTGTGGTACATCTACACAATGGAATACTAAGCTGCTATAAAAAAGAAGGAATTCTTACCATTTGCAACAGCATGGGTGGAACTGGAGAGCATTATGCTAAGCGAAATAAGCCAGTCATAGAAAGATAAATATCACATGATCTCACTCATTTGTGGAATATAAAGAACATCATAAACTGATGAACAAAAATAGATCCAGAGACATAGAAGCATCGAACTGATCATCCAACCTCTGAGGGAAGGGGAGGTGAGATATCAACCAAAGGACTTGTATGCATGCATATAAGCATAACTCATAGACACAGACACTATGGGGTGAGGGCATGTTCTGGGGGGAGGGGGAGGCTGGGGGAAGGTCAATGAAGGAAAAAGGAGACATTTGTAATACTTTAAACAATAAAAAATATTTAGCTGAAAGAGCAGGCATTATATCTTAATCAAATGAGATAATAAGGACCAAGGGCATAACTCACCTGAATGGATGATAATTCGGGCCTTTCTGTTCTCTGCAGATGGTTGTGTAGGTTCTCATATTGGGAGGTGTGGGGTAGAGCGTTAGTGTGGTTGTAATAAGGAATGAAGCTGTTTAGGTTTATAGTGTTGAAGATTTCTAGTAAACTGTCTCTTCTAGGACAAGGATCCCATTATAGTTTACATTAATTATATCCTGAATTTATCAGGATTGGCTTCCCTGGCGCTCAGATCTTAACCCTACCAGACCGCTGTACTGATTTTTTGGTAATTTCCGAATCTGCCGCTATACTGCTGTACCTAATTTTTGGTACTTTGCCTAGTACATGAAAAAAATGCGTCACAAACTAAAAATAACCAACCAATCATGGTCAAACCTCATGGTTAGCCATTGCAAATGTCTGCCCCCATGTGTTTGAATTGCTCAGGAGCCCAGGTATAGGGGACAGTTAGGTTCAGGGCCTCAGGCCTGGTAGGGTTAAGTTCTTTATGTTTTAGTCACCATTCTTCTGGTTTTATGTTCTTTTATAAGGCTTGGACACATGAATTTCTATCCCAGAGTTGCAGGAAAGGTAAGACTCTTTAGAGGAATGTTACTAGGAAGAGATCTAGGCTCTTTAAAGAAAAGGATCCTATTCTACCCTTACAATCTACACTAATAAAAGAGAAAGATGCAAATTGACCATACCTTCATGATGCCCGCCAGCCAATCAGGAGTGAGTATGCAAATTAACCTCATTGCCTCCGCCTCCGTGGAGACTGACAGCAGGGTACAAAGAGGCCTGCTTGGCCATCGCCATGGCGACCTGGGAGCAGGCAAGTGCAGCTGTAGGCAGCACCCAGTATGGCCTCAGAGACCCGGGAGCAGTGAAGCGCAGCCTGTAGGCAGCACCCAGCATGGCCTGCTTGGCTGTTGCCACGGATACCCGGGAGCAGGCAAGCCCGGCCTGCAAGTAGATCCCAGCATGGCTTCAGAGACCCGGGAGCAGTGAAGCGCAGCCCACAGGCAGTACCCAGCATGGCCTACTTGGTTGTTGCCACAGCGACCCAGGAGCAGGCAAATGGGGCTCGCAGGCAGCTCCCAGCATGGCCTGCTTGGCCGTCGCTGCGGTGTGGAGCAGGCAGGCCCCACAGAGAGCAGAGAACCACAGGGAGCGGGCCTAAGCCATCAGTAGGACATTCCCTGAGGGCTCCCAGATTGGAGAGGGTGCAGGTCAGGCTGAGGGACACACACCCCCGTGCACAAATTTCATGCACCGGGCCCCTAGTCTACCTATATAAAAGGCTAATATGCTAAGTGTCCTTTCCACCTTCTGACTGGTCGCTATGACATGCACTAATCACTAAGTGGCAGATGTTCAACAGAGGAGCTGCCCTGGTGCTCACTTGCCATTTACAGAGAAATTGCAGTGCGGACCTGGCTGACAAAGTAACACTCAGCTTCCCCCAAGTGGGGCTCAGGCCCTGCCACCACCCCAGAGCAACAACCCACCAAATTGCAGCCAAAGCTGCTGCCGAGACCCCATGGCCAACCCAGAAACGGTAGCTGTGGGTGGCGGGTAATGACATCACATAGCAATACCCGGCTTCCTCTCCCTAGCGACTAGCCCCCTTGCAGTTTCTCCAGCCCAGCAACATGACTTGCTTTATAGCCAAGTGCAAACACTTGACACTGTAACCAAATGTTTGTGAAGCGTTTTCCTGTGCCTAATCTCACTTGATCCTCACAGAAGTCCTGGAGTAGATAGATAGGAGACTCGATGGAATCATATTTCCTAAATAGAGATTTAGAAAGCTTAGAAACTTGACCTGATTGAAAAGAAATAAGAAATGGTGAGAGACTGTACCATCTTAAATGGGAGAGTGGCTGTGATCAGAAGTCTAGCCTTACCTTCAATCGGAAAGAATCAGATACCTCCTGGGACCCTAAAACCACAACACCCAGGGACCAGCTGCGAACCCACAAACACTGGGTCTCAAGCAGCACAAATATGTGGACTCAGACGAGCTCTGCACCTTCTCATGGAAAGGTCAGATTGCACCCAGTGAAAGGTGAGGTCTGCAATCCCGGCTGAAGAGAGAAACGCATGCAGTGGGTTCTGGATGTCCAGAGGAAGTCTGTGCCCCACAAAATCCATGGACGTTGGGGCCAGCATAGTCCGTGGATGTGGAAGGGGGTCCACAGGGCTGCTGACAGAAGGGAACTCTAGAAATCAACCCATATCTGGGCTAGATATAAAAAGGCAGCCTGAAGCTTTACCAGCAAACCGGCTGCACTGTGCCAGGGGAAAAAAAAAAAACGTGCACCAAGACGTGAGCAGTGTTGCACGCAGTGCCAGGGCGAAAAAGTCGTGAGTTTGCACACTTACTCTGGCTCTTTTTTCTCTTTAAATCCTTGCTTTTGATTACTAAGCCCAGTACATAGGATCACCCAATTAAAAATACTCCCAGTGACTGCAGGGGAAAGTTGTTTTTGTGGAACCTGGGAACCAGATCGGGGAGAAACAATCAGAAAACCAGCTCTGGGGCAGTCCATACCCCCAAACCAGTATTAAGTGCAGCAGGGAAAACAAAGTCTAAATACTGGGTAGAGAGGACTTATAGCCCTGGATCTCAATACAGAAACACTCTGACCCAGGGGTTGAATAAAAAATTGACTATTGTGTAAATATAACCACAAGCAAGCTGAAAAACAAAGAAATACTGCCTGCTTGAAAACAGGATTGTGTCTTATGACAGAGAGGAGCTGTGGAACGCAGGGAACTTCAATACTATCCTGATTAACTGACAGGAAACAGGCATGCCAAACAGAACAGTAGAGGAAGTGAATTACCTTCACTACTCCACATTTTAATTTTTTTTCTTTTATTTAAGAAACTAAACTTTTTTTTACTCAGTTGATTTTACATTCTTAGTTATTATATTTTTATTTTTAATCAGTATTATTACTACTATTATCTTAATTTTTTTTAAGTTTCATTTTATTTTCTCTCTATTTGATTTTGGGTTTAGTGTTCTACATTCTATTTTCATTTATCCTTTAGCATCATTTTACTCTATCTCAACTTTACCTTTATGCCAACACTCTCTTCTTCACTTTCCCCCTTTTGTTGTTCTGTTTTGCTTACCCTATTCATGCTTTAGATTTTCCCTATTCCTTCTTTTTACCCCTTGTGAAAAATTCATACTACTTATAGATCTAATTTCCAATCCCCTGCTCCAAATCCATACACACTTCAGTCTCCTCTTCACTGTCCACATTTTTTTCTCTCTTACCTTTTTTTGTTTTTTGTTTTTTTATTTATGTTTTTTGTTTTATTTTGTTTTGCCCTTCTTTCTCTCTGTCCTATTGTTGTTTTTAGTTTGATTGTTAATTAGATTGGTGTTTTTGTTTATTGGTTTGTGTAATTTTTTCTCTATTTTTTTGCTTCTGTTTTTTTCCTCTCCTCTCTAGTTACTGGTTGTTGTTTGTAGTTTGCATTCATATCTGAGTATTAGTTGTTTGCATTTTTTTGGATTAGTTGTTGTTTTATTGGAGTTTCCTCCCCATATAAATAGTTCTTTCCCACTTCTTTTATATTCACTTTCTTTTCTCTCTTACTTCTTTTCCTTTTCTCAATATCAATATTGCACTCTTTTTTTTATCCCCAAATTCTCTTTTCTCTGGTGGTCACCTTTATTTGGGATTATTAGTATTGTGAATACATTTGTGTCCAGTACCTTGTGCGTTGTGCCTTGTTGTGTTGTATTTTGTGTCTTTAAGTCAATGCAGGAGAGAGAAAGCTACGTAACTAGTCACCCTGAGAGGAGAGATCATGGGGAGACAAAGAAACAGCTCTCACATGAAAGAAAGGAGGCATCACCAGAAAAGGAAGTAAATGAAATGCAGGCAAGAAACATGTCAGAGAAAGAATTCCGAGAAATCGTCATAAGGTCACTGAAAAGGTTGGAAGACAAATTCAACAATATGTGTAAGAACCATGTGGAAATGAAGAAGAACAAAGAAGAAATGAAAAATGAAATCACTGCAATACAGAACTCAATAGAAAGCATCAACATAGATGAGAAGAAGCAGAGGACTTCATCAGTGAGCTAGAAGACAAGGTAGGAAAAAATACTGAAGCAGAACAGCATCTAGAAAAAGAAAAAAAACGTGAGGAGAGCCTAAGGGAACTTTGGGAAAACTGGAAATGAAACAACATCTGCATAATAGGGGTGCCACAAAGAGAGGAAACTGAGCAAGGAATAGAAAAGCTGTTTCAATAAATAATGACAGAAAACTTCCCTGATATAGGGAAGAAAAAAAACTCACACAAGTCCAAGAAGCTCATAGAGTCCCAAACAAAATGAACCCCAAAAGACTGATGCCAAGGCACATTATAATTAAATTGGCAAACACCAACGACAAAGTAAGAATCTTAAAAGCTCCCAGAGAGAGACAGAAAGTTAACTACAAAGGATCCCCCATCAGACTAGCGACTGATTTCTCAACAGAAACACATCAGGCAAGAAGGGAATGGAATGAAATATACAAAGTCATGCAAAAGAAGGGTCTGATTCCATGAATACTGTACCCAGCAAGGCTATCAATCAAAATTGAGGGTGAAACCAGGAGCTTCACAGACAAAAAAGGACTAAGGTAGTTTATCACCACCAAAACAACAATGCAAGAAATGCTAAAGGGTCTGCTATAAAAAGAAGAAACATAGGAAGCAAAGAAGGAACACAGGCGTAAAGAATAAAAATGGTGACAAACAAGTACCTATCAATAATAAATTTAAATGTAAATGGATTAAATGCCCCAATCAAAAGACATAGGGTAACTGAGTGGATAAGAAAACATGACCCATATATCTGTGGTCTACATGAAACCCACCTCATAAAAAAAGACTCACACAGACTGATCATGAAGGGATGGAAATAGGTTTTTCAGCTGAATGGAAATGAGAAAAAAGCTGGGGTAAAAATACTTATATCTGACAAATTAGATCTTAAAGTGAAGGACATAACAAGAGATAAGGAAGGCCACTTCATAATACTAAAGCGAGCAATCCAACAAGAAGATATAACTCTGGTAAACATATATGCACCCAATACAGGAGCACCCAAATACATAAAAAAAACAACTGGAGGATATCAAAGGAGAGAATGACAGCAAGAGAGTCATAGTAGGGGACTTTAATACCCCACTAACACCACTGGACAAATCCTCTAAACAAAAAATCAACAAATAAATATCAATCCTAAATGGCACCCTAGATCAGAGGGAATTAATTGACATCTTCAGAACATTTCACCCCAAGCCACAGAATATATATTATTCTCAAGGGCACATAGGTCACTTTCAAAGATAGAACATATATTGGGACACAGGCAGAGTCTCTTCAAATTCAAGAAGATATAAATCATATTAAGCAACTTCTCAGATCACAATGGCATAAAACAAGAAATTAACTACAGTAAAAAACCCCAATCACATGGAGACTAAATAGCATGGTATTAAACAATGAATGGGTTACCAGAGAGAACAAAGAAGAAATAAAAAGCATCATGGCAACAAATGACAATGAAAACACAACAATCCAAAATTTGTATACCACAATGAAAGCAATCTTGAGAGGGAAGTTCATAGGTCTACAAGCCTACCTCAAAAAACAAGAAACAATGGTAGTAAATTATCTAACCCTACAACTCAAAGACTTAGAAAGAGCAACAAGAAAAGCCCAGTGTAAGCAGAAGGAAGGAAATAATAAAGATCAGAGTGGAGATAAATGACATAGAGACCCCCCCCCCCAAAAAAAAAGAAAATATCAACAAAACCAAGAGCTGGTACTTTGAAAGGATCAACAAGATTGACCAACCTCTAGAAAGCTCACCAAGAAGCAAATAGAGAGGACCCAAACAAACAAAATTAGAAATGAAAGAGGTGAAGTAACAATCGATAACACTGAAATACGAATGATTATGAAAAAATACTATGAACAAATCTATTCCCCAAAAAATAGACAACCTAGATGAAATGGACCTATTCTTATAAAAAACAAAAACAAGCTCCCAAAACTCAATCAACAAGAATAAAAAAACCTGAATCGGACGATAACAAAAGAAATTGAAACAGGGAACAAAAATCTTCCAGCAAACAAAAGACCTGGTCCAGATGGCTTTACAGGTTGTCTTCTACCAAGCATTCAAATAAGAACCGAAACCTATCCTCTTCAGACTATTCAAAAAAATTCAAAAGGAAGGTACACTTCCAAACTCTTTCTATGAAGCAAGCATTACCCTAATTCCAAAAACAGACAAAGACATTACAAGAAAAGGGAACTACAGGCCGATATCCTTGATGAACATAGGTGGTAAAATTCTCAACAAAATTCTAACAAATCGGATTGAACAATACATTAGAAAGATTATACCTCATGACCAAGTGGGATTTATTCGGGGATGCAAGGATGGTATCATATCTGGAAATCAATAAATGTGATATATCACAGAAACAAATTGAGAGACAAAAATCACATAATCATATCAATTTATGTAGAAAAAGCATTTGACAAAATCCAACACCTTTTCTTGATAAAAACTCTCAGCAAAGTGGAAATAGAGGGATCATACCTCAACATGATAAATGCCCTATATGACAAACCTCCAACCAACATCATACTCAATGGGCAAAGTCTAAACCCATTTCCCCTTAGAACAGGTACAAGACAAGGATGCCCACTTTCACCACTTCTGTTTGACATAGTACTAGAAGTACTAGCCATCGCGACCAGACAAGAAGAAGAAATAAAAGGCATCCAAATTGGAAAAGAAGTAAAACTGTCCTTATTCGCAGATGACATGATACTATACATAGAAAACCCCAAAGACTCCATCAAAAAACTACTAAACCTAACAAATGAATTTGCTAATGTGGCAAGGTACAAAATTAACTCCCAGAAATCTATGGCCCTTTTACACACCAATGAAGTCAAAGAAAGAGAAATTTTAAAAAATCCCATTTACCATTGCACCAAAAAATTAAGATACTTAGGAATAAACTTAACTATGGACGTAAAAGAACTATACTTGGAAAACTACAGGTCTTGAAAAGGGTAGCAGAAGACATAAACAAATGGAAGAACATACCATGTTCATGGATTGGTAGAATCAACTTGGTTAAAATGTCCATACTAATGAAAGTGATCTATAGGTTCAATGCAATAACCTATTAAAATACAAATGGGTTATTTCAAAGATCTAGAACAAACTCCAAAAATTCATCTGGAATAAAAAAAGACCCCAAATAGCCACAGCTATCCTGAGAAAGAAGAACAAAGTTGGAGGGATCACAATACCAGACATCAAACCATATTACCAGGAGAAACCAAGATGCGGCATAGGTAAATACCTGAACTTGCTGCCTTGCACAGCCACTTAAAAACTATAACTAAAAGACATAACAGACATCATACAGAACCACAGGAAGGCTGGCTGAGTGTAAATTCTACAACTAGAAAGAAAGAGAAAAGCACACTGTGACTCAGATTGAGGTGCGGAAGTGAAGTACAGATGTACGGTGGTGAGCGCATGCGGAAAGGGGCTGGCAACTGAGGACATGGTTGTCTTTTTCAATAAGGAGGGAGACACAAGCTCCTCACTGCACTGAACTCCAGTTACTGGCGAGACTCTGGGGACCCAGACTCATACAGGGAGGAACTGAACTGTCTGGCATTGGGCCGGAACACAAGGGCGGCTTTCTCTCAGAGGTGCTTGCAGTGATTACCATGGGACACTGAGACACGAGGGCCTCTTAGAGCAGGGTTTATGGTCAGCCTTTGCTGTTTGCTCCATCCTGGTGATTCCCTGAGACCCTGCCACACCTAATTTACAACCCCACCCAAGCTGTGCGCAGAGGCTTTTGCATATGAATGGCCTGGCCTTTTGCAATCTAAAATAACAAACTGCAGCTGGGTCAGAGAACTGCAGCTGGGTTAGAGAACCCCAGAACTCCCAAAAGAACACCCAAGGCTCCACAGCAGCTTGCATTGCTTCACAAGTGGGCCTCATCTGGGCACCTCCAAACTCCAAACAAAGAAGAGGTATGTGCAGATCTCTCCGTAGCTCCTGCAGGGTGGCCTCAGGCAGAGGCTAAATTAGCACCTCCTTGGAGATGCAAGAGCCACTGTACCCAGTCGTCAGAGTGGGACCATCCAGATTACAACTCCTCAGATCCATAAAGGACACTCAGGGGTCAGACTCAGTGAGCACCAAAGCCCCACTGAAGCAAGTCTTGCCCTATAAGGGTGTCTCCAGCACATAAGTCCTCACATCATAGACACAACTGATCCTCACAGCCAATTGGCCTGGAGGTCAATTCCTCCCAGTGATACCAACAACAATCAAGGCTTAACTACAACAAGACTGTGCACACAGCCCACAAAGGGGTGCACCAAGAGTGTCCACCTCAGGTAATTTGGGAGGCTGATCCACTGGGCCCTATAGGACACCCAGCACACAAAGCCACTCTATCAACACAGGGAAGCAGCCAAAATGTGGAGACAAAGAAACAGGTCACAAATGAAAGAAATGGAGGAAAGCAAATTACAGGATATAGAGTTCAAAACCACGGTTATACAGTTACTCAAGGACCTTCTAGAAACCTCTGATAAATTTAGTGATACCTACATGGATATGAAAAAGGACCAACTAGAAATTAACCTTTTGCACTCGGATGTCGAGTGTGACTCGACACGGTTAGCATCGGTAGCAGGAATCGAGAAAAAAGTAAGCAAGTGCAAAGGGTTGAGCATACACTGACTGAAATAAAGAATAATATACAGAGATCCAACAGCAGATTAGAGGATCCCAAGAATCAAGTCAAAGATTTGAAATACAAAGAAGCAAAAAACATCCAACTGGAAAAACAAAATGAATAAAGAATCCAAAAATATGAAGATAGTGTAAGGAGTCTCTGGGACAACATCAAGCATAACAACATTCGAATTATGGGGTTGTCAGAAGAAGAGAGAAAGTAAGATATTGAAAACCTATTTGAAGAAATAATGACAGAAAACTTCCCCTACCTGGTGAAAGAAATAGACTTACAAGTCAAGGAAGTGCAGAGAACCCCAAACAAAAGGAATCCAAAGAGGACCAGACCAAGACACATCATAATTAAAATGCCAAGAGCAAAAGACAAAGAGATAATATTAAAAGCAGCAAGAGAAAAACAGTTAGTTACCTACAAGGGAGTACCCATACGATTGTCACCGAAGTTCTCAACAGAAACTATGCAGGCCAGACAGGAGTGGCAAGAAATAGTCAAAGTGATGAATAGCAAGTACCTACAACCAAGATTACTCTACCCAGCAAAGCTATCATTCAGAATTGAAGGTCAGATAAAGAGCTTCACAGATAAGAAAAAGCTAAAGTTCATCACCACCAAACCAGTATTATATGAAATTCTGAATGATATTCTTTAAGAAGAGGAGGAAGAAGAAAAAGGTAAAGATAAAAATTATCAACAACAAATACATATCTATCAACAAGTGAATGTAAAAGTCAAGTGAATAAAAAATCTGATGAACAGAATAAAGTGGTGAATATAATAGAATCAGGGGCATAGAAAGGGAGTGGACTGACAATTCTCAGGAGGATGGGGTTGTGGGGGTGTGGTAAGAAACTTACAAAAATCGTACATCTATGGATGTGGACAGTGTTGGGGAGTATGGGCAGAGGGTTGGGTAGGAACCAGGTGGAGGTGAGTTATGGGGGGAAAAAAGAGGAACAAGTGTAATAATCTGAACAATAAAGATTTATTTTTTAAAAAACTGTGTTACCAAGCCACAGTTCTCAAAACTTCCTGATACTGGCACAAGAATATACATAGACCAATGGAACAGAATAAATGACCCTGAAATTGACCCAAGCCATTATACTCAATATTTGACAAAGGACGCAACAGCATACAATGGAGTCAAATCAGTCTCTTTAATAAATGGTGTTGGGAAATTTGGTCAGATAAATGCAAAAAAATGAAACTATGTCACCAACTTTTCACCATAAAGCAGCGGTTCTCAGCCTGTGGGTCGCATCTCCTTTGGGGGTCGAATGACCCTTTCACAGGGGTCGCCTAAGACCATTGGAAAACACATATTTCGAATAGTCTTAGGAACCGACACACTGCTCCTCTATCCGTCTCCAGGCGGGTCCTCCCACCTTCAGATACGCCCACCAATGAGTACCCGCTATGATGACATCATTGCACCAACCCCATTACATACACCCTGTACAAATACAGGTGTATGTGACAGGGTTGGCGCCATAATGTACTTATGCCGACCAGTCACACATGTCTAGAGAGCAGCTACTGTGTAGAAAGCAGCTGCTGTGTTGAAAGCAGCTACTCTGTTAAAAGCAGCTATTGTGTTGAAAGCAGCAGTATTGGAGGAAAAACGACACTTCATGAATTATAATTACTGGGTAAATGTAAAATCATGTACTGTAAAATCATCAACTACTCTAAAAAATATAATCTGTACCATGAGAACTTAATCTGGATGCTGATCGGTCTTTTTATATTCAGCTGTGGTTGATGAGAATACTGCCCCCTTGTGATAGTAACAGGTATGTGAAAAAACAACAACACAGAGAATGGTAAATCATAGGAAACTTTAATGAACTGTATTGACTGAACTATGCCATGTATCATCTTTTGTATTATTAAAGCTATTGTTATATATTATTTTAATTAGCAAACCATCCCATGACAATGGATCGTGTAGAGAAGAACGTTAAGAAAAGAAAATATAATGAGGATTTTTTACAGTATGGTTTTACTTCAATAATTACAGCAGAATTTGAGAAACCACAATGTGTTATTTGTTGTGAAGTTCTATCAGTCGAATCTATGAAGCTGAACAAACTAAAATGCCATTTTGATAGCAAGCATCCAAGCTTTGCTGGAAAGGATACCAACTATTTTAGAAGCAAAGCTGATGGACTCAAGAAAGCCAGACTTGACACTGGTGGCAAGTACCTCAAACAAAATGTAGCAGCCATTCAAGCTTCATATTTGGTGGCACTCAGAATCGCCAGAGCTATGAAACCTCACACCATTGCTCAGGATTTACTGTTGCCAGCTTCCAAAGACATTGTTCGAGTTATGATCGGAGAGAAATTTGTTACGAAATTGAGTGCAAGTTCCTTATCTAACGACACTGTCTGCAGAAGAATAGATGACATGTCTGCTGATATTCTTGATCAGGTAATCCAGGAAATTAAATCTGCTCCACTTCCAATATTTAGTATCCAGCTTGATGAATGTACAGACGTTGTAAACAGTTCACAGTTACTGGCTTATGTGAGGTATATTAATGATGGCGACTTTAAAGATGAGTTTCTTTTTTGCAAACTTCTTGAATCGACAGCTACTGTATGTTATGTATTTGACACAGTTGGTTCATTTCTGAAAGAGCATAAGATCTCTTGGGAAAAGGTTTGTGGTGTTTGCACAGATGGTGCTCCAGCTATGCTAGGATGTCGATCTGGATTTCAACATTTGGTACTGAATGAGTCACCAAAAGTAATTGGAACTCACTGTATGATTCATCGGCAAATATTAGCAATGAAGACGTTGCTACAAGAGTTACAAGAAGTAATGAAAGCGTCATAAGTTCTGTCAATTATGTAAGGCGAGCACTTTAAACAGTCGACTGTTTTCGTAACTGTGCAACGAGTTGGATGCGCAGAACAATGCTCTATTTCACACTGAAGTGAGATGGTTGTCGAGAGGAAAAGTTATTAAATGTGTTTTTGAGCTTCGTGATGAACTCAAAACATTTTATAATCAGAAAGCAAGACCCAGCTCAAAGCACTTTTCAGTGATAAAATGAACTGCAGAAAATAGATTACTTGGTTGACATCTTTGCCATCCTGAATGAGTTAAATTTATCACTTCAAGGACCAAATGCAACATGCCTCGATTTGTCTGAAAAGATCCGATCATTGCATATGAAACTTCAGCTTTGGCAAAAAAAATTGGATGGAAATAAAATTTACCTGTTGCCTACCTTATCTGCTTTCTTTGAGGAACATGACATTGAACCAGACAAAAGGATTACAATGATAATTTCTGTGAGAAAACACTTGCACATGCTTGCAGATGAAATTTCATTGTACTTTCCCAATCTACCTGACACCCCATTTGCACTTGTCAGAAGCCCATTCACAAAGTTGAAGATGTTCCTGAGACAGCAAAAGAGGAGTTCATTGAACTTATTAACAGCGATGCAGTGAGAACTGATTTCTCTACAATGCCAGTTACAAAATTCTGGATAAAGTGTTTGCAGTCATATCCTGTTCTGTGCCTTCTTCTTTCATTTCCAACAACATATCTTTGTGAAACAGAGTTTTCCAGCTTGTTGGTTATCAAGTCTAAATACAGAAGTAGACTTGTTGTGGAAGATGATCTTCGTTGTGCTCTTGCAAAGACTGCCCCGAGAATTTCTGATCTGGTGAGAAAGAAGCAATCTCAACCTTCACACTGACATTTGCTTTTTAAGCATACTGTCGCAAAATGTAGCAATGTAGTTTACTGTTATATTAAGACTGTTACCGATGCTACACCATTATTCAAGACAAAATTTTATTTATTTGTAATTAGAAATAAATATTTCACAATAGATAATTACATATTGTTTTTGTGTTTAATCACTATGCTTTAATTATGTTCAATTTGTAACAATGAAAATACATCCTGCATATCAGATATTTACATTACGATTCATAACAGTAGAAAAATTACAGTTATGAAGTAGCCACAAAAATGATTTTATGGTTGGGGGTCACCACAACATGAGGAACTGTATTAAAGGGTCGCGGCATTAGGAAGGTTGAGAACCACTGTCATAAAGAAAACAAACTCAAAATGTCTAAAGGGTATTTAAGATGGTGACCGGCAAGAAGGTAGGGAGGGAGAGTGTGTGTGAGTCAAGGAGCGATAGAGGAGTGTGTGGACATCTGTGAGTGAAATAGGGACAGTTAGATCCTGCAGTTCTTTCAAGAGGCTGCCAATCAGGGCAGTGTTAGATGTCAAACCCCGCTGCCACCACAAACACTCCAGGGAGGACACTGGTGGCACAGAGACCACGCCATCTTGAAGAACAGAACTGCTTGAGACTAGGATCCTAGCCTCGCCACCACCCAGTCTGGTCTCAGTAGCAAACTGGGACCCTACAGCCACTTGGGTAAAACCACAGCTGCAGACTCAGGGACACCAAAACTCCAGGTACCCGGGCTGCAGATTTCTGTGAGTCACAAAGCCAATCCCCCTCCCCGCCGGCCCTGCGGCAGTGTCACAGGAATTGCCAGACCTTGGCCGCACAATCAAGCTTTCTGCCTACACACAGCAACGGCAGCTCTACGTGATTTTGAGCCTTGGTGTGCAGACACGGGAAGTTGTTTCCCGCGCCCAGGCTCCACGCCCATGCAGGGAGACAGCACTGAATTTGAGCCTGGGGGCGCGAACCTGGGGAGTTTATTTCCAATGTCCAGACCCTCCATCCAAGCAGGGAGGCAGCACTGAATTTGAACCCGGACGTGTGAACTCAGGGAGTTTGTTTCCCATGTGTAGACTCCAAGCCCAGGCAGGGAGTTTGTGCTGAATTTGAGCCTAGGTGCACGACCTTGGGGAAAGTTTTTTTTCTGCGACCAGATCCTACGCCCATGCAGGGAGACAGCACTGAATTTGAGCCTGGGGATGCAAACCCGGGGAGATTGCTTCCCACAATCAGACCTTGCACCCAAGCAGGGAGGCTATGCTGAAGCTATGCTGAATTTGAACCGGGACGTGCAAACTCCAGGGGTTTGTTTTCTGCGAACAGATCCCGTGCTCACACAGGGAGACAGTGCTGAATTTGAGCCTGGGGGTGTGAACCCGGAGAGTTTGTTTTTCATGTCCAGACGCTGCACCCAAGCAGGGAGGCTGCGATGAATTTGAACCTGGATGTGCGAACTCGGGGAGTTTGTTTCCTGCAACCAGACTCCGTGCACAGGCAGGGAGGCTGTGCTGAAATTGAGCCTAGGTGCGCGACCTTGGGGAGATTGTTTTCCGTGACCAGATCCCGCGCCCACGTGGGGAGACAGCACTGAATTTGAGTCTGGGGGCACAAACCCGGGGAGTTTGTTTCCCATGACCAGACCCTGCACCCAAGCAGGGAGGCTGCGCTGAATCTGAACCTGAATGTGCGAACTAAGGGAGTTTGTTTCCCACGACCAGACCCCGTGCCCACACAGGGGGGCAGCACTGAATTCGAGCCTGGGTAAATGGACACGGGTAGTTTGTTTCCCTCAGTGCACATCCGCATAACCAGACTCCACACCCACACTGGGCGGCAGTGCCCCCTGACTTTTATTCAGGGCAAGTGCACACAGAAGGCTGTTTTCCGCAGGGCAGGAATGGAAATCCTGCTGACACAGTGCAACTGTGCAACCCGGTCTCCCAAGCAGATCAGGAACCCTGAATCTCCACGCAAGAGGCAGCAATGGGCACCAGTGACTAGATTCTGTTTCTCATCGCGTGTGCTTGGGATCCCTGATTCCCAATACATTCACACTAAGAGCCAGTGACTCCAATTCTTAGTTCATGCGCACACAGGAACCCTGAATCTCGGCGTGAGACTGTACCAAGCAACAGAGACTCTGATACTCTATCCCAGGCGTGGACACAGGGGGTCTCTTACTCCTGACACGTGCCAGGGGACTCTGATTTTTGGCACATGCCAGTGGGGTCTCTGTTTCAGCATGGTGCAAGCAGGGTCCCTGATTCTATGTATGCACACGCTGCCACATTAAGCATCTGTGACTCTGATCATGGGCAAGCGTGGCTCCCACCAACCCATCACAGCCACACGTCTTGGAGTCAGAGCACTTCATTGACACTCAGGGGGTGTGAAGCTCCCACTGCACACGACCCAAGCCCCCGCAACTCGATATTTGAACCTTCTGGTGATAGTCAGAATGGGGAGACAACCTAACAATCCCCATAAAAAAGAAAAGGAGGAATCACCAAGAAAGGAAATAAGTGAAATGGAAGCATGCAACATGACAGAAAAAGAATTCAGAGTAATGGTCATACAGTTCAAACACTGGATGGACAAGAAAATCAACCTATGCAAAAATCAGGAAGAAATCAAAAGTGATATAGCTACAATCACAAACACCATTGAAGGCTTCAGCGGTAGACTAGAAGAAGCAGAGGACCAAATTGGTGAGTTAGAAGATAAAGCACAGTAACAAGCCCAATCTGAACAGCAACTAGAGGAAAAAATTAAAAAGCAGGAGGAAAGCCTTGTTTTCCATTGTTCCTTTGGGACATTTTCCATTGTTCCTTTGGGACAATGGAAAACAAAATAACATACACATAATAGGGCTGCCGGAGGACAAGAAGAGCAGCAAGGATTAGAAAATGTATTTGAAGAAATAATCACAAAAAACTTCCCTGATATGGGGAAGAAAAAAGTTACACAAGTATAGAGAGTCCCAAGCAAGATGAATCCCAAAAGACCCACACCAAGACCCGTCATAATTACAATGGCAAATGTTAATGACAAAGAGAACATCTTAAAGGCTGCAAGATAGAGACAGAGAATTACCTACAAAGGATCCCCCATTAGATTATCAAATGATTTCTCAACAAAAACACATCAAGCTAGAAGGGAATGGAATGAAGTATACAAAGTGTTGCAAAGCAAAGGAACAAGACAGGGATGCCCGCTTTTAACAGTCCAGTTCAACATAGTACTGGAAGTGCTATCCAAAGTAATAAGACAAGAAGAAGAAATAAAAGGCCCCCAAATTGGAAAAGAAGAAGTAAAACTGTCCTTATTCTCAGATAACATGATACTGTACATAGAAAACCATAAAGACTCCATCAAAAAATTATTAGACTTAATAAATGAATTCGCCAATGTAGCAGTATACAAAATTAATGCCAAGGAATCTATGGCATTTTTATACACCAATAGTGAACTTATCGAAAGAGAGACTAAAAAGGCAATCCCAATTACCATTGAACCAAAAAAAAAATGAAGATACCTAGAAATAAACTTAACTAAAGAGGTAAAAGACCAATGCGTGGAATACTACAGGACACTGAAAAGAGATAGAGGAAGTCATAAACAGATGGAATAACACACCGTGTTCATGGATTGATAGAATCAACATCGTCAAAATGTCCATACTACCCAAAGCAATCTATAGATCCAATGCACTTCCCATTCAAATACCAATGCTATATTTTACAGACCTGGAATGAACTCCAAAAATTCATCTGGAATGAAAAAAGACCCCGAATAGGTGCAGCAATCCTGAGAAAGAAGAACAAAGTAGGTGGGATCTCAATATCAGATATCAAGCTGTATTACAAAGCCACTGTTCTCAAAACAGCCTGGTACTGGCACAAGAACAGATATATAGATCAATGGAATAAAATAGAGAATCCAGAAATCAACCCAAACCACTAAGCTTAATTAATATTTGATAAAGGAGGCATGAACATACAATGCAGTCAAGACAGTCTCTTCAATAAATGGTGTTGGGAAAATTGGTCAGACATATGTAAAAAAATGAAACTAGACCACCAACTTACACCATACAGAAAAATAAACTCAAATTGGATAAAGGACTTAAATTTAAGACAGGAAACCATAAATATACTAGAGGAATACACAGGCAGCAAAATCTCAGACATATGCCGAAGCAATTTCTTCACTGATACTCCTCCTATGGCAATGAAAACTAAAGAGAAAATAAACAAATGGGACTACATAAAAAAAGCTTTTGCACAATAAAGGAAACCATCAACAAAACAACAAGAAAGCCCACTACACGGAAGAACATATTTGCCAATGTTATTACTGATAAGGGTTTAATCTCCAACATTTACAGGGAACTCATACAACTCAACAAAAGGAAGATAAACAATCCAATCAAAAAATGGGCAATGGACCTCAATAGAATTTTTTGAAAGAAGACAGAAGGAAGGCCAAGAAACATATGAAAACATGCTCAAAGTCACTAATTATCTGAGAGATGCAAATCAAAACATCAATGCTTTACCATCTCACACCTGTCAGAATGGCTATCATCAACAAATCAAAAAATGACAAGTGTTGGTGAGGATGCGGAGAAAAAGGAACCCTCCTTAACTTTTGGTTGGAATGCAGATTGGTGCAGTGATTGTGGTAAACAGTATGGAGTTTCCTCAAACATTTAATAATGGAACTGCCATTTGACCCAGTAATACCACTTCTAGGAATGTATACTAAGAAAACAGAAACACCAACCAGAAAGGATATATGCACCCCTATGTTCATAGCTGCACAATTTTCAATAGCTAAGATTTGGAAACAGCCTAAATGCCCATTAGCAGATGCCTGGATTAGAAAATTGTGGTACATATACACATTGGAATACTACGCTGCTATGAAAATGAAGGAATTCTTACCATTTGCAGCAGCATAGATGGACCTGGAGAGAATTATGCTAAGTGAAATAAGCCAGGCAGTGAAAGAAAAATACCACATGATCTTACTCATTTATGGATAATAAACAACATTATAACTTGAAGAAAAAGAGATACACAGGTATATTAGCATTGAACAGACTGTCAAATTACAGCAGGAAGGTTAGGGAGGGTTTGGAGGAGGTGAGGTAAGAGATCAACTGAAGGACTTGTATGCATGCATATAAGCATAACCAATGTACACAAGACATGGGGGTGGTGGTGTGAGGTCATGTGCTGGGGGGTAGGGGAAGCCAGGGTTAAGTCAATGGGGGATAAAACGGAGACATATGTACTTCTATTTGTAATACTTTAAACAATAAAATAAAATTAACCCTTTGCACTCACTTTTTTCTCGATTCCTTTATTCTACTCGGGATTTAATTTTTTAAATACCCCAGATTTTACAAAGTGCAGCAGTAGAATAAAAAACTGGAGTTTCTTTTCATACAAACCTATTTATTTGGATTTTTTTATATTTCAAATTATTGATACATTCAAAGAGTATAAAAAGAGCTGCTACCGATGCTAACCGTGTCAAGTCACACTCGACATCCGAGTGCAAAAGGTTAAAAAAAGAAGTAAGAAATGGTATACCTTGAAAATGATTTCAGGTTTTCTCACTGTGCAGAATATATTCAAATACTGCTTCAGTTAAATATTTTACCCTTTTTTCTCCCTGCGTGATCTACAGTAGTAATGTGTTTCATGTTGATAATTACTGCTGTGTTGCTTACAATTACCTGAAAGAGAAGTTGGGGTGCTTCACTGGGCTGGAAAAGGTTTAGCTGAATCAGAAAGCAGTTCTACTTAAGCAAGTTTATTCTATCCTAATATATAAAAACCCTGGGTCGTAATGACCAGTAACAACCAAGGCTCGTCCAACCGGAAGTCAGTCCTGCAGTCAGCACTGACTGCTTCTGCTGCAGGCGTGGTGCCCCAGCACTGACTGCTGAGGGGGCTGCAAATCAGGGCCAGAGAAAGGCCTGAAGAGAGAAGCAGGGACTGATCTGTTACCTCTGTAGCAGCTTTTGGTCAATATTTGCTTCTCTCTTTTTCTCCCAGTATGGCCAGCAGCCGTGCCTCCATTTCTTTTTTTTTCTTTTTTTTTGTTTTTATTAAGGTATTATATGTGTACATATCTTACCATTGCCCTCCCCACACCCCCCTCCCATATATGCCCCCACCCCCCAGAGTTTTGCATCCATTGGTTATGCTTATATGCATGCATACAAGTCCTTTGATTGATCTCTTATCTCCCCCACCTCTCCCTAACCTTCCCCTTGTAATTTGACAGTCTGTTTGATGCTTTACTGTCTCTGTATCTATCTTTTTGTTCAAGATTATAATGTTCTTTATTATCCATAAATGAGTGAGATCATGTGGTATTTTTCTTTCATTGACTGACTTATTTCACTTAACATAATGTTCTCCAATTCCTCCCAGGTTGCTGCAAATGATGAGAATTCCTTCTTTTTTATGGCAGCATAGTATTCCATTGTGTAGATGTACCACAGTTTTCTGATCCAGTCATCTGCTGACGGGCACCTAGGCTGTTTCCAAATCTTAGCTATGGTTAATTGTGCTGCTATGAACATAGGGGTGCATATATCCTTTCTAATTGGTGTTTCTAGTTTCTTCGGATATATTCCCAGGAGTGGGATTACTGGGTCGAATGGGAGTTCCATTTTCAGTTTTTTGAGGAAACTCCATACTGTTCTCCACAGTGGCTGCACCAGTCTGCAATCCCACCAGCAGTGCACGAGGGTTCCTTTTTCTCCGCATCCTCGCCAACACTTGTCGTTTGTTGATTTGTTGATGATAGCCATTCTGACAGGTGTGAGATGGTACCGCATTGTTGTTTTGATTTGCATCTCTCGGATAATTAGTGACGTTGAGCATGTTTTCATGTGTCTCTTGGCCTTCCTTCTGTCTTCTTTTGAAAAGATTCTATTTAGGTCTGTTGCCCATTTTTTTATTGGATCATTTACCTTCCTTTTATTAAGTTGTATAAGCTGCCTGTAGATGTTGGAGATTAAACCTTTATCAGTGATGCCATTTGCAAATATGTTCTCCCATGCAGTGGGCCTTCTTGTTGTTTTGTTGATGGTTTCTTTTGCTGTGAAAAAGCTTTTTATTTTGATGTAGTCCCATTTGTTAATTTTCTCTTTAGCTTCCATTGCCCTAGGGGCAGTGTCAGTGAAGAATTTCTTTTGGCATATGTCTGACATTTTGCTGCCTGTGGATTGCTCTAGTATTTTTATGGTTTCCCGTCTTATGTTTAAGTCCTGTATCCATTTTGAGTTTATTTTTGTGTATGGCGTAAGTTGGTGATCAAGCTTCATTTTTTTGCATGTATCTGTCCAATTTTCCCAACACCATTTATTGAAGAGACTGTCTTTATTCCATTGTATGTTCATGCCTCCTTTGTCAAATATTAATTGAGCATAGTGGTTTGGGTCAATATCTGGATTCTCTATTCTGTTCCATTGATCTATATGTCTGTTCTTGTGCCAGTACCAGGCTGTTTTGAGAACAGTGGCTTTGTAATACAGCTTGAAATCTGGTATTGAGATCCCTCCTACTTTATTCTTCTTTCTCAGGATTGCTGTGGCTATTCGGGGTCTTTTTTTATTCCAGATGAATTTTTGGAGAGTTCTTTCAAGGTCTGTGAAATATGCCGTTGGTATTTTAATGGGGAGTGCATTGAATCTATAGATTGCTTTGGGTAGTATGGACATTTTAATGATGTTGATTCTACCAATCCATGAACATGGTATGTTCTTCCATCTGTTTACGTCTTCCTCTATCTCTTTTTTCAGTGTCCTGTAGTTTTCCGTGTATAGGTCTTTTACCTCCTTAGTTAAGTTTATTCCTAGGTATCTTAATTTTTTTGGTGCGATGGTAAATGGGATTGCCTTTTTAGTCTCTCTGTCTGTAAGTTCACTATTGGTGTATAGAAAGGCCATAGATTTCTTGGCGTTAATTTTGTATCCTGCTACATTGCCGAATTCATTTATTAAGTCTATTAGTTTTTTGACGGAGTCTTTCGGATTTTTTATGTACAATATCATGTCGTCTGCAAATAAAGACAGCTTTACTTGTTCTTTTCCAATTTGGATGCATTTTATTTCTTCTTCTTGTCTAATTGCAATGGCTAATACTTCCAGTACTATGTTAAACAGGAGTGGTGAGAGTGGGCATCCCTGTCTTGTTCCTGTTCTTAGGGGAAATGTTTTTAGTTTTTGTCCATTGAGTATGATGTTTGCTGTGGGTTTATCATATATAGCTTTTATTATGTTGAGGTATGAGCCATCTATTCCCACCTTGTTGAGAGTTTTTATCAAGAAAGGGTGTTGGATTTTGTCAAATGCTTTTTCTGCATCAATTGATATGACTATGTGATTTTTATCTTTCAATTTGTTTATGTGATGTATCACGTTTATTGATTTGCGGATATTGTACCATCCTTGCATTCCTGGGATAAATCCTACTTGGTCATGGTGTATGATCTTTCTGATGTACTGCTGGAGCCGATTTGCTAGAATTTTGTTGAGGATTTTGGCATCTATGTTCATGAGGGATATTGGTCTGTAATTCTCTTTCATTGTGTTGTCTTTATCTGGTTTTGGTATTAGGGTGATGCTGGCTTCATAGAAGGAGCTTGGAAGTGTTCCTTCCACTTGAATTTTTTGGAATAGTCTGAGGAGGATAGGTTTTAGTTCTTCCTTGAATGTTTGGTAAAACTCTCCTGTGAAGCCATCAGGCCCCGGGCTTTTGTTTGCCGGAAGCTTTTTGATGACTGCTTCAATTTCGTCCATAGTTATTGGCCTATTGAGCTGTTTAGATTCTTCTTGATTGATTTTTGGAAGGTTATATTTTTCTAGGAATATGTCCATTTCCTCCAGATTGTCCAGTTTGTTGGAATAGAGTTGTTCGTAGTATTTTGTAACAATCCTTTGTATCTCAGAAGTGTCTGTTGTTATTTCACCCCTTTCATTTCTGATTTTGTTTATTTGGGTCCTCTCTCTTTGCTTCTTGGTGAGCCTGGCTAGAGGTCCATCAATCTTGTTTATCCTTTCAAAGAACCAGCTCTTGGTTTTGTTGATCTTATGTATTGTTTCTTTGGTCTCTATGTCATTTATCTCCGCTCTGATCTTTGTTATTTCCTTCCTTCTGGTTACACTGGGCTTTTCTTGCTGCTCTTTTTCTAGCTCTTTGAGTTGTAGGGTTAAGTAATTTATTACCATTGTTTCTTGTTTTTTGCAATAGGCCTGTAGAGCTATGAACTTCCCTCTCAAGACTGCTTTCGCTGTGTCCCATAGATTTTGGATTGTTGTGTTTTCATTGTCATTTGTTGCCATGATGTTTTTTATTTCTTCCTTGATCTCTCTGGTGACCCAGTCCTTGTTTAATAGCATGCTGTTTAGTCTCCATGTGTTTGATTTCTTTGGATTGTATTTATTGTAGTTGATTTCCAGTTTTATGCCACTGTGATCTGAGAAGATGCTTGATATAATTTCTATCTTCTTGAATTTGAAGAGACTTTGCCTGTGACCCAGCATATGGTCTATCTTTGAAAATGACCCATGTGCACTTGAGAAGAATGTATATTCTGTGGCTTTGGGGTGAAATGTTCTGAAGATGTCAATTAATTCCATCTGGTCTAGTGAGTCATTTAGGATTGCTGTTTCTTTGCTGATTTTTTGTTTAGAGGATTTGTCCAGTGGTGATAGTGGGGTATTAAAGTCTCCTACTATGATTGTGTTGCTATTAATCTCTCCCTTGATATCCTCCAGGAGTTTTTTTATGTATTTGGGTGCTCCTATATTGGGAGCGTATATGTTTACCAGAATTATTTCTTCTTGTTGGATTTCTCCCTTTAGTATTATGAAGTGGCCTTCCTTATCTCTTGTTATGGCATTTACTTTGAGGTCTATTTTGTCAGATATAAGTATTGCTACCCCAGCTTTTTTTTCATTTCCATTTGCCTGAAAGATATTTTTCCATCCCTTCACTTTAAATCTGTGTGAGTCTCTTGTTCTGAGGTGGGTCTCTTGTAGACAGCATATATATGGGTCGTGTTTTTTTATCCATTCAGCTACTCGATGTCTTTTGATTGGAGCATTTAGTCCGTTTACATTTAAAGTTATTACTGAAAGGTATTTGTTTGCAGTCATATCTATTTTTGTGTCTGTATTCCTTCTTACCTGTTTATTTCTACTTTTTACAGTATTCCCTTTAGCAATTCTTGCATTGCTGGTTTGGTGGTGATAAACTCCCTGAGGCTTTTTTTGTCTGCAAAGCTCCTGATTTCCCCTTCAATTTTGATTGATAGTCTTGCTGGATATAGTATTCTTGGATTCAGTCCTTTGCTTTGCAACACTTTGTATACCTCCTTCCATTCACTTCTAGCTTGTTGTGTTTCTGATGAGTAATCATTTGACAATCTGATGGGTGTTCCTTTGTAGGTAACTCTCTGTCTCTCTCTTGCCGCCTTTAGGATTCTCTTTATCATTTATATTTGCCATTGAAATTATGACATGTCTTGGTGTGGGTCTTTTGGGGTTGATCCTGCTTGGGACTCTCTTTACTTGCGTAACTTTTATCTTTCCCATATCCGGGAAGTTTTCTGTCATTATTTCTTCAAATAGATTTTCTAATCCCTGCTGCTCTTCTTGTCCTTCTGGCAGCCCTATTATACGCATGTTACTTCGTTTCATGTTGTCCCAAAGCTCCCTTAGGCTTTCCTCCTGCTTTTTAATTTTTTTCTCCAATTGCTGTTCAGCTTGAGCTTGTTTCTGTACCTGATCTTCTAACTCACTAATTCGGTCCTCTGCTTCTTGTAGTCTACTGTTGAAACTTTCCATGGTGTTTTTGATTGTAGCTATATCACTTTTCATTTCTTCCTGATTCTTGCATAAGTTGTTGATTTTCTCATCCATCCGATGTATAAATTCCATGACCATTACTCTGAACTCCTTTTCGGTCATGTTGCAAGCTTCATTTTCACTAATTTACTTTATTGGCGACTCCACATTTTCTTTCCTCTGTGAGTTATTTCGTTTCCCCATTCTGGCTATTACCAGAAAGCTCAAGCTTCTGTTTGCGTGGACCTGGGCCGTGTGCTGTGGGGACTTCGCTCCACCCTAGTTTCACTGAAGTGCTCTGACACTAGGACGTGTGGCTGTCTTTGGTTGGTGGGAACCAGACTTGCCCAGGATCAGTGTCCCCAGTGTTCTGTGTGGTCTCGTGTGCACATTTAGAATCAGGGGCCCTGTCTGCACCACACTGTTGGTGTGTGCCGAGAATGAGATCCTTAGCATGTGCCAGGAGTCAGAGTTTCCCTGTGTCTGCACCAAGACTCGAGTGTCAAAGTCTCTGTTGCCTTGTGCGGTTTCTCGTTGAGAATCAGGGTCCCTGTGTGTGCACGCACCAACAATTGGGGTCGCTGGCTCTTAGTGTGAATGCGCTGTGAGTCAGGGATCCCAGGCAGCTGTGTCTGGCGTGCCAAATTCCCTGAAGTGGAGCTGCGTCCTGTGTGTGCTCTCTCTACTGAGCCAAACCGGCTAGAGCGCACATTCTTAAAAACCTGAAGGTGAGCCGGCTCAGTGCACTCTCCCAAAGTCCCAGAAGGGGGGCGGAGTCCGTCCTGCGCGCCAAATTCCCCAAAGGGAAGCCCCTCTGTGGATGCTCTTAAGAATCTCCGAAGGGGAGCTGTGACCCGCGAGCCAAATTCCCCCAAATTCTCCGAAGGGGAGCCCTCTGTGCGCACTGACAAATTTCCCCAACGGGGAGCTGCTTCTGTCCCGTGCGCGAGCGCGCGCCAAGTTCCCTAAGAGGGAGCGCGTCCCTGTGCAAAGCTCGGCAGCTTGGGCCAGGGGCGGGTCTATCAGTTACTATGGCGCTGTCTGTGCGCGCCTGTGAGCAGCTTGGGCAAAGGGCGCGTCTATCAGTTACTATGGCGCTTTCCGCGCGCCTGTGGGCGCTCAGCAGCTTGGGGGAGGGGCAGCTCTATCAGTTACTATGCCTGCGAGGAGGGGGATAGGCTCTTTGACTCACGGAAATCTGCCGGGAAATCTGGATTCTTGTTTGTTTGTCTGAAGCTGTGATAGCAGTTCTCTGTCCCCGGTGGCTGCAGGGTCCTGGTTTGTGTCAGAAGCCAGGATCCGAGTCTCAGGCAGCTCTGTTTCTCAAGATGGCATGGTCTCTGTGTCCACACCAGCCGCCGAGAAGTCTCCGCTTTGTGCGCGGGGCTGCGCCGTCTAGGACTGCCCAGTTAGGGAGCCCCTTGGAAGACCTGCAGAATCTAACTGACCCTATCTCATACACACACACACACACACCACACACATCTACACTCTCCTCTATGGGTTCCTCACTCACACTCTCTCTCTCCCTACCTTCCTGCCGGTCGCCATCTTTTTTCCGTGCCTCCATTTCTCTCCAAGCCTCCACCGCGGTTGCTGATCAGCCCCACCTTTCTGATCAGGCCCCGTGGATAGACCCAGAGACACTGAGTGGCATAGGAACCGACCAATCAGAACCAAATGTGGGTGCTGTGATGAACCAATGGCTGCCTAGGATGTGGAGCTTTTGACGCTGACTGTCATAGAAACCAACCAATCAGAACCGAATCTGGGTGCTGTGGGGAGCCAATGGCTGCCTAGGAGGCAGAGCTTTTAATGCTGACTGGCTTAGAAACCAACCAATCAGAACCAAATTGGCCAGCAGTGGAGGGCAGTTGGGGGTGAGATCAGGCCTGCAGGGGAGGGCAGTTGAGGGCAACCAGGCTGGGAGGGGAGGGGAGTTGGTGGTGAGATCAGGCTGGCAGGGGAGGAACATTGGGGTGAGATCATGCCAGCAGGGGAGGGCAGTTGGCGGCGAGATCAGGCCCATAGGGGAGGGCTCTTGGAGGCGAGATCAGGCCAGAAGGCGAGGGCAGTTGGGGGCAACCAGGCCGGGACGGGAGGGCAGTTGGGGGTGATCAGGCTGGCTGGCAGGTGAGCAGTTAGGAGCCAGCAGTCCCAGATTGCCTAAACTGGCATTCGGACATCCCCCAAGGGGTCCCCAATTGGAGATGGTGCAGGCTGGGCCTCTAGTCCTATGTAGTAAAAGCCCAGTGATTGAACTGCAGAATGCCCAGCCGGCCCCACCCCTGAGTGGGCCCCCCCACCCTGATCGGGGGTAAGGCTGGCTGGCAAGCCAACCACAGCGCCTCGCCCCACCTGGTCCTGCCCCTGAGTGACCAAAACACCCCTAAATGACTGTCTGGCTCCCTGGTGCATGTACATTTAGGGAAAGTACAAGGAAATAATTATCAGTCCCTTCTGTCCCCAACCAGAGTCTCTAGAGGGCTCTTCTAATACTGCAGCCAAGGCATGGAATTCTCCCTCTACAGCCTGCTTCCCCAGAAGATCTTCCAAGTTATCAAAAAATGCGACCGAAGCATTAACGGGACGGCTGCTCTTTGCTGAGGAATATAGAGAGGCTGGGTGGGGATTTTGTGAAATTGCGGTGCCTTGCAGATTAGGTGAGCTTTCAATCTCTCTTTAAAATGGGCGACAAAGAGGACCCGCAGGCTGCCAGAAACAATAGCAAAGGGTAGGCACATTTAAAAACAGGAAAACTTTTAAACAAACAGACATTAAGATCATATTGGGAAACTGAGGGCAGAGCCCCGAGAAGAATGTAAAAATCATTCAAGGGCCATCATCCATCTTGATATATGTTTGCAAATAACACATATACAACTTCATCTCATGGCATGTGAAATGCAAAACAGTTTTGTTATGGGTTTTCTTTTGGCCATCCTTAAAGTATAATTAGATCCAGCTGGGGGGAAGCTATAGCTTCCAGCATTAGACCCCATGGCCGGCCTCTCCCGATGGGTCCCCATTGGGGTGGGCCCACCGGACCCCACCTGTGCATAATTTCATGCACTGGGCCTCTAGTCTATACTAATTAAAGTGTACTATGCAAATTTGTCGAGATGCCCTCACGCAACTGAACAGCAGGCTACGTGGGGCGACCAGGCCGGCAGGGGGTTTAGTGAGGGGTTACTAAACGACCGAGCAGCAGGCTGCGTGGGGCAACCAGGCAAACAGCGGTTAGTGAGATGTGACCAAATGACCAAATAGCAGGCTGTGTAGGGTGACCAGGCCTGCAGGGGGGGCAGTTGGGGGCGACCAGTCTGGAAGGAGGGCAGTGAGGGGGCGAACAGGATGGCAGAGGGGCCAGTTAGGGGCAACCAGGCCGGCCAGGGGCCAGTTGGGGGCAACCAGGCTGGTGCGGGGGGCAGTAAGGGGCGACCAGGCCGGCAGGGGAGGCAGTTGGGGGTGACCAGGACGACCGGGGGGGGCAGTAAAGGGCAACCAGGCCAGTGTGGGGGGCAGTTTGGGGTGACTAGGCCGGCTGTGGGTGCAGTAGGGGGTCACCAGGCCAGCAGGGGGTGAAGTTAGGGGCGATCATGCAGGCAGGCAGGTGAGCAGTTAGGAGCCAGTGGTCCTGGATTGTGAGAGGGATGTCAGACTGCCGGTTTATGCCCAATCCCCAGGACATCCCCCGAGGCATCTTGCATTGGAGAGGGTGCAGGCTAGGCTGAGGGAACCCCCCACCCAGTTCATGAATTTCATGCAGTGAGCCTCTAATCCTATCTAACAAAAGAATAATATGCAAATTGATTGTCACTCTAACACACAAGATGGCTGCCCCCATGTGGTCAAAGATGGCTGCCCCCATGTGGACACAGATGGCCGCTAGAAGATGGCCAGCAGGGTAGGGCAATTGGGAGGAACCAGGCTTGAAAGGGAGGGCAGTTGGGGGCGATCAAGCCTGCAGGGGAGGGCAGTTAGGGGTGACCAGGTCAGCAGAGGAGGGAAGTTGGGGGTGACCGGGCCTGCAGGGAAGGGCAGTTGGGGGGGACCCAGGCCTGCAGGGGAGGGCAGTTAGGGGCAAACAGGCTTGCAGGGGAGCAGTTAGGCATCAATCAGGCTGGCAGGGGAGTGGTTAGGGGGTGATCAGGCTGGCAGACAGGCGAGCAGTTGGGAGCCAGAAGTCCTGGATTGTGAGAGGGATGTCCGACTGCCCGTTTAGGCCCAATCCTACCTGGATCAGGCCTAAATAGGCAGTTGGACATCCCTCGAGAGGTCCCATATTGGAGAGGGTGCAGGCTGGGCTGAGAGACACACTCCCCCTGTGCACGAATTTCGTGCACCGGGCCTCTAGTATATATATATATATATATATTTTTTTTTTTTTTAAAAAAAGGCTAAGTTGACTCATGCATTCGAGATACATATAAAGCTCTCACTGGCGCCTATCGCACACGTGTGTTTCCATCTGTCATTGATCCTGAATTTGGTTTACACTTCTATTATAAAGGGCGAATAGCAGTATTAACATATTTCCTGTAATTAATTTTCTTTCAAAGTGCACGAATTTGTGTGCTGGGCCACTAGTTTGCGCATAAGAAACATTAACCTCCACAGAAGTTGGTGGTTAGAAGTGAGTTAGCACACACACAGTATTTATGAGGTTCCTGGACACTCTGTGTGGTGCTGCAGACTGAAAAAGTGCTGGCCCATTTAGCATTGATAATTTTATTGGCAACAACAGGGTGTTGTGTTGTGACAGCACAGCATGGGCCTGCATTTCTACTAGCTGTTCCTGATTCTCAACCAATAGTGTAATATTGATTGTAGAAAATGTGGTAGCAGACTCCAGGTGCTTGCTTATAGAAAGGAATATCATATCTGGTTTTTGGAGGCTGTTTCTTATAGTTCTGATGGATTCTTTCCTCTATTCCACACATTAAGATCACTAGGAACCTTTATTGTTTAGCTGGCAAGCCCCAATGCATCCAACCACTTTCTATCACTCATTGGCTTAATGTAGGGAGTGGCTATAGGGTTAAGCCTTGGACTGACCTGTTGGCAAAGCCACAAACAAGTCCCAGCTTAGAGGGCACAGCCCTCTTAGCATAATTAAGTTTGACCTTATGACATTCCCTAGATCCTTCCTGGGTAGCTAATGGGCTGTGGGAGGTGCAGCAAGTGCTGCCAAAACAAGTGAAACTCACAAGAACATTGTAACTTATGTTGGCCACTACCTTGTTTGTTTCCAACGATAAAATAAAGCCTCAGCTTGCTGGCTGGATCTTTCTCTGTGGCCTCAGCCAGGCACAGGAGATCCCCCCCGCAGCTATTCTCTTTGTCTTTTCTTTAATCCTTCACGCCCCGCCCCCCCCCCCCCCCCCCCCCCCCCCCCGTCCCAGGCTCACCAAACCCTTGGCTGTGCTGGCCTGGCACAGCTTAACCCTATCCACTCATTTATTTCTTATTAAGAAGTTTCAGGATTTCTTTGGATTATGGTGGGCCTAGTTAAAATACAATCTAATTGAACAATTTCAAAGTACTGAACAAGGCAAAGACGTTCTCTCTTGGCACTATTTCCAGAATAACAAAAAGTTTATTACTTCCAAGACTGTCTGCCATGACTGTCTGCCATGACTCTTCTCACTTTTTGTAATTTTGCATCTCTTTTAAAATAGCCTGAACTGACTGAATGAGAATCATAAGGCATACTTGAGCCTTTTTATTTTTGGACAATCAGGTGCCTAACCAGGGTTGAATACCTACTAACAAGCAGCCTGGCATTTGGATCTATCTCTCTATCAGACACAATGGGGGTCCCCTTTCTTCCTCCATAAGCTAAATCCTTGCCTAGTGTGTTACTGAATTTTGCCTAGTGTTCAGCTCCGGATGCTAACAGGTAATGGGAAATTCTTAGCAGATATTCAACTTATTCTTTCTTTTACTTTCTAGATCAGACTTGTTGTGGAAGAGGGATTGAATCAGCTGCCTTATAAAGAATGCATGGTGACCACTCCAACGGGTAATCACAGCTGTTACTGTAATATTTTTCTCATAAAAATTCTGAGTTAGAAGTGGGGGAAATGGAAAGAAAACAGCCTGCATAAATTAGTATGCAGAATGTGGAGTCCAAGTGGAGCTGTTCTTTTAAACAACTTAATAAACCTAGAGACATTTATTAAAGAAATTTATGTGGCTGACTTTTTGTTACTGGCTTGCTTGTCAATTCAAGTTAAAGGTTAATGAATATTCTTCAGCATGCAGGTGATGCCTTTGGTGACAGCCCATTGGGACCAGAATTAAGAATTGCTGGCAGTTTATCTTCATCTCTTTGGGGAAGCAAATGGATGTACTGGTTTGGCATTGAAACTCCAAATAAAAGGATGAGAAGTAAAAAAGAAAAAGAAAACAAAAAATGATGAGAATTAGAGAAGGTGCTTTGTGCTACTAAAATAGAAAGCAGCCAAAGATTCTTGTTTCAGGGATTTAAAATACTGATTTGTTTTTTTAGTAAGTAATGGAAGCTGTTCTATTCAAAGTTTGACACTAAATTGGGAGATGAGCTTGCTGCATAATTGAAACAGATTCAGGATGAGACCAAGAGTTGAACATGTCTTGGTAATGATTTCAGTCTCTTTCTTTTGCTTTTAAAGGCAGAATGGAGGCTCATAAAAGGGACAGAATGAGGAGGCTCTCTGCTGTGGCTCACAGTGGGTGCTGGTTGAATTGATGGTGCTTATAGCATTCTTGGAGTGCAGTGATTCTCTGAATTCAATTTGAGGAATATGTTTGTGAATATCATGCTATCATATGTCCTATTCCCACTTGGTGAAGTCCACCTCCCCCAATTATCCACACAGGTTTCTTATGAAGAATTAAGAAATAACTATGAAAAGTTTTGACTCTTCTCATTACTTTCACAGGGAACCTAAGACATTTTATAGTGTGTCTGGAAAAGGGTTGCTCAGTACCCATCTGTTTTACACCATAGGGACTTTATAAAATAAGTAGGTTTTTCCAATGATGAAAGATACATTCTTTGAATTTATTTTCAACAGGGTACAAGTATGAAGGAGTGAAATTTGAGAAGGGAAATTGTGGCGTCAGCATAATGAGAAGCGGTAGGTTCACATATGTGTGATATTGTCCATTTGCATGCATATAAACACTTGCAGTTTCCCAGGAGAGAAGTGAGATTTTCTGTCATAATTGAAGCATGCTTTAGCTTAAATCGCACTGTCTGTGTTGTTTATCCTCATGGTGCATTGGAATCATGGCCTGTGTGTTGCTTAGTTTGGCTAATTTTAACTGCAGAGCATCTTTCCTAGTGGCCTGCCCCATAGGCAAGCCAGCTGGTAGGAATTCAGACTGGTGCAGCCACTATAGAAAATAATATGGAGTTTCCTCCAAAAATTAAAAATTGAACTGCTATTTGACCCAGTGATCTCACTTCTAGGAATATATCCTAAGAGTTCCAAAACACCAATCAGAAATTATATATGTACCCCTATGTTCAGAGCAGCACTATTTATAATAGCTAAGATCTGGAAACAGCCCAAGTGCCCCTCAGTAGATGAGTGGATAAAAAACTGTGGTGCATTTACACCATGGAATACAATGGTGTAAATGTACCACAGCAGTAAAAAAAAAAAAAAAAAAAAAAAAAAAAAAAAAAAAAAAAAAAAGGATCTCTTACCCTTTGAGACAGCATGGAAGGACCTGGAGAGTATTATGCTAAGCAAAATAAGCCAGTCAAAGAAAGACAAGTATCACATGATCTTACTCATATATGGAATCTAATGAATACAATAAAGTGATGAATAAAATAGAGCCAGAGGCATGGATACATGGAACAGACTGTGATGAATCTCAGAGGGAAGGGGGAAGTCAGGGTGGGAAGAGATTAACCAAAGAATTTACATGTATATATGCATAGCCCATGTACACAGACAATAGATAGGTGAAGGCCTGGAATGGGATGGGAGATGGGTGAAAGGGGACACAGGGGGGAAATGAGGGATATCTGTAATACTCTCAAGAATAAAATAAATTTAAAAAAACACCTGTAGTACAAATATACAATGGAATACTATATAGCTGTAAAAAGGAAGGATCTCTTACCCTTTGAGATAGCATGGAGTGACCCAGAGATGATTAGGCTAAGCAAAATAAGCCTGTCAGAAAAAGACAAATATCACATGATCTCACTTATATGTGGAATCCAATGAGCACATTAAACTGATGAATAAAATAGAACCAGAGGCATGGATACATGACACAAGAGTGACAAATCTCAGAGGGAAGGGGAAAGAGGGAAGAGAAGAAATTAGCCTAAGAACTTACATGCATACTAGTGGCCCAGTGCACAGATTCATGCACATTGAAAGGAAATTAATTAGAAGACATATTTTAATATCACTATTCACCCTTTCTGAATAATAGAAGTATTAGAGATGAAAGAAAATTAGTAAAATGTATCCTATATAATAAAAGGCTAATATGCAAATCGACTGAATGGCGGAATGACTGGACACTATGATGCACACTAACCACCCGGGGGCAGATGCTCAATGCAGGAGCTGTCCCCTGGTTGTCAGCATACTCCCACAGGGGGAGCGCTGCTAAGCCAGAAGCCAGGCTCATGGCTGGTGAGTGCAGCAGCAGTGGTGGGAGCCTCTCCTACATCTGCTGTAGGTGGGTGGTAAGGAGCAAGGGGTCCCAGACTGAGAGAGGGCACAGGCCAGGCTGAGGGACCCCCCCCCCTTCCAGTGCATGAATCTTGTGTACTGGGCCTCTAGTATGAAAATAATATATAAATTGATTAATAAATAAACAATAAGAACATGATATAACAACAACAAAGATGATATAAAAACAACATTGATAAAAACAATGATAAATTGATTAAACCTATTCTAATATCTCCCTGTATGCCACATTAAGAGTAAAAACACTTTCAGAGTGCTTGACTAATTTCCCTTGTGATGAAGTATTTACAACTTTAACTTTAACATCACATGTTCTTCGAACTTGAGAGAAAGCAACATATAACTGACCATGTCCGAAAACAGGTTCAGGTAGAAATATTCCTACTCTGTCTAGAGTTTGTCCTTGTGAGTTACTAATCGTCATCGCAAATGCTGGCATCACGGGAAACTGTCTGAATTAATTTAAATGGGAAGCTAGTGTTAGACCAGGACAAATCAATTCTTGGAATCAGAACAACCTCTCCTTCTGCAGATCCTGTTAATACTTCAGCTTCGATTATGTTAGGTTGCAATCTTGATAATAAATCTAGTACCATTACAAAGATCCCATTTACTCTTAAGAGTATTCAGCAGCATGATGATTGAACCTACTTTCAATTTTAATTTATGACACAGCATTCCTGAAAGGAGTAATGCTATTAAGAAATTCGATGGAAGTTTAATTTGGGGACTGAAAAAATGGCGGCTGGCAAGACAGAGGTGAGGGAGAGGAAGTGAGTGAGTGAGGGTATGAAAGGACAGTGTGTGGATGTGTGTGGTGTGTGTGTGAGTGAGTAAGGGACAGTTAAATCTCGCAGGACCAGCAGGGGCTGGCAGACCAGGCTCTCTTGAACAAGGAGAGACTCCCACCACTGTGGGCATCCCCTGGACTGCAGGACTCAGGCACAGAACCCATGCCATCTTGCAGGGGACAGCGGCCATTTCTAGGAACTCATCAGAACCATCACCCAGTCAGGACTTTCACACTGCCTGCAACCCAGCAGCCACTACAGCCAAAATCTTGCTACCCCAGCCGTAGACCTGTAAATCCTGGGACCTACACCTCCAATGGTGCACCATTCCCACAGCAGTAAGTGCACCTTCTCCATCCCCAGCGGCAGAACTCCGGACCCCACATTCTCACGTCTCCAGCAGCACAGACATCCAGGGCACATCACTCTGTAGGCAGTGCTTGGGAGACACTGGAAGCCCCTGCTGGTGTGATTCTGGACAGACAAGGGCATGCTGCACCGCAGTAGGAATTCTGAATTTCCTCTGCCTGAATAACTGCCTGCAGATACCCCAGCTGCATAACTTTGGCGCCAGGGCCCCTCAAAGTGCGTCAGAGCTCTGTGCTGGCTAACACACTGGCAAACGCACTGCCAGCCACAGACCGCGTGCGCATTTCCAATGGGCAGGCACCTTGAGCCCATCTATTCACAGGGCACTTGTGGGAGCTGCTGTGAGTCCTTGCTGGGTGTTATCTTGGACAAATGGGGATGCACTCCCCCTGGCAGTAGAAATTCTGAATTCACTCATCCTGGATACCTGCCCACACACTCATCAATTATGCAGTTTCAGTGCCAGGGCCCTTCAGAGAGCTTCAGCGCCCCTCACTGGCAAATGCACCACAGGTACCCATGTGAGCCTCTACTGGGAGTGTGCACATATCCACCACAGGTGCAGCAGCAAAAGCTGAGTCTGCCCACCCCACAACTACAGAACTCTGGACACCACAGTCACGCCTTTCCAGAGCGCAGGCCTCTAGAGCCCCGTCACCCCAACAGATAGTTCTTGGGTGCCACTATGAGTCCCCACAGGGCATGCGCAACTCCAATCAAGGGCGCAAGAAAGCAAAAAATTGGGACACCTCCCCCCCGACGGCTGCTTACTTCTAGGCACCGCAGTTGTACATTTCCAGCTCACAGGCCTACATCAACAAACCCAAATAGCTCAAGTAGGGAGCTACACTAGATTACCAAGCCCAGGAGACCTGAGATATCACACCAGTAGCACCATCCCCAAAAGAACCTGAGTATCAAACCAATCGGACCTACAATTAAAACGTTACAGCAAAACATGAGAAGACAAAATAGCAATTCCCAAAGGAAAGAAAAAGAGGAATCACCAGAAATGGAGTTAAATGAAATTGTGGCTAGCAGCTTATGAGAGAAAGAATTCAGAGTGATGGTTATAAGGATGTTTAAATGGCTGGATGACAAATACACATAACTCAATGACAAATACACACAACTCAATGAGAACTATAAGGAGCTGAATGAGAATGTCACCAACATGAAAAGGAACCAAGAGGAGATGAAGAATGACATAGCTACACTAAAGAACATAATGGAAGGCTTCAACAGTAGGCAAGAAGAGGCTGAGGACTGCATCAGCAAATTAGAAGACAAGGTAGGAAAAGACACACAAACACAGCAGCAACTGGAAAGAAGACTTAAAAAGCAAGAGGAGAGCCTAAGGGAGCTTTGGGACAACACAAAATGAAACAATATTTGCTTAATTGGAATACCAGAAGGAGAGGAAGAGAAGCAAGGAATAGAAAACCTGTTTGAAGAAATAATGACAGAAAACTTCCCTGATATTGGCAAGAAAAAAACTATGCAAGTCGAAGAAGTACATAGAGTCCCAAAGAAGTTGACCCCAAAAGACCGACACTAAGACACATCATAAGTAAATTGGCAAACACCACCGACAAAGTAAGAATCTTAAAGGCTGCCAGAGAGAGACAGAGAGTTACCTACAAGGGATCTTCTATTAGAATATCAACTGATTTCTCAACAGAAACACACCAGGCCAGAAGGAAATCAGGAGCTTTGCAGACAAAAAAAGAACTAAGGGAGTATATTACCACCAAAACAGCAATGCAAGAAATGCTGAAGGGTCTGCTGTAAAAAAAAGAAATAGGAAGTGAAGAAGGAACACAGGGGTAAAGAATAAAAGTGGAGACAAACAAGTACCTATCAATAACAACTTTAAATGTAAATGGATTAAATGCCCCCAATCAAAAGACATAGGGTAACTGAGTGGATAAGAAAACATGACCCATACATCTGCTGTATACATGAAATCCACCTCAGAAAAAAAGACTCACACAGACTGATCATGAAGGGATGGAAATAGGTTTTTCAGCTGAATGGAAATGAAAAAAAAGCTAGGGTAGCAATACTTATATCTGACATATTAGATGTCACAGTGAAGGACATAACAAGAGATAAGGAAGTCCACTTCATAATACTAAAGGGAACAATCCAACAAGAAGAAATAACTCTGGTAAACATATACGCACCCAATACAGGAGCACCCAAATACATAAAAAAAAAAAAACCTCCTGGAGGATATCAAGGGAGAGATTGACAGCCATAAGCCATACAGTCAGGTAGGGGACTTTAATACCCCACTATCACCTTTGGACAAATCCTCTAAACAAAAAATCAGAAAAGAAACATCAATCCTAAATGACTCACTAGATCAGATGGAATTAATTGACATCTTCAGAACATTTCACCCCAAAGCCACAGAATATACATTCTTCTCAAGTGCACATGCAGGGGCCTGATGCGGCGGGGGCCAAACATGCCCAGGTGCCTCCCAGGCGGCCCTCTACACCTCACCCTTTCTTTTGTTTTTAAGCTACTATAATAAAATTAAAATTTAAACATTAAGAATAAAGCTCTAATATCAACACAATTGCAAAAAATGCCAATGCAAAACTAAACTACATACATGTTATCACTTTCAAAACTTGAATGTCAAGAGCAAATCTCTGGCTATTAATAACAAAACAATGCCAATGCAAAACAACAATAAGAGAAATCAGAACTATGTACATGTTAACATTTTTAGCTAATAAATGAAAGAAAGTCTCTCTTGCTGCTGGTGTATATTTACTCAAGAGTCCTTGGACTTGGCTGCTCAAGACTTTGCAGAAGACTGGCAGCTAACAGATGCTAGCATGAGCAGGAACATGGTTGAAGAAGTAGCCTCAACTTCTTGCTTTTCCACAATCTGCTGTGCTTCAGTTGTTTTCTTCAGATGACTCCATGTTGGCACCTCAGTCCTTTGTGTAGCTTTCAGTTTTCTTCTTCCTCCGCTTTGCTGTCATCAGGGCAGCTCTCAGTCCTTTTGAGTGAATGGACACAGGAGCTTCTCTGGGTCCATTGTGGTGACGGATGTAACGCTCTGGCACCCGAATTGGCTGCATTGCTCCTTCTGGAAAAATATAAAATATAACCTATTCCCCACATTATTACTGAATCTGATAAAACCCTTGTCTTGTTTTGTGCTTCCTTCCACCTAGCTGACTTGGTGAAGGCTATTATATAGGAGGCCTGATGCCTTTCACCTGCTGTATGATCCTCTGCTCACAATTCAAAATTTTTAAAGTATAAAAAGCATGACTGAGCCTCTTTTGAGGTGACACATAACACCTGTCTCCCCCTTTTTGTTTTAATAAATGATTTTAAGAGTACGATGGGCTCTTTCCACTATTGAGTGACATCTATTTTGTCAATTTGATTAGGTTTAAGTCCTCGGGGATTTACCCCTAAGCACAGAGAGGTGGATAACAGACTGAGAACACTGTTTCCAATAAAACATGGAAATTGTCCTTCTCTAATAACATTTTAAAGGCTGAAAATTAAATGAAAAGTTTCCTCTGAATTAGTGTGCCCTATAGTAGCGGTTACAATAATTTTGGCCATACTTACCACATATGCACTATTACTATAGGTTGATGGACTCTGTAGCAAAATCTGTTAAGGCACAAGTAAGAGCTTGTATTTCTACTGAAATATAAAAAGTTTGAAGGATCTTTGTTCTCCTGCTGCAGTAGATCCAGCCTTTCCAGAACTGGATCCATCTGTAAAAATGGTTAATGCCTGAGGTATAACATTTCTTTTAATGTGTCAGTTAATACCATTCCGTGAGTTAGAAATAAGGCAAGACCCCAAGTCAGGGGTCCTGGTAAAAACACAAAACATCAAACATTTTGACTTCTATGCAGAAGGTGTGCACACATGGCCTGGAAGTGCGTGCACACCGACCTTCCTTGCCCTTGGTCATGGGCAACCTGCAGCAATGCACAGGTGCTGACTGCTAGCATGGCAAGGCATCTTCACTATCTTTATTTCTGGACTATTTCTCCTCTGTTCTTGGGGGCCACTTCTTCTTCTGTGGCTGCAGTAGTCCTATCAGGTCCTCTCTGAGATCTGTTGTTGCAGGAATCCATATGGGGTTTGGAGTTTTCTGGAAATATAAACACATTCTTGACCAAAGGTTAATAAAGAACTCTTTTCTATAAATTAGACTTGGGATCCTTTTAATTTTTGCCCAAACAATTTTCCTTTGGTTTATTTTGACACCATGTGAGTTTTTCATGGGTGTCTTGCTGTTTGCATTACAAATAAAAATTAATTTTCAAAGTAAAAAATTTCTAGATGTAATTTACTTTCAGGATATTTTTCCTTACAGAATATTACTCCACTATCCCCCCTTATTTTTATTTAATTATTAGGAGGCTTTTGGAAAATTTTCATAATGCAGTCTTGATAACTTTAAATTTTAAGTTTTTGCACAAAAATATGACTGCTTTAGGTTCATTGAATGTTAAGTAATTTTACCATGAAATGAACTATCAATAGAAATTTTGGTTAATACTTTAGGAACAGCTTTTGTACAATTAAATTTTCTTGAATATTCACTTATTTCATTTAGGTAATTAAATTAATTTGAAAACTTGACTATTTTACTGTCAAATTTAATACTCTAACAACAATCTTAGTTTACTCTGTAAATATTAATGAAAAGGATTATTTTGCATCCTTGAGAAAGCCCTGAGCATTCCTGGATTTAGATATAGGGCAGCTGCCATCAGCCAACTCTCTGTTGCCTGGGTCCCAATCCAAGCTGGGCCAAGTCTCTGTTATCTGGGTCTCTTCCCGATCTGAGCTGGGCCAAGTCTCTGTATGTTGCCTGGGTCCCGATCTGAGCTGGGCATGGGAAGCGCAAAGCAGCCATGGGGCAGGAGACCTCCCTCAGAAGGGGCGAGTGTTCAAGCCCCTGTAATGTTGGGGGGGGGTGAGGATCTGTGCCCCACCTCTGTTGACCCCCAAGTTCTCTCCTGATGGCCCCTCTGCAACTGTGCCTGTCTTAGGTTGTTCCTGCCCTGAGGAATCTTACCCGTCTTTGACTAACCAGCCATCCTCCGGGGCCAAGCAGGGTGATGTGAGGTTCAGTTTTGTCTCCTTGGTAGCTTATGCCCCTATGGCCTCCATGCCCAGCACCTGCCTTGGGATCCCCTCGCCTGCTGGTGGGGCCCCGGCATTGATCACATATCTTGGGGAACCCAGGTTTCTTTTCTATGGAGGGCCCAGCTCACGCCATTGTGTGCGAGACAGATTTATGGTACCAGCTACCACGAGGTTTCAACCTCAGCATTAACTGAAAACCTAGGCAACAGCTGTGGGCAATTGGATTGTGAGAAGATGGTCCCTCTTGGCAGAAAGGGCAAGAGAGGCCAATATAGAATGCTCAAGTGCCTTCTCAAGGGGCCCTCCACACCGTGGAAGGGATTAAATCCTTTCATGTCCTTTTAAATTGCTGCCAAACATTCAAAGAATTAGTTTGTAAGTTTGGGATAATTGTACAATATGCTGTTGTAAAATATCAAAAATTATAATGAAATTGTAGAATATCATGTAAGAATATTCTTTGTTCTAGGCCATGGCAATTCAATCTCAAACTGGCTATCAATTTCTTTTTATATAGAAAAGGTTTTAACCAGTTAAAGTCTCCTAATAATTTCTAAAAGTCATTTAATCTTTTAAGACAACCTTTTCTTATCTCCACCTTCTGAGGCCTAATGTATTGATTATCAATTACAATCCCTATGATATTTGAAAGAAACCTCTTCTTATTTCTTTCCAAAATAATTTTCAGACTACAGAGACTTTCATTTAAGAATCTTTGTCTTTCTTTTACAACAAGTAATCTGTGTGGTTACAGCTTGAAAGGCAAGCCTCAGGTGACTAGCTAGCTATATTACAAGTACTCTTACAGTAAGGCTGACTACTAATTTACTTTCAGATTTATCATTTTAACAATAATCTTCAGTTTATACTGTAAATGTTAGTGAAAGAGAATTTAAAATTTTAAAATTTCTCCTTATAATAAATTTATAATTATATTTTTAAAGTATCCTCTTTGCTTATTTGCATATACAGAGGGATCATGGGAAGCCTTCAGTAACTTTCTTAGAAGACTTATTTAAATTGCTTTCAAAGACATTGGCTTATTTAAAGGAAAGGGGTTGGCCTTTGTTATTTCAAGATGGCGGGCAGTAACCACTTGGCCAGAGGGGCAGGCAAGATGGCGGCTGCCTCACAAGCTGCAAATGTTGCTCCTCCTCTAGCTTAATTAAGAATGCAGGCTACTACGAGTCAGGATTCAACTACTTATAAAAACATTGGCTTCTCATGTAACTTAATTTATATGAGACATTGATTATATTTTAAAAATCCAATTTATAAGGTAACTTAAATAGGTATCTTTAATTTAAAAAGCAAAGAAACTTATTCAGTAAAACTTATACGTTTGATACTTTATTGTTCTGATCCAAAAGCATAAACAGTGTCCCACCTCCAGCCGATTCAAAAATGCAGGCTGCTTGAGGCTTTTGTCTTTCTTGAAATTCTACTGCTGTTGAAAATTTTGGCTATATATAAGAAATATATTGTTTTTGTCTTTCTTACAGGTGAAACCTTTCATAACATTTAATATATATGTATATAAGTAAAATACATTAATTAATTTTTATTTGATAAAGCTTTCCATGCAATTTCAAGTATCAATCGGTTTAATTAAAAAATATTTCTTTTAAGAGAGAATAGACTTTTGAAATACATTTCAAGGGCCCAATGAAATGTCCAAAAGCCACTCTCAAAACCTTGAAATACACCTGGAAAGATCAAATATATAATATATATTTATATATATGATTTAAAGATTATATACTTAAAAATTATCTTAAAGAATATCAATTAAATTTAAACTGTATCACAGAATTAATTCTCTTTTTTAAATCAGACCAAGAAGTAACATATTTTGAATTTCTAATTATTCAAGAGAAAACATTTTATTTTCTCAAAAACACGTTTTTATATTTTAGGTATTATACCACATTTATATAATTTCTCTCAATTCAATTTGCACTTTAAACTTTCAGAGCTTGCAAGTCAAATATTAGCAGTTCTTTGATTAACAACTCTTTTATATTCTTAATAATAATAAATTTCTAAAACACAAGACATAATCAAAGAGATTCAATTCTGTCCTCTAAATCTTTCATGAGGCAAATTTAGATTAATATTTTAATGTTTTTCCATTTCAAAATATCTAGATATTTAATAAACTTTTATTATTTATGTAATTAAGCAAACTTTTAAGATTTTTAAGCGCCAAAGCCAAACCTATTTAAAGATGGCGAAACAGGTTTGGTCTATTCAAATGTAAATGACATTCTTAAAAATGGCTATTGGCAGGAACTTGCCTACCTGAATGCTGGGGGTAGGTCGACTACGCCTTCCTGCATTAACAAGGGGCATAGCAAGTCTTTATCTGGGCTACTTTATTTTTATATATATATATATATTTTTTTAACAATTTTTGAGTTTCAAATCCAATTCCAATTGTTTTAAGGCATTTACTTTGGATAAATTTTGTCTTGAAGACCTTAAGGTTAAATTTTTAACACCTTTCATTAGCATTTTAAAAACTACTCTTTATTATGGAAATGCCAATCTGCTGCTGGAACTAGCCTGTTTTTTTTCTTTTGGTCAAATCCGACATTTTTCTTAGGAAAAAAGGTTCTGGGTTTTTCATTTTTGTAGCCTTTTCATGATGAGAAAATAGACTTAAACTTTCAGAGCTTCAATTTTTCAGGTAGCAAATCAAATACTTAGCATTTCTCAAATCAATAATACTTTTACATTTTTAAGGATACATTTCAAATAAAATATAAGGCATATTCAATTAATAGATTAACTTATATCATCTAGACTTCATACTAGGCATATTTAGTATATGTGCTGCCGAAGCGAGCACATACTAGGCATATTTAGATCAACATTTCAGTATTATCAATTTCAGTACATTTAGATAATTTAAATTTATCATTTGATTTAGTAAACTCCCAAGTTCTTTTAAATTTCCAGCCCATAGGCTTCGCCCAGCCACTAAATTTCAAAAAGATCACAATTTTCCTGCTGGGGAAGTCAAGAAGCAAACTCTCAGCCATTCATATGTAAACTTGACTATTTACTTGCTGGTTACCTGCCTCGGGTGGGAAACTTCAAAAGAGCTACCTGCAGATTGCCCAGGACCAAACCGGACAGAGTCGGACCTGCATTACCACCATTTGTCCACCATCCAGAACTGAAATGTCAGTGCTGACATGTACACATAAGGAACTGTTGGACATTGAAATTGGGTCTCAAAAGAACTGTTGGCCCAGAAAGAAACTCACTACACACTGATTCATTTGCCTGTTACCATAACCATTATTGCTTGTCTCATTTTCGGTTCTTATAAGTGTATTTCTAATAGCACATGATCTCACTCATCTAGGGGAAATAATGAACAACATAGACTGATGAACAAGAACAGACCCAGAAACAAGGAGGCATGGATCAGACTGTCGGGCCTCAGGGGGAGGGTAGGGAAGGGTGGGGGTAAAGGGGGAGATCAACCAAAGGACTTGCGTGCAGGCATATGAGCCTAACCAGCGGTTAAGGACAACAGGGGGGTGGGGGCATGTGTGGGGAGGGGTGTGGGATGGGAATGGGGGGACGAGGACAAATATGTGATACCTTAATCAATAAAGAAATTAAAAAAAAAAGAGCTACCTTAGATCGCCTTGGGGAACTACTCTGTATTTCTTTCTCTGGTTCATCTCCGCCATTTTTAAGGCCAAGACAGTCTTGGGTTTTTATTCTGTACACAGCAAAAGGTCAAGTTCAGCTCAAAACTATGCGCACTCGTTTTTAAACTGGCCTTTTCCCTTTGCATGTGCACAGAAATCCTGGATGCATTTATGATTTTGTAAAAGCTTTAAGTCATTAGCTGGAAAATAAATAAAGATGGAGAAGATGAGGCCTCTCAAAGTGGCTTTCTTGGGGAGTGGTGTCCATATTGGATCACCACGTGTCTCCCTTCCCCCACCTCCTTGTTTCTTCAGGGGAAGTTTCAGTAATGGTCTGGCATCTGTTTTTATTTTATTTATTTTTTCATTTTTTATTTTTATTATTTTTTTTAAGGAAAGAAAAGGATTTTTTAAGATAAAGAATTATTGGCAGTTGCTGAGAAACTTCCTTTAATCTTTTTCTACTTGTTACAAGTAGTTTACAGGTGGAGGCAGAGTAGGTGCAGATGGTATTCTTAGAGACTTGCACCCTTCCACTGCAGGCTGTAAGGCCTTGGCTGTACCCCACTTAGACATTCTTAAAGTCTCCTGTGCTGAATCAAGCATGCAACTGCTTTCTGACCTTTTCCCAGGTTTCATCAACAAAACTTAAGAAAGAAATCAAGAATCTGACTATGCTTAACAGAGCATAGGTTAAAGCATTTAGAAGGATTACCCATGTTTAACACCTGGCTATTTCAATTCAGTTCAATACAATACACTCCCCATTACCTTACATTTCTTAAATCTGTGGCGCGCGCAAATTCTTGGGAGCGATCCCTTGCCTCTTACCTCTTGTTGCCTCTTTCACGGCCCACGTTGGTCGCCATTATGCAGGGGCCTGATGCAGCAGGGGCCAAACATGGCGGGGATCTCCCTTTACCGCGTCCCGCGCGGAAAGAGAGATGAACAAACCGGTCCTAAATGGAGGCGGCCAGGGATTGAGAAATAATAGAAATAAAGAAAACAAGACGCAGAAATAGATTCATGGGGCTGGGTGGGGCGCCATCTTTCCTCTCTGATGGAGAGGCAGCATGACGACGACCCTGAGCCACCCAGCAGGTTTATCTTATATCCCAAAAATCCAGGAAGTAACACCAAAACTTAGGATCAAAGGAGCTTATTTGCATTCTTAACTAGACCCTAGCATTACTGGATTTACATATCTAGACCTGCCCCTGCTGACACCAGGGCTGCTATGAAGTCAGAACTGATTAACATGCCCAGCCTCATTGGGGAAGCATGTTCCCAGGGTGTGACTCAGCCTAAGCCCTGAGTTCAGCTGATGATAATTAAGGAAATGCCCAGGTGCCGCCCAGGCGGCCCTCTACAGCACATGGGTCATTTTCCAAGATAAACCACATATTGTGTCCCAGGCAAAGTCTCTTCAAATTCAAGAAGATGGAAATCATATCAAGCATCTTCTCAAATCAGAATGGCAGAAAACTGGAAATCAACTACAATAAAAACAATCCAAAAAAATCAAACACATGGAGACTAAACAGCATGTTATTAAACAATGACTGGGTTACCAGAGAGATCAAGAAGAAATAAAAAACATCTTGGCAACAAACGACAATGAAAGCACAACAATCCAAAATCTATGGGACACAGGGAAAGCAGTCCTGATAGGTAAGTTCATAGCTCTACAAACCTACTGAAAAAAAGAAAAAAAGAACAATGGTAATAAATTACCTAACCCTACAACTCAAAGAGTTAGAGAGCCGCAAGAAAATCCCAGTGTAAGCAGAAGGAAGGAAATAATAAAGATCAGAGTGGGGATAAATGACATAGAGACCAAAAATAATAAAAAAACAACAATACAAAAGATCAACAAAACCAAGAGCTGGTACTTTGAAAGGATAAACAAGATTGATGAACCTCTAGTCAGGCTCACCAAGAAGCAAAGAGAGAGGACCCAAATAAAATCAGAAAATAAAGAGGAGAAATAACAACAGACCCCACTGAAATACAAAGGATTGTTAAAAAATACTATGAACAACTCTATTCCAACAAACTGCACAACCTGGAGGAAATGGATATATTCCTAGAAAAATACAACCTTCCAAAACTCAATCAGGAAGAATCTAAACATCTCAATAGGCCAATAACTATGGAAGAAATTAGTTTTTGTTAGCTGAAAGCTGTCATCAGAAAGCTTCCAGCTAACAAAAGTCCAGGGGCAGACGGCTTCACAGGGGAGTTTTACCAAACATTCAAGAAATAACTAAAACCTGTCCTCTTCAGAATATTCCGGAAAATTCAAAGGAAGGAACACTTCCAAGCTTATTCTATGAAGCCAGCATCACCCTAATACCAAAACCAGATAAAGACAACACAATGAAAGAGAATTACAGGCCAATATCCCTCATGAACATAGATACCAAAATCTCCAACAAAATTCTCTCAAATCAGATTCAGCAGTACATCAGAAAGATCATACATCATGACCAAGTAGGATTTATCCTAGGGATGCAAGGATGGTACAATTACCGCAAATCAATAAAGGTTATAAATCACATAAACAAATTGAGAGATAAGAGTCACATAGTCATATCAATTGATGCAGAAAAAGCATTTGACAAAACCCAACACCCATTTTTGATAAAAACTCTCAGCAAGGTGGGAATAGAAGGATCATACCTCAGCATAATAAAAGCCATATATAACAAACCCACAGCCAACATCATACTCAATGGGCAAAAACTAAAACCGTTTCCCCTGAGATCAGGAAGAACACAGGGATGCCCACTCTCACCATCCCTGTTCAACATAGTACTGGAACTATTAGCCATTGTGATTAGACAAGAAGAAATAAAAGGCATCCAAATTGGAAAAGAAGAAGTAAAACTCTCCTTATTTGCAGATGACATGATATTGTACATAAAAAACCTGAAAGACTCCATCAAAAAACTAATAGACTTAATAAATGAATTCGTCAATGCAGCAGGATACAAAATTAACACCAAGAAATCTATGGCATTTCTATACACCAGTAGTGAACGTACAGAAAGAGAGATTAAAAAAGCAATCCCATTTACCATCGCACCAAAAATATTAAGATAATTAGGAATGAACTTAACTAAGGAGGTAAACGACCTATATGTGGAAAACTACAGGACACTGACAAAAGAGATAGAGGAAGACATAAACAGATGGAAGGACATACCATGTTCATGGATTGGTAGAATCACCATCATTAAAATTTCTGTACTACCCAAAGCAATCTATAGATTCACTGCACTCCCCATTAAAATACCAATGGCATATTTCACAGACCTAGAAAGAACTCTCCAAAAATTCATCTGGAATAAAAAAAAGACCCCGAATACCCACAACAATCCTGAGAAAGAAGAATAAAGTAGGTGGGATCTCAATACCAGATTTCAAGCTGTATTACAAAGCCACTGTTCTCAAGATAGCCTAGTACTGGCACAAGAACAGAGATATAGACCAATGGAATAGAATAGAGAACCCAGATATTGACCCAAACCAGTATGCTGAATTAATATTTGACAAAGGAGGCATGAACATACAATGGAGTCAAGACAGTCTCTTCAATAAATGGTGTTGGGAAAATTGGACAGATACATGCAAAGAAATGAAACTAGACCACCAACTTACACCATACACAAAAATAAACTCAAAATGGATAAAGGACTTAAACATAAGACAGGAAACCATAAAAATACTAGAGGAATCCACAGGCAGAGAAATCTCAGACATATGTCGAAGCAATTTCTTCACCGATTCCCTTCCTACGGCAATGGATCAAGAGAAAATAAACAAATGGGACTACATCATAATAAAAAGCTTCTGCACAACAAAAGAAATCATTAACAAAGCATCAAGAAAGCCCACTGTATGGGAGAACATATTTGCAAATGTTATCACTGATAAAGGTTTAATCTTCAACATTTACACGGATCTCATACAACTTAATAAAAGGAAGATAAATGGTCCAATAAAAAAATGGGCCACGAACCTAAATAGAAACTTCGAATGAAGACAGAAGGAAGGCCAAGAGACTTATGAAAACATGCTCAAAGTCACTAATTTTCTGAGAGATGCAAATCAAAACGACAATGCGCTACCATATCACACCTGTCAGAATTGCTATCATCAACAAATCAACAAACGACAAGTGCTGGCGAGGATGTGGAGAAAAAGGAACCCTCATGCACTGCTGGTGGGAATGCAGACTGGTGCAGCCACTGTGGAGAATAGTATGGAGTTTCCTCTAGAAACTAAAAATGGAACTCCCATTTGACCCAGTAATTCCACTTCTAGGAATATATCCCAAGAAACTAGAAGCACCAGTCACAAAGGATATATGCACCCCTATGCTCATAGCAGCAAATTCACCATTGGTAGGATTTGGAAACAGCCTAAATGCCCTTCAGCAGATGAGTGGATTAGAAAACTATGGTACAGCTACACAATGGAATACTACGCTGTTATAAAAAGAAGGAATTCCTACCATTTGCAGCATTATGGATGGAACTGGCGAGCATTATGCTAAGTGAAATAAGCCAGGCAATGAAAGAAAAATACCTCATGATCTCATTTATTGAAAATAAAGAACATTATAACCTGATGAACAAAAAGATAGATACAGAGGAAGTAAAGCATCGAACAGACTGTCAAATTACTGCGGGAAGGCTGCGGAGTGTTGGGGAGGTGTGGAAAGAGATCAATCAAAGGATTTGTATGCATGCATATAAGTACAACCAATGGACACAAGACACGGGGGATGGGATGAGGGCATGCGACAGGGGGTAGGGGAGCCTGGGGGAAGGTCAATGGGGAAAAAAAGGAGATATATTTACTATTATATGTAATACTTTAAACAATAAAATTAAAAAAAAAAGAAATTCGATGGGAGCCTTATATGTATCGCGTATGCGCAAATCAACGTTTATTTTTAAATTGCAAATGCGCATCATATGTACCCGCCGGTCTGTCACACAGTTAGACAAGTGGTCGGTCACTTGGTCTTTTATATATATAGATATGCATTGCCCATTAACACAGACAATAGGGTGGTGAAGGCCTGGGGTCGGGTGGGGACCAGGTGGTGGGGAGCAAGCGGGGGTGGGGAGGGAAGGTGGAGCATCTGTAATAATTTCAACAATAAAGATTTAACAAATATTCAGGGGAGGATGGGATGATAGGAGGATGCGATATTGCTGTCTTGGGGAGAATAGGGCAGCTTGAAGACTTCTGAATGATGGTACAATTTCAAGCCCACAGACCTTTGCATACTTGGCTGGAGAAATTTTTTTTTCTGTTTTTTATTTCTTTTGAGCTGGACTGAATGACTTGTTTAGTAATTTTAATTTTATATTTGATGAGTATGTGACCATGTAGGCAAAATCACTTAACTGTCATTAACTCTAGGTATTTACAGTTTTTGCTGGTCTAATAAATATTGTATTTGGTTTGACTACAACTGATTACCCTTATAAACTAACCTTTGTGCAGGAAAATCACATGCCTGTAATTGGAACCTATATGTGTTACATGGGGATGATTATTTCTATTCAGCAATTTGATTATTTTTTACACAAGATCCAGGGTACAGTGGAAGCCCCACTTGCTTGCAGTGGAAACAGATGGACTATTATTTTAAAAAAAACATATAAACTTGCCCTTTTCTCCTCTGGCTATAAAGTTCTATTTGTGAGCAACTGAATACTTGAATTAAAGTAGGAGGTTTAAGCTTCCTTGTGTTAGGATATTTGGGATAATGTTGTTCAGTTTTTTAATACTGGTAAAGACAATGGATATGGAATTCTAAGTTACAATTTCTTCTGTTTCAGTCCAGCTCCTGCCCTAAGGCAGCAGCCTGGTCCTCAGATGCCTAGTGTATACCAAATGACCATGTGTGATGCATAGATACAGTTGTTTTTAACCTTAAGAGCTATTGGTCAATTTTCACATATGTTAGAAACTATTTCTATGTTTACAGTAGTGATTATAAACTTTCTTCTTAAAGTACATGCAAACAAAAATGATTAACTTAAAGAAAAATATTAAGTAAATAATAATACAAGTAGAATTCTGATGTAGCCTAAAATCTTTAAGATGGTATGACAATGATTGACTTTTGGCAAACACTTCCTTAAAAGAATTCAGACTCAGAATAGCTCCATGTTTAGAAACCAAGTGGGTGGTGGTGGTGTTGGTTGTGGTTCTCTGGGGCATGGGAGAGGGAACAATGCACTATTTTTCCATTAATTGTCAGCAAAACCTTTGCCACTAAAGTCATTGCTAATTGATGTCTCCTAATGCCACCTTGATCTAAAAGGAGATCTTAGGTCTGTTGCCTTCATTCTTCCATAAACCTTTTATATTTTTTAGATGAAAGTAACAAGTTAGGTGGTTTAAAGGCTCCCTTAAGTAATAAGAGTAAAATGTTCCTGATATTGGAAAAGCTCAGGGAGCAGCTTAACAAAATACTTTTTTCCCTGTAATCATGGAAAATGTTCAAACCAGCAATAAAACTAGCTTATTCTACTTTCATTGATCTGCATTAAGTATAAAATATGAACATATCAGAAGTAAAGCTGTTAGCTTAAGAAGAATTGCTTCTGTCTTGACAATGTCCTTTTTATGTTAATAACAGTCACAAACACTGCTTTGGCCTATTCTTGGACTTTCACTATATCTCCCCTAACCCTTTTTTCCCCTTTTTTATTATCTTCTTCAAGGTGAGGCAATGGAACAAGGTTTACGAGATTGCTGTCGATCCATACGTATTGGAAAGATCCTGATTCAGAGTGATGAGGAGACACAAAGAGCCAAAGTATATTATGCCAAGTTCCCTCCAGACATTTATAGGAGAAAAGTCCTTCTGATGTACCCAATTCTCAGTGAGTGGCTTGAGTTAAATCTGTAACCTTTGGTTAGAGTTTAAATTCAATTTAGTGCCTACCTTCTGGGTACCATTTATAAGGCAAAAACTGTTTCTAAATGTTTTTTTCTCACTTAGATTTGGAGTTGCCCTGGGCAGTTCACTGGAGAATTTTTATTGAGTAATAAGAGAATATACATTAGTCAAACTTTATTAGTTCCAAAGAGCTTCTTTCTTAAAATGAACACATTGAAGCAACGGATCTAATGAGGCAAAATATATAGAACACAGAAAATATATTGAAATATGTCCCCTCTCTAGCCCAATGAGTTATAGCAATGATTTTCTCAAGGATTTATCATCTCTGGAGGTAAATTTTTTCTCATTGTATTTTGTTTTCTAAGCTTACTCAGATCATGGCATGGTCTCCTGGGGTTGGGATGGAGGGTGGGTGTTATATTTGATATCTCAAATACTGAATAAATTTTGGACTTGTTGTGCCTTTGAAAACTGTAAAGTGTATGTTTCATGTCCATCATTAAAAATAATGAAGCTTTGCCTAGTGATGCCTTATGTTAGATTACTAAACTGCCTTTACTTTAAATAAGCATCAAATACATTTTGAGAAAAATGTTAAAGTTGACAGTTCATTTGGTTGTCATTTGATTTTAGGCACTGGAAATACTGTAATTGAAGCTGTAAAGGTTCTTATAGAACATGGAGTTCAACCCAGTGTTATCATCCTACTCAGTCTGTTCTCCACTCCTCATGGTAAGTTTAGCATGAGGTAGTAACTGGGCTCCAGATGGTCTTTGGGTGGGTAAGTATGCATCTGGCCAGCCTCTCGACCTGATAAAAAGTTTATTTGCTTCCACATTAAATCTAAATCTAATTTTGGTAGTTAAAACTTGTGTTTCTTATCTGTAAGCCTAGTGATAATATTTTACACCATTATAATGTTATTCAAATGGAAAAGCATGAACTAACCCCATGGAATGGGATTGTGATTATTTTCCTAGGGGCTCTGTTTGGTAGAGCCTGTAAATAGCCAAAAGGTCTCTATATCTCCTGGTTCCTCATATGAGCCCAAGAACTGCTCCCAAACATCAAGAAATTAGAGGTTCTAGATAGCCCTGTGGTCTTACTTAAGTAAGCTTTGCAGTGTGAAGCAGAGCAGAAATTTTTAAAGTTAGACTTCTGCTCAAAGGGCCTCGTGAGAAAACTATATGTTCTCCATTTCTTGAGGAAGGTAAGCCTAATTTAAGACCCTACTTTTTTTTTTTTTTTTGCCATGCAATCTAGGACAGTTATGAAAGTATCCTAATAAAATAATCATAGATGCATATAGAAATATTTCATGTAAGAAAACAATTTGAAAATATGTAAATGACTTACAATAAGGAAATGGTTAAATAAATATATATTCAAATGATGTAATATTATGAAAATGTTAAATCATATTTTTACCAATGGACACAGACAACAGGGGGTTGAGGGCATGAGGGGGGGATGGGGGGTTAAGGACACATATGTAACACCTTAATCAATAAAGAAATTTAAAAAAAATCATGTTTTTGAAAAATAATGACATAAAAAATCTATGTGGTAAATGTAAAAGAGCAGGATAAAAAAATAACAGCATTAAAATAGTGTTAAATGTTATTACCAAGTTCTGAAATGACTAATACAAATGATGACTATTATGACTACCAAAATCAGACTTAGATTTAACATGGAACCTAATAAATCTTTCCTCAGCAAGAGAGGCTAGGCAGATGTGTAATACTATTTCAATTTTCATTTTAAAATGCACATACAATGTTAATAGTGGTTATCTTCGGTTGGTAGGATTCTAAGTGATTTATTTTTAAACTTTTTTTTTATTTTCAAAATGTTCTACAATGAATTTGTATTTGTTTCATAATTGAAGAGAAAGAGAAATATATGACTCCTCGTTAGGGCATTTCCTCATTTCCAAAGGTTCCAAGTTTCAGCCAACCCTGAATCGGTTATGGAGTATCCATTTTGGGAGAGCTACGTTCAGTAGGCCATTGATTATTTTGCTGTTTTATAATTTTAAAAATTACCTGTAGTTCAAATGTTGATGGTGACAAGGGGTAATTTGCTTGGTCATCTTTTTATATATAACAGGTGGCATTGTAAACATTGAGATAACCAAATAATTATTGGGTTGTCTGCCTTTGGGGGTAGAAACTTCACTGTGTTAATTCTAATGGTATACATTACAATATTATACTATTCTTTAACATTATAGATGAAAAAATCATATTCTTTGGCAGCCTTTCGATGGCTTTTTAGTTTGAATGGGATACTAGCTATTCTCTTTCCCTGCTCCCTCCTCCTACCTCCCCCCCCCCCAGCAAAAGTTAGAGTACTAATTTCTTAAAAGCTAGCTTGCTCTGACATAAGAAGTCTTTGCACTTCTTTCACAGTGTTCCAGTTGAGAAACCATCAGCTTACGTATGATCCTACTTTCAGAAAGAACTATTTTCTCTTTATTCCAGCTGCCTTTAAAATAAAACAAAACAAAGCAAAAGACTCTTCAGGGGGAAAGTTGCTATAATTGAATATATTTTTCAAATCATGGATATGAAATAATTGATTGTAAGAATTTATTAGTGAGTGAGCGAAGGTGTAATCTGACTATTATCAAAGCTTTTCAGATATCAGACATTAAAAACTAAGAGACCAAATCTCACTAGGTACTCAAAGGTCATTGCTCTCGATCCTCTGTCAATATGAGGCCTAATGACTGACCGTAAAATCCCTGAATTTGAACTAATGTTACCAAAAATCCTGCATTAATAATAATTTTCTTCCTTTTATTTTTTTGAAGGTGCCAAATCAATCATTCAAGAGTTCCCAGATATCACAATTTTAACTACTGAAGTTCATCCTGTTGCACCTACACATTTTGGACAGAAATACTTTGGAACTGACTAAGTTGTTAAAGGAAAGTTAATTATCTTGTGTAATATTACAGTTATATTTTGAGTTTCTATCTGTTTTACTGATTCACTTGAGGACTGGCAGAGAAAATTGTGTTAAAGATGCTTTGTAACTTTTGGAAGTGGGTATAGTAAAAAGAAAAGATTTGAGGTTTCTTTATTTTATTTGGTTCTTTCTTGACTGTCGGCACCAAATTCAACAATGAAACACACACAACTCTTAGAAAATACTTTAATAATATTTTTATGCCAATTGCTTACCCCTCAATACATTGAACTGTTCCCTAATTTATTAACTTCTCTTGCAGCCACAAATAAACCCAAATGGGAGTAAGTTCTTTGGCCCAGTATAGTTTGCATTTTGTGTAGTTTGCTTTTAGTTCTAGGGAGTTTTCATTTTTGTGGCTGTTTTCACCTTCTTCTACTATTTACTTTCGATGCTGGTAACTTGGAGAGGATGAAAAAAAATTCCTCCTTGTATTTTACATTTCCTTAATATCCTCACTCAATTGGCAGACCCAGGATATATATATATACTAGAGGCCCGGTGCACGAAATTTGTGCACTCTGGGGGGGGGGGGTGTGTCCCTCAGCCTGACCTGTGCCCTCTTGTAGTCAGGGAGCCCTCAGGGAATGTCCGACTGATGGCTTAGGTCTGCTCCTCCTGGGAAGCAGGCCTAAGCTGGCAGTCGGACATCCTTAGTGCTGCCACGGAAGCAGTAGAAGCTCCCGCCACTGCCACTGTGCTTGCCAGCCATGAACCCGACTTCTGGCTGAGCGGCGCTTCCCCTGTGGGAGTGCACTGACCACCAGGGGGCAGCTCCTGTGTTGAGCATATGCCCCCTGGTGATCAGTGTGCGTCATAGTGACCGGTCATTCCACTGTTTGGTCAATTTGCATATTAGCCTTTTATTATATAGGATATATATATATTTTTTTTTTTTTTCAGCCAAGCCATTATGTTCTTCCTGACTCATTTCCTACCCTATGTAGTGCTGATAGGGTATTGCAGTGAAAAAATGGTGGGGCATTTCCTGCATTTGTAACTTTAACTTACATAGATCAAACCAAGAATGTCTGGATGCTGACAAGGAAGGGCTAAGTACTGTTAATGCCATCAATGTCCTAGAAAGAGGACAACTTTTCTAGTCATAGGACTTCCATTCAGCCAGATTTCAGGTGTTTCTGAATGATGGTTGTTCTGTAATTTTGATGTGGTTGTGAGGGCTGGTGAATACCGACATTTACCCACATTGCCATCTTTAATGTTATTATTATGAATGGTTTTAAACCTACCATCTTGCTATTTATATTTGCGTTCTATTAGGCCCATTTGTCCTTTTTTAAACATAATTCTTTATTGTTGAAAGTATTACATATGACCCCCATTTTCCCCCATTGACCCCCTCCAGCCCGCCTCTGCCCCCGCCCCCGCCCCAGGCCTTCACTGCCCCATTGTCTGTGGTCATGGTAGGCCCATTTGGTTTTTTATTCACTTTTTCTTCTTTTTCTACATTTTTTTGGATTGAATAATATTTATCATTCCATTTTATCTCTTAATGGCTTATTAGATATAATGCTTTGGTTTGGTTTTTTTTAGGGTTTATATATACCTTTAACTTATCACAGTCTATTTCGTGTATAATATAAGAATTTAAACAAAATCCTTCCATCCCCCCAGCCTTGGTGCTACTAAAGAGATGTAAAAGAAATAAGAAAAAAAGAAGTTATTATTATTTATCCATTTTTGGTACTGTTCATTTCTTCATGTAGATCCAGATTTTCATCAGGTATTATTTTCCTTCTATCCGTATTACTTCCTTTAACATTTCTTATGGTGTAGCTCTCCTATTAATGGAGTCTTTCAGCTTTTGTGTCCGAAAAAAGTCTCTATTTCACCTCCACTTGTGAAAGATATTTCCCTAGTATAGAATTCTAGATTGGCAGCTTTTCTTTCTTTCAGTACTTTGACATTGTGTCACTGCTTTTCTTGTATGTTTTTGATAAGTCTCCTGTTATTTATTTATTTACATTTAATTACTGATAAAGTAGGATTCACATCTATAATTTTGCTATTTTATATGTCTCACATACCTGCTTTATTCCTCCATTACTTTGTTCTTTTATATTAATTGAATATTATGTAGTGTACCTGTGCTGGGGATCCCAATGACCACTCCCAGGACTCAATAAGACTCAGAATTCACTATATTTATGGTTATGATTTATTACAGCAAACGGATACAAAGAAAAATCAGCAAAAGGAATTAGGTACATGCTGCAAAATCTGGAGAAAACCAAGCACAAGCTTCCAAGTGTACTCTTCCAGTGGAACTGCACAGGATATACTTAATTCTTGTATTTACAAAGTGTAGCAATAGGTGTGAAGTATAGTATATCAGAGAAGTTCACTTGAGCATAAGATTCCAGAGTTTTTATTGGGGCTTGGTCACATGGGCATACTGTCTGCATGATAGAGCACAGTTATCAAAACAGACCATCTTAAGGAAAGCAAATCATCACCTTAAATCTCATTATTTGCACAGACTATCTAGACATTGGTCCAGTGTGGTTCAAAGAAGCTCCAAGCGTGCAAAAAACCTTTTATGAGTTAAAACATTCCAAGACCTCAATGTCCATCAGTTGGATAAGGGCCATTGATGAAAACAGACTCTTCTGGGAATGTGCAAGGTGTGAGCAACTTACACTTGCTAAGTCAACTATTTCCTGTACAATTTACCTGCCTGGCTTTTGTCCCAGGCTCTCTGACACGAAAACAATTGTATTTTTCTGAACACCCACATTTAGTATAGGATTTATATAACAGATATAGTCATAATATCAACCTGAGTATATCCAGCATTTGGAGGAGTCAGTGCTACATAGAGATAGACATGAAGTAGCAATTAATACATACTATAAAGTCATTATGTATATCTCCACATTTTGTGTTAATTTACACCTCATCTACAGTTTGTGCTTTATGATAAACTTCAGTAGAACTACAGTAGGTTACCCTTATCTATAGTGGATATTTTCCAAAACTCCCAGTGCATGACTGAAATCACTGATAGCACCATATGCTTTTTTCCCATACATACATACCTATGATAAATTTAATTTATAAATTAGGAACAGTAAGAGATTAACAATAATTAATAAAATAGAATTATAGCAATATAATGTAATAAAATTAATGTCAATGTAGTTTCTCATAAATATCTTATTGTACTGTACTCACCCTCCTCATGATGTGAAATGATAAAATGCCTACGTGATGAGATAAATTAAGGTGAATGATGTAGACACTGTGTTGTAATGTTAGGCTACTATTGACCTGACGATATGCAAGGGGATTCATCTGTTTGAGTGATCCTGGATCACTGTGCCATGACATTGATGCATATCAGAAGCAGATGATGTCGATGGTTGGGAATCTCCAATATTTGAAGTTTTTTTTTTCTTTTCTGAAACCTTTTGAAGAACATTGCAGTCTGAAATTGTTGTCTTTTTATTTTAACTCATGGAAGTGTTGCTGTCCAGGTAATCCTTTGGTGATCATGTGGGTGACTTTAATCTGAGTTCCATCTCAAAGTCATATTCCTTAATTTTGTCCTTTAATGCCTGCAACTAGAAACACTTCAGCAAATGCTAGTAATGTCCACATTGCTGGTTCTGTTTCAGTTTTTCATCTTCCTTTTCCTCTGTAGATACCTCAACAAATTCTTCTAAATCCTCTTTTGTTAACACTTGATGGCCTTCAATATGTTCTTTAACTTCATAAAACATGTCAGCAATTTTTTTCCACCAACTTGTCTTGCTGTGTGAATGATTTTTCTGACTTCTCCATCATCCCTGGAAGCCTTTATTTATTTTTAAATCTTTATTGTTAAAAGTATTACATATGTCCCCTTCCCTCATCCCCATTCACAACTTCAGTCCATAAGTTCTTCCAGCAGGCATTTATAGTTTTCCACTTTAGTTCCTTCATTGCAGCTTTGGTGAATGTTACTGCATCAGCATTAGTAAATGAATCCTTGTACTGAATTATGTCCAGATTAAGGTATCCATCAATTACTGATTGAATGCAATCAAATATCAGGTGTGTGTTTATTGCCTTGACAAACAATGATGCCCTGGTTAAAGGGACTCAAGCAATGAAGTTGTATTTAGAGGTAAAAATAAAACTTTGACATTTTCCTTTTCATAAAAAACAGATTCAGGATGATCAGGTGAATTGTCTGCTATTAACAGGACTTTCTTACAAGTGTTTTGTTTGTTTGTTTGTTTTACTGCTGAGATGAAATCTTGGTGGAACTATTGCATAAACAAGATAGCTGTCACTCATGCTTTCTGATTATGTTGCTAGAACATGGGCAGATAATTTTTGGTTTTGTTTGTGAAAGCATATGTGTTGTTTGTGTGTTATGCCTGGCTTTATCATATGCCCTGCAGTGTTGCCACATAGTACAAGAATTAATTTGCCCTTCCATATTTTCCCCCATACAGAATAATGACTTTAATGATTTTTGGCATTAATTCCAAGCCCCAATGTACATGACAGTGACTGAAGATTGCAGGATTACTTGCTGAATCTGTGTGAGTTACAGGAACAGAGTAAACAGAACTCTGCTTCCTAATCCCCATCAGAAGCACTCATGCTCTTTTACTCTACCAAGCTGTGCTCATAACCGTTGTAGTTTGACAGTCTTCACGTGAGAGGGGCAGAAGTGAATTGTCCGATGTACCTCATTGTGATGCACCCAATATTCCAGCCTCAACTCAAGCAGAAGCAAGAATACTGGTACAGCCCATAAAAAGGCAAGGATATTCTGAAATTAGACAGAGACTCTATAACTTCCAAGAGTCTGGAGTCTGAGTTTTTATAAGGAACAATTATCGTACTTGTTTTCTGTTGTTGTGTTCTCTATTAGGTAATGAGACAAGCAATTTACTTCTCACAATTAAAGTGCGAGAATTTGGAAGTCAAAAGGAGCAGTCTGACTGTTCTTCCATGTTTTATGTCCTGGTGCCTCCTTTGCATTTTTATGAGTGCAGGTTCTCTTGAGAATCTTCCAGATGAGCCAAATTTTATCATGACTGAAGACTTGCTTTGAATGGTATCTTTTCTCCTTAATCAACTTATTCAACTCTGCAATAATGGTGACAGCGGCTTCCTCATGGGCAGATGCAGCCTCTCCAGTATTTTTTGGTTTTCAGTCCAAATCTATTCCTGAATCTGTATAACCATTCCTTACAGTAAATGGCTTGATGTCACTCATTTCAGGGGATCCCTTGCTGAAGTCTTCATAATACCCTCGCTACTTTTTGACACATTACGTTGTCATTAACTGGAACATGGTTTCTGTTCACATCTTCCACTCACAAATTTAATGTCTTTTTTCATCTTAATGAAGTACTTATGTATCATGCACATAACTTTTGCAGTTTGAGATGTGACAGCAAAACTAGCACAAATCTATTTTCCTTTAGAATCTCACGGATAGAAGATTTGTTCTTATAGATCTTAGCAACCTCAACATACGGCTTTTTTCTTTGAACTTTAAATTTTCACTTAAAGGAAGCACTTTGTGGCTTCTCTTTCGCATATCTGAATTGCCAACATCACGTCTCTTGCACTTTGGGGCTGGTATAAAATAAGGGTGACTTCAACATAAGCACTGCAATACCACAACAATGTGATAACTGATTCTCTCTCATTATTGATGTTTCAGGAACCTGCACTCATAGATACTAGTACATTAGACAAAGGGATGCTTTACATCCTGAGCAGGATGGCATGATTTTATTACACTACTTAAAATGGCTTGCAACCTAAAACTCATTAATCGTTTATTTTTGGAATTTTCCATTTAATAATTTTGGATGGCAGTTGATTGTGGGTAACTGAAACCATTGAAAGCAAAACTATGGATAAGGGGTGAGACTACTCTATTTAGCATGTTAATTAACTGATATTAACTAGATCTGATTCCTCCTAATACCAACCATTTTCCATTGATATCATAACCTGAGGAGGCTTTAATTCAATTTCTTAATACATATAGTTATCAATATCTATATTATAGGATTTATTTATGTAAGGTAATTTAATCTTATCAGCAATGCCAATGTTACACCATATCACACTATAGTTATAGTACAGTTCTTTTTTATTCCACAAGTCAGTAAGAATTAGAGATATTTTTTAATGGGTACAACCTTTATTTTATTTTATTTTTTTAAATTAAATTTTATTGGGGTGACATTGGTCAACATGAACATATAGGTTTTATGTGTAGATTTCTAAGTTACAAAATCTGTATATAACACCATATGCCTACCACCCAAAGTCAAATCATCTTCTGTCACCTCATATTAGGACCTCCTCCTCCCCTACCCTCCTCACTCTGGTAAACACCACACTGCTGTTTGTGTTCAGGAGTTTCAGTTTTTTATCCCACATGTGAGTGAAATCATATGATTCTTAGCTTTTTTCTGTCTTATTTCACTTAGCATAATGTTCTCAAGGTCCATCCATGTTGTTGAAAATGGTGCTATTTCATCCTTTCTTATGGCTGAGTAGTATTCCATTGTGTATATGTACCACGTCTTTATCCAGTCTTCTATTGCAGGACACGTTGGTTGTTTACATGTCTAGGCCACCTTGAATAATGCTGCAGTGAACATAGGGGTGCATATATCTTTGGGAATAAATGATTTTGAGTTTTTCGGGTATATACCCAGGAGTGGGGTTGCTGGGTCAAATGGTAGCTCTAGTCTTAATTTTTTTGAGGATTCACCAGACTGCTTTCCATAGTGGTTGTACCAGTCTACATTCCCACCAGCAGTGAATGAGGGTTCCCCTTTTCCACAACCTCTCCAAGATTTGTTATTGCTTGTCTTGCTGATAATGGCCACTCTAACTGGTGTAAGGTGGTATCTCATGATAGTTTTAATTTGCATTTTCCTAGTTGCCAGTGAGGTTGAACATCTTTTTATATATCTATTGGCTGTTTGTATGTCTTCTTGGGAGAGGTGTATTTTCAGGTCCTCTACCCACTTTCTGATTGGATTGTTTGTTTGGTGTTGAGTTTTATGAGTTCTTTATATATTTTGGAAATTAAACCTTTGTCAGAGCTACTGTTTGCAAATATCATCTCCCATCTGGTTGGCTGCATGTTTGTTTTGTTGTCCGCTTTTGCTGTGCAGAAGCTCTTCAGTTTGATATAGTCCCATTCATTTATTTTTGCCTTTACTTCCCTTGCCTTTGGGGTCAAGTCCATAAAATATTCTTTACCACCAAGGTCCATAAGTTTAGTACCTATATTTTTTCTATGTGACTTATAGTTTTGGGTCTTATGTTTAAGTCTTTGATCCATTTTGAACTAATTTTTGCACATGGGGACAAACTGTAATCCAGTTTTATTCTTTTGCATGTGGATTTCCAGTTTTTCCAGCACCATTTATTGAAGAGACTATCTTTACTCCATTGTGCATTTCTGGCTCCTTTGTCAAAAATTATCTGTCCATATACATGTGGTTTATTAGCTGGGCTCTCTATTCTGTTCCATTGATCTGTGTGTCTGTTTCTCTGCCAATACCATGCTGTTTTGATTTTCATAGCTCTGCAGTGTAATTTGACATCAGGTAGCGTGATACCTCAGGCTTCGTATTTTTATTTTTATGTTTTTCAGGATTGCTTTAGCTATTCTGGATCTTTTGTGGTTCCATACAAATCTGATGATTTCTCGGTCTATTTGTTTAAAAATTGACATTGGGATTTTGATGGGATTACATTGAATCTGTATATTGCTTTGGGTAATATGGCCATTTAAACTATTTGTTTCTTCCAATCCATGAACATGGAATATTTTTCCATTTTGTTGTGTATTTTTCAATCTCTCTCCTTTTTTAAATTTTTATTTTTTAATTGATTTCAGAGAGGAAAGGAGAGGGAGAAAGAGAAACATCAATAATGAGAGAGAATCATTGATCAGATGCCTCCTGCACACCCCCCACTGGAGATTGAGCTCACTACCCGGGCATGTGCCCTTGACTGGCATCGAACCTGGGACCCTTTGGTCCGCAGGCCGATGCTCTCTCCACTGAGCCAAACCAGCTAGGGCTAAATTCTTTATTGTTGAAAGTATTACATATGTCCCCATTTTCCCCCATTGACCTCTCCAAGCCCGCCCCCGCCCCCCAGCCCAGGTCTTCACCCCCCCTATTGTATGTGTCCATTGGTTATGCTTATATGCATACAAGTTCTTTGGTTGATCTCTTACCTGTCCCCCCACCCACCTTCCCTGCCTTCCTTCTGAGGTTTGTAATAATACTTTGTAATTTTCAGTATATAGGTCTTTCACATTCTTTGTTAAGTTTATTCCTAGGTATTTTATTCTTTTCATTGCTATTGCAAAAGGAATTGTTTTTTCCATTTATTTTTCTGAAGTTTTGTTGTTGGTATTCAGGAAGAGGCAATGGATTTTTGCACATTGATTTTATATCCTGCAACTTGAGTGTATTTGTTTATTGTTTCCAGTAGTTTTTTTGTAGAGTCTTTAGGGTTTTTCTACATACAGCATCATGTCGTCCGCAAAAAGTGACAGTTTGACTTCTTCTTTCCCTATTTGGATGCCTTTTATTTATTTCTCTTGCCTTATTGTTCTGGCTAGGACTTCCAGTACTATTTATAACAATAAATGCATAATATGCTAATTAGACCGGACAGCCGAACGACCTTCCAGATGTCCTTCCAGATGACCTTCTGGACAAAGCCGGGGCTGCAAGGGCAGAAGCAAGCCGCCACAGCTCCAAGGGCTGAGCCCCTTGCACAAATTTCATGCATCGGGCCTCTAGTGTTGAATAAGAGTGATGAGAATGGACATCCTTGTCTTGTTCCTGATCTTAGGGTAAAAGCTTTCAGTTTTTCACCATTGAGTATGATATTGGCTGAGGGTTTACCATATACTAGAGGCCTGATGCACAAAATTCGTGCAAGGGCCTTGGCCCTGGCCCTGGCCCCCACCTGCCGCCACTGCGGTCGGGGGCCTCGGCCGCCTCTGCCTTGGCCCCCACCCACTGCAGCTTTGTCCAGAAGGAAGGATGTCTGGAAGGACGTCCAGTCTAATTGGCATATATGCTTTTATTATTATAGACTAGTGACCCGGTGCACAAAATTTGTGCACATTAAAAGGGGATTAATTAGAGGAAATAATTTAACATTGCTATTTGCCCTTTCTCTATAATAAAAGTGTCAGAAATGAAAGAAAATTATTAAAATGTATATGAAAACCTTCCTCCTGTCAGAGTCTGGCGCTCACCACGGGACCCAGAGTCAAGTCCCCGACCACCCACATGCACCTCAAAATCGCATGAGACCCAGACCCGGCCAGCCCACCCCCATTGGGCTAGATCCAGACCCGGCCAGTCCCACCCTTGTCAAGCCCTGCCAGGCGGGGCGCATAGCCTCAGGTCCCCTGGCCCGGCGCCAGGACGGGGGGCATGTCCTGAGGTCCCCCAGCCCAGACCAGGGTGAGGGGTGTGCCTTGAGGTCCTCCATCAAGCCCCACCAGGTGGGGGACACAGCCTGAGATCCCCTGTCAAGCCCCACTGGGTGGGGGGCATGGCCTCAGGTCCCCCGTCAAGCCCCGCTAGGCGGGGGCGCGGCCTGAGTTCCCCCGACCCAGCACTGGGGATGCACCTTGAGGTAACCCATCAAGTCCCACTGGGCGGGGGGCACAGCCTGAGGTCCCCTGTCAAGCCCAGCCAGGCAGGGGGGTGCAGCCTCAGGTCCCCTGGCCCGGTGCTGGGGCGGGGGGTGCGGCCTGAGGTTCCCTGTCAAGCCCTGCTAGGCAGGGAGTGTGGTCTGAGGTCCCCGGCCTGGTGCCAGGGTGGGGGGCCTGGCCTGAAGTCCCCTGTCAAGCCCTACCTGGTGGGGGGCACAGCCTGAGGTCCCCTGGCTTGGCGCTGGGGCTGGGGGGAGCAGCCTAAGGTCCCCTAGCCCAGCACCAGGACGGGAAGTGCACCTTGAGGTCCCCTGTCAAGCCCCGCCGGGTGGGGGTGTGTGGCCTGAGGTCCCCTGTTAAGCCCAGCCAGGCAGGGGGTGCAGCCTCAGGTCCCCTGGCTCGGTGCTGGGGTGGGGGGCGGGGCGGCCTGAGGTCCCCTGTCAAACCCTGCCGGGTGGGAGGTGTGGTCTGAGGTCCCCCAGCCTGGTGCTGGGGTGGGGGACATGGCCTGAATTCCCCTGTCAAGCCCCACCTGGTGGGGGGCGTAGCCTCAGGTCCCCTGGCCTGGCACTGGGACCGGGGGTGCAGCCTGAGGTCCCCCAGCCTGACGCCAGGGCGGGGGGCATGGCCTGAGGTCCTCTGTCAAGCCCCACAGGGGCGGGGGAGGGCGTAGCCTCAGATCCCTGCTGATTGCTTGTTAAGGCTCCTTAAGGGAACTTGGCCTCAGCTGTGGGTGCAGCCATCTTTGTGATGGAGTGATGGTCAATTAGCATATCCCCTCTTTATTAGATAGGATGGCCTTTATTATGTTGAGGTAGTTTCCTTCTATTCCTATTTTATTGAGTGTTTTAATCATAAATGACTGTAGTATCTCATCAAATGCTTTTTCTTCATCTATTAACAAAATCATATGGTTTTTATTCTTTCTTTTGTTAATGTGGTGTATTACATTGATTGATTTGTGAGTGCTGACTATCCCTATGGCCCTGGAATTAATCCCACTTGATCATGATGTATTACTTTTTGGATGTATTGTTGTATTCAATTAGTTAGTATTTTGTTTAGGATTTTTGCATCTGTATTCATCAGGGATATTGGTCTGTACTTTTCTTTTTTGTGTATTATCTTTGCCAGGTTTTGGTACCGGGGTATATTGGCCATGTAGAATGTGTTAGGAAGTATTGCCTCTTCAATTTTTTGGAAGAATTTGAAAATAATAGGTCTTAATTCTTCCTTGAACATTTGGTAGAATTCAATGGTGAAGCCACCTGGTCCTGGACTTTTATTTTTTGGGAGGTTTTTGATGGTTGTTTCAATTTCCTCACTGCTGATCGGTTTATTTAGACTTTCCAGTTCTTCATGATTTAGTCTAGGAAGGTTGTATATTTCTAGGAACTTATCCATTTCTTCTAGGTTATTGAATTTGGTGGCATAAAGTCTTTCATAGTATTTTGGTATGATCCTTTGTATATCTGTGATGTCTCTGGTGGTTTATTCTCTCTCATTTGTGATTTTGTTTATATGGGTCTTTTCCCTTAATGAGTCTAGCCAGGGGTTTGTCAATTTTATTAATCTTTTCAGTTCTTTGTTTTATTAATTTTTCTACATAGTCTTTTTGTTCTCTATTTCATTTAATTCTGCTGTAATTTTTGTTATTTCCTTTCTTCTGCCAAGTTTGGGTTGCTTTTGTTCTTCTTTTTCTAGTATTTTAAGATGTGATGTTAGGTTGTTTACTTGGGATTTCTCTTGTTTCTTGAGATAGGCCTGTATTGATATAAACTTCCCTATTATTACTGCTTTCATTGCATCCCAGAGGTTTTGATGTTGTGTTATCATTCTCGTTTGTCTCTATACATCTTTTGATCTCATCTTTTATTTCTTTTCACCCAGTCATTTTTTAGTAGTATGTTGTTTAATCTCCATGTATTTGTGGTTTTTTTTTTTTACTTCCTTTCTGCAATTGATTTCTAATTTCAAGGCATCACGGTCAGAAAATATGCTTGGTATAATTTCAATCTTTTTGAATTTGTTAATGCTAGTTCTGTGACACAGCATATGCTGTATCCTTGAGAATGTTTCATATGTGCTGGTGAAGAATGTATAATCTGATGTTCTGGGATGAAATGTTCTATAAATGTCAAATATATCTCTGTGGTCTAATGTTTCATTTAAAGCTCTATTTCTTTATTGATTTTTTGTTTGGTTGATCTGTCTAGAGTTGTCAATGGAGTATTAAAGTCTTCAACTATAATTATGTTTTGATCTGTTTCTTCCTTTAATTCTGTGAGTAGATGTTTAATATATTTTGGTGCTCCCTAGTTGGGCGCACATATATTAAGAAGTGTTATGTTTTCTTGATGTAGTTTTCCCTTTATCATTATAAAGTGTCCACATTTGTCTCATCTTTGTCAGCTTGAGATATATTTAGTCAGATATAAGTATGGCTACACCTGCTTTTTTTCCTGGATGTTATTTGCTTGGATAATCATTTTCCACCCTTTTACTTTGAATTTACATTTCTCTTTGCTGTTTAGATGTGTGTCTCTCTATCTTTTTTAAAAATATATTTTTATTTATTTCAGAGATCAAGGGAGAGGGAGAGAGATATAGGAACACCAGTGATGAGAGAGAATCACTGATTGGCTGCCTCCTGCAAGCCCCCTACTGGGGATTGAGTCCGCAACCTGGGCTTGTGCCCTCAACTGGAATGGAACCTGGGACTTTTCAGTCTGCAGGCTGACATTCTATCCACTGAGTCAAACCAGCTAGGGCTAGATGTGTCTCTTGTAAGCAGCATATGGTTGGGTTTTGTTTTTTGATCCACTCTGCTACTCTGTGCCTCTTTACTGGTGAATTTAAACTATTTACATTTAGGGTAATTATTGATGTATGAGGATTTCCAATAGCCATTTTATATTTTGTTTTCTGGTAACCTTGTCCCTCCATTGGTTCTTTTTGTTAATGTTTCTGTCTGTTGTTTTTGTTTGGTGGTAGTCTGTACATCTTTTCCTCTGTTTTTATGCTTTATGTCCTATTTTGGGGATATTTGTGTGTGGTTGCCATTAGGTTTATAAAAAGTAAAGTTGCATATACAGGCAGTCCTTGGGTTACGTTGGGCTCGACATACGTCATTTCATGGTTACATCGCCATCTCCCATTTATTTATGTATAAAAAAAAGTTCCATCATTTTGACGTATGTACATATGTGCTTTATGTTTTTCATTATTTATTTACCACAAGTAAAGGTCAGGGATTGTTATCTTTCTTTTAAATTTCTTTAACTGGGAGAAACCAAGATGGCGGCATAGGTAAACACCTAAACTGCTGCCTCGCACAACAATTTCAAAACTACAACTAAAAGACAAAACTGACATCATCCAGAACAACAGGAAAGCTGGCTGAGTGGAAATTCTACAACTAGAAGGAAAGAGGAAAAACTCACAGAGAATCAGAGGAGCTAAAAAAGGCTGAGGTACAGAGACACACGCGCAGAGAGGAAGGGCGGCCGAGTGCCTGGCTGGATTTCTCTGGCGGGAGGGAAAAGGAAGCTCCTGACTGCACTGAACCCCAGTTCCAACTGCACTGAATCCCAGCTCCGGGTGAGACCCTGTGGACCCAGGCTCATATGGGGGGAATCTGGACTGTCAGGTAGAGAGAAAGGCACATGGAAATTCGAGGGAGCCACGGAAGGCAGATGTCTGGAGGTGCGCGCGTGTGCACACAGAGAGGACTGACTGCTGAGGTTGCCGCTGGCTTTCCCTAGTGCAGTGATGGTGAGCCTATGACACGCGTCACGCGTGTCAGCACTGACACGCGTAGCCATTTCTGATGACACGCGGTTGCTGAGGCGGCCGCATGCCGAGGATGAAACATTTGCTGCTCCTGAGCATGAGACATTTGCGAAATAATGTTTTTTCCTCAAAGTGACACACTACCTGAGTTATGCTCAGTTTTTTGGTGAAGTTTGACACACCAAGCTCAAAAGGTTGCCCATCACTGCCCTAGCGTGAGGGAGTTGGAAGCTCCTGACTGTACTGAATCCCAGATCCGACTGCACTGAACCCCAGTTCTGAGTGAGCCCCTGGGGACCCAGGCTCATATGGGGGGAATCTGGACTGTCAGGCAGAAAGTCAGGGGAGTCGCGAAAGGCAGAGGTCTGGAAGCACGTGCACAAGTGCACGCAGAGAGGACTGACTGCTGAGTGTGCTGCTGGCTTTCTCTAGCTGGAGGGAACTGGAAGCTCCTGACTGCGCTGAACTCCAGTTCCAGGTGAGAATCTGGGAATCCAGATTAATTGGGGGAGAAACTGGACTGTCTGGCAGCGGGCGAAACTTGAGGGCAGCTTTCTCTCAGAGGTGCTTTCAGCGATCACCAAGGGACACTGAGACCCAGGTGCCTCAGAGGGCAGGGCTGATGGGAAACCAAGGCTGTCTGCTCAGCCCTGAGACTCCGCCCCATCCAAGCTGAGCACAGAGGCTTTTGCAATTTTGCAAGTCTTGTCCCATAAGGCTGTATCTAGAACAGAAGTTCTCCCAGCGTAGACACAGCTGATCCTCACAGCCAACTGGCCTGGAGGTCAATTCCTCCCAGTGATACAAAAAACAATCAAGACTCAACTACAACAAGGCTATAAACAAAGTCCACAAAGGGGTGCACCAAGAGTGTCCACCTCAGGTAACTGGGGAGGCTGAGCCACTGTACCCTATAGGACACCTACCACACAAAACTACCCTACCAACTCAGGGAAGCAGTGAAAATGTGGAGACAAAGAAACAGAATACAAACAAAAGAAATGGAGGAGAACAAATGACTGGATATATAGTTCAAAACCACAGTTATAAGGTTTTTCAAGAATTTCCTAGAAAAGGCCAATAAATTTAGCGAGACCCTCGAGGATATGAAAAAGGACCAACTTGAAATTAAACATACACTGACTGAAATAAAAAATATTATACAGAGATCCAACAGCAGACTAGAGGAATGCAAGAATCAAGTCAAAGATTTGAAATACAAAGAAGCAAAAAACATTCAACCAGAAAAGCAAAAAGCATCCAAAAATTTGAAGATAGTGTAAGAAGCCTATGGGACAACTTTAAGCATACCAACATCCAAATTATGGGGGTTCCAGAAGAAGACAGAGAGCAAGATACTGAAAACCTATTTGAAGAAATAGTAATTGAAAACTTCCCCCACCTGGTAAAAGAAATAGACTTACAAGTCCAGGAAGCGCACAGAACTCCAAACAAAAGGAATCCAAAGAGGACCACACCAAGACACATCATAATTAAAATGCCAAGGGCAAAAGACAAAGAGAGAATATTAAAAGCAGCAAGAGAGAGGAGAAACAAAGATGGAGGCAGAGTTAAAAACCTAAACTGCAGCCTCGCACAACAATTTCAAAAATACAACTAAAAGACAAAACGGACATCATCCAGAACCACAGGAAAGCTGGCTGACTGGAAATCCTACAACTAGAAGGAAAGAGAAAACCACAAGGAAAATCAGAGGAGCTGAGGTACGGAGACATGGGCGCGCGCATGTGAAGAGGACGGAGCCGGAGAGGACAGGGCGGCTGAGTGCCTGGCTGGCATTCTCTAGCGGGAAGGAGATAAAAGCTCCAGACTGCGTTAAACCCCAGCTCCAACTGCACTGAACCCCAGTTCCAGACGAGGCCCTGGGGACCCAGGCTCATACTGGGGGAATATGGGCTGTAAGGTGGAAACGCAGGGGAGGGGTGAAAGGCAGAGCTCTGGAGGCGCGCACATGAATGCGCACAGAGGACGATCTGTTGACTGTGCCACTGAATTGCCCTAGTGCAGTGATGGGCAACCTTTTGAGCTTGGTGTGTCAAACTTCGCCAAAAAACTGAGCATAACTCGGGTAGTGTGTCACTTTGAGGAAAAAACATTATTTCGCAAATGTTTTATCCTCAGGAGCAGCAAATGTTTCATCCTCGGCATGCAGCCACCTCAGCGGCTGTGTGTCATCAGAAATGGCTATGCGTGTAAGTGATGACACGCGTGTCATAGGTTCGCCATCACTGCCCTAGTGGGAAGGAGACAAAAGCTCCGGACTGCGCTGAACCCCAGTTCCTACTGCACTGAACCCCAGTTCTGGGCGAGAATCTGGGAATCCAGATTCATTGGGGGAGAGACTAGACTGTTTGGCAGCGGGTGCAACTCCAGGGCGCCTTTCTCTCAGAGGTGCTTGCAGCGAATACCGAGGGACACTGAGACACAGGAACCTCATAGGGTGGGGCTGACGGGAAGCCAAGGCTCTAGGCTCCACCCTGAAACTCCGCCCCATCCAAGCTGAGCACAGGCTTTTACAATTTTGCGACTCTAGTCGAATAAAGCTGTCTCCCGGCATAGACACAGCTGATCCTCACAGCCAATTGGCCTGGAGGTCAACTCCTCCCACTGATACCAACAACAATCAAGACTTAACTACAACAAGGCTGTACACACAGTCCACAAAGGGGTGCATCAAGAGTGTCCACCTCAGGTAACTGGGGAGGCTGAGCCACTAGCCCATATAGGACAACTAGCAGACAAAGCTACCCCACCAACTCAGGGAAACAGCAAAAATGTGGAGACAAAGAAACAGATAAAAAACCAAAGAAATGGAGGAAAACAAATGACTGGAGATAGAGTTCAAAACCACGGTTATAAGGTTTTTCAAAAATTTCTTAGAAAAGGCCGATAAATTTAGTGAGACCCTCGAGGATATGAGAGAGACCCTCGAGGATATGGAAAAGGTCCAACTAGAAATTAAACATACACTGACTGAAATAAAAAATATTATACAGACACCCAACAGCAAACTAGAGGAACGCAAGAATCAAGTCAAAGATTTCAAATACAAAGAAGCAAAAATCACTCAAATGGAAAAGCTAAAAGAAAAAAAATCCAAAAATTTTAAGATAGTGTAAGAAGCCTCTGGGACAACTTCAAGCGTACCACCATCTGAATTATAGGGGTGCTAGAAGAAGAGAGAGAGCAAGATACTGAAAACCTATTTGAAGAAATAATGACTGAAAACGTCCCCCACCTGGTGAAAGAAATAGACTTACAAGTCCAGGAAGCGCACAGAACCCCAAACAAAAGGAATACAAAGAGGACCACACCAAGACACATCATAATTAAAATGCCAAGAGCAAAAGACAAAGAGAGAATATTAAAAGCAGCAAGAGAAAAAACAGTTAATTACCTACAAGGGAGCACCCATATGATTGTCAGCTGATTTCTCAACAGAAACTATGCAGGCCAGACGGGAATGGCAAGAAATAGTCAAAGTGATGAATAGCAAGAACCTACAACCAAGGGTACTCTACCCAGCCAAGCTGACATTCTGAATTGAAGGTCAGCTAAAGAGCTTCACAGATAAGAAAAAGCTAAAGGAGTTCATCAACACCAAACCAGTATTATATGAAATGCTGAAAGGTATTCTCTAAGAAGAAGAAGAAGAAGAAGGTAAAGATAAAAATTATGAACAACAAATACATATCTATCAACAAGTGAGTCTGAAAATCAGGTGAATTAAAAATCTGATGTACAAAATAAACTGGTGAATATAATAGAATCAGGGGCATAGAAAGGGCGTGGACTGACAACTCTCATGGGTTAAGGGGTGTGGGGAGTGCGGGAAGAGACTGCACAAAAATCGTACACCTATGGATGAGGACAGTGTGTGGGGGGGTAAGGGAAGATGGTGGGATAGGAACCAGGTGGACGGGAGCTATAGGGGGAAAAAAGAGGAACAACTGTAATAATCTGAACAATAAAGATTTATTAAATTAAAAACGTAAATAAAAGCAGCAAGAGAAAAACAGTTAATTACCTACAAGGGAGCACCCATACTATTGTCAGCTGTTTTCTCAACAGAAACTATGCAGGCCAGATGGGAGTGGCAAGAAATAGTCAAAGTGATGAATAGCAAGAACCTACAACCAAGATTACTCTATCCAGCAAAGCTATCATTCATAATTGAAGGGCAGATAAAGAGCTTCACAGATAAGAAAAAGCTAAAGGAGTTCATCACCACCAAATCAGTATTATATGAAATGCTGAAAGGTATTCTTTAAGAAGAAGAAGAAGAAGAAGAAGATAAAGGTAAAGATAAAAATTATGAACAACAAATACATATCTATCAACAAGTGAATCTAAAAATCAAGTGAATTAAAAATCTGATGAACAGAATAAACGGGAATATAATAGAATCAGGGGCATAGAAAGGGAGTGGACTGATAATTCTCAGGGGGAAAGAGGTGTGGGGGTGCGGGAAGAGACTGGACAACAATCGTACACCTATGGATGAGGACAGTGGGGGCGGGTAAGGGCACAGGGTAGGGTGGGGTGGGAACTGGGTGGAGGGGAGCTATGGGAGGAAAAAAGAGGAACAATTGTAATAATCTGAACAATATAGATTTATTAAATTAAAAAAATAAATAAATTTCTTTTATTGTTTCACTTTATTACTGCTCCATGTGAGTATGTATGTGCTCCATGTGAGTGAGGTAGGTGCTTATGTAGGTGGGTTCCGGGCGAAAATCATGTTACGTTGCACTGCAGGAATGGATCTCTGACGTAATCCGAGGACCTACTGTATACCATATTTTTTTTACCTTTTGAGTGAATGTGATCTTCATCATCCATTGCCAGTTCATACCATTTCTTCCCCTTGTTTGTTTTACTTTTCACAAATTATCACTATTTATGTTGCAAGTATTTTGGCAATTCTACTCATAGTGTTGTGACCTTATGTTTTTTGTTTCAGGTAGAATAACTCCCTTGAGTATTTCCTGCAATGGAGGTTTTCTAGTGACAAAATCCCTCCACTTCTGTATGTCCGTGAATGTCTTTATTTCCCTTTCATATTTAAAGGATAAATTTGCTGGATATATTATGTGTGGCTGGTAATTTTTCTGTTTTTGAAGTTTGAATATTTGGTTTCACTCTCTTGTTTGTAGAGTTTCTGCTGAGAAGTCAGATGAAATTCTGATTGGTTTTCTTTTGTAGGTCACTTCTTTCTTTTCCCTGGATGCTCTGAAGATTTTTTATTTGTCATTAATTTTTGACAGCTTCACACCCAGTGACTTGGAGAGGGTCTCTTTGAATTGAGGTAACTTGGTGTTCCTTTTGCTTCTTGGATTTGAGGATCTAGTTATTTCCATAGATTTGGGAAATTCTTATCCACTATTTGTTTTAATAGACTCTCCATTCCATACGCCCTCTCTTCCTCTTCCACTGTGCCTATGATTCTGATGTTACATTTTTTTATGGAATCAGAGGTCTTGTAGAGCTCTGTCATATTTCTTTATTCTCAGGTTTCTCTCTGCTTCCCTCTGCATCATTTCTTGATTCCTGTCTTAGATATCACTAGTTCTTTTCTCTAATTTGTTGGTTCTGTTTTCTATGCTCAACAGCTCACTCTTAATTTCTTTAATTGCATGCTTCATTTCCAGGATTTATGATTGATTCTTTTTTAAAATTTCAATTTCCTTGGAGAAATACTCAACTTTGTTCATTGATTTTTTTTTAGTGCACTGAATTGCCTGTCAGTTTTTTTTTTCTTGCAGCTCATTGAGTATTTTCAGAACTGCAATAATGAAATCTCTGTCATTCATATCACATAATTCCATGTGTTTCAGCCTATTTTCTGGGGATTTTTCATTTTCTTTCTGGTCATTGTTGTTGCTGTGGTTGTTCATGGTGTTCGCTGTTCTCCTTTGTTTTCCCATTTATCTCTGAGCAGGTCTTTCCATTCTATTCTAGTAGATGACACTGAATGGCATAATTTTTGCCCTCTGTGGCCTCTCAGTTTTTAGCCTCTGCAGATTTCACAGGACTGTACCACCTCTGTTGCTTGGGGGTGAGGTTTTCTTTTCCTTACTGTAATGGCTACCCCTGACCTCCACAGGTCCAGCCCAAGCACCCCTACTAGGGTTCTGTCACAGAGGGAAACTGTGTTTCTTCTGCAACAACTCTTGGTTTATAGGTAATCCTGGCGCCAACTCCAAGGGCAGCATGAAGCAAGTTTTGGGAGTCTAATCAGTGGCAGGGCTCTGTGATTTATTTCTTTGTCTGAAACACCACCGCCAGGCCTAGCAGTGGGGAGCAGCTCTGTAGGGTGGGTGTCTCCTGACTCACTTTTTGCTCCTGCCACTCACCCATGTCTCAGACCCTGTTCACAGCATGCCGGTTCAGACATTGCCCTTTCTCACTGTTTGTGTGCACAATCACACAACTCTGCAACTCCAACAGACAATGTCCTATCCTGCAGCTGGCAGATCACTGCTTGCCACTAGGCACTCTACTGGATGCCCCCCCACCCTGGAGCTCTCTGTTCCTCCTGATTGGCTGAGGGAAATGCCTGCTACTCATGCTGTGAGTTCCCAGCTGCGCTGCAGACACACTGCACTGTAGCTCTTTTGTGCTTCCCTCTCTTCTTGTCTCCCTGCTTATTCCAAGAGACCCACCTTAGTTGTTTCAGTGTGCAGGTCCCTCATGTATGCATTTGTTTAACAGGGAATTCTTTGTTGAATTATAGGTGGTTACTTCTTGAAATTTCTGGGGGAAAGGAAGAATGCACCCTTATACCAACATTCTTCTGATGTCACTCTGAGAAATTTATTATATCTTCCCAATGTAATTGACCTTTGCCCATATCTACAATAATAAGAACGTAATACGCTAATTAGACCAGACAGCCGAATGACCTTCCAGACATCATTCCGGATGTCCTTTTGTACGACCTTCTGGATGAAGGCATGGTGGCAGGGGCCGAGGCAGAGGTGGCCACCATGGTGGGAGGGGGCCAAGGCAGAGGCGATTAGGGGTGATTAGGCAGGCAGGCGAGTTGTTAGGGGCGATCAGGCAGGCAGGCGAGCAGTTAGGGGGTGATTAAGCAGGAAGGCGAGCGGTTAGGGGTGATCAGATAGGCAGGCGAGTGGTTAGGGGTGATAAGGCAAGCAGGCAGAGGGATTTGGGGCAATCAGGCAGGCAGAGTGGTTAGGGGTGATGAGGCAGGTAGGCAGAGTGGTTAGGGATGATCAGGCAGGCAAGCAGGCGAGCTGTTAGGAGCCAGCAGTCCTGGATTGTGAGAGGGGTGTCCAACTGCCGGTTTAGGCCCGATCCCACAAGGATTCCTGTGGGATTGGGCCTAAACCGGCAGTCAGACATCCCCCGAGGGGTCCCAGATTGCGAGAGGGTGCAGGCTGGGCTGAGCGACCCCCACCCACCCAAATTTCATGCACCGGGCCTCTAGTATCAGATATTATTATAGAAAGGTATCACAGTTGGCCCTGATTTGGTTATTTCTAGGTTCTAAATCACATATTAGTTTGCTAGAGCTGTCATAAGAAAATACCACAGACTGAGTGGCTTAAGCAACAGAAATTTATTTTCTCACAGTTCTGGAGGCTGGAAAACCAAGATCAAGGTGTTGGCAGGTTTAGTTTCTTCTGAGGACTCTTCTCCTTGGCTTGCAGATGATTAACTTCTTGGTGTGTTCTCACATGTCTTTCCTCTGTTTTCATACATCCTTGTGTGTCCAACTTTTCTCTTTTTATAAGGATACCAGTCAGATTATATTATGGCCCACCCTGATAGCCTCATTTTAACTTATTCACCTTTTTAAAGACCCTATTGTCAATACAATCACATTCTGAGGTGCTGGGGGTTACTACTTTGACATATGAATTTTGTGCATACATAATTCAGTCCAAAACATGGGGACAAAGTTAGACCAGTCACCTTGTATTAGTTCACATGATTTCACTGAGACTGTCTCCATTGTATGCTATTGTGTAGCAGGGCCCATCTTTCCTATGGCAAGTATAAGAGTGTAACTCAGAATTGTTCCTATTCCTGCTAACTGTACTATAAGGTATATCTTATTTTGATCCATTATTAGGATGAGAGAAGGCAGAGTGCATCAATGTAAATTACTCTTGTTCCCAGAAAACTTCCATAAGTTTAAAGGTCCATAAATTTTCCAGAAGAGTGCCCTTGTATGAAGAGTCATCGCTGCCCTGCTAGCTCAGGATTCATCTGTTTTAAGGTAGTCAGGAGACCCTGTTGGATCAAGGTATAAGCCCATTCCCAGCACTGAATCCTACTATTTTCCAGAATTATTCATTGAATATGCCTGATCCAGTTCACTAAAGCTTCATTATCTTTCCAGTCTCATTTCTATAATTTTCCTTTCCTCTAGAAGAGTATTGCTTCTAAGTGGTCTATTCTCTCTAACACAGCTTTTTTTCCTTAATTCCACTCATTAAAACTGAATTTAGTTTATCCTTCAATGTTTAAACTGGTACCTATCTCTCATACAGCTATTTTTCTGTCTCATGGACCAATGTTTAATCCACCAGGCATGTTGTTGCCATTGCGTATTAATTGCCTGAGTACAATTAGTATACATGTTTTGTACCCCAAAATATTGGGTTCCTGAAACTAAGGTTATGAGAGTAGTAGTCAAATCTAGATGTAATTTACTCTGAGTACTCCATAAAGGTCTCCCATGGCATTTCTTGTCTTAAGGTAGAATCATTTCTTGTGAGGATTTGAGCCCACTATATGACTCCTATTTTACTTTATTCCTGTCAGAAATGCATTGTTTCTTTTTTATTGAATAGCTTTACAACTACAGAAACAAGGATTATGATTATTTATACACAGCACACTTTGGCACCATAGCCATGTAGCTGCTATATTCTGTCCATAATAGCCAAGAGCCTTCCTAAATATTTGGAGATCAAAGTTTAAAGTTACACAGTGATGAAACTGCCAGGAGTTGTATACTGCATGGTTTGAGTTTTTGGTAGAGTAATTCCTGGAAATTTCTTACCGAATAATATCTTTTATGGTAGGAATAACTGGAAATTTAAGAATCAAAAGATATTGACACATTACTAGAGTTCAGTTTAATCATCAACAGTTGATCCTGTTCATCATAGCCCATTACCAGAATAGCTAAGGTTTTCAAGCTTCCATTTGACCTTGTCAAGGTACAAAAGTGGATGCAGTGTGAGCAAACATAGGTTCACCCTCTTGATCATCTGGTATAAGTATGCAGAGATAGTATTTTTCTCTACTTCTGAGCCTCCCTGGAGGAACCAGTATTATGTTGGATGTCTCTCATTGCATAAGCCACGTATTATATTTTTACCTTTAACTATGATTTTCCCTTTTTATATTTGTCATTAGTTTAACTCAAACATTTCTAACTTTGGAAGGAATGTCAGATTCAGCGACAGTGCTGGTTCAGATTGCTGGCAACAGCAATAAGAATCTAGCAAGTGATTTCCATTCAGTCCATTTCCATTCATATAGTGTAGTGTTACACAAACAGAGAACTAGTGAGTTATCTTGGCCACTAGGCAATACAGCTGCAATCATTGTCAATCCAAATTTTGCAATATGGGGTAAAAGTATAATCCATTCCCAAAGGCCCTTAGAAATTCTGACCTAAAGATTTAAAGGTATACTAGTAATTATAGTGGTTTTTTTGTTTGTTTTTGCTTAGGAGTCATCCCTTGTTCTGGCAGGCACGGTTGTATTCCTGGTCCTGAAATCACTGCACCAAGTAGGAAAAAAAAGTTGAGATGATTTAGGAAAACATTGTATAGTTGTACAGTTTCCTCTCTACCCCCACCTTTCTAGATCCCCTATGAAAGTAGAGGTCTCTTACAAGTAGGGACCAGTCTTTGTTCGTCCTCATGTTCAATGTAAGCACACATTCATAAAGGTATGAAAGCAATTATGCCTTTGTCTCTTGCTAGTTTTTAAATAAATCTTTATTGTTCAGATTATTACAATTGTTACTATTTCTTCCCCCCATAGCTCCCCTCCACCCGGTTCCCACCCCACCCCCTGCACTGTCCTCATCCATAGGTATAAGATTTTTGTCCAGTCTCTTCCAGCACCCCCACACCCCTTTCTCCCCAAGAATTGTCAGTCCACTCCCTTTCTATGCCCCTGATTCTATTATATTCACCAGTTTATTCTGTTCATCAGATTTTTTATTCACTAGATTTTTATATTTACTTGTTGATAGATACGTATTTTTTTGTTCATAATTTTTATCTTTACCTTTTTCTTCTTCCTCTTCTTAAAGAATACCTTTCAGCATTTTATATAATACTGGTTTGGTGGTGATGAACTCCTTTAGCTTTTTCTTATCTGTGAAGCTCTTTAGCTGACCTTCAATTCAGAATGATAGCTTTGCTGGGTAGAGTAATCTTGGTTGTAGGTTCTTGCTATTCATCACTTTGACTATTTCTTGCCATTCCCATCTGGCCTGCATAGTTTCCGTTGAGAAATCAGCTGACAATCGTATGGGTGCTCCCTTGTAGGTAACTAACTGTTTTTCTCTTGCTGCTTTTAATATTCTCTCTTTGTCTTTTGCTCTTGGCATTTTAATTATGATGTGTCTTGGTGTGGTCCTCTTTGGATTCCATTTGTTTGGAGTTCTGTGTGCTTCCTGGACTTGTAAGTCTATTTCTTTCACCAGGTGGGGGACGTTTTCAGTCATTATTTCTTCAAATACGTTTTCAGTATCTTGCTCTCTCTCTTCTTCTGGTACCCCCATGATTTGGATGTTGGTATGCTTGAAGTTGTCCCAGAGGTTCCTTACACTATCTTCATATTTTTGGATTCTTTATTCTTTTTGCTTTTCAAGTTGGGTGTTTTTTGCTTCTTTGTATTTCAAATCTTTGACTTGATTCTTGCGATCCTCTAGTCTGCTGTTGGATCTCTGTATATTATTTTTTATTTCAGTCAGTGTATGCTTAATTTCTGGTTGGTCCTTTTTCATATCCTTGAGGGTCTCACTAGATTTATCATCTTTTTCTAGAAAATTCTTGAAAAACCTTATAACTGCGGTTTTGAACTCTATATCCAGTCGTTTACTTTCCTCCATTTCTTTTGTTTGTAATCTGTTTCTTTGTCTCCGCATTTTGGCTGCTTCCCTGAGTTGATAGAGTGGCTTTGTGTGCTAGGTGTCTTATAGGGCCCAGTGACTCAGCCTCCCCAGTTACCTGAGGTGGACACTCTTGGTGCACCCCTTTGTGGGCTGTGTGCACAGTCTTGTTGTAGTTAAGCCTTGATTGTTGTTGGTATCACTGGGAAGAATTGACCTCCAGACCAATTGGCTATGAGGATCAGCTGTGTCTACGCTGGGAGAACTTCTGTGCTGGAGACACCCTTATGAGACAAGGCTTGCTTCAGTGGGGCTTTGGTGCTCACTGAGTCTGCCCCCTGAGTGTGTCCCTTATGGATCTGAGGAGTTGTAAACTGGATGGTCCTACTCTGACCCCTGGGTACACTGGCTCTTGGATCTCCAAGGAGGTGCAAATTTAGCCTCTGCCTGAGGCCACCCAGCAGGAGCTACGGAGAGATCTGCAGATTCCTCTACTTTGTTTGGGGTTTGGAGGTGCCCAGATGAGGCCCAGCTGTGAAGCAACGCAAGCTGCTGCAGGGCCTTGGGTCTTCTTTTCGATCTTCTGGGTCTTACTGACTCATCTGCAGTTTGATAGGTAACTTTAGAATTCATAGGACCATGCCATTTATATGCAAAAGCCTCTGCGCTCAACTTGGATGGGGCAGAGTCTCAGGGTGGAGCAAACAGTTATGGCTTCCTGTCAGCCCTGCCCTAAGAGGCCCCTGGGTCTCAGTGTCCCATGGTAATCCAGTAATCACTGCAAGCACCTCTGAGAGAAAGCCACCTTCAAGTTTCGCCTGCTGCCAGACAGTCCAGTTTCTCCCCATATGAGTCTGGGTCCCCAGAGTCTCACCTGGAACTGGAGTTCAGAGCAGTCGGGAGCTTTTGTCTCCCTCTCGCTTGAAAAAGACAGCCGCGTATTCATTTCCCAGCCCTCTCCGTGTGCGCGCCTCTGTACCTCTGCCTTTACTTCCGCAGCTCCCCTGAGTCTCAGTGTGCTTTTCTCTTTCCTTCTAGTTGTAGAATTTCCACTCAGCCAGCCTTCCTGTGGTTCTGGATGATGTCCGTTTTGTCTTTTAGTTGTAGTTTTGAAATTGTTGTGCAAGGCAGCAGTTCAGGTGTTTACCTATGCTGCCACCTTGTTTTCTCCCCTCTAATTTTTAATTGAGACATAATTTACATACCATAAAAATAATCCTTTAAATAGTATTCAAATTAATAATTTTAGTGTCTTTACAAAATTGAGCAAGCACCACATTTTAGTGCCAGAATATTTTTATCAATCCAATAAGAAACAATATATTCATTAGTAGTCACACATCATTCTCCTTCCTGCAGTTCCTGGCAACCACTAATCTATCTGTCTCTATGGATTTGCCTATTTTGAACAATTTGATATAATGCAATTATACAATATATGACCCATTTTCAGTTGATTTTCATGTATGGTGTAAGGTAGAGTTTGCCTTTATTCTTTTACATATGGCTATCTAATTGTCCCAGAACAATTTGTTAAAAATACTATTTATTACCCATTGAATTGTCTTAATACTCTTTTGAAGAATCAATTGATTATAAATGTAAGAGTATATTTCTAGGAGGAGGGAGTTCCATCTTCTTGCTCCCAATACCAGAACAGACTTTTGGCTAATCTGCAGAACATTCGACTTGAAAAACCAGCTGAAAAAAAAACAAAACTAATTGTAAATATTGTGAACCTGGAGCATGAAGATGGGACAGGAGAAGATGTGGAGTGGGTGAGCCAACTTGCCCAGCTGTGCAGCATGGTTGGAAAACCAGAAGAATGGTACAGCAGTACAGCTCCTGCCCCCTTGAAGCAAGGGGTCCCAGAAACATACAGAAATATCCAAACCAGAGTAACAGAGAAGGGAAGGGGAGCCCACATAGCATCGGACAGTGGGGATCAGTAGTGATTCAGTCCACCAGGGGAACTCAGACCACTTTATTGCAGGCAAAAAGCAAGTTCTGGGTTATAAAACTAACCTGGGACGCTCACCTGGATTGGTGTCTGTGGGAAGGGCTGCTCAGCAGAACTCTGGTTCTGCAGAGGAGTCTGAGAGGACCACCCAGCAGTGAATCTGAGGGGTCAATTAGTTTCTGAAAGAGAGAAAGATAGGGGCCAATAAGAGTGTTCTGGGAAAAAGGCGCCATACTCCTCATTTCTAGAGAAGAGTAGGCGCCCTTCCCCCACCTATGAAATGGATCTGGGCTGGAAATCTGTGCCCAAGTGGCTGGGCCTTGCAGTATGGGGGACTTATACATCTGGCCTGATGGGATCCTGGGCAGTGAGAACCAGCTGTGCTGAAAGATTAGAGAGCCAAGGGAGGCTGGGTTTATTTTTAATGCCCTTACTGCTAGAGGTGGCAACAAGGAGGTGCAGTGACCCAGGCATAACTGAGGTTTTGGAAGCAGAGAAAGTGCCCTCCCACCCCTCTGACAAGCTATGGGCACCACTCCCAATGGAAATCTTTTGAAACTAGACTCAGCAGGCCCAGAAAACCCACAGATCCCAGTTCCATGCAGAAAGGGAAAGTAGCCCAGAACAAGTACATTCAATGGGACAAGCCTGAAGAAGACCCAGCCTCTGGACTACGGAGACCCCACCCACTGGAATGCTTGGGTACCCGCCCTGCAGGGCTTCAGCCAGGCTTCCCAGGGCCACATAGGGACAGTGAACTCACATTGGCCTGCACCAGAGAAGTGCCCAGGAGGACTAGGACTCACAAACCCAGGGGCCAGATCCAACTGAATTGAATCAAAATCCTGTGATTTCCACAAACAGCAAACCCAAAGTTATTTTTTTCTTTTCTTTTTTGTTTATTTTTGTTTCAGTTTTTCTTTTTCTCCTCTCTTTTTCCCCATATTCTCTAATTGCTATTACTTTTTAGTCTATTTTTTTCTTTCTCATTCCCGTTAATTTTTATTTTTAATTCAATTTTTTCTTTTTTTCTCTCTTCTTTTCCCATTTTTCTTTTCCTATTCTATATCTTATTTTATTTGTTACTAGAGGCCCAGAGCACAAATTTGTGCATGGGTGGGGTACCTGGCTGGCAATCAGGGCCAATTGGGGGGGGGGGGGAGAGAACTGGCCTGCTGGGAGGAGGGACAATGGGATGTTGGCCCTAGCAGCAAGCTAACCAACAACCAATTCCATGAAGAATCAGGCTCCTTCCTCCTTCCTGTCTGGGTCTGAGGAGCAGGTGAACCAGATTCGGGGCTGTCAAGGCCCCAGCAGCAAGCTAACCAACAACCGATTCCGTGAGGAATCGAGCTCATTTCTCCTTCCTGTCTGGGTCCAGGGTGCAGGTGAACCAGATTTGGGGCTGTCAGGGCCCCAGCACTAAGGTCTGGGTCAGTGTGTATCATAGCTACCGGCCAGTTGTCCAGTCATTCTGGTCGTTCCTGTCGTTTGGTCATAAGGGTTACTTAGGCTTTTATATATATAGACTAGAGGCCCAGTGCACGAAATTCATGCATGGGTGGGTGTCCGTCAGCCCGGCCTAAAACCTCTCCAATCTGGGACATCCCTCTCACAATCCGGGACCACTGGCTCCTAATCACTCACCTGCCTGATTGCCCCTAACTGCTTCTGCTTGCCAGCGTGATCACCCCCTAACTGCTCCCCTGCTGGCCTGATCACCCCCAACTATGTCGGGTAGGGGGCAGCAAAAAATAGAAGACATCCTTCCCTATTGCACATGGACCCTATATACAGGCCCCCCGGGCCCAAGCTGGCAAAATACTTCACACATTCTCAGATCCCTGCTCAGGAGTTGGAGGGGTCACTAGTGGCAGCACACATGAGAGGGGACCTCCGGATGGCCACTCTGGCCCTGGCACTTCCTGGTCCTCAGTTCTTTCCTGGTCCTGCCTGCAGCCCTGGTCCCCCTACCTGGATCAGACTCCGCTCTCCATCCTGGCCTCAGATGGCTCCCTTAGCTTCTGGGGGCTCTGTCCTCCCCTCCCAACCTGGAGGTCCTGAGGGGACGTTATGTCTTCTCAGAGACTCCCCGGAAGCCCTGTCACTTATGTTCACACAGGGAAAGGGGTGGGTGTGGCAGAAGCAGCTGTGTAAATGCAGGTGCAGGGGCAAGTCTTCCAAGGTCACTTGGACAGTTTGCTGATGACATGGATCAGGGCCGCATTCTCATCCTTGAGGCGCTAGTTGTCAGCCCAGAGGTTGGACAGGCCCTTCATCTCCTCTTCCAGCCCAGTGGCCTTGCGCTCCAGGGCCTGGCGCTCAAATCTCCCCAGCTCCAGGGGGGCTGGCCTCTCTGCAAAGCGCTCCTGCCTCTGCATGGTGCACTCCAGCTCTACCTTGAGCTGTGCCAGCCAGCAGTGTGGTCTCGGTCAGGGCCTCACGAATTCTCTCATTCTCAATGCACAGCTCTGCGTAGAGCTTCCTGAAGCCTCCCTTGGGCTCTCCCAATTCGGGCTGAGGTTCTGGGTTGAGGGCTCGCTGCCTCTGGGGGAAGGGATGGATTCTGGGCTGATAGCCACTGGCTTTGCCTCCTCCCTCCTCTGCAGGCCTTCTCCTCTCCTTTCCAACTCTGCAGTGCTCCCTGGAGGCCTGTGGTCCCTGTCCCTGTCCATCAGGAGCCTCTACTCTCTGGGAAGGCCATTAGAATTCTCAACCCTAAGGACTCGGGGCTGCCAGGAAGGGTCCAGGCTCTGTGCAGCCCGCTCTTGATCAGGATGGGAGAGTCTGATCAGGGGCAGGCCGACAGGGGGAGTGGACGTGATATTGGCCAGCTCAACCCCTGATCAGGCTGGTTCACTGGTTACAGTGGGCGGCAGTTCAATGGGGGTGGGTGGGAGCCACAAGTGCCCACAGGAGGTGGGAGCAAGAGGGGGGAGTGAGCCGCCACTGCCCACGGGAGGCAGGAGGGAGCCCCTTATGCCCATGGGAGGTGGGAGGGAGCCCCTGGCGCCCGTGGGAGGTGGGAGGGAGCCACCACCGCCCATGGGAGGTGGAAGGAAGCTGCCACTGCCCGTGGGAGCTGGGGGGAGGGACAGAGAGGACAGCGGTTCAGCCTGCTCGCCAATCAATGCCACCTCATGGCAATCAATGCCACCTCAGTCATTCGGTCGTTTTGGTCATCACGGCTCCTAGCTTTTTATATATGGATTATTACATTTTATTATTATTATTCCATTCATTATTTCCATCTTTCATGTTTTATACTTACCCTATTTCTGGTCTCTTCTTTCTTTGTTTTCATATTATTTATTTATTTTACTTATTTCTTTAGCCTCCTCTAATTCTTCTGGTCTTGTGGCTCCTAGTATTGTTTTTCTGTATGTCTGGTTTTTGTTTGCTTGTTTGTTTGTTTGTGTTTTAGTCTTTTTGTTGAGGATGCTGATTTTTTTTTAATTGTTGGTGTTTTGTTTTTTGTTTGTTTGCTTGCTTGTTTGTTTTTGTGTGGCTTGGATTTTCTTTCCTTTTCTTCTCTCTTTTTCCCATATTCATTTCATGCTATCTTTTATTTTAGTCTAATCATTTTTCTTTCTGATTCTCTCTTTTGGTTAATTCTTATTTTTAATTCAATTTTCTTTTTTTCTCATTTTTCTTTTTCTTTTTTATATTTTCTTTTACTTAGTATTATTAATTTTAAAAATTATTATTATTATTATTTCACTAATTATTTTCAAGCTTACCCTGTATTTGGTCTCTTCATTCTTTGCTTTCATATACTGTTTCATTTTAATTTTTTTGTTCCTCTGATTATTCTGGTCTCAGATGTTCTAGTATTCTTTTTGTTTACTGTGTGTGTGTATTTGTGTTCTAGTCATCTTGTTAGGCTGCTTTTTTTTTTTATCATTGTTGGGTGTGTGATTTTTCATGTTGTTTTCGGTTTGGTCTGGTTTGGTCTTGTTTTGCTGTGTCACAGTAACCAGTTGGCATGGGGTGATCAGGGTTAAGACTTACTGTCAAAAAGACTGAGGACTGAAAAAAAAGATGGCGACCGGCTGGAAGGTAGGGAGAGAGTGTGAGTGAGGAACCCATAGAGGAGAGTGTAGACGTGTGTGGTGTGTGTGTGTGTGTGTGAGCTAGGGTCAGTTAGATTCTGCACGTCTTCCAAGGGGCTCCCTAACTGGGCAGTCCTAGACGGCGCAGCCCCGCGCACAAAGCGGACACTTCTCAGCGGCTGGTGCGGATGCGGAGACCATGCCATCTTGGGAAACAGAGCTGCCTGAGACACGGATCCTGGCTTCTGACACAAACCAGGACCCTGCAGCCACTGGGCACAGAGAACTGCTATCACAGCTTCAGACCAACAAACAAGAATCCAGACTTCTCAGCAGAAATCCGTGAGTCAAAGAGCCTACCCCACTCCCAGCAGGCGCGCGAGTGCCATAGTAACTGATAGACCCGCCCCTCCCCCAAGCTGCCGAGTTTTGCGCAGGGACTCGCTCCCCACTAGGGAATTTGGCGCGGCACGGGACAGAAGCAGCTCCCGGTCGGGGAAATCTGTCAGTGCGCACAGAGGGCTCCCCTTCGGGGAATTTGGCTTGCGGGTCACAGCTCCCCCTTCTGGGAATCTTAGAGCGTGCACAGAAGTGCTTCCCTTCGGGGAAGTTGGCACGCAGGACGGACTCCGCCCCCCTTCCGGGACTTTGGGAGAGTGCACCACAGAGTCAGCTCACCTTCAGGATTTTAAGAATGTGCGCTCTAGCCGGTTTGGCTCAGTAGAGAGAGCACACACAGGACGCAGCTCCACTTCAGGGAATTTGGCACGCCGGACACAGCTGCCTGGGATCCCTGACTCACAGTGCATTCACACTAAGAGCCAGGGACCCCAATTGTTGGTGCATGCACACACAGGGACCCTGATTCTCAACGAGAAACCTCACAAGGCAACAGAGACTTTCACACTCGAGTCTTGGTGCAAACACAGGGAAACTCTGACTCCTGGCACATCCTAAGGATCTCATTTTCGGCGCATACCAACAGTGTGGTACAGACAGGGCCCCTGATTCCAAGTGTGCACACGAGACCACACAGAACACTGGGGACACTGACCCTGGGCAAGTCTGGTTCCCACCAACCAAAGGCAGCCACACGTCCTAGTGTCAGAGCACTTCAGTGAAACTCGGGTGGAGCGAAGTCCCCACAGCACACGGCCCAGGTCCACGCAAACGGAAACTTGAGCTTTCTGGTAATAGCCAGAATGGGGAAACGAAATATCTCACAGAGGAAAGAAAATGTGGAGTCGCCAAGAAAGGAAATTAGTGAAACTGAAGCTTGCAACATGACCGAAAAGGAGTTCAGAGTAATGGTCATGGAATTTATACAACAGATGGATGAGAAAATCAACAACTTATGCAAGAATCAGGAAGAAATGAAGAGTGATATAGCTACAATCAAAAACACCATGGAAAGTTTCAACAGTAGACTACAAGAAGCAGAGGACCGAATTAGTGAGTTAGAAGATCAGGTACAGAAACAAGCTCAAGCTGAACAGCAATTGGAGAAAAAAATTAAAAAGCAGGAGGAAAGCCTAAGGGAGCTTCGGGACAACATGAAACGAAGTAACATGCGTATAATAGGGCTGCCAGAAGGACAAGAAGAGCAGCAGGGTTTAGAAAATCTATTTGAAGAAATAATGACAGAAAACTTCCCGGATATGGGAAAGATAAAAGTTACGCAAGTAAAGAGAGTCCCAAGCAGGATCAACCCCAAAAGACCCACACCAAGACATGTCATAATTTCAATGGCAAATATAAATGATAAAGAGAATCCTAAAGGCGGCAAGAGAGAGACAGAGAGTTACCTACAAAGGAACACCCATCAGATTGTCAAATGATTACTCATCAGAAACACAACAAGCTAGAAGTGAATGGAAGGAGGTATACAAAGTGTTGCAAAGCAAAGGACTGAATCCAAGAATACTATATCCAGCAAGACTATCAATCAAAATTGAAGGGGAAATCAGGAGCTTTGCAGACAAAAAAAGCCTCAGGGAGTTTATCACCACCAAACCAGCAATGCAAGAATTGCTAAAGGGAATACTGTAAAAAGAAGAAATAAACAGGTAAGAAGAAATACAGACACAAAAATAGATATGACTGCAAACAAATACCTTTCAGTAATAACTTTAAATGTAAACGGACTAAATGCTCCAATCAAAAGATATCGAGTAGCTGAATGGATAAAAAAACACGACCCATGTATATGCTGTCTACAAGAGACCCACCTCAGAACAAGAGACTCACACAGATTGAAAGTGAAGGGATGGAAAAATATCTTTCAGGCAAATGGAAATGAAAAAAAAGCAGGGGTAGCAATACTTATATCTGACAAAATAGACCTCAAAGTAAATGCCATAACAAGAGATAAGGAAGGCCACTTCATAATACTAAAGGGAGAAATCCAACAAGAAGAAATAATTCTGGTAAACATATACCGTCCCAATATAGGAGCACCCAAATACATAAAAAAACTCCTGGAGGATATCAAGGGAGAGATTAATAGCAATACAATCATAGTAGGAGACTTTAATACCCCACTATCATCACTGGACAAATCCTCTAAACAAAAAATCAGCAAAGAAACAGCAATCTTAAATGACTCACTAGACCAGGTGGAATTAATTGACATCTTCAGAACATTTCACCCCAAAGCCACAGAATATACATTCTTCTCAAGTGCACATGGGTCATTTTCAAAGATAGACCATATGCTGGGTCACAGGCAAAATCTCTTCAAATTCAAGAAGATAGAAATTATATCAAGCATCTTCTCAGATCACAGTGGCATAAAACTGGAAATCAACTACAATAAATACAATCCAAAGAAATCAAACACATGGAGACTAAACAGCATGATATTAAACAAGGACTGGGTCACCAGAGAGATCAAGGAAGAAATAAAAAACATCATGGCAACAAATGACAATGAAAACACAACAATCCAAAATCTATGGGACACAGCGAAAGCAGTCTTGAGAGGGAAGTTCATAGCTCTACAAGCCTATTGCAAAAAACAAGAAACAATGGTAATAAATTACTTAACCCTACAACTCAAAGAGCTAGAAAAAGCGCAGCAAGAAAAGCCCAGTGTAACCAGAAGGAAGGAAATAACAAAGATCAGAGCGGAGATAAATGACATAGAGACCAAAGAAACAATACATAAGATCAACAAAACCAAGAGCTGGTTCTTTGAAAGGATAAACAAGATTGATGGACCTCTAGCCAGGCTCACCAAGAAGCAAAGAGAGAGGACCCAAATAAACAAAATCAGAAATGAAAGAGGTGAAATAACAACAGACCCTGCTGAGATACAAAGGATTGTTACAAAATACTACGAATAACTCTATTCCAACAAACTGGACAACCTGGAGGAAATGGACATATTCCTAGAAAAATATAACCTTCCAAAAATCAATCAAGAAGAATCTAAACAGCTCAATAGGCCAATAACTATGGACGAAATTGAAGCAGTCATCAAAAAGCTTCCTGCAAACAAAAGCCCGGGGCCTGATGGCTTCACAGGAGAGTTTTACCAAACATTCAAGGAAGAACTGAAACCTATCCTCCTCAGACTATTCCAAAAAATTCAAGTGGAAGGAACACTTCCAAGCTCCTTCTATGAAGCCAGCATCACCCTAATACCAAAACCAGATAAAGACAACACAATGAAAGAGAATTACAGACCAATATCCCTCATGAACATAGATGCCAAAATCCTCAACAAAATTCTAGCAAATCGGCTCCAGCAGTACGTCAGAAAGATCATACACCATGACCAAGTAGGATTTATCCCAGGAATGCAAGGATGGTACAATATCCGCAAATCAATAAACGTGATACATCACATAAACAAATTGAAAGATCAAAATCACATAGTCATATCAATTGATGCAGAAAAAGCATTTGACAAAATCCAACACCCTTTCTTGATAAAAACTCTCAACAAGATGGGAATAAAAGGCTGATACCTCAACATAATACAAGCTATATATGATAAACCCACAGCAAACATCATACTCAATGGACAAAAACTAAAAACATTTCCCCTAAGAACAGGAACAAGACAGGGATGCCCACTCTCACCACTCCTGTTTGACATAGTACTGGAAGTATTAGCCATTGCAATTAGACAAGAAGAAGAAATAAAAGGCATCCAAATTGGAAAAGAACAAGTAAAGCTGTCTTTATTTGCAGACGACATGATATTGTACATAAAAAATCCAAAAGACTCCGTCAAAAAACTAATAGACTTAATAAAGGAATTCGGCAATGTAGCAGGATACAAAATTAACGCCAAGAAATCTATGGCCTTTCTATACACCAATAGTGAACTTACAGACAGAGAGACTAAAAAGGCAATCCCATTTACCATCGCGCCAAAAAAATTAAGATACCTAGGAATAAACTTAACTAAGGAGGTAAAAGACCTATACACGGAAAACTACAGGACACTGAAAAAAGAGATAGAGGAAGACGTAAACAGATGGAAGAACATACCATGTTCATGGATTGGTAGAATCAACATCATTAAAATGTCCATACTACCCAAAGCAATCTATAGATTCAATGCACTCCCCATTAAAATACCAACGGCATATTTCACAGACCTCTAAAGAACTCTCCAAAAATTCATCTGGAATAAAAAAAGACCCCGAATAGCCACAGCAATCCTGAGAAAGAAGAATAAAGTAGGAGGGATCTCAATACCAGATTTCAAGCTGTATTACAAAGCCACTGTTCTCAAAACAGCCTGGTACTGGCACAAGAACAGACATATAGATCAATGGAACAGAATAGAGAATCCAGATATTGACCCAAACCACTATGCTCAATTAATATTTGACAAAGGAGGCATGAACATACAATGGAATAAAGACAGTCTCTTCAATAAATGGTGTTGGGAAAATTGGACAGATACATGCAAAAAAATGAAGCTTGATCACCAACTTATGCCATACACAAAAATAAACTCAAAATGGATACAGGACTTAAACATAAGACGGTAAACCATAAAAATACTAGAGCAATCCACAGGCAGCAAAATCTCAGACATATGCCAAAAGAAATTCTTCACTGACACTGCTCCTAGGGCAGTGGAAGCTAAAGAGAAAATTAACAAATCGGACTACATAAAAATAAAAAGCTTTTTCACAGCAAAAGAAACCATCAACAAAACAACAAGAAGGCCCACTACATGGGAGAACATATTTGCAAATGCCATCACTGATAAAGGTTTAATCTCCAACATCTACAGGCAGCTTATGCAACTTAATAAAAGGAAGATAAATGATCCAATAAAAAAATGGGCAACAGACCTAAATAGAATCTTTTCAAAAGAAGACAGAAGGAAGGCCAAGAGACACATGAAAACATGCTCAACGTCACTAATTATCCGAGAGATGCAAATCAAAACAACAATGCGGTACCATCTTACACCTGTCAGAATGGCTATCATCAACAAATCAACAAACGACAAGTGTTGGCGAGGATGCGGAGAAAAAGGAACCCTCGTGCACTGCTGGTGGGAATGCAGATTGGTGCAGCCACTGTGGAGAACAGTATGGAGTTTCCTCAAAAAACTGAAAATGGAACTCCCATTTGACCCAGTAATCCCACTCCTGGGAATATATCCGAAGAAACTAGAAACACCAATCAGAAAGGATATATGCACCCCTATGTTCATAGCAGCACAATTCACCATAGCTAAGATTTGGAAACAGCCTAGGTGCCCGTCAGCAGATGACTGGATCAGAAAACTGTGGTACATCTACACAATGGAATACTATGCTGCCATAAAAAAGAAGGAATTCTCATCATTTGCAGCAACCTGGATGGAATTGGAGAACATTATGTTAAGTGAAATAAGTCACTCAATGAAAGAAAAATACCACATGATCTCACTCATTTATGGATAATAAAGAACATTATAAAATTGAACAAAAAGATAGATACAGAGACAGTAAAGCATCAAACAGACTGTCAAATTACAGGGGGAAGGTTAGGGAGAGATGGGGGAGATAAGAGATCAATCAAAGGACTTGTATGCATGCATATAAGCATAACCAATGGACGCAAAACTCTGGGGGGTGAGGGCATATATGTTAGTGGGGTGGGGGGGGCAATGGTAAGATATGTACACATATAATACCTTAATAAAAAAAATTGGAAAGAAAAAAAAAGACTGAGGACTGGCTATCAACAAATTAACAAATGATAAGTGTCGGCAAGGATGTGAAGAAAAAGGAACCCTCATGCACTGCTGGTGCAAATGCAGTCTGGTGCAGTCACTGTGGAGAACAGTATGAAGTTTCCTCAAAAAATTAAAAATGGAACTCATATTTTACCCAGTGATCCCACTTCTAGGGCTATATCCTAAGAAACCAGAAACACCAATCAGAAAGGATATGTGCAACCCTATGTTCATAGCAGCACAATTTACAATAGCTAAGATTTGGAAACAGTCTAAGTGCCCATCAGCAGATGAGTGGATTAAAAACTGTGGTACATCTACACAATGGAAGACTATCCTGCAGTAAAAAAGAAGGAATTCTTAGCATTTGAAACAGTATGAACGGAACTGGAGAGCTTTATGCTAAGCAAAATAAGCCAGTCAGAGAAAGATAAATATCACATGATCTCACTCATTTGTGGAATATAATGAACAACATAAACTGATGAACAAAACCAGATCCAGAGACAGAGAAGCATTGATCAGACTGTCAAACCTCAGAGGGAAGGTAGGGGAGGGTGGGGGTAAGGGGAGTGATCAACCAAAGGACTTGTATGCATGCATATAAGCCTAACCAATGGACACATACCAGGGGGGTGAGGGCGTGAGTGGAGGTTTGGGGGCCATGGGGGGATAAGAACACATATGTAATATCTTAATCAATAAAGAAAAAATACGCGTAACGCAAATAAACCTATTTTTCTTGTTCTCTGAAAATAAAAAAAAAGTAAGACAGAGGGCTGAGCCCACTCACAAATGTAACAAGAAAAATTAAGAACCAAATTTAACAGGAAAACCCATATAAACCACACAGTGGTCATTTCTAGAGTATTCAGCTCAGAATATCAAGGAGACTACAATACTGGGTCCTAGAAGAAAGCCACCACACAAAGATTGAGAGGAATAGGAGTCTTTTTCGACACACAGAAACAAACACAAAGAAATAGGAAAACAAATGGGGGAAAAAAGAAACAGGCCCCAAATGAAAGAACAGGAGGAATCTCCAGGAAAAGAACTAACTGAAGTGGAGGCAAGCAATTTATCAGATATAGAAATCAAAGTAATGGTTATTCAATGCTCAAACAACTTATTGAGAAGTAAATCTACTTACTTTACTTCTATAAGGAACTATAGGGAACTTAGTGGAAATTATATCAGCATTGAAACAATATAGAAACCATGAATAAGAACCAATAGGAAATTAAGAATTACATACCTGAAATAAAGAATACTCTGAAAGAAATCAACAGTAGATTAGAAGAAGATGAGGACTGAGTCAGCAAATTACAAGACAAGGTAGAAAAAAACACCTAATCAGAGCAGCAATTAGAAAAACAATAAAAAACGAGGAGGATAATTTAAGGGAACTTTGGGACAACATGAAACTTAACAACATCCACATAATAGGGGTAACAGAAGGAGAAGAATTTGAGCAAGGAATAGAAAACCTGTTTGAAGAAATAATTACAGAAAAGTTCCCTAACCAAGAGAAAGAAGTCATTCAGGCTTGAGAAACACAGACAGAGTAATGCAGCCTCACCACCACCCAGACTGGTCTTGGTCACCACCCCGGATGGTGCAGTGAGCCACAGAGTGCATGCCATCCTAGCCACGGGCTTCAGGACCCATGCAGTGATTTGCAGAGTGCACACCATACTGGTCAGAGTCTTACCACCTCAGCTGCAGTCTCCAGGACCCCCCAAACCCCAGACACAGTGTCCAGGACCACTGCAGTGAATCGTAGAGTGTACTTCACCCTGGCCAGAGTTGCCACACCTCAGTGGCATAGGGTCCATGCCATCCAGCCTCAGGCTCTGGGGCCCACACAGTGATCCACAGAGTGCACACCATCTCGGCCAGAGTCATGCCACCTCAGCCATAGTCTCCGGGACCTCCATAATGATTCACAGAGTGCATGCCACCTCAGCCAGAGTTGGGCCACACTGGCCAGAGTTGGGCCACAGGCTCTGGGACCCCAACACCCCATCTGTGAGCTCTGCGATCTCTACAGTGGTTTGCAAAGTGCAGGGCATCCTGGCCAGAGTGGCACCACCTAAGGTACAGTCATTGGGATCCCTGCCACCCCAGCTGTGGGCTCCAGAGCTCCATTCAGTGATTTGCTGACTGCACACCACCTTGGCTAGAGTCTCATCCCCTTGGCCATAGTCTCTGGGACTCCCACAGTGATTCTCAGAGTGCACACCACCCCAGCCAGAGATACGCCACACTGGACAGAGTCGGGCCACCTCGGCCACAGGCTCTGGGACCCCCGCAGTGATTTTCAGAGTGCACACCACCCCGGCCAGAGTCATGCCACATCAGCCTCAGTCTTTAGGACCCGTGCCATCCCAGCTGTTGGCTCTGGGACCCAAGGTTAACCCAAAAAGACCTACAAAAAGACACATTTTAATTAAATTGGCAAATGTAAAAGACAAAGAAAGAATCTTAACGGCTGCAAGAGAGAGACAGAAAGTTACCTACAAGGGATCTCCCATTATGTTATCAAACTAGAGTCCTGGTGCACAGAATTCGAGCGTGGGGGGGGCGGTCCTTTCAGCCCAGCCTGAACCCTCTCCAATGCAGGACATCCCTCTCACAATCTGGGACCACTGGCTCCTAACTGCTCCCCTGCCTGCCTGATCGCCCCTAACTGCCCCCCTGCTGGCCTGGTCACCCCCAACTGCCCCCTGCCAGCCTAGTCGCCCCAACTGCCCCCCTGCCAGCCTGGTTGCCCCTTACTGCCCCCCTCTGCTGGTTTGGTTGCCCCTCACTGCCCCCCTGGCCTGGTCGCCCCATGCAGCCTGCTGCTCAGTTGTTTGGTCACCCACCACTAACCCCCTGCCAGCCTGGTCAACCCACACAGCCTGCTGCTCAGTCATTTGGTCGCCCCTCATTAACACCCCCTGCCAGCCAAGTCGCCCCATGCAGCCTGTTTGGTTGTCCATTAGGTGATTTATCAATAGAAACACATCAGGCCAGAAGGAAATGGAATGAGGTAAACAAAGTGATGCAAACCAAGAGAATGAATCCAAGAATTCTCCATCCAGAAAGGCTATTAATCAAAATTAAAGGTGAAATCAAGAGCTTCACAGACAAAAAAGGCTAAGGGAGTTTATTACCATCAAGCCAGCAATGCAAGAAATGCTAAAGGGACTGTTGTTATAAGATGAAATAGAAAGGGAGGAACAGACACAGGCATAAACAATAAAAATGGCAACAAACAAGTATCTATCAGTAAAAACCTTAAACATAAATGGATTAAGTGCTCCAAACGAAAGACATAGGGGAGGTGAATGTATAAGAAAATCTGAAATACACACACACACACACACACACACACACACACACACACACACACACACACATATGCTTTCTACAAGAGACCCACCTCAGAACAAAGGACTCACAGAGACTGAAAGTGAAGGGAGGGAATAAAATTGTTCAAGCAAATAAAAATGAAAAAAAAAAAAAAAGCTGGGGTAGCAATACTTGTATCTGACAAAATAGACCTCAAAGTGAAGGCTATAACAAGAAATAAAGAAGGCCACTTCATAATACTAACAGGATCAAAACAACAAGATATAAGGCTGGTAAACATATATGCACACAATACAGGAGCATCCAAATACCTAAAAATAATTCTGGAAGATATCACAAAAGAGATTGACAGCAATACAATCATATTAGGGGACTTTACTAACCCATTGACATCATTGTATAAATCTTCTAGACAAAATAGCCAACAAGGAAACGGCAATCTTAACTGATTCACTAGATCAAATGGAACTTATTGACATCTTCACAACATTTCACCCCAAAGCTACAGAATATACAGTCTTCTCAAGTGCACAAGGGGCATTTTCAAAGATAGACCACATGTTCGGACACAGGCTAAAACTCTACAAATTCAAGAAGATTGAAATCACATCAAGCATCTTCTCAGATCACAATGGCATACAATTAGAAATAAATTACAATAAAAAACAACAAAAACAATAAAATACAAACATATGGAGGCTAAATAGCATACTTATATTTACTCTTGTCTTCCTGCTCTCTTTCTAATTCTTTAAGATATAGTGTTAAATAACTTAATACAAGTATTTCTTGGTTTTTGAGTTAATACTGTACTGCTATGAATTTCCCTCTCAGGATTGCATTCACTGTGTCCCATAGATTTTGAATTATTGTGTTTTCTTTGTTATTTTTTTCCAGGATGTTTTTCATATTTACATATGTGTCCTTATACCCCCCACCCCCATCCACACAAGCTCCCCTCATGCCCTCACCACCTCGGTGTCTGTGTCCATTGGTTAGGCTTATATGCATGCATACAAGTCTTTTGGTTTATCTCTCTCCCCCTTACACCCATGCTCCCCTACATTCCCTCTGAGGTTTGACAGTCTGATCAATGCTTCTCTGTCTCAGGATCTGTTTGAGTTCATCAGTTTATGTTGTTCATTATATTCCACAAATGAGTGAGTCATGTGATATTTATCTTTCTCTGACTAGTTTATTTCACTTAGCATAATGCTCTCCAGTTCCATTCATGCTGTTGTAAATGGTGGGAGTTCCTTTGTTTTTACCGCAGCATAGTATTGCATTGTGTAGATTTACCACAACTTTTTATTTTTTATTGTATTTGTTTACATTTTATTTTATTATATGAAGTATTACAAATAGTAGTACATATGTCTCCTTTTCTTCCCCATTGACCTTCCACAGGCCTACACTACCCTCCTGGCACATGCCTTCATACCCCCCAGTGTCTTGTGTCCATTGGTTATGCTTATATGCATGTATACAAGTCCTTTGGTTGATCGCTTAACCCCCTAACACTCCCCAGCATGCCCGCTGTAATTTGACAGTCTGTTCAATGCTTCTCTGACTCTGGATCTATTTTTTGTTCATCAGGTTATAATGTTATTTATTATCCATAAATGACTGGGATCATGTGGTATTTTTCTTTCTTTTTTTTAAATTCTTTTTTTTATTGAGGTATTATATGTGTACATATCTTACCATTACCCCCCAAACCCCACACCCATACATGCCATCACCCCCCAGAGTTTTGCGTCCATTGTTTATGCTTATATGCATGCATACAAGTCCTTCGTTTGATTTCTAATCTCCCCCACCTCTCCCTAACTTTCCCCCTGTAATTTGAAAGTCTGTTTGAAGCTTTACTGTCTCTGTATCTATCTTTTTGTTCATCAGTTTATAATGTTCTTTATTATCCATAAATGAGTGAGATCATGTGGTATTTTTCTTTCATTGACTGGCTTATTTCACTTAGTATAATATTCTCCAATTCCATCCAGGTTGCTACAAATGATGAGAATTCCTTCTTTTTTATGGCAGCATAGTATTCCATTGTGTAGATGTACCACAGTTTTCTGATCCAGTCATCTGCTGACAGGCACATAGGCTGTTTCCAAATCTTAGCTATTGTAAATTGTGCTGCTATGAACATAGGGGTGCATATATCCTTTCTGATTGGTGTTTCTAGTTTCTTCGGATATATTCCCAGGAGTGGGATTACTGGGTCAAATGGGAGTTCCATTTTCAGTTTTTTGAGGAAACTCCATACTGTTCTCCACAGTGGCTGCACCAGTCTGCATTCCCACCAGCAGTGCACGAGGATTCCTTTTTCTCCGCATGCTCGCCAACACTTGTCGTTTGTTGATTTGTTGATGATAGCCATTCTGACAGGTGTGAGATGGTACCTCATTGTTGTTTTGATTTGCATCTCTCGGATAATAAGTGACTTTGAGCATGTTTTCATGTGTCTCTTGGCCTTCCTTCTTTCTTCTTTTGAAAATATTCTGTTTAGGTCCGTTGCCCATTTTTTAATTGGATCATTTATCTTCCTTTTATTAAGTTGCGTAAGCTGCCTGTAGATGTTGGAGATTAAACCTTTATCAGTGATGGCATTTGCAAATATGTTCTCCCATAGAGTGGGCTTTCTTGCTGTTTTGTTGATGGTTTCTTTTGCTGTGAAAAAGCTTTTTATTTTGATGTAGTCCCATTTGTTAATTTTCTCTTTAGCTTCCATTGCCCTAGGGGCAGTGTCAGTGAAGAAGTTCTTTTGGCATGTCTGAGATTTTGTTGCCTGTGGATTCCTCTAGTATTTTTATGGGTTCCCGTCTTATGTTTAAGTCCTGTATCCATTTTGAGTTTATTTTTGTGTATGGTGTAAGTTGGTGATCTAGTTTCATTTTTTTGTATGTGTGTGTCCAATTTTCCCAACACCATTTATTGAAGAGACTGTCTTAACTCCATTGTATGTTCATGCCTCCTTTGTCAAATATTAATTGAGCATAGTGGTTTGGGTCGATATCTGGATTCTCTATTCTGTTCCATTGATCTATATGTCTGTTCTTGTGCCAGTACCAGGCTGTTTTGAGAACAGTGGCTTTGTAATACAGCTTGAAATCTGGTATTGAGATCCCTCCTACTTTATTCTTCTTTCTCAGGATTGCTGCAGCTATTCGGGGTCTTTTTTCATTCCAGATGAATTTTTGGAGAGTTCTTTCTAGGTCTGTGAAATATGCTGTTGGTATTTTGAATGGGAGTGCATTGAATCTGTAGATTACTTTGGGTAGTATGGACATTTTAATGATGTTAATTCTACCAATTCATGAACATGGTATGTTCTTCCATCTGTTTATGTCTTCCTCTATCTCTTTTTTCAGTGTCCTGTAGTTTTCCACGTATAGGTCTTTTACCTCCTTAGTTAAGTTTATTCCTAGGTATCTTAATTTTTTTGGTGCGATGGTAAATGGGATTGCTTTTTTAGTCTCTCTTTCTGTAAGTTCACTATTGGTGTATAGAAATGCCATAGATTTCTTGGCATTAATTTTGTATCCTGCTACATTGCCGAATTCATTTATTAATTCTATTAGTTTTTTGATGGAATCTTTTGGGTTTTTTATGTAAAATATCATGTCATCTGCAAATAAGGACAGCTTCACTTCTTCTTTTCCAATTTGGATGCCTTTTATTTCTTCTTCTGGCCTCATTGCGATAGCTAATACTTCCTGTACTATGTCAAACAGGAGTGGTGAGAGTGGGCATCCCTGTGTTGTTCCTGTTCTTAGGGGAAACGGTTTTAGTTTTTGCCCATTGAGTATGATGTTTGCTGTGGGTTTATCATATATAGCTTTTATTATGTTGAGTATGATCCTGCTATTCCCACCTTGTTGAGAGTTTTTATCAAGAAAGGGTGTTGGATTTTGTCAAATGCTTTTTCTGCATCTATTGATATGACTATGTGATTTTTATCTCTCAATTTGTTTATGTGCTCTATCACATTTATTGATTTGCGGATATTGTACCATCCTTGCATTCCTGGGATAAATCCTACTTGATCATGATGTATGATCTTTCTGATGTATTGCTGGAGCCGATTTGCTAGGATTTTGTTGAGGATTTTGGCATCTATGTTCATGAGGGATATTGGTCTGTAATTCTCTTTCATTGTGTTGTCTTTATCTGGTTTTGGTATTAGGGTGATGCTGGCTTCATAGAAGGAGCCTGGAAGTGTTCCTTCCTCTTGAATTTTTTGGAATAGTCTGAGGAGAATAGGTTTTAGTTCTTCCTTGAAAGTTTGGTAAAACTCTCCTGTGAAGCCGTCTGGCCCCGGGCTTTTGTTTGCCGGAAGCTTTTTGATGACTGCTTCAATTTCTTCCATAGTTACTGGCCTGTTAAGCTGTTTAGATTCTTCCTGATTGAGTTTTGGAAGGTTGTATTTGTCTAGGAATATGTCCATTTCCTCCAGGTTGTCCAGTTTGTTGGAATAGGGTTGTTCGTAGTATTTTTAACAATCCTTTGTATTTCGTCGGGGTCTGTTGTTATTTCACCTCTTTCATTTCTGATTTTGTTTATTTGGGTCCTCTCTCTTTGCTTCTTGGTGAGCCTGGCTAGAGGTTCATCAATCTTGTTTATCCATTCAAAGAACCAGCTCTTGGTTTTGTTGACCTTTTGTATTGTTTCTTTAGTCTCTATGTCGTTTATCTCCGCTCTGATCTTTATTATTTCTTTACTTCTGCTTACACTGGGCTTTTCTTGTTGCTCTCTCTCTAACTCTTTGAGTTTTTGGGTTAGGTAATTTATTACCATTGTTTCTTGTTTTTTGCAGTAGGCTTGTAGAGCTATGAACTTCCCTCTCAGGACTGCTTTCGCTGTGTCCCATAGATTTTGGATTGTTGTGTTTTCATTGTCGTTTGTTGCCATGATGTTTTTTATTTCTTCCTTGATATCTTTGGTAACCCAGTCATGGTTTAATAGCATGATGTTTAGTCTCCATGTGTTTGATTTCTTTGGGTTGTTTTTATTGTAGTTGATTTCCAGTTTTATGCCACTGTGATCTGAGAAGATACTTGATATGATTTCTATCTTCTTAAATTTGGAGAGACTTTGCCTATGTCCTAACATATGGTCTATCTTTGAAAATGACCCATGTGCACTTGAGAAGAATGTATATTCTGTGGCTTTGGGGTGAAATGTTCTGAATATGTCGATTAATTCCATCTGGTCTAGTGAGTCATTTAGGATTGATGTATCTGTGCTGATTTTTTGTTTAGAGGATTTGTCCAATGGTGATAGTGGGGTATTGAAGTCTCCTACTATGATTGTATTGCTGTCAATCTCTCCTTTGATATCTTCCAGGAGTTTTTTAATGTATCTTGGTGCTCCTGTATTGGGTGCATATATGTTTACCAGAGTTATTTCTTCTTGTTGGATTTCTCCCTTTAGTATTATGAAGTGGCCTTCATTATCTCTTGTAATGTCCTTCACTTTGAGATCTAATTTGTCAGATATAAGTATTGCTACCCCAGCTTTTTTTTTCATTTCCATTCGCCTGGAAAACCTTTTTCCATCCCTTTACTCTCAGTCTGTATGCGTCCTATTTTTTGAGGTAGGTTTCCTGTAGACAGCAGATATATGGGTTTTGTTTTCTTATCCAATCTGTTACCCTGTGTCTTTTGATTGGGGCATTCAATCCATTTACATTTAAAGTTATTATTGATAGGCACTTATTTGTCGCCATTTTTATTCTATACCCCTGTGTTCCTTCTTTGCTTTCTATTTCTTTCTCTCTCTCTTTTTTTTACAGCAGACCCTTTAGCATTTCTTTCATTGCTGGCTTAGTGGTGATAAACTCCCTTAGCCCTTTTTTGTCTGTGAAGCTCCTAATTTCACCTTCAATTTTGATCGATAGCCTTGCTGGGTACAGTATTCTTGGATTGAGACCCTTCCTTTGCATGACTTTGTATATTTCATTCCATTCCCTTCTGGCCTGATGAGTTTCTGTTGAGAAATCAGTTGCTAGTCTGATGGGGGTTCCTTTGTATGTAACTGTCTGTCTCTCTCTGGCCGCTTTTAAGATTCTTATTTTGTCGTTGGTGTTTGCCAACTTAATTATAATGTCCCTTGGTGTCGGTCTTTTGGGGTTCATTTTGCTTGGAACTCTGTGAGCTTCTTGGATTTGTGTGGGTTTTTTCTTTCCTATATCAGGGAAGTTTTCTGTTATTATTTCTTCAAACAGGTTTTCTATTCCTTGCTCCGTTTCCTTTCCTTCTGGTATCCCTATTATCCTGATGTTGTTTTGTTTTGTGTTGTCCCGAAGTTCCCTTAGGCTCTCCTCATGTTTTCTAATTTTTGTTTCTAGAAGCTGTTGTAATTGGGTATTTTTTTCCATCTTGTCTTCTAGCTCACTTATGCGGTCCTCTGCTTCTTCTAGTCTACTCTTGATGCTTTCTATTGAGTTCTTTACAGCAGTGATGTCATTTTTTATTTCTTCTTGGTTCTTCTTCATTTCCTCTTGGTTCTTACTCATATTGTCGAATTTGTCTTCCATCCTTTTCAGCCACCTTATGACCATTTCTCTGAATTCTTTCTCTGATAGGCTGTTTGCCTCTAATTCGTTTACTTCCTTTTCTGGTAATGCCTGCTTTTCTTTCCTATGGGGGCTGTTTCTTTGTCTCCCCATGGTCTCTCTTCTCCGGATGTCTGGTTATATAGTTCTCTCTCTCTCTGGCATTGATTTAAAGGTAAAAATACAACACAACCAGGCACAACACACAAGGCACTGAACACAATTGTATTCACAATATTAATAACCTCCAATAAAGGTAACCACCAGAGAAAGACAAATTAGGGTCCATAGGAGTGGAAGAGGGAGAGTAAAAAGAAAGAACAACAACAAAAAAAAAGAGTGTGAGTCTGAACTTGGGAAAAGAGCAGAAAAAAAAGTAAAAGAAAAAAAAGTAAGGGAGACAAGAACAATACTAGGAGAGAAAAGGGGAACAAACTATATATATGGGGAGTTGTCTCCACTAGAACAACCACTAATCCCAGCAAATTCCAGGAACACGATCCTGGAGATTAATACAAACTGCAACACCAACTAATATCAAGTGATGCAAGGGAAAACAAAAGTGAAAAACAAAGCAAACAAAAGAACCAACCAACCAAACAAAAAGAATAATCCAAACAATCTAATAAAAAAGCATAAAAATTCAATCTAATCAACATTCAAGCAAACAACAACAAAAGGCCAGAGAGAAAAATAATTTTTTAAGGTAGTGTAGAGAGAGGTATGTATGGATTTGGAGCAGGGGATTGGGAATTAGATATATAAGTAGGGTGAAATTTTAGCACAGGGTAAACTGAAAAAGTAGGGAAAATCTATAGCCAGAAAGGGTTAAGAAAAACAGGAGACCAAAATGGGAAAGGTTAGGAGGAGAGTGATGGCAAAATGTTAGCGTTGAGATAGGGTAAGGGAAAGATGCAAATAGAATGTAGGACACTAATCCCAAAATAAAAGAAAGAGAAAATCAAATGACATTTAAAAAAAAAAGTAAAATAATAGTAATAATAATGCTGATTGAAAATAAAAATGTAATAATTGAAAAGGTAAAAATCGACTGAGGAAAAAGAAAAAAATTAGTTTCTTAAGTAAAAGATGCAAAAAATGAAAATAAAAAAATTAGAATAAAAATATTTTTAAAAAAATTGAAAAAGGAATTAAAAATTAAAAAATAGGAAGACTAAAATGTGCAGTAGCAGCTGTCATTCACTTCCTCTAATATTCTGTTTGGTATGCCTATTTCCCAGTCTGGGTGTTATTTCAGTTCAGCTTCGTTCCACTGCTTCTCAGTGTTTTAAGCCAGTCCTGCTTTTTGAGCCGGCCGTGTCTTAATTTCTCATATTTATTTTTGATTATGCCAGAGACAATTAGCGTTTCAGCCCCTGGGTGGCAGTGTTTCTGAATTGACTTCCGGGCCTCTCTACCTTTTTTTTTTTCCCCCTCTATGGCACTCACTACCGGTTTGTGGAGGTGTGCGCCTCAGAGCTGCCTCTCCGATGGTCACACCCAGCTCTGTTCCCAGGTTCCGAAAAAACAACTTCCCCCTGCAGTCTTTCAGGGTTTTTACACCTGGGTTTTCCTATGTATTGGGCTTAGTAATCAGAGTCGGAAAGAGCCCAATTGTGCGGACAGTGGGTTTGTGCGCCAGACTAAGAAGCCTGCACTCCTTTGAAAATTCTTAGTCTGATCCTCCTCGTCAGATTAAAATGAGTTGCTTTTAAGAGGTCACTTCTGTTAGCAGCTCAGAGGACCCCTTCCACATTCATGGATCATGGCAGTTCCAACTGCCGCCGATTTTTCTAGGCACAGACCTCCCGGTTCCTGCCGGTCTTGCGGCTCGCGCGCTTCCCTCCCACCGCGGGGATTAGAAACCACACCTTATTTCAGGCGAAATCTGACCTTTCCGTGGTGCAGTGAAGAGTTCCTCTGAATCCGAATGTTTGCGCCTATAGGGGACCGGTGTTCTGTTACTCGCAGCTGTTCAGTGTTTGCAGTTGTTGCGGAAAGTCAGGTTTCCAATAAAGTCCTCCTTTCCTTGCACGATGGCGAGGAGTCCGGTGAGCCCGCAGCTCCGGGAGGAAACCCAGCCCCTGTGGGTGCTGCACGGTCAGGGGAGCCCTGGCCAGCACTGCCCCGTCTTCTCCTGTATTTAGCTGTCCCTTGGCTTGCCAATATACAATCCCCCTGCGAACCTCTGTTGCTCCTACTCTCTGCCCCAGGACCAGACTCCAAACAGGACTCTATTCCGTCACCATTTTTTTTTTCCTCTCCCCGGTATTTTTCTTTCACTGCCTGGCTTATTTCACTTAGCATAATGCTCTCCAGTTCCATCCATGCTGCTGCAAGTGGTAAGAATTCCTTCTTTTTTTATAGCAGCGTAGTATTCCATTGTGTAGATGTACCATAGTTTTCTAATACACGCATTTGCTGATGGGCATGTAGGCTGTTTCCAAATCTTAGCTATTGTAAATTGTGCTGCTATGAACATAGGGGTGCATATATCCCTTCTGATTGTTTTTTTCTGTTTTCTTGGGATATATTCCTAGAAGTGGGATTAATGGGTCAAATGGCAGTTCCATTTTTAAATGTTTGAGGAAACACCATACTGTGTTCGACAATGGCTGCACCAGTCTGCATTCCCACCAGCAGTGAAGGAGGGTTTCTTTTTCTCTGCATCCTTCCAGCACTTGTCATTTTTGATTTATTGATGATAGCCATTCTGACAGGTGTGAGGTGGTTCCTCATTGTTGTTTTGATTTGCATTTCTCGATTAATTAGTGACTTTGAGCATGTTTTAATGTGTCTCTTTGCTTTCTGAATGTCCTCTTTCAAAAAGTGTCTATTTAGGTTTGGCGGCAGTAGTGGCGGCAGTGGCGGCAGCGGTGGCTGCAGCAGCACCGGCTGGGGAGGTTCACAGTAAAGGTGTTAATAAAGAGAATGTAAGACAAGAATATAATGAAATATTTGACTGAGTAGAGTTTTTAATCAGAGGAGTGGCAGTCCTGCGCAGCCAGCACTGGTCTGAGGAACAGCAGCCACATGCAGCCTGCACTTGTATGATGAGAAGCAGCTGGGTGAACAGCCCACCCCTGTCCGAGTGGTAGCAGCTACACGAGGAACCCACACCCGTATGAGGAGCACCAGCCTGACAAGCAACCTGCCCCTGTCCAAGAAGTGGTAGCTTCACGAGCAGCCCTACCTATATGAGGAACAGCAGCAGTGTGCAGCCAGCCCCAATCCAAGGAGCAGCAGCCACGTGAGCAGTCCACCCTTGTCCGAGAAGCAGCAGCCATGTGAGCAGCCCACCCCCGACCAAGGAACAGCAGCTGTGAGAGCAGTCTCCCCCATCAGTCACAGGAGACACCACTGATGCGAACAACACCCACCAGAGGAGCCATGGCCAACTGAGGAGCAGCCACTTCAGCGACTGCCTGAGGAGCAACCATAGCCCGAGGAGCCACTGCCACCTAAGGAGCAGACCCTACACAACTGGACATCTAGATCAGTCAGTGAGACCAAAAATGGGTAGACAAAGAAACTCCCAGAGGAAAGAAAAAGAGGAATCGCCAGAAAAGCAGCTAAGCGAAGCAGAGGCAAGCAATATGTCAGAAAAAGAATTCAGAATAAGGGTCATAGGTTCATAAACCAGATGGAGGAAAAAATCAACAACTTATGTAAGAATAAAGAAGAAATGGAGGGAAAAAATCAATACCTTATGTAAGAAACAAGAAGAAATGAAGAGTGATATAGCTGCAATAAAAAAAACACCATGGAAAGTTTCAACAGTAGACTAGGAGAAGCGGAGGACCAAATTAAAGAATTAGAAGACAGGGAAGCAAAACACACCCAAAAGGAAATTCAATTGGAGAAAAAAAAATTAAAAGACATGAGGAGAGAAAAACCAAGATGGCGGCATAGGTAAACACCTAAACTGCAGCCTCACACAACAATTTCAAAAATACAACTAAAAGTCAAAATGGACATCATCCAGAACCACAGGAAAGCTGGCTGACTGAAACGCCCACAACTAGAAAGAAAGAGAAAACCACAAAGAAAATCAGAGGAGCCGTAAAAGCCTGAGGTACGGAGACATGGGCGGAGACATGGGTGCGCGCGCGTGCGGGGAGGACGGAGCCGAAGAGGATGGGGCAGCTGAGTGCCTGGCCGGCATTCTCTAGCGGAAAGGAGATAAAAGCTCCAGATTGCACTGAACCCCAGCTCCGACTCCACTAAACCCCAGTTCCGGGTGAGACCCTGGGGACCCAGGCTCATACTGGGGGAAATCTGGGCTGTAAGGCAGAAACTCAGGGCAGCAGCGAAAGGCAGAGCTCCGGAGGTGTGCATGTGAATGCGCGCAGAGGACGGACTGTTGACTGTGCTGCTGAATTGCCCTAGCGGGAAGGAGACAAAAGCTCTGGACTGTGCTGAGCCCCAGTTCTGACTGCACTAAAACCCAGTTCCAGGAGAGAATCTGGGAATCCAGATTAATTGGGGGAGAGACTAGACTGTTTGGCAGCGGGCGAAACTCCAGGGTGCCTTTCTCTCAGAGGTGCTTGCAGGGAGTACAGAGGGACACTGAGGGACACTGAGACCCAGGAACCTCATAGGGCGGGGCTGACGGGAAGCCAAGGATGTAGGCTCCACCCTGAAACTCCTCCTCATCCAAGCTGAGCACAGAGGCTTTTGCAATTTTGCAAGTCTAGTTGAATAAGGCTGTCTCCCAGCATAGACACAGCTGATCCTCACAGCCAATTGGCCTGGAGGTCAAATCCTCCCAGTGTACCAACAGCAATCAAGGCTTAACAACACCAAGACTTTGCACTCATCCCAAAAAGGGGGGTACCAAGAGGAACCACCTAGGGAGAATGGGGAAGCTGAGCTACCAGCCCCTATAGGCCACTGACCACACAAAGCCACTCCATCAACACAGGGAGGCAGCCAAAATGTGGAGACACCGAAGCAGGTCATGAATAGAAGAGATGGAAGAAAGTAAACTAATTGATGACACAGTGTTCAGAACCACATTTTTAAGGTTACTCAAGAATCTTCTAAAAACTGCTGATAAACTTGAAGAGACCTTCAAGGACCTTAATGAGAATACAAAAAAAAAAAAAAAAAGAAAATGGAAAAAAACCAGTCAGAAATTATGCATACACTGTGTGAAATAAAGAATATACAGAAACTCAACTGTAGATCACCACACCCGAAGAGTCAAACCAAAGATCTGGAAAATGAGGAAGCAAAAAACACCCAACCAGAGAGGCGGAAAGTAAGAAGAATCCAAAAGTGTTAGGATAGCATAAGGAGCTTCTGGGAGGGCTTTAAGCGTACCAACATCCGGATTTTTGGGGTGCCAGAAGGAGAGAGAGAGCAAGATACTGAAAACCTATTTGAAGAAATAATGACTGAAAACTTCCACTACCTGGTGAAAGAAATAGACTTACAAGTACAGGTAGTGCACAGAACCCCAAACAAGAGGAATCCAAAGAGGACCACACCAAGACAAATCATAATTAAAATGCCAAGGGCAAAAGACAAAGAGAGAATCTTGAAAGCAGCAAGAGAAAAACAGTTAGTTACCTACAAGGGAGTACCCATACGACTGTCAGCTGATTTCTCAAGAGAAACTATGCAGGCCAGATGGGAGTGGCAAGAAATAGTCAAAGTGATGAACAGCAAGAACCTACAACCAAGATTACTCTACCCAGCAAAGCTACCATTCAGAATTGAAGGTCAGACGAAGAGCTTCACAGACAAGAAAAAGCTAAAGGAGTTCATCACCACCAAACCAGAATTACATGAAATGCTGAAGGGTATTCTTTCAGAACAGGAAGAAGAAAAAAAAAGGTAAAGGTAAAAATTATGAACAACAAAAAGACATCAAATACATACCTACCAACAAGTGAATCTAAAAATCAAGTGAATAAAAAAATCTGAAGAACAGAATGGACTGGTGAATATAATAGAATCAGGGACATAGAAAGGGAGGCGACAGACAATTTTCAGGGGGAAGGGGGTCTGAGGGTTGCAGGAAGAGATTGGACAAATATCTTACACCTATGGATGAAGAAAGTGGTGGTGGGTAATGGTATGGGGTGGGGTGGGGAATCAGGTGTAGGGGAGCTATGGGGGGGGAAGCGGAACACATGTAATAATCTGAACAATAAAGATTTAGTATTTAAAAAAAAGACATGAGGAGAGCCTAAGGGAGCTATGGGACAACATAAAATGAAGCAACATACAAATAATAGGGGTGCCAGAACAATGGGAAGAGGAACAAGGGTTAGAAAACCTATTTGAAGAAATAATGTCAGAAAACTTCCCTGATGTGGGGAAGAAAAAAGTCACACAAGCACAGAGAGTAGCAAACAGGATGAACCCGAAAAGACCCACACCAAGACACATCATAATTATGATGGCAAATGTTCAGGACAAAGAGAGAATCTTAAAGGCTGCAAGAGAGAGACAGAAAGTTATATAAAAGGGATCTCCCATTAGATTATCAAATGATTTCTCAACAGAAACACATCAGGCCAGAAAAAGAATGGAAGGAAATTTACAAAGTTATGCAAAGCAAGGGACTGAATCCAAGAATACTCTAACCAGCAAGGCTATCATTCAAAATTGAAGGGGAAATAAGGAGCTTCACTGACAAAAAAGGCTAAGGGAATTTATCACTAACAAGTCAGCAATGAAATAAATGCTTAAGGGACTGGTATAAAAAGAAGAAATAAAAAGGTAAGAAAGAACACAGGAACAAAAAATAAAAATGGTTCCAAACAAGTACCTTTCAATAATAACTTTAAATGTAAATAGATTAAAGCTCCAATCAAAAGACATAAGGACAGTGAATGGATAAAAAAACATGACCCATATATATGCTGTCTACAAAAAACCCACCTCAGAACAAGTGTCACACAGACTGAAAGTGAAGGGATGGAAAAATATCTTTTAGGGAAATGGAAATGAAAAATAAGCTGGGGTAGCAATACCTATGTCTGACAAAATAGACCTCAAAGTGAAGGCCATAACAACAGATAAGGAAGGCCATTTCATAATACTTAAGAGATTGATAATAAGGATATAACCCTGATAAACATATATGCACCCAATGCAGGAGCACCCAAATACATTAAAAAAAAAAAAAACTCCTAGAAGATATCAAGCGAGAGATCGACAACAATACAATCATAGTAGGGGACTTTAATACACCACTGACATCACTGGATAAATCCTCTAGACAAAAAATCAGCAAAGAAACAGCAATCCTAAAGGACTCACTAGATCAGATAAACTTAATTGACATCTTCATAACATATAACCCCAAAGCCATGGAATATAGGTCCATCTCAAATGCACATGGGACATTTTGAAAATAGACCACTTATTGGGTCAAAAGTAAAGTCAAGCATTTTCTCAGACCACAATAGCATAATATTAGAAATAAACTGAAATAAAAACAGCGCAAAAAATTCAAACACTTGGAAGGTGAATAGCATGCTATTAAACAGTGATTGGGTTACCAAAGAGATCAAAGAAGAAATTAAAAACTCTCAGAAAAGTGGGAATAGAAGGATCATACCTCAACATAATAACAGCCATATACGACAAACCCACAGAAACATCATACTCAATGGGCAAAAATTAAAATCATTTCCCCTAAAAACAGGAACAACACAGGGATGCACACTCTCACCACTCCTGTTCAACATCGTACTGGAAGTACTAGCCATTATGATCAGACAAGAAGAAGAAATAAAAAGCATCCAAATTGGAAAAGAAGAAGTAAAACTGTCCTTATTTGCAGATGACATGATACTGTACATAGAAAACCCCAAAGACCCAATCAAAAAAATTATTAGACTTAATAAATATATTTGGCAATGTAGCAGGATACAAAATTAATGTCAAGAAATCTATGGCATTTCTATACACCAGTAATGAACTTACCGAAAGAGAGACTATAAAACTCATCCCATTTACCATCGCACCAAAAAAAAATTAAGATACCAAGGAATAAACTTAAATAAGTAGGTAAAAGACCTGTACTCAGAAATCTACAGGAGACTGAAAAAAGAGATAGAGGAAGACATAAACAGATGAAAGAATATATCGTGTTCATGGATTTGTAGAATCATCATCATTAAAATGTCCATACTACCGAAAGCAATCTGTATATTCAATGTACTCCCCATTAAATACCAATGGCACATATCACAGACTTAGAACGAATTTTCCAAAAATTCATCTGGAATAAAAAAAGACCCCAAATAGCTGCAGCAATCCTGAGAAAGAAGAACAAAGTAGGTGGAATCTCAATACCAGCTATCAAGCTCTATTACAAAGCCACTGTTCTCAAAACTGCCTGGTACTGGAACAAGAACAGACATATAGATCAGTGCAATAGAATAGAGAATCCAGAAATCAACCCAAGCCACTATGCTCAATTAATATTTGACAAAAGAGGAATGAACAAACAACAGAGTCAAGACAGTCTCATTAATAATTGTTGGGCAATTGGACAGATACATGCAATAATGAACCTAGACAACTAACTTACACCATACACAAAAATAAACTCAAAATGGATAAAGGACTTAAACATAAGATGGGAAACCATAAAAATACTAGAGGAATCCACAGGCAGCAAAATCTCAGACATATGGTGAAGGAATTACTTCACTGATACTGCTCCTAGGGCAATGGAAACTAAAGAGAAAATAAACAAATGAGACTACATCAAAATAAAAAGCTTTTGCACAGAAAAAGAAACCATCAACAAAACAACAAAAAAAGCTCACTGCATGGGAGAAGATATTTGCCTATGTTATCACTGGTAAGGGATTAATCTACAACATCTACAGGGAACTAATAAAAATTAACAAAAGGAAGATAACCCAATAAAAAATTGGGCAACGGATGTAAATAGATGCTTTTTGAAAGAAGACAGAAGGAAGGCCAAGAGGCATATCAAAACATGCTCAATGTCACTAATCATCCGAGAGATGCAACTCAAAATGACAATGCGCTACCATCTCACACCTGTCAGAATGGCTATCATCAACAAAACAACAAACGACAAGTGCTATCGAGGATGCACTGAAACGGGAACCCTCGTGCACTGCTGGTGGGAATGCAGACTGATGCAGCCACTGTGGAAAACACTATGGATTTTCCACAAAAATCTAAAAATGGAACTTCCATTTGACCCAGTGATCCCACTTCTAGGAATATATCCCAAGAAACTAGAAACACGAATCAGAAAGGATATATGTACCCCTATGTTCATAGTAGCACAATTCACCATAGGTAAGATTTGGAATAGCCTAAGTGCCCATAAGCAGATGAATGGATAAAAAAACTGTGGTACATCTCCACAATGGAATACTACGCTGCGGTAAAAAAGGAGTTCCTACCATTTGCAACAACATGGATGGAAATGGAGAGCATTATGCTAAGTGAAATAAGCCAGGCAGAGAAAGATAAATATCGCATGATCTCACTCATTTGTGGAATACAATGAATGGCAAAGACTGATGAACAAGAACAGATCCAGAGACTGAGAAACGTCGATCAGAATGTCAAACCTCAGGGAAGTTGGGGGTCGGTGGGAGTAAGGGGGAGAGATCAACCAAGGGACTTGTGTGCATGCATATGAGCCTAATCAATGGACGCAGACAACAGGTGGGTGGGGCAGAAGTGGAGGTGGGGAGTAATGGGGGAATAAGGACACATATGTAATAAATAAATAAATAAATAAATAAATAAATAAATAAATAACAAAAAAGAAAAAAGAATCCAAAAATATGATGATAGTATAAGGAGCCTCCGGAAAAACTTCAAGCGTACCAACATTCACAATATGGGGGTGCCAGAAGGAGGAGAGAGAGAGAGCAAGATATTGAAAACCTATTTGAAGAAATAATGAAAATAACTTCCCCTACCTGGTGAAAGAAATAGGCTTACACATCCAGGAAGCACAGAGAATCCCAAACAAGAGGAACCCAAGGAGTCCCACACCAATACACATCATAATTAAAATGTCAATGGTGAAAGACAAATAGAGAATCTTAAAAGCAGCAGAGAAAATCAATTAATTACCTACAAGGGCACACCTATACAATTGTCAGTTGATTTCTCAACAGAAACTTTGCAAACAGAAGGGAGTGGCAAGAAATATTAAGGGATGAATAGCAAGGACCTACAAGTAAGATCACTCTACCCATAAAAGCTATCATTTAGAATTGAAGGTCATCCAGTCTGGGTGTGGCTCAGTGGTTGAGCATTAACCTATGAACCAGGAAGTCATGGTTCGATTCATGGTCAGGACACATTCCCAGGTTGCAGGCTCAATCCCCAGTAGGAGGCATGTAGGAGGCAGTCTATGAATGGTTCTCTCTCAATATTGATGTTTCTATCTCTGTCTCACTCTCCCCTCGTGTCTAAAATTAATAAAAATATATATTTTAAAAAAGAATTGAAGGTGAGATGAAGAAGTTAACAGATAAGAAAAATCTAAAGGAGTTCATCACCACCAAACCAGTATTACATGAAATGTTGAAGGGTATTCTTAAAGAATCAAAATAAATGAATAAGAAATGTACAAAAAATAAAATAAAAATGGAACTCCCATTTGACCCAGTGATCCCACCAAGAAACTAGCAACACTAGTTAGAAAGGATATATTCATCCCTATGTTCATAGCAGCACAATTTACAATAGCTAAGATTTGGAAACAGCCTTAGTGCCCATCAGCAGATGAGTGGATTAAAAAACTGTCGTACACTACACAATGGAATAGTATGTTGTGGTAAAAAAAGTAGTTCTAACCATTTGCAACAAAATGGATGGAACTGGAGAGCATTATGCTAAGTAAAATAAGCCTGTCAGAGAAAGATAAATATCACATGATCTCACTCATTTATGGAATATAATGAACAACAAAAATTGATAAACTAAAAGAGATCAAGAGACAGAGAAACATCAATCAGACCATGAAACCTCAGAGGGAAGGTAGGGAATGGTGGGGTTAAGGGGAAGATATCAACCAAAGGACTTGTATGCATGCATATAAGCCTAACCAATGGACACAGACAACATGGGGTGAGGGCATGAGGGGGGGGGGATAGGAGGGTAATGGTGGCATGAGGACACATATGTAACACCTTAATCAATAAGGAACTTTTTAAAAAGTGTCTCTTTAGGTCCTTGCCCATTGTTTGATTGGATTGTTTATCTTCCTTTTTGTTAAATTGTATGAGTTCCCTGTAAATGTTGGAGATTAAACCCTTATCAGAGATAACATTTGCAAATATGTTCTCCCATGCAGTGGGCCTTCTTGTTGTTTTGTTGATGGTTTCTTTTGCTGTGCAGAAGCTTTTTATTTTGATGTAGTCCCATTTGTTTATTTTCTCCTTAGTCTCTCTTGTCCTAGGATATATTTCTATAAAGATATTGCTACAACATATGTCTGCAATTTTGATGCTTATGGAGTCTTGTAGAATTTTAAGGTTTCCCCCTCTTACATTCAAGTCCTTTAGCCATTTTGCGTTTGTTTTTGTGTATGGTGTAAGTTGGTGATCTAGTTACATTTTTTGCATGTATCTGATCACATTTCTCAGCACCATTTATTAAAGAGGCTGTTTTGACTCCATTGTATGCTCTTGCCTCTTTTGTCAAATATTAATTGAGTATAATAGCTTGGGTAAATTTCTAGGTCCTCTATTCTGTTCCATTAGTATATATGTTCTTGTGCCAGTACGAGGCAGTTTGGAGAACCGTGGCTTGGTAATATAGTTTGATGTCTGGAATTGTGATCCCTCCAACTTTGTTCTTCTTTCTCAGTACAGCTGTGGCTATTTGGGGTCTTTTTTAAAATTCCAGTTGAATTTTTGGTGAGTTTGTTCCAGATCTTTGAAATATGCCATTGGTATTTTAATAGGTATTGCATTGAATCTATAGATTGCTTTAGGTAGTATGGACATTTTAGTGATGTTGATTCTACCAATCCATGAACATGGTATGTTCTTCCATTTGTTTATGTCTTCCTCTATCTCTTTTTTTCAATGTCCTGTAGTTTTCTGAGTACAGGTATTTTACCTCCATAGTTAAGTTTATTCCTAGGTATCTTAATTTTTTTGGTGCGATGGTAAATTGGATGGTTTTTTAGTCTCTCTTTCTGTAAGTTCATTATTGATGTATAGAAATGCCATAGATTTCTTGGCATTAATTTTGTATCCTGCTACATTGTCAAATTCATTTATTAGATCTAGTAGTTTTTTGATGGAGTCTTTGGGGTTTTCTATGTATAGTATCATGTCATCTGTAAATTAGGACAGTTTTACTTCCTCTTTTCCAATTTGGATGCCTTTTATTTCTTCTTCTTGTCTGATCGCTATGGCTAGTACTTCTAGTAATATGTTGAACAGGAGTGGTGAAAGTGGGCATCCTTGTCTTGTTCCTGTTCTTATGGGAAATGGGTTTAGTTTTTGCCCATTGAGTATGATGTTAGCTGTAGGTTTATCATATAGGGCTTTTATTATGGTGAGGTATGATCCCTCTATTCCCACTTGGCTGAGAGTTTTTATTAAGAAAGGGTGTTGGATTTTGTCAAATGCTTTTTCTGCAATAATGGATATGATTATGTGATTTTTGTCTCTCAGTTTGTTTATGTGATGTATCACATTTATTGATTTGCATATATTGTACCATCCTTGCATCCCTGGAATAAATCCCACTAGGTAATGGTATATGATTTTTCTAATGTATTGATGAATCTGATTTGGTAGAATTTTGTTGAGGATTTTAGCATCTATGTTCATCAAAGATATTGGCCTGTAGTTCTCTTTTTTTGTGGTGTCTTTATCTGGTTTTGGGATTAGGTGATGCTGGCTTTATAGAAAGAGCTTGGATGTGTGCCTTCCTCTTGAATTTTTTGGATTAATCTCAGGCGGATAGGTTTTATTTCTTCTTTGAATTCTTGGTACAACTCTCCTGTAAAGCCATCTGGACCAGGGCTTTTGTTTGCTGGAAGCTTTTTGATTTTTGTTTCAATTTCTTCGGTAGTTATCTGCCTATTCAGGTTTTTTTTTAATTCTTCTTGGTTGAGTTATAGGATCTCATATTTTTCTAAGAATATGTCTATTTCGTTTAGGTTGTCCATTTTGTTGAACTAGAGTTGTTCATAGTATTTTCTCATAATCTTTTGTATTTCTGTGGGATTGGTTGTTATTTCACCTCTTTCATTTCTGATTTTGTTTATTTGGGTTCTCTGTCTTTGCTTCTTGGTGAAGTGGGCTAGAGGTTCATCAATCTTGTTTATCCTTTCAAAGAACCAGCTCTTGGTTTTGTTGATCTTTTGTATTGTTGGTTTTTTTTTTTTTTTTTTTGGTCTGTATGTTGTTTATCTCTGCTCTGATCATTATTATATCCTTCCTTCTGCTTATGCTGTGCTTTTCTTGTTGCTCTCTTTCTAACTCTTTGCATTGTAGGGATAGGTAATTTGTTACCATTCTTTCTTTCTTTTTTCTTTTTTTTTTTCTTGGTAGGCTTGTAGAGATATGAACTTCCTTCTTAAGAGTGCTTTCACTGTGTCCCATAGATTTTGAATTGTTTTGTTTTCATTGTCATTTGGTGCCATGGTGCTTTTTTTTTCTTCTTTGATCTCTCTGGTAACCCAGTCATAGTTTAATAGCATGCTATTTAGCCTCCCGGTGTTTGATTTTTTAAATTGTTTTTATTGTAGTTGATTTCTTGTTTTATGCCATTGTGATATGAGAAGATGCTTGATATGATTTATATCTTCTTGAATTTTAAAAGACTTTGCCTTGTCCCAACATATGGTCTACCTTTGAAAATGAACCATGTGCACTTGAGAAGAATGTATATTTTGTGGCTTTGGGGTGAAATGTTCTGAAGATGTCAATTAATTCCTTCTGATATAGTGAGTCATTTAGGATTGATGTTTCTTGGCTGATTTTTTGTTTAGCAGATTGGTCCAATTGTGATAGTGGGGTATAAAGTCCCCTACTATGACTCTATTGCTTTCAATCTCTCCCTTGATGTTCTCCAGGAGGTGTTTTTTTTTTTAAATGTATTTGGGTGCTCCTGTATTGGGTGTATTTATGTTTACCAGAGTTATATCTTCTTGTTGGATTGCTCCCTTTAGTATTATAAAGTGGCCTTCCTTTTCTCTTGTTATGTCCTTCACTTTGAGATCTAATTTGTCAGATATAAGTATTGCTACCCCAGCTTTTTTTTTTTTCATTTACATTTTCCTGAAAAACCTTTTTCCATCCCTTCACCTTCAGTATGTGTGAGTCCTTTTTTCTGAGTTGGATCTCCTGTAGATAGCAGATATATGGGTCATGTTTTCTTATCCACTCAGCTACCCTATGTCTTTTGATTGGGGCATTTAATCCACTTACGTTTAAAGTTATTCTTCATAGGTATTTGTTTGTTGCCTTTTTTATTCTTTATGCCTGTATTCCTTCTTCGCTTCCTATTTCTTCTTTTTACAGCAGACCCTTTAGTATTTCTTGCATTGCTGCTTTGGTGGTAATAAACACTCTTAGTTCTTTTTTGTCTGTGAAGTTCCTGATTTCACCCTCATTTTTGATTGATAGCCTTGCTGGATACAGTAGTCTTGGATTCAGTCCCTTGCTTTGTGTGACTTTGTATATTTTATTCCATTCCCTTCTGGCATGATGTATTTCTGTTGAGAAATCAGTTGCTAGTTTGAAGGGGGATCCTTTGTAGGTAAATTTCTGTCTCTCTCTGGCCACTTTTAAGATTCTTAGTTTGTCGTTGGTGTTTGCCAATTTAAATATAATGTGTCTTGGCGTCAGTCTTTTGTGATTCATTTTGTTTGTGACTCTGTGAGCTTCTTGGACTTGTATGAGTTTTTTCTTCTCTATATCAGGGAATTTTCCTGTCATCATTTCTTCAAACAGGTGTTTTTTTTAAATTTCTTTATTGGTTATGGTATCACATAATTGTCCTCATCCCCCTATTCCCATCCTGAACCCCTCCCCACGTATGCCCCCACCCCCCTGTTGTCCATGAACACTGGTTAGGCTTATATGCATGCATACAAGTCCTTTGGTTTCTCTCTCCCCTTTCCCCCCACCCTCCCCTGCCTTCTCTCTGAGGTTTGACAGTCTGGTCGATGCTTCCCCAAACAGGTTTTCTATTCCTTGCTCAGTTTCCTCTCCTTCTGGCACCCTTATTATGAGAATGTTATTTTCTTTCCTGTTCTCCCAAAAGTCCCTTAGGCTCTCCTTCTGTTTTTTAAGTTTTTTTTTCTAGATGCTGCTCTGCTTGTGTATTTTTCCCTACTTTGTCTTCTAGCTCACTGATGTGGTTCTCTGTTTTCTTCTAGTCTACTGTTGACAATTTCTATTGAGTTCTTTATAGCAGCGATATCATTTTTTATTTCTTCTTGGTTCTTCTTCATTTGCTCTTGGTTCTTACAAATATTGTTGAATTTGTCTTCCATTCTTTTCAGCAATTTCTCAGAATTCAGAATTTCTCTGAATTCTTCCTCTGACATATTGCTTGCCTCCATTTCATTTACTTCCTTTTCTGGTGATGCCTCCTTTTCTTTCATATGTGGGCTGTTCCTTTGTCTCCCCATGATATCTCTTCTCTGGGTATCTGGTTATGTAGCTCTCTCTCTCTTGCTTTGATTTGAAGGCACAAAATACAACACAACAAGGCACAACACACAAGGCAGTGAGCACAAATGTATTAACGATACTAATAACCCCAAATAAATGTGACAACCAGAGAAAAGAGTATTAGGGGATAAGAAAAAAAAGAAGTGCAAAAATGATATTGAGAAAAGGATAAACAAGTAAGAGAGAAAAAAAGAGAATAAAAAAGAAGGGGGGAAATTATTTATATAGGGAGAAAACTCCAATAGAACAATCACTACTACCAAAAAATGCAAACAACAAACACCCAGAGATGAATGTGAACTACAAACAACAACTAATGACAAGTGAGGAGAGGAAAAACAGAAGCAAAAGCAAACAAAAACAAACAAACAAAAACAAGAAAAAAAGAGAAACAATCTCACAAACAAGCACAAAAAAACCCCAATCTACTCAACAATCAAGCAATCAACAACAATAGGGCAGAGAGAAAGCAAGTCAAAACAAAACAAAATAAAAAACACCTTGAACAAAAACAAAACAAAACAAAACAAAAAATAATAAAAATAACAACAAACAAACAAAAAAGGAAATAGAGAAAAAAAATTTGATAGTGAAGAAAGATAAGAGAGAGGTGTGTAGGGACTTAGAGCAGGGGATCGGAATTTAGATATATAAATAGGATGAATTTTTAACAGTGGTAAAAAGAAGGAATAGGTAAAAATCTAAAGCCAGAATAGGGTAAGAGAAACAGGACAACAAAATGGGAAAAGTGAGGAAGAGAGCAGTAGTTAAATGTAAAGTTGAGATAGAGTAAAATGATGCTAAAGGAAAAATGAAAATAGAATGTAGAACATTAATCCCAAAATAAAATAAAGAGAAAATAAAATACTTTTAAAAAGGTAAAATATTAGTAGCAATAATACTGATTAAAAATAAAATTATAATAATTAAAAAGTTAAAATCAAGTGAGGAAAAATAAAAAAATTTAGTTTCTTAAGTATAAGATTAAAAAAAAAATAGCCGAAACCGGTTTGGCTCAGTGGATAGAACGTCGGCCTGCGGACTCAAGGGTCCCAGGCTCGATTCTGGTCAAGGACATGTACCTTGGTTGCGGGCACATCCCCAGTGGGGGATGTGCAGGAGGCAGCTGATCGATGTTTCTCTCTCATCGATGTTTCTAACTCTCTATCCCTCTCTCTTCCTCTCTGTAAAAAATCAATAAAATATATTTTTTTTAAAAAAAAGATGAAAAAAATAAAAATGTGCAGTAGTGAAGGTCATTCACTTCCTCTACTGTTTTGTTTGGCATGCCTGTTTCCTGTCAGATAGTCAGGACAGTATTGAAGTTCCCTGCATTTGATTGCTCCTCTGTGTTGTAAGCCACAGTCCTGATTTCCAAGCAGGCAGTATTTCTTTGTTTCTTAGACTGCCTTTATTTGTGTTTACACAAGAGTCAATTTGTGATTCAACCCCTGAGTAGCAGTGTTTCTGGGTTGACCTCCGGGGCTCTAAGTCCTCTCTACCCAGTATTTAGATTTTGTTTTCCCTGTCGCACTTAATACTGCTTTGGGAGAATGGACCACCCCAGAGCTGGTTCTCTGATTGTTACTCCCCGCTCTGATTCCCAGTTTGCACAAATACAACTTTCCCCTGCAGTCTCTTAGAGTGTCTCAAATTGGGTGTTCCTATGTACTGAGTTTAGTAATCAAAAGCTAAGATTTAAAGAGAAACAAAGAGCCAGAGTAAGTGTGCGAACTCTTGATGTTACCGTCTTAGCTATTGTAAATTGTGCTGCTATGAACATAGGGGTGCATATATCCTTTCTGATTGGTGTTTCTAGTTTCTTGGAATATATTCCTAGAAGTGGGATCACTGAGTCAAATGAGAGTTCCATTTTTAGTTTTCTGAGGAAACTCCACAGTAACCGCACCAGTTGCCATTCCCATCAGCAGTGCACAAGCGTTCCTTTTTCTCCGCATCCTCACCAGCACATCATTTGTTGATGATAGCCATTCTGACAGGTGTGAGATGGTACCTCATTTTGTTTTGATTTGCATCTCTGAGATGATTAGTGACTTTGAGCATGTTTTCATATGTCTCTTGGCCTTCTTTATGTCATCTTTGGAAAAGTATCTATTTAGGTCCATTGCCCATTTTTTTGATTGGGTTGTTTATCTTTCTTTTGTTAAGTTGTATGAGTTCCCTGTAAATTTGGGAGATTAAACCCTTATTGGAGATTATATTGGCAAATATTTTCTCACATGCAGTGCGCTTTCTTGTTGTTTTATTGATGGTTTCTTTTGCTGTGCAGAAGCTTTTTATTTTGATGTAGTCCCTCTTGTTTATTTTCTCTTTAGTTTCCATTGCCCTAGGACTGTATCGGTGAAGATATTGCTTCGGCATATGTCTGAGATTTTTTTTGCCTGTGGATTCCATTAAGATTTTTTATGGTCTCCCATCTTATGTTTAAGTCCTTTATCCATTTTGAGTTTATTTTTGTGTATGATGTAAGTTGGTGGTCTAGTTTCATTTTTTTGTATATATGTGTCCAATTTTCCCAGCACCATTTATTGAGCAGACTGTCTTGACTCCATTGTATGCTCTTCCCTAGTTTGTCAAATATTAATTGAGCATAGTGGTTTAGGTTGATTTCTGGGTTCTCTATTATATTTCATCCTATATAATAAATGCCTAATATGCTAATTGTCCAGTCGACTGGCCGTCCGTTCAAACAATCAAAGCATAATATGCTAATGATGTGCTCAGGCTGCTCCACCACTCGCTATGATGTGCACTGACCACCAGGGGGAAGATGCTCTGATAGGAAGGTTAGCTTGCTGCTGGGGTCCGGCCTATCGGGACTGAGAGAGATGGGCCTGACATGCCCTGGAGCCCTCCCACTGTGCCTCCATGGCTGCCTAATCTCCCACATCTCTCCCTGGCCTCAATCCTGCAACTGTGGGGTCCCTAGGCTTGGCTTGCACCCTCTCACAATCCTGGACCCCTTGGGGGATTTTGGAGAGCCGCTTTTGGCCCGAACCAGATCGAGGGGACCTACTAGTGCACAAATTTGTGCACCAGGCCACTAGTTCGTCTATATGTCTGTTCTTGTGCCAGTACCAGGCAGTTTTAAGAAAAATGGCTTTGTAATATTGTTTGTTGTCTGATATTGAGATCCATGATACTTTGTTCTTCTTCCTCAGGATTGCTGCAGCTATTCAGGGTCTTTTTTTATTCCAGATGAATTTTTGGAGAGTTTGTTCTAGGTCTCTGAAATATACAGTTGGTATTTAAATGGGGAGTGCATTGAATCTATAGATTGTTTTGGGTAGTATGAACATTTTAATGATGTTGATTATACCAATCCATGAATATGGTATGTTCTTCCATCTGTTTATGTCTTCCTCTATCTCTTTTTTCAGTGTCCTGTAGTTTTCTGAGTACAGGTATTTTACCTCCTTAGTTAAGTTTATTCCTAAGTTTCTTAATTTTTTTGGTGTGATGGTAAATGGAATTGTTTTTTTTAATATCACTTTCTGTAACTTCACTATTGGTGTATAGAAATGAAATAGATTTCTTGGCGTTGATTTTGTATCCTGCTACATTGCTGAATTCATTTATTAAATGTAATAATATTTTTGTTTTTCCTTATAGATTAAGGTATTACATATGTGTCCTTATCCCCATCATTACCTCCCCACCCCCTAATGCTCTCACCGCCCCCCGTAGTATGTGTCCATTGGTTAGGCTTATATGCATGCATACAAGTCCTTTGATTGATCTCTCGCCCTCATCCCCATCCTCCCCTACGTTCCCTCTGAAGTATGATGATCTGATTGATGCTTCAATGTCTATGGATCTGTTTTTTCTTCATCAGTTTATGTTGTTCATTATATTCCACAAATGAGTGAGATCATGTAATATTTATCTTTCTCTGACTGGCTTATATCACTTAACATAATGCTCTCCAGTTACATCCAGGCTGTTGCAAATGCTAAGAATTCTTTCTTTTTCATTTCAGTGTAGTATTCCATTGTGTAAATGTACCACAGTTATTTAATCCACCCATCTGGTGATGGGCACTAGGCTGTTTCCAAATCTTAGCTATGGTAAATTGTGCTGTTATGAACATAGGGGTATATATATACTTTGTGATTGGTGTTTCTAGTTTCTTGGGATGTATTCCTAGAAGTGGAATCACTGGGTCAAATGGGAGTTCCATTTTTAGTTTTTTGAGGAAACTCTATACTGTTCTTCACAATGGCTGTACCAGTCTGCATTCCCACCAGCAGTGCACAAGGGTTCTTTTTTCTCCGCATCCTCACCAGCACTTGGCATTTGTTGATGATAACCATTCTGACACGTGTGGGATGGTACCGCATTGTCGTTTTGATTTGCATCTCTCGGATGATTAGTGACTTTGAGCATGTTTTCATATCTCTCTTGGCTTTCCTTATGTCCTCTTTTGAAAAGTATCTATTTGGTCTGTTGCCCTTTTTTTGATTAGGTTGTTTATCTTTCTTTTGTTAAGTTGCATGAGTTCCTTGTAAATATTGGAGATTAAACCCTTATCAGCAATAACATTGGAAAATATGTTCTCCCATGTAGTGGGCTTTTTTTGGTTTTATTTATGGGTTCTTTTATTGTACAGAACCTTTTTATTTTGATGTAGTCCCATTTATTTTTTGTCTTTAGTTTCCATTGCCCTAGGAGCTGTTTCAGTGAATCTTCAGCACGTGTCTGAGACTTTGCTGCCTTTGGATTCCTCTAAGATTTTTATGATTTCCCATCTTATGTTTAAGTCATTTATTCATTTTGAGTTTATTTTTGTGCATTGTGTAAGTTGGCTGTCTAGTTTCAATTTTTTGCATGTATCTGTCCAATTTTCCCAACACCATTTATTGAATTTACTCCATTGTATGCTCTTCCCTAGCTTGTCAAATATTAATGGAGCATAGGTGTTTGGGTTGATTTCTGTGTTCTCTATTCTATTTCATTGGTCTACATCTCTGTTCTTGTGCCAGTACCAGGTTGTTTTGAGAACAGTGGCTTTGAAATACAGCTTGATATCTGGTATTGCGAACCCTCCTACTTTGTTCTTCTTTCTCAGGATTGCTGCAGCTATTCAGGGTCTTTTTTTATTGCAGAGAAATTTTTGGAGAGTTTGTTTCTGGTCTGTGAAATATGCCTTTGGTATTTTAATGGGGATTGCAATGAATCTGTATATTGCTTTGGGTAGTATGGACATTTTAATGATGTTGATTCTACCAATCCATGAACTCGATATGTTCTTCCATCTGTTTATGTCTTCTTCTATCTCTTTTTTCAGTGTCCTGTAGTTTTCTGAGTACAGGTCTTTTACCACCTTACTTAAAATTATTCTTAGGTGTCTTATTTTTTTTGGTGTGATGGTAAATGGGATTGCTTTTTTAGTCTCTCTTTCTGTAAGTTCACTATTGGTGTATAGTAATGCCATAGATTTCTGGGTGTTAATTTTGTATCCTGCTACATTGACGAATTCATTTATAAAGTCTAATAATTTTTTGATGGAGTCTTTAGGGTTTTCTATGTACAGTATCATGTCATCTGTGAATAAGGACAGTTTTACTTCTTCTTTTCCAATTTGGATGCCTTTTATTTCTTCTTGTCTGATTGCAATGGCTAGCCCTTCCAGTACTATGTTGAACAGGAGTGGTGAGAGGGGGCATCCCTGTCTTGTTCTTACGGGAAATGGTTTTAGTTTTTGCCCATTGAGTGTGATGTTGGCTGTGGGTTTGTCATATATGGCTTTTATTATGTTAAGGTATGATCCTTCTATTGCCACCTTGCTGAGAGTTTTTATCAAGAAAGGGTGTTGGGTTTTGTCAAATGCTTTTTCTGCATCAATTTATATGATTATGTGATTTTTATCTCTCAATTTGTTTAGGTGATGTATCATGTTTATTGATTTGTGAATATTGTACCATCCTGGCATCCCTGGCATAAATCTTACTTGTTCATGTTGTATCATCATTCTGATGTAATGCTGGATCTGATTTGCTGGAATTCTTTGAGGATCTTGGTATCAATGTTTATGAGTTATGTTGACTTATAATTCTCTTTCTTTGTATTGTCTTTATCTGGTTTTGGTATTAGGATAATGTTGGCTTCATAGAATGAGGTTGGAAGTGTTGCTTCCTCTTGAATTTTTTTTGAATAGTCTGAGGAGGATAGGTTTTAGTTCTGTTTTTTTTTTCTTTTTTTAAAATATATTTTATTGATTTTTTACAAAGAGGAAGAGAGGGATAGAGAGTTAGAAACATTGATGAGAGAGAAACATCGATCAGCTGCCTCTTGCACACCCCCTACTGGGGATGTGCCCGCAACCAAGGTACATGCCCTTGACCGGAATCGAACCTGGGACCCTTGAGTCTGCAGGCCGACGCTCTATCCACTGAGCCAAACCGGTCGACAGGTTTTAGTTCTTATTAGAGTGTTTGGTAGATATGGTCCTCTGCTTCTTCTAGTCTACTGTTGATGCTTTCTATTGGGTTTTTTATTGCAGTGATGTCATTTTTCATTTCTTCTTGGTTCTCCTTCATTTCCTCTTGTTTTTTACACATATTGTTGAATTTGTCTTCCATCCTTTTCAGTGTCCTTATGTCCATTGCTCTGAATTTTTTCTTTGACATATTGCCTGCCTCCATTTTGTTTACTTCCTGTTTTGGTGATTCCTCCTTTTCTTTCATATGGGGATGTTTCTTTTTCTCCCCATGTTCGCTCTTCTCAGGGTGTCTGATTATGTAGCACTCTCTCTCCTGCATTGACTTAAAGCCACAAAATACAACACGACAAGACACAACACAGAGGGCACCAATCACAAATGTATTCATGATACCAATAACACCAAATAATGGTGACCACCAGAGAAAAGAGAATTAGGGGAGAGAAAAGAGTGCAAAAATGATATTGAGAAAAGGAAAATGTAAGAGAGAAAAAAAGAAGAAGAAAGAAGGGGAAAATGTATGTGTATGGGGAAAAAACTCCAAAAACCAACAAATATTCCAAAAAAATGCAAACAACAAACACCCAGTAAAGACGGAGAGGAGCTGGGTCTGAAGAGGCAAAGGTTATTTCCAGAAGCTAAGGTCAAGGCACTGAATGAATTGGGTAATGGCCACAATTCAGTTTAGAGGGTGTAGAAGGAGAATGCATGAATAAGAAGAAAAGTAATAAACAAAATACTAAAAAAGGTAGAAAATAATAATTGAAAAAATTAATTCAAAAATATTAAAAAATATACATGAAAGAATTTATATATATATATATATATATATAATTTCCCTTTCTTTAATATATCTATCTATGTATTCACCATTTTTGGAAAAGGAGAATAGAGAGCAGATAAACCAGAGTTGGTTACTGAAACTAACTAAGCTATTAGTAGAAGAAAGAACAAGAGAGGATTGGAAAAACAAAAACATATAATACAAAAACAAAACAAACTCACAAACAAACAATCAAACAACAACAACAAGAAAGAGAGAACGAAAAAAATTTGGCTAGTGAAGAAAGGGAAAAGAGATGTGTGCATGGACTTGGAGCAGGGAAGAGGAAATTAGATATATGAGTAGGCCAACAGAGACTACTTTTTTTTATTGTTTGAAGTATTACAAATAGTAGTACATTTGTCTCCTTTTTTCCCCCATTGACCTCCCCCCGGCCTCCCCTACCCCCCTATACATGTCCTCACCTGCCCCCCCCACAGTGTCTTGTATCCATTGGTTATGCTTATATGCATGCGTACAAGTCCTTCGGTTGATCTCTTACAGCTCCCCCCCCCAACCTCCCTTGCCTTCCTGCTGTAGTTTGACAGTCTGTTCAATGCTCCTTTGCCTCTGTATCTATTTTTCCCCATTTCTTTCCTTTAAAAAATCTTGCCTCTGCGGACTAGAAATAAACATATAATAACAAAAAATGTTTGAGTCCCAATTTCAATGTCCAACAGTTCTGAGTCCCCGTTTCAATGTCAAACAGATCCTTATGTGTACATGTCAACCATGATATCTGGATGGTAGGCACATGGTGGCAATGCAGGTCCGGCCCTCTCTGGTTTGGTCCTAGGCAACCTGCAGTAATGCACAGCTGCTGACTGCTAGCGTGACAAGGCATCGTCAGCGTCTTCCATCTCTGGACTTTTTCTCCTCTTGTCTTCGTGGTTGGAGCAGACCTGTGAATTCCTCTCTGTTGCCGGAATCCACATGGTCTTAAAGTTGTTTTCTGAAAATATACAAACATATTCTCTACCAAAAGTTAATAAAGGAATCTTTTCTATATAATTGATTTGGGATCCTTTTTATTTTTGCCCAAAAGATTTTCCTTTGTTTTATTTAGACACCATGTGTGTTTTTCATGGGTGTCTTGCTGTTAGCATTACAAATGAAAATTAATTTTGTAAAGTAAAAAGTTTCTAGATGTAATTTACATATAGGATATTTTTCCTTACATGATATTACCCTACTATCCCCCCTTCTTTTTTGATTAACGGAGGCTTTTGTAAATTTTATAATGCAGTCTTGATAACTTTAAATTTTAATTTTTTGCACAAAAATATGACTGCTTTAGGTTCATTGCATGTTCAGGTATTTTACCATGAGATGAACTACCAATAGAAATTTTAGTTACTACTTTAGGAACAGCTTTTTGTCCAGTACAATTAAATTTTCTTGAATATTCACTTAATTCAATTAGCCTATAAATTAATCTGAAAACTTGATTACTATTTTACTGTCAAATTTAATACTCTACCAACAATCTTAGTTTACCCTGTAAATATTAGTGGAAAGGATTATTTGCAATCTTGAGTAGGCCCTGAGCATTCCTGGTGGTAGGCTGGATTTAGATATAGGGCAGCTGCTGTCGGCCAAGTCTGTCTGTTACTTGGGTCCTGATCTGAGCTGGGCCAAGTCTCTGTCTATCACCTGTGTCCCGATCTGAGCTGGGCATGGGAATTTAAGCAGCCATGGGGGCAGGAGACCTCCCTCAGCAGGGGTGAGGTTCAGGCCCCTGCAATGTTGGGGGGGGGGTGAGGGTCTGTGCTCCACCTCTGTTGACCCCCAAGTTCTCTCCTGAAGGCCCCTCTGCGACTGTGCCTGTCTAAGGTTGTTCCTTCCCTGAGAAATCTTACCCGTCTCTGGCTAACCAGTCATCCTCTGGGGCCAAGCAGGGTGATGTGAGGTTCAGTTCTGTCTCCTTGGGAGCCTATGCCCCCATGGCCTCCATGCCCAGCACCTGCCTTGGGATCCCCTGTCCCATTGGTGGGGCCCCAGCACTGATCACATATCTCGGGGAACTCAGGTTTCTTCTCCAGGGAGTGCCCAGCTCACACGATTGGGCGAGAGACAGATCCATGGTACCAGCCACCATGAGGCTTCAAGCTCAGCATGAACAGAAAGCTCAGGCCCTAACCAGTTTGGCTCACTGGATAGAGCGTCAGCCTGCAGACTGAAGGGTCCCGGGTTTGATTCCAGTTAAGGGCATGTACCTTGGTTACGAGCACATCCCCAGTGGGGAGTGTGCAGGAGGCAGCTGATCGATGTTTCTCTTTCATTGATGTTTCTGGCTCTCTATCCCTCTCCCTTTCTCTCTGTAAAAATCAATAAAATATATTAAAAAGAAAGAATGAAAGAAAGCTCAGGCAACAGCTGAGGGCAATTGGATTGTAAGAAGAGGGTCCCTCTTGGCACAAAAGGCAAGAGGGGCCAATATAGAATGCTCAAGTGCCTTCCCAGTGCCTTAATTCCTTCTGAAAGGGATTAAATCCTTTCATGTCCTTTTTGAAATTGATTTCAAACATTAAAAGAATTAGTTTGTAAGTTTGTTTGGGATAATTGTACAATATGCTGTTGTAAAATATCTAAAATTTTAATGACATTGTAGAATAATATCATGTAAGGATATTCTTTTCTCTAGGCCATGGCAATTCAATTTCAAACTGGCTGTTAATTTCTTTTTGTAACTTTATATAAACTTTGTCAGGGAGGCAAAAACACAAATTACTTACTTTACTTCAAGAGGCCAAATATATTGACTTTCAATTACAATCCTTACGACTTTTGAGGCAACTTCTCTTTGTTTCCTTCCAAAATAATTTTCAGGCTACAGAGAGTTTCATTTAAAAATCTTTGTCACATGAAACAATTTCTATTAAGATTATGGTGACCACTAGTATGGATTAGATATAATATTTTATTTTATTTTTTTATAATTTTTAATTTTAATTTATTTTTGTTTTTTACATGTGTGTCCTTATTCCCCCATAATCCCCACTCCCCACTTATGCCCCACCCCCTTGTTGTCTGTGTCCATTGATTAGGCTCATATGCATGCACACAAGTCCCTTGGTTGATCTCTCCACCTTACCGCCACCCTCCCCTACCTTCCCTGAGGTATGATGTTTTGATCGACGTTTCTCAGTCTCTGGATCTGTTCTTGTTCATCAGTCTATGCCGTTCATTATATTCCACAAATGAGTGAGATCATATGATATTTATCTTTCTCTGCCTGGCTTATTTCGCTTAGCATAATGCTCTCCATCTCCATCCATGTTGTTGCAAATGGTAGGAACTCTTTTTTTACCGCAGCATAGTATTCCATTGTGTAGATGTACCACAGTTTTTTAATCCACTCATCTGATGATGGGCACTTAGGCTGTTTCCAAATCTTAGCTATGGTGGATTGTGCTGCTATGAACATAGGGGTGCATATAACCTTTCTGATTCATGTTTATAGTTTTTTGGGATATATTCCTAGAAGCGGGATCACTGGGTTAAATGTGAGTTCCATTTTTAGTTTTTTGAGGAAACTCCATACTGTTCTCCACAGTGGCTGCATCAGTCTGTATTCCCACCAGCAGTGCGAAAGAGTTCCTTTTTCTCTGCATCCTCGACAAACACTTGTTGTTTGTTGATTTGTTGATGATAGCCATTCTGACAGGTGTGAGATGGTACCGCATTGTTGTTCTTATCTGTATCTCTCTGATGATTAGTGACTTTGAGCAGGTTTTCATATGTCTCTTGGCCTGACTTCTGTCTTCTTTAAAAAGTGTCTATTTAGATCAGTTGTCCATTTTTTTATTGGGTTGTTTATCTACTTTTTTTTAAGTTGTATGAGTTCCCTGTATATGTTGGAGATTAAACCCTTATCATTGATATTATTTTCAAATATGTTCTCCCATGCAGTGGGCTTTCTTCTTGTTTTATTGATGGTTTTCTTTGCTGTGCAAAAGCTTTTTATTTTGATGTAGTCCCATTTGTTTATGTTCTCTTTAGCTTCCACTGCCCTAGGAGTAGTATCAGTGAAGAAGTTCTTTTAGCATATGTCTGAGATTTTGCTGCCTGTGGATTCCTCTAGTATTTTCATGGTTTCCCATCTTATGTTTAAGTCTCTTATCCATTTTGAGTTTATTTTTGTGTATGGTGTATGTTGGTGATCTAGCTTTATTTTTTTGCATGTATCTGTCCAATTTTCCCAACACCATTTGTTGAAGAGACTGTCTAGACTCCATTGTATGTTTGTGCCTCCTTTGTCGAATATCAATTAAGCATAGTGATTTGGGTCAATTTCTGGGTTCTCTATTCTATTCCATTGATTTATATGTCTGTTCTTTTGCCAGTACCAGGCTGTTTTAAGAACGGTGGCTTTGTAATAAAGCTTGATATCTGGTATTGAGATCCCTCCTACTTGGTTGTTCTTTCTCAGGATTGCTGCATCTATTTGGAGTCTTTTTTTATTCCAGATAAATTTTTGGAGTGTTTGTTCCTGGTCTGTGAAATATGCCTTTGGTATTTTAATGGGAAGTGCATTGAATTTATAGATTGCTTTGGGTAGTATGGACATTTTGATGATGTTGATTCTACCAATCCATGAACATGGTATGTTCTTCCATCTGTTTATGTCTTCCTCTATCTCTTTTTTCAGTGTCGTGTAGTTTTCCATGTATAGGTCTTTAACCTACTTAGTTCAGTATTACTAGGTATCTTAATTTTCTTGGTGCGATGGTAAATGGGATTTCTTTTTTAGTCTCTCTTTCTGTAGATTCATTTTTGGTGTATAGAAATGCCATAGATTTCTTGGCATTAATTTTGTATCCTGCTACATTGCTTAAATCATTTATTAAGTCTAGTAATTTTTTGAATGAGTCTTTAGGGTTTTTTATGTACAGTATTATGTCATCTGCGAATAAGGACATTTTTACTCCTTCTTTTCCAATTTGGATGCCTTTTATTTCTTCTTCTTATCTGTTCTCAATGGCTTGTACTTCCAGCACTTTATTGAACAGGAGTGGTGAGAATGGGCATCTCTATCTTGTCCCTGTTCTTAGGGGAAATGGTTTTAGTTTTTGCCCATTGAGTATGATGTTGGCTGTGGGTTTGTCATATATGGCTTTTATTATGTTCAGGTATGAGCCTTCTATTCCCACCTTTCTGAGAGTTTTTATCAAGAAACGGTGTTGGATTTTGTTAAATGCTTTTTCTGCATTAATTGATATGACTATATGGTTTTTATCTTTAAATTTGTTTATGTGATGTATCATGTTTATTGATTTGCAGATATTGTACCATCCTTGCATCCCCAGGATAAATCCTATTTGGTCATGGTGTATGATCTTTCTGATGTACTGCTGGATTCTATTTGCTAGAAATTTGTAGAGGATTTTGGCATCTATAATCATGAGGGACATTGACCTATAATTCTAATTTATTGTGTTATCTTTATCTGGTTTTGATATTAGGGTGATGCTGGCTTCATAGAAGGAGCTTGGAAGTGTCCCTTCCTCTTGAATTTTCTGGAATAGTCTGAGGAGGATAGGTTTTAGTTCTTCCTTTAATGTTTTGTAAAACTCCCCTGTGAAGCCATCTGGTCCCGGGCTTTTGTTTGCTGGACGCTTTTTGATGACTGCTTCAATTTCTTCCATAGTTATAGGCCTATTGAGATTTTTAGAATCTTCTTGAGTGAGTTTGGAAGGTTGTATTTTTCTATGAATGTGTCCATTTCCTCCAGGATGTGTAGTTTGTTAGAATAGAGTTGTTCATAGTATTTTTAACAATCCTTTGTATTTCTGTGGGGTCTGTTGTTATTTCACCTCTTTCAATTCTGATTTTGTTTATTTGGGTCCTCTCTCTGCCTCTTGGCGAGCCTGTCTAGAGGTTCATAGATCTTGTTTATCCTATTGAAGAACCAGCTCTTGGTTTTGTTGATTTTTTGTATTTTTTTTTGGACTCTATGTCATTCATTTCTGCTCTGATCTTTATTATGTCCTTCCTTCTGCTCACTGTGGGCTTTTCTTGTTGCTCTCTTTCTAATTCTTTGAGTTGTTGAGTTAGATGATTTATTACCATTTTTTCTTGTTTTTTGAGTTAGGCCTGTAGAGCTATAAACTTCCCTCTCAGGACTGCTTTCATTGTGTCCCACGGCATTTGCCTTGTTGTGTTTTTATTGTCATTAGTCTCCAGGAAGTTTTTAATTTCTTCTTTGATCTCGTTGATCACTCAATCATTGTTTAAGTGCATGCTATTCAGCTTCCAATTGTTTGAGTTTTTTCGAATGTTTTTATTCTAGTTTATTTAGAATATTATGCCTTTGTGGTCTGAGAAAATTCTTGATATGATTTGAATCTTTTTTAATTTGTGGAGACTTTGCTTGTGACCCAATATGTGGTCTATTTTTGAAAATGTCCATTGTGCACTTGAGAAGAATGTATATTCCATGGTTTTGGTGTGAAATGCTCTGAAGATGTCAATTAGGTCCATTTGATCTAGTGCATCATTTAAAATTGCTGTTTCTTTGCTGATTTTTTGTCTAGAAGATTTATCCAGTGATGTCAGTGGTGTATTAAAGTCTCTACTATGATTGTTTTGTTGTCGATCTCTCCCTTGATATCTTCCACGAGTTTTTTTATGTATTTGGGTGCTCCTGCATTGGGTGCATATAAGTTTACCAGAGTTATATCTTCTTGTTGAATTTCTCCCTTTAGTGTTATGTAGTGACCTTCCTTATCTCTTGTTATGGCCTTTACTTTGAGGTCTATTTTATCAGATATAAGTATCGGAACCCCAGCTTTTTTCTCATTTCCATTTGCCTGAAAAATGTTTTTCCATCCCTTCACTCTCAGTCTGTGTGAATCCTTTGCTGTGACTTGGGTCTCTTGTAGACAGCAAATATATGGGTCATGTTTTCTTATCCATTCAGCTACCCTATGTCTTTTGATTGGTGCATTTAATCCATTTACGTTTAATGTTATTATTGACAAATACATGTTTGTTCCCATATTTTTCCTTAGTGTTTGTGTTTCTTTTTGCCTTTCTCTTTCTTCTTTTTACAGCAGTCCCTTTAGCATTTCTTGCATTGCTGGCTTGGTAGTGATAAACTCTCTTAGCCATTTTTTGTCTTTGAAGCTCCTGATTCCACCTTCAATTTTGAGTAATAGCCTTGCTGGGTATAGTATTCTTGGATTCAGTCTCTTGCTTTGCATCCCTTTGTGTATTTCATTCCATTCCCTTCTGGCCTGGTGTGTTTCTGTTGAGAAATCAGTTGATATTCTAATAGGAGATCCCTTGTGGGTAACTTTCTGTCTCACTCTGGCAGCCTTTAAGATTCTTACTTTGTGGTTAGTGTTCGCCAATTTAATTATGATGTGTCTTGGTGTTGGTTTTTTAGGTTCAACTTGTTTGGGACTCTATGTACTTCTTCAACTTGCATAGTTTTTTTTGCCAATATCAGGGAATTTTTCTGTTATTATTTCTTCAAACAGGTTTTCTATTCCTTGCTTCTCTTCCTCTCCTTCTGGTATCCCTATTATCAAATGTTGTTTCGTTTTGTGTTGTCCCAAAGCTCCCTTAGGCTCTCCTCTTGCTTTTTCAGTCTTTCCTGTTGCTACTGTGTTTGTGTTATTTTTCCTACCTCATCTTCTAATTCGCTGATGCGGTCCTCAGCCTCTTGTAGTCTACTGTTTAAGCCTTCCAATGTGTTTTTTATTGCAGCTATGTCGTTCTTCATCTCCTCTTGGTGTCTTTTCATGTTGGTGACATTTTCATTCAGCTCCTTATAGTTCTCATTGAGTTGTGTGTATTTGTCATCCAGCCATTTAAACATCCTTGTAACCATTACTCTGAATTATTTCTCTGTTAAGCCGCTAGCCTCAATTTCATTTAACTCCCTTTATGGTGATTCCTATTTTTCTTTCCTTTGGGGATTGCTTTTTTGTCTCCCCTTGTTTTCCTGTAATGTTTTAATTGTGTATCCAATTGCTTTGCTACCCAGGTTCTTTTGGGGATGGTGCCATTGGTGTAATCCCTCAGTTCTCCTGGGATTGGTAATCTAGTGTAGCTCCCTACTTGAGCTCTTTGGGTTCTCTTGATGTAGGCCTGTGAGCTTGAGAGGCACAACTGTGGTGTCTAGAAGTCAGTAGCCATTGAGGGGAGTATCCCAATTTTTGCTGTCTTGCACCCTTAATTGAAATAATGTGTGCCCAGTGGGGACTCACAGTGTCACCAAGGAACATCTGTTGGGGTGATGTGGTTCAGGGGACCTGCAGTCTGGAAACGTGTGACTGTGGTGCCCAGAGTTCTGTAGTTGTGGGGTGGGCAGACTCACCTTTCGCTGCTGCACCTGTAGTGGATGGGCGCTTACTCCCAGTGGCGGCTCACAGGAGCACCCCCGATAAGTTTGCCAGTGAAGCACACTGAAGCACTCTGAAGGGCCCTGGCAGTGTAGCCGCATAATTGAGTTGCCTAGCTTCTAAATATTTCTCTTTAGGGCAGATCTTATGGCCTCAGTGAGTATTATGATTCCATGGTGTTATTCAGGGTGGAATCTGGGTGTGGCTATATTGGTTGCCTGGAGACTGGAGGGAGGGGGTATCTTTCATGAGAAAATGTCGACTGGGGCTTAGATATTTCTCAACAACAGACTTGCTACCACCTCTCCTGGACCATCTGCTGCCTACTCTCCCTAGATTCCACAACTGCACCCCTTCTTTGGCACCTCAGCCACAGGTAAGAGTATGTATCCAAAAGGTCCTACAAACTATGTTCAATGGAGAAAGGTGCAGGCCCCAGAGCGAGGAGGCACCGTGTCTCTGAAAGTTCCTCTCTTGCCAGCACTGCGCAGTATGGTAGCTCTTCAGGGCTTCCTTGAGCTCAGATCCCAAATCCAGACTCCTTGGTCTAAAATACACTACCTCCTGGAGTCCCATGGACCCCATTTTTTTTTTCAGTCAGACGCTTTGCCTGTCTTCAGAGATGCAGCTTGGTGCCGTGTAGTTTCTCCCTGACCTTCTAGGCACAGAGGTCTGGCAGATTCTACTGCCTAGATCAGTGATGGCAAACTTATGACACGTGTGTCAACACTGACACGTGTAGTCATTTCTGATGACACGTGGCCGCTGAGGCAGCCGCATGCCAAGAATGAAACATTTGCTGCTCCTGAGGATGAAACAGTTGTGAAATAATGATTTTTCCTCAAAGTGACACACTACCTGAGTTATGCTCAGTGTTTTGGCGAAGTTTGACACACCAAGCTCAAAAGGTTGCCCATCACTGGCCTAGATCTTTGATTTTATCTTTATCCGGGGGATCTCTGCCCTTCCCGGCTGCAAACTGTCTCACCAGCTGCGCCTCCTTTGCCAATTCAGGATGGATTCCACTCGTTTCAGCTGCTCCTTCTATTTGCTCCAGGACAAGGCTCAGGACATGTCCATCTATTCAGCTGTCATTTTGTCTCTCCTCCTATGTTTTGGTACTGGAGAAATAGCATTCATGGCAGTGGGTGTAGGGATATGGAGAGGGTTGAAAGATGTAGTCCTTGTCCTCATGGTGAGCACAGGTTGTCACATTGGTCTTTAGGCTTCAAACACTACTGCCCTCTGGTGCTCTTGCTCATGGGGTTTCATAAGGACTAATCTAAGATTGTATATAGGACATTTAGGAAAGTTCTGGCAAATGCCGGAAGCAGCTGGTTGCTCTGAAGAGGCCCAAGGGTGGGCTCGAGGGCAGAGGGAACCTGAGCATCTGGCCAGCCATCCACCTGGGTGACCAACAGAGACTACTTTAATAGTAATGTGTCAATAAAGCCAGTAAAATAGATCAATTTTTAACAGGAAGTAAAAAGGGAGGATAGAGAAAAACTAAAGCAGGAACAGGAGAAGAACAGGATGAAAAAGAGAAAAGTGAGGAAGAAAGTGTTGGCATAAATCAAAAAATGAGATAGAGTAAAATAATGATAAAAATAAAAAATAGAATGTAGAACACTAATCAAAAAAATTTAAATGGTAAAAAAAATAATAAAAACCCTCTCTAATAAAAGAGTAATATGCAAATTAACCATCACTCTGCTACATAAGCCATACCTACCATCCAAGCCACGCCCACCAGCCAATCAGGGTGAGTATGCAAATTAACCCCAACCAAGATGGCTACCAGAAGGGAGGCTTGGGTTTCCCCAGCAACACAGGAAGTCAAACTTTCCACACATTCTGGCTGGCCCAGGCCTCCACTCAAGGATACAAAGTTTCAATTATAGAAGGTAAACAAATCCAAGCTGAAATGGTGGCAGCCACGGATTGAGCAGGAGGCTTGGCTCCACTCCAGGCTACAAAGTTTCAGTTGTAGAAGGTAAATAAATTCCAGATACCAGGGCCTCTGCTTGGGTCACCAGGGGCATGGCTGGCCTGCAAACCACCACAGGCCCCTTGCCCAGGCCTCTCCATGCCCCAAGGGAACCCCACCCTGATCCAGGACACCCTTCAGGGCAAACCAGCTGGTCCCCACCCGTGCACCAGGCCTCTATCCTATCTAATAAAAGTAATATGCAGATTGACCATCACTCCAACACACAAGATCAAGATAGCTGCCCCTATGTGCTCAAAGATCCTGCCCCCATGTGGACACAAGATGGCCAGCAGGGGAGGTCAGTTGGGAAGGACCAGGCCTGCAAGGGAAGGCAGTTGAGAGGGACCAGGCCTGCAAGGGAGGGCAGTTGGAGGCGATCAACCCTGCAGAGGAGGGCAGTTAGGGGTGACCAGGCTGGCAGAGGAGGGAAGTTGGGGGCAAACAGGCTGGCAGGGGAGCAGTTAGACATCAATCAGGCTGGCATGGGAGTGGTTAGTGGGTGATCAGGCTAGCAGGCAGAAGCAGTTAGGGGAAATCAGGAAGGCAGGCAGTTGAGCAGTTGGGAGCCAGCAGTTCTGGATTGTCAGAGGGATGTCTGGTGAGATCAGGCCTAAACAGGCAGTCGGACATCCCTCGAGGTGTCCCAGATTGGAGAGGGTGCAAGCTGGGCTGAGGGACACCACCCTACCCCCGTGCACGAATTTCATGCACCGGGCCTCTAGTATAATAAAAAAATAAAGTGAAAAACATTTTTAGTTTCTTAATTAAAAGCTAACAAATGAATAAGTGAAGTAGTGAAGTTTGTTTTCTTCAGCAGAGCTTCAATGCCTCATGAGATCTGGTTTAAGTCCCCTCTCTACTGTTCTGCCTGCCATGTCTCAGTTTCCTGTCAGGGAGTCAGCACAGTGTTGCAGTTCTCAGCAATCCACCTCTCCTCTGTGTCATACACCACAACCTCGGTTTCAAGCAGGTGGAATCAATCTGCCCACTTTGTTTTTCTGCCTGCTTTCAGTTGTATTTCACAAGTGTCTATTTCTGACACGGCCCCTAGGTGGAGGTGTTTCTGTATTAGTTTCTGGGATCATATGGCCCCTCAACCCAGTCCCCCAGGGATCCCTGGGGTTTTAGAATCTTCCTTTCCCGGCTGCGCACAAGACTGTGTGTGGCTGCACTGCTAGGAAGAGCCTGGTCTTCAGGAGAAAAATGTCTGTCAGGATTGGAGGGAGAGACTGTCCCAGAGCTGGCTTTCTGCTCATCTCTCCCTATTCTGCTCCCCAGTTTCCACAAAAACCACCTTCCCCTTCAGTCTCGGTGAGTGCTTTTAATCGAAAGATCCTATGCACTGGGTTTATCAAGTAAAAGCAAGGAAGTTATAAAGACAGATCAACTGCGCTGCCTTGTGTCTTTCTCCCCGCCCCCCCCCCCCACACACACACCCTGGCACTGTGCGACTGGTATAGAATCTCAGGCTCAGGTTGCCTTTCTGAGTGCAGTCTCCCATGGCTGTGGGCTCAGATCTAGAGTCCCCCACTGCCAGCAGCCCTGTGGACCCCTTCCACATTCAAGGGCTACACTGACCTCAAGGGTCTCGGATTTGGTGCAGCACAGTCTCCCTCTGAGACTCTAGTCCCAGCTGCATGAATTTCTCCCTCCAGTCTAGATCCCTGATTCCACCTCTCTCCAGTCAATCTCCGACCTTTCCATCCACAGATTGCCTCAACAGCTGTGTTTAACTCACCAATTCTAGGTAGATGTTATTCGATTCAGCTGTTTCTTCTATCTGCTCTGTGAGAAAGTGCAGGACCTGTCTGCCTATTTGGCCACCACCTTGTCTCCCCCTGGACAAACTTTTTAGGTGCCTGTGGCCAGGGAGGCTGTAGTCTCAGTGTTTGTGGGTTCATAGCTGAGGCAGTTGGACCCTGGGCATTGTGGCTGTAGGGTCCAGGGAAGTATCCAAGGTCTCCCCATGTGAAGGTAAGGCTGGGCTTCCAATCACAACTTCTCTCCCCTTCAAGATGGCGCAGTCTCTGTGGCAGAGCCGGCTGCCCCGGAATGGATTTCAGTAGTAGTAGAGGCTGTCTGGCCAGCAACAGTTATATTCCACAGTCCCCAACAATCCTGTGGAATATAACTGTCCCTCAGTCACAAATACACACACTCCCCACACATCCATGCACTCACCTTTCTCTCTCTCTCTCTCTCTCTCTCTCTCTCTCTCTCCTCTCTCTCTCTCTCTCTATCTTGCTCACCACTGTCCTGTTGGCTGCCATCTTCCCTGTTCCCTATATCACCCATCTTTTAAAAAGGTCTCTTGACCATGTTTCCCCTCCAGCTTATCTCTCAAGCCCATTTCAGTCACTCCAAAATTCCACCCAGAATGCTCTTTATTAAGGTCACCAGTTCCCTCCACGGTGGCTAAACCAAATGGTCACCACTGATTCATCTTGTATATGGCTTTGATTTCATTTCAAACTGAAGGACTACCTTTGGCACAGTTTGTAGGTTAGTCCCAGTGGTAACAAGCTCTGTCAGATTTGTATATATTGGAGTGTCTTAATTTTTCTCAGTTTTTTGTTTATATTTTTAAATTACATTTATTGAGGTAATATTGCTTATAACATTATATAATTTCACTCATACAACATTATAATTCAACAGCTGTATACTTTATAGTGTTCTCACAACCAAAGTGAAGTTTTCTTCCATATATTTGACAACCTTTACCCACTTTGCTCTCCCCTCAACCACCTTTCTAACCACCATTTCGTTGCCTGTATTTTTATTTGTTCACTAGTGGCCCGGTGCATGAAATTTGTGCACGGCGGGTGCGGGGGGGGGGGGTGGTGTTCCTCAGCTAGGCCTGCACCCTCTCCAATTTGGGACCCCTTGAAGGATGTCCAACTGCCAGTTAACAGGGATCGGGCCTAAACCGGAAGTCGGACATTCTTCTCACAATCTGGGACTGCTGGCTCCAGCCACTCACCCGCCTGCCTGCCTGCCTAATTGCCCCTAATGACTCTGCCTGCCAGCCTGCTCGCCCCCAACTGCCCCCCTCCAGCCTGGTCACCCCCAACTGCCCCCTGTGCCAGTGTGCTCGCCCCCCCCACTGCCTCCCCTGACGGCCTGTTCACTCCCAACTGCCCCCCTGCTGGCCTGCTCACTCCAAACTGCCCCCCCCCCCGCTGTCCTGATCACCTCCAACTGACCCCCACTGATGGCCTGCTCACCCCCAACTGGCCCCCCTGCTAGTCTGCTTACCCCCAATGGCCCCACCCCCCTCCAGCCTGATCACCCACAACTGCTGTCCCATCCTGGCCTGATCACCCCCTGGAGACCCAAGCTCCCAGCCCCTCCTTTTTTCCTTTTTTTTTTCAGCGCCTCCTTGAGTGGAGGCCAGGGCTGGCTGGAATCAGGTATCTGGGATTTATTTATCTTCTATAATTGAAACGTTATAGCCTTGAGTGGAGGCCAGGTCTGGGCAGGGCGGGCGGGAAGCTTGGCTTCCTCCATCGCCAGGGCAACCCAAGCCTCCTGCTCGCTCCAGCTTAGTGGCTACCGCCATCTTGGTTGGATTAATTTACATACTTGCTCCTGATTGGCTGGTGGGCGTGGCTTGTGGGAGTAGCAGAGGTATGGTCAATTTGCATGTTTCTCTTTTATTAGTGTAGATTTGTTGTTGTTTTGTTTTATATCCCACATTTAGTGAAATCATACAACTTTTTCCTTTCCCATTTGACTTATCTCATTAGCATAATACTCTTCAGTTCGATTCATGTTGTCACAAATGGGAATATTTCATCTTTTTATGTTTGAGCCTTATTACATTATATATGCACCATACCTTTATCCATGTAACCATGCACAGAAACTTAAGTTGTTTCCTTGTCTTGGCTATTGTAAATAATGCTGCAATGAACATAGGGGTACATATATTTTTATGAATAAGTGTTGTTTTTTTTTAATTTGGGGGGTAAATAGTAATATTGCTGGGTCATATGGAATGTCTACTTTTAATTTTGTGAGGAACCCTCATACTCTTTTCCATAGTGGTTGCATCAATTTACATTCCCACTTATAGTTTACATTCCCTTTTCTCCACATTCACTCCAACACTGTTATTTGCTGTCTTTTTGATAATAACCTTTCCAACAGGAGTGAGGGTATATCTCATTGGGGTTTTTATTTGTATTTCAGTAATAATCAGTGATGTTTAATATCTTTTATTATGTCTGTTGGCTATCTGTATGTCTTCTTTGGAAAAAGATCTATTCAGGTCTTCTGCCAACTTTTAAAATCAGATTGTTTGTTTTTTGTTATTGAGTTGTATGAGCTCTTTATATATTTTAGATATTAACCCCTTATGTTAAGTATCATCCTATCTAATAAAGAGCAAATATGCTAATTGACTGTCACGCCATTGCAAAGATGGCGGCACACACAGCTAATAAGGAGGGAATATGCTAATTGACTGCCACACCATCAAAGATGGCGGCACCCACAGCCAATAAGGAGGGAATATGTTAATTTACTTACATGCCCTCAAACATGGTGGTGTCCGCATCCACAAGATGGTAGTGTCCATTCCCCTCAGCCCCCGCAGGGTGGCAGGTGTGCGGCCAGGCCTGGGGCAGTCCGCACGTCTGCCTCCAGAGTCCCCCGATCCCCTCATCCCTCCAGCTGCCCAGGCCTGGCCTGAGGCACAGGCAAGCTTCGGATGTCAGCTGCCCAGCCATCCAGGGCCGGCCCGAGGCACAGGCAAGTCTTGGATGGCAGCTGCCCAGCTGCCCAGGGCCGGCTTGAGGCACAGGTAACCAGGGCTGGCCGAGGTTTGCACTGCCCGCAGTGGCAGCAGCAGTGGTGTTATGGGGGTATTGCCTTCCCCTGACTGCCGGGTTGCCTCCCGCCCCTGAGGGCTCCCAGACTGTGAGAGGGGGCAGGCCAGGCTGAGGGACCACCCCTTCCAGTGCATGAATTTTCATGCATCTGGCCTCTAGTTTGTAAATATTGTTTCCCATTTGCTTGGTTGTCCTTTGTTTTATTGGTTTCTTTTGCTGTGCAGAAGGTTTTCAGTTTGATATATTCCCATTTGTTTATATTTGCTTTTACATCCCTTGCCTTTGGGGTCAAGTTCACAAAACCCTTTTAAGACCAATGTCTACAAGCATGTTTTCTTCTCTAGTCAAATTTTTAATCCATTTTGATGTGTGTGTGTGTGTGTGTGTGTGTGTGTATGTGTGTGCAGGGGGGTACAAGAGAGTAGTCTATATTGAACACACAATATAATGCACAGATGATGTATTGTAGAATTGTGCACCTAAAACCTGTATAATTTTGTTAACCAATGTCACCCCAATAAATTCAATAAAAAGGAAAAAAAATTAGAAGTTAGAGAGTAGTCTATTTTAATTGCTTTGCATATGACAGTCCAGTTTTCCCAACACCATTTATTGAAGAGACTTTTCTTTATCCATTTTATATTCTTGGCTCCTTTGTTAAAAATTAGTTTCCTATATATATTTAGGTTTATTTCTGAGCTTTCAATTCTGTACCAGTAGTCTATGAGCCTGTTTTTTTTTTCCTGCCAATATTATACTGTTTTAATTACTATAGCTTTCTAGTATAGTTTGAAGTCAGAGAATGTGATACCTCAGATTTGTTCTTATTTTCCTCAAGATTGTTTTGGTCCCATACAAATATAAGGTTTTTTTTCCTTATTTCTGTGAAAAATACCTTTGCAAGTTTGATAGGTATTGGATTAAATCTGTAGATTGCTTTAGGTAATATGGCCATTTTAGCAATGTTAATTCTTCCAATCCATGAATATGGAATATGTTTCCATGCCTCTGTGTCTTCTTCAATTTGTGTTAACAGTGTCTTGTAGTTTTCAGAGTTATAGTTTCTTTACCTCTTTTGCTAAATTTATTTCTAAGAATTTTATTCTATTTGTTGTAATTGTAAATGAGATTTTTTTCTCCACTTCTGTTTCTGATATTTTGTTATTAGCATATAGAAATGCAACAGAGCTTTGTATCCTGCAAGTTTACTGTTTTCATTTATTGTTTCTAATAATATTTTGTGATGCCTTTAGGGTTTTCCATGTATGAAATTATGTCATCTGCAAATAGTGAGTTTTACTTTTTACTTTACAAATCTGATGCCTCATTTCTTTTACTTGGATGATTGCTCTGTCTGATACTTCCAGTACCAAGTGTGAATCCTTCTGTTGTTTCTGACCTTAGAGGAAAAGTTGTCAGTTTTTTACCATTGAGTATGATGTTATATGATGGTTTTTTATATCTGACCTTTATTAGGTTTCCTTCTATACCCATTTTGTTGAGAGTTGTTTTCATAAATGGATATTGTATCTTGTTAATTGATTTTTCTGCATATACAGAGTTGATCATATAAATTTTATATATTTTTTTGTTAATTTGGTATATCACATTTGTGGATCTTGAAGTATTGTAGCATCCATGGAATTAACCCCACTTGGTCATGTTGTAGGATTCTATTAATGCAATGCTGTATTTGATTTGCTATCATTTGTTTAGGATTTTTTAATGTAGGTTCAACAGAGGTACTGGCCTGTATTTTGTGTATGATGTCCTTACTTGGTTATGATATCAAGATGGTTTTGGATTTAAAAAGGTGCTGGGAAGTATTTTTCTCTTCACAATTTTTGCATGATTTTGAGAAGGATAGGTATTAAATCTTTTTTTTAAATGTTTTGTAGAATTCACCAGTGTAGGCACCATGTCCTGGACTTTATTAAAGGGGGGGGGGGGTTATTATTACTATTTCAACTTCTTTACTAGTGATTTGCCTATTTATATTGTCCAATTCTTCATAATTTGGCCAAAGAAAGTTGTATATTTCTAAAAATTTGTCCATTTCTTTAAAATGGTCAAATTTTGTGACTTATAGCCTTTCATGTTATTTCTGTATAACGTTTGTATTTCTGTGGTGTCTGCAAATTCTCCCATTTTAAGTTTATTTAAAATATTTATTTATTTATTTATTTATTTATTTATTTATTTATTTATTTTTAGTTTTCCCTCTTTGTTCTTTAGTGAGTCTACCTTGAGGTTCAACAATTTTGTTTATCTTTTCAAAGAAGCAACTTGTTTCATTATTTTTTTCTATTGTGTTTTATTCTTTATTTCATTTATTTCTACTGTGATATTTATTATATTTTCTAACTTGGTGTTTCATTTGTACTTCTTTTTCTAATTTCTTAAGGTGTAATGTTAGATTGTCTATTTGAGTTTTTTATTGTTTCTTAAAGTAGGCCTGCATAGTTTATAAACATTTTTCTTAGTTTGCTGCATCTTCCAAATTTTGATGTCATATTTTTATTTTTGTCCACATACCTTTTCTTTTTTTGCATTGTATTTATTTATTTTTAATTTTTTATTAAATCTTTATTGATGAAAGTATTACACATGTCTCCATTCCCCCCCCCCACACACACACAATGATCCCTTCAGGTCCACCCCACTACCTGCTCCAGGCCTTCACCATTTTATTGTCTGCATCCATGGGTTATGCATATATGCATAAAAGTTCTTGGTTTGATCTCATCCCAACCTCTTCCACCTTTCCTCTGAAATTATGCAGCCTGTTCTCTACTTCTATGTCTCTGGATCAATTTTCTTCAACAGTTTATTTTGTTCATTAGATTGCACATATGAATGAGATCATGTGATACTTGTCTTTCTCTGACTGGCTTATTTTGGTTACCATAATACTCTCCAGGCCCCTCCATTTTGTCTCAGAGTAAGAGATCCTTTTTTATAGCAGCATAGTACTCCATAGTGTAAATGTACTACAGCTTTCTTATCACTATCCACTGTTGGGTACTTGGGGTGTTTCCAGATCTTAGCTATTGTGAATTGTGCTGCTATGAACATAGGGGTGCATGCATTTTTCTGATTGGTGTTTCAGCTTTCTTAGGATATATTCCTAGAAGTGGGACCACTGGGTCAAATGGCAGTTCAATATTTACTTTTTTTTTGCGAAAACTCCATACTGTATTTCATAATGGCTGCACCAGTCTACATTCCCACCAGCAGTGTACTAGGGTTCCCTTTTCTCCACGTCTTCGCCAACACTTGTCATTTGTTGATGGTAGCCATTCTGTCAGGTGTAAGGTACCTCATTGCCATTTTTAACATTTCTTTATTGATTCAGGTGTTACATATGTGTCCTTATTCCCCCACTTTTCCCCAAACCCCTACCCTTCACCCTAACCCCCCCACTCATGCTCTCAGCCCCCTGTTGTCTGTGTCCATTGGTTAGGCTTATATACAGGCATATAAGTCCTTTGGTTGATCTCTCCCCCTTACCCCCACACTCCCCATCCTTCCCTCTGAGGTTTGACGGTCTGATTAATGCTTCTCTGTCTCTGGAAATGGTTTTGTTCATCAGTTTATGTTGTTTATTATATTTCATAAATGAGTGAGATCATGTGATATTTATCTTTCTCTGACTGGCTTATATCACTTAGCATAATACACTCCAGTTCCATCCATGCGGTTGCAAATGGTAAGAATTCCTTCTTTTTTTACTACAGCATAGTATTCCATTCTATAGATGCACCACAGTTTTTTAATCCACTCATCTGTTGATGGGCACTAAGGCTGTTTCCAAATCTTATCTATGGTACATTGTGCTGCTATGAACATAGGTGTGCATATATCCTTTCTGATTGGTGTTTCAAATTTCTTGGGATATATTCCTAGAAGTGGGATCACTGGGTCAAATGGGAGTTCAATTTTTAGTTTTTTGAGGAAACTCCATAGTGTTCTCCACAGTGGCTGCACCAGTCTTCATTCCCACTAGCAGTGCACAAGGGTTCCTTTTTCTCCGCATCCTTGCCAGCACTTGTCACTTATTGATTCCTTGATGATAGCCATTCTGACATGTGTAAAATGGTAAGTCATTGTCGTTTTGATTTGAATCTCTCGGATGATTAGTGACTTTGAGCATGTTTTCATGTCTCTTGGCCTTCCTTATGTCTTCTTTCGAAAAGTATCTATTTAGGTCCGTTGCCCATTTTTTGATTGGGTTGTGTATCTTTCTTTTGTTAAGTTGTATGAGTTCGTTGTAAATGTTGAAGATTAAACCCTTATCGGTAATAACATTGGCAAATATGTTCTCCCATGCAGTAGGTTTCTTGTTGTTTCGTTGATGGTTTCTTTTGCTGCACAGAAGCTTTTTATTTTGATATAGTCATATTTGTTTATTTTCTCTTTAGTTTCTATTGCCCTAGGGGCAGTATCAGTGAAGGAATTGCTTTGGCATATGTCTGAAATATTTCTGCCTGTGGATTCCTCTAGACTTTTTATGGTCTCCCATCTTATGTTTAAGTCCTTATCCATGGTGAGTTTATTTTTGTGTATGGTGTAAGTTGGTGGTCTAGTTTCATTTTTTTGCATGTATCTGTCCAATTTACCAACTCCATTTATTGAAGAGACTTTCTTGACTTCATTGTATGTTCGTGCCTCCTTTGTCAAATATTAATTGGGCATAGTGGTTTGGGTTGATTTCTGGATTCTCTATTCTATTCCAGTGATCCATAAAGTATATCTGTTCTTGTGCCAGTACCAGGCTGTTTTGAGAACAGTGGCTTTGTAATACAGTTTGATATCTGTATTGAGGTCCCACCTACTTTGTTCTTCTTTCTCAGGATTGCTGCAGCTATTAGCGGTATTTTTTATTCCAGATGAATTTTTGGAAAGTTTGTTCTATATCTGTGAAATATGCTGTTTGTATTTTAATGGGGAGTCTATTGAATCTATAGATTGCTTTGGGTAATATGTACATTTTAATGATGTTGATTTTACCAATCCATGAACATAGTAGGTTCTTCCATTTCTTTATGTCTTCCTCTATGTCTTTATTCAGTGTCCTGCAGTTTTCCATGTATAGGTCTTTTACCTCCTTAGTTCAGTTTATTCCTAGGTATCTTAATTTTTTTGGTGCAATGGTAAATGGGATTGCATTTTAGTCTCTCTTACTGTAGGTTGACTATTGGTGTATAGAAATGCCATAGATTTCTTGCCATTAATTTAGTATCCTGCTACATTTCCAAATTCATTTATTAAGTCTAATAATTTTTTGATGGAGTATTTAGGGTTTCCTATGTACAGTATCATGTCATCTGCGAATAAAGACAGTTTTACTTCTTTTCCCATTTGGATTCCTTTTATTTCTTCTTCTTGTCTAATCACAATGGCTAGTACTTTCAGTACTATGTTGAATAGGAGTGGTGAGAATGGGCATCCCTGTCTTGTTCCTGTTCTTAGGGGAAATGGTTTTAGTGTTTGCCTATTGAATATGATGTTGGCTGTGGGTTTGTCATATATGGCTTTTATTATGTTGAGGTATGATCCTTCGATTCCCACCTTGCTGAGAGTTTTTTTTTTCAAGAAAGGGTGTTGGATTTGGTCAAATGCTTTTTCTGTATCAATTGATATGACTATGTGATTTTTATCTCTCAATTTGTTTATGTGATGTATCACATTTATTGATTCGCGGTTATTGTAGCATCTTTACATCCCCAGGATAAATCCTACTTGGTCATGGTGTATCATCTTTCTGATGTACTGCTGGTTTTGATTTGCTAGAATTTTGTTGAGGATTTTGTCATCTATGTTCTTGAGAGATATTGGCCTGTAATTCTCTTTCATTGTGTTGTCTTTATCTGGTTTTGGGATTAGGGTGATGCTGGCTTGGAAGTGTTCCTTCCTCTTGAATTTTTTTGATAATCTGAGGAGGATAAGTTTTAGTTCTTCCTTGAATGTTTGATGTAACTCCCCTGTGAAGCCATCTGGCCCTGGGCTTTTGTTTGTTGGAAGCTTTTTGATAACTAATTTAATTTCTTTCATAGTTATCGGCCCATTGGGATTTTTAGATTCTTCCTGATTGAGTTTTGGAAGGATGTATTTTCTAGGAATATGTGCATTTCCTACATGTTGTCTAGTTTGTTAGCATAGAACTGTTCATAGTATTTTTTAACAAACCTTTGTATTTCTGTGGGGTCTGTTGTTCTTTCGCCTCTTTCTTTTATTTGGGTCCTCTCTCTTTGCGTCTTTGTGAGCCTGGCTAGAGGTTCATCATTCTTGTTTATCCTTTCATTGATTTTTTGTATTTTTTTTTGGTCTCGATCTCATTTATTTTTGCTCTGATCTTCATTATCTTCTTCCTTCTGCTCACCCTGGGCTTTTCTTGTTGCTCTCTCTCTAATTCTTTAAGTTGTAGATTTAGATGATTTACTAGCATTTTTTCTTGTGGGTTTTTTTTTTTAAATTAGACCTGTAGAGCTTTAAAATTCCCTCTTGGGACTACTTTCATTGTGTCCCATAGATTTTGGATTCCTGTGGATTTACTGTCAATAGTTTCGTGGATGTTTTTAATTTCTTCTTTGATCTCTTTGGTAATTAAATCACTGTTTAATAGCATGCTATTCAGCTTCCAAGTGTTTGAATATTTGGATTGTTTTTGTTTTAGTTTATTTCTAATATTATGACATTGTGATCTGAGAAGATGCTTGATATGATTTCAATCTTCTTGAATTTGGGGAGATTTTGCTTGTGACCCAATATGTGGTCTATTTTTGAAAATATCCCATGTGCTCTTGGGAAGAACTTGTATTCCGTGGCTTTGGGGTGATATGTTCTGAAGATGTGAATTAACTCCATCTGCTCTAGTGAGTTATTTAGGATTGCCATTTCTTTGCTGAATTTTTGTCCAGAGGATTTGTCCAGTGATGTTAGTAGTGTATTAAAGTCCCCTACTATGATGGTTTTGCTGTCTATCTCTCCGTTGATATCTTCTAGGAGATTTTTTTATGTATTTGGGTGCTCCTACATTGGGTGCATATATGTTTATCAGGGTTATATTGTCTTGTTTTATTGATCCTTTTAGTATTATGAAGTGGCCTTCCATATCTCTTGTTATGGCCTTCACTGTGAAGTCTATTTTGTCAGATATAAGGATTCCTACCCCAGCTTTTTTTTTTTTCATTTCCATTTGCCTGAAAAATATTTTTTCCATCCATTCACTTTCAGTCTGTGTGAGTCACTTGTTCTGAAGTGGACCTCTTGTAGACAGCATATATATGATCATGTTTTCTTATCCATTCATTCACTCAATGTCTTTTGATTGGAGCATTTAGTCCTTTTACATTTAAATTTATTATTGATAGGTATTTGTTTGTAGCCATTTTTATTTTTTTGCCTGTGTTCCTTCTTACCTTTTTGTTTCTTCTTTTTACACCAGTCTTTTTAGCATTTCTTGTATTTCATGCTTGGTAGAGATAAACTCCCATTGCCTTTTTTTTTTTTTTTTTTTTTTGTCTGTGAAGCATCTTATTTCCCCTTCAATTTTTAATGATAGTTTTGCTGGATAGAGTTTTATTGGATTCAGTCCCTTGTTTTGCATCACTTTGTAAATTTCCTTCCATTCTTCACTGGCCTGATGTTTTTCTGTTGAGGAATCATTTGATAATCTAATGGGAGATCCCTTGTGCATAACTTTCTGTCTCTCTCTTGCAGCCTTTAAGATTTTCTCTTTGTCCTGATCATTTGCCATCGTAATTATGATGTGTCTTGGTGTGGATCTTTTCGGGTTCATCTTGTTTGGGACTCTCTATGCTTGTGTGACTTTTTTCTTCCCCACATCAGGGAAGTTTTCTGATATTATATCTTCAAATAGGTTTTCTTAACCTCGTTCCTCTTCCTGTTGTTCTGTCACCCATATTATTTGTATGTTGCTTCGTTTCATGTTGTCTCATAGCTCCCTTAAGCTCTCCTCATGTCTTTTAATTGTTTTTCTCCAATTGCATTTCAGTTTGGGTGTGTTTTGCTTCCCTGTCTTCTAATTTGCTAATTTGGTCTTCTGCTTCTCTTAGTCTACTGTTGAGTCTTTCCATGGTGTTTTTTATTGCAGCTATATTACTCTTCATTTCTACTTGATTCTTACATAAGTTGTTGATTTTTTTCATCCATCCGGTTTATGAACTGTATGACCCTTATTCTGAATTCTTTTTCTGACATATTGCTTGCCTCTGTTTCACTTAGCTGCTTTTCTGGCAATTCCTCCTTTTCTTTCCATTGGGGTTTCTTTGTCTACCCATTTTTGATCTCACCAAAGGATCTTGATGTCGAGTTGTGCAGGGGCTGCTCCTTGGGTGGCAGTGGCTCCTTGGGTGGCAGTGGCTCTTGGGTGGCAGTGGCTCCTTGAGCAGTCGTGGCAGTGGCTGCTCCTCAGCTGGCAGCGGCTCCTCTGGGGGTGCTGTTTGCAGCAGTGGTGGCTCCTCTGGCTGGTGGGGAGAGGCTGCTCACACGGCTGCTGCTCCTTTGGTGTGGTCATGCTGCGTGTAGCTGCTGCTCCTTGGATGGGGGCATGCTACTTGCATGGCTGCTGCTCCTCAGATGGGGCAGACTGCTCATGTGGCTTCTGCTCCTTGGATGGGGGCTGGCTTTGCATGGATGCTGCTCCTCAGATTGGGCGAGCTGCTTGTGAGGCTGCTGTTCCTTTGACAGGGGCAGTTTGCTTGCATGGCTGCTGCTCCTAGTATGGGCGTGGGCTGCTCACACCACTGCTGCTCCTTTGATGGGGGATGGGCTGCTTCTGCAGCTGCTGCTCCTGGGATGGGAGTGAGTTGCATGTATGGCTGCTGCTCCTCGGATGGGTGCGGGCAGCTCACCCAGCTGCTGCTCGTCGGATGGGTGTGTCTGCTGCTGCTCAGACGGGGGCGGGCTGCTCACATGGCTGCTGCTCCTTGGATCCAGGCATGCAGCTTAGGTGGCTGCTGTTCCTTGAATGGGGGCAGGCTGTTCACGGAACTGCTGCTTCTCAAATGGGTGTGGGCTGCTCACCCAAATGCTGCTCCTTTGATGGTGGCAGGCTGCTTGTGTGGCTGCTGCTCCTTGGACAGAAGCGAGCTGCTCATGCAGCTGCTTCTCCTCAGACTGGGGTGGGCTGCTCATGAAGCTGCTGCTCCTTGGATGGGGGCTGGCTGCTCACACAGCTGCTGCTCCTCAGATGGGGGCAGGCTGCTTATGTGGCTGTTGCTCCTTGGATGGGGGAGGTTGCTAACACAGCTACTCCTCTTGGGATGGGTTCAGGGTGCGGGCTGCACGCATCTGCTGCTCCTTGGACAGGGGTGGGCTGCTTGCGTGGTTGCTGTTCCTTAAATGGGGAAGCAGGTCACTAACACAGCTGCTGCTCCTTGAACAGGGGCAGGCCACATGAGGCTGCTGCTCTTAGGCCTGGGGTGGGCTGCTGCTCTTTGGACAGGAGTGGGCTGCTCACGTGTCTGCTGCTTGCGTGGTTGCAGTGCCCTGGGCTAAATCGTTGGGCTGGTCAGAGGGGAGCACGCTTCTGAACTCACAGGAGCCTGTGCCTGGGGTGGCTGGAGACTCGTTGACTATGAGACCACCGTTGAGGTAGCAGGACCCTGGCAGGGGTGGCTGTAGAGTCCCAGGTGTTAACTGAGGGGACCCTGGGTGGAGGTGAGGCTGGGCTCCCAGTTACAGCAGCTCTCCCCTTCAAAAAGGCAAGGCCTCTGAGGAAAAGCTGGCCTCCTGGTACTGTATGCAATGGTAGCAGAGGCTTCCTAGTTAGGCAAGCCCAGTTAGCCTGCCCCCAAAGGACCTGTGGGATCTGTGTCACACACACACACACACACACACACACACACACACACACCACGACCACACACTCCTCTTTTGCTCCCTCATTCACTCATGTTCTCTCCCTCACTGCCACTTTCTTCCTGCCTCCGTAGTTGGGTCTGGAGTGTTACTGACCCATTTGTGGATGATGTTTCCTCTCCAGGTGTCTGGTTATGTGGCTCTCTCTCTAGCACATTGGCTGGACAGGATAAAATTCACCTTGATAAGACACAACACAAAGGGAACAAAGCATGAATGTACTCATGACACTGATAACCCCAATATGAGTGACCACATGAGAAAAGAGAATTAAGGGAGAGAAAAGAGAGCACAAATGATATCGAAGAGAGAAAAAAAGGTAAGAGAGAAAAAAAAGGAAGAAAAATAATAATAATAATACTGAGTGGCCAGATTATTATGATCTCTGAACTCATAATAATCTGGCCACTCAGTGTATATCCTATATAATAAAAGGCTAATATGCAAATTGTCCCTTCGACCAGGAGTTCGACCAGCAGGCTGGCCGGCCAACTGCCTATGTCCCCTACCCCTGGCCAGGCTGGCCAGACTCCACCCATGCACGAATTCATGCACCAGGCCTCTAATATATATATTGATTGGCCAGATTATTATGTGTTCAGAGATCATAATAATCTGGCCACTCAGTGTGTGTGTGTGTGTGTGTGTGTGTGTGTGTGTTTTATATATATATATATATATATATATATATATATATATATATATATATATATATATAAAACACCACAGAACAAACAGATAAAAAAAAATGGAAACAGCAAATACCCAGTAAAGAGGGTTGGAGGCAGAATCTGTAGAGGCTGAGCTTATATACATAAAATAAGGTTAAGAATTGAATGAATATGGGGAGGACCTCAGTTCCTTATAGAGGAAGTAGAAAGGGGATGAGTGGATAAGAAGAAAATAATAATAATAATAATAATAATATTAATAATAAATTTACAAAAAATTGATTTAAAATGGTATAAAAAATAAAAAATAAATAAAAATAGCAAGTAAAATAAAATAGAATGATGGAAAAATAATGCAAAAAGAAATAGAAAATAATGCAACAAACAATAAAAGGAAAATAAAGAAAAAAGAGATAAAAAAATAATAAAATAAAATAAAAATAAAAATGAAAAAGTGAAGTGTTGTTACTTTGGCTGGCTTTAGATCCCAGTCTTCTGTATTGTGTGCAGTTTCTCAGTTTCCTTTTGCTGGGACTGAAGGCCTTTCTTTAGGACAGTCCCTGTGGACTCTCAGGGACTATTCAAAGCCAATTACCATCCAAGGCATTTTCTTTTGGCAAATTTTGTAATAGAGATAACTTATTGACTTTTAATGGTTTCAATGCTAAAGTATTATTTTATTTTTATTTTATTTTATAAAAACAGGAGTGCCTCCAAGATTTGGGAGACAACCTTGGAATGCAGTATATTATTATTTTAAAATTACCTATTATTATGGAAATATTAATCCTATTGCCTAAATACAGCCTGTATATTTTCTTTGTGTCATTTTTTTGCCATCTTTCTAAAGAAAAGACAGTCTGGTTTATTCTGTAGCATCTGTGAAGAGATCAGGGCTCAAGAAGTCACCCAAAATTGGGCGGAGCACACGCGTTTTTTTAACCTTGCTTTTCTATTCACGGGTACAGAAATCCCAGATGCATCCTTAAATTCTGAGAAATGTTTCATTTGTCTAAATTTCAAATGATGGACTGGTAAATAAAAAAATGGCAAAAATGAGACTTTTAATAACATTCTCGAGTGGGCATCCATTTTACAGGATCGCCAAAAGACCTAGTAATTTTTTAATTACTTCCCATTGTCTAGGGAATTTTCCTAGAACCTGTACTATTGGCCACGTGTACCACTCATATTCTCTCTCTCCCCATTCCCACATTCTGTTTGTTCTGGGGAAACTCAGCAATGGCCTGGCCATCTATCATTTCTTTCTTATTAAATTAAATTAAAGTCATGCTTAATAAAGTAACAATAAATAACAAAGACAGATAAAACAATAATAAATAGATAAGTACCCAATAATTTCCTTTTTAATATCTAGGACATAAAAGAGGTTGAATCTGCATTGATTGAATATGGAGGTGGAATGCTCACGCCTTTCCCTGGAGCGCCACCTTGTGTTCTTCTTGGTTGCCTACATTCTTTTCTTTAAATGTCCTTTCTTCCACAGTTTATTTTGCTCATTTGCCTATCATACATAATTTAGATGATTTTGCATGTAATTATACTGTCCCCATCCTGCCAGCATTTCATAAGTTATTTGAGCATTCAGCCCGTGGTTTGCATGGGCTTGCTCCTGACATTTCTCCAAAAATTCTCCCTTCCATAGTTAATAATCTCCTCCACCCACAGTTGCACAAGCCAGAGAATACCAATCATAAGGAGCTAAGAATGCTTCAGAAATGTTATTCATAATTTCTCCTGTAAAAAGGAGCTGCTGGACTGTTCCTGAACCACGCTCTCATGCAAGGCTTTAATCATTTTAAAGTCAAATTTTTTCATGGTGTCTTATTATATGACCCGGGAGCTGTGGATCAGCTGCCTGTATAATAGGATAAGCAAATCTTTCCATTACCAACATGTCCTTTAATCCTTCTTGGATAGTTCTTTGCATAGGTGATTCTATTAACAGCGAATTAAATGTTTCAGGATTATGACATGGAGGTGGAGGGGGCCATGAAGGCCATTCCTCCAATTTTTCTTTTTGCTCCTCTTTAGGAGTGGAGGGTGCAAGGGGAGAGGGTTTATCCTCCTTAGCCTCTCTAAAAGGCTCTAGCAAATGCAATACCATGTTCCACAAGGAGAAACAATTTGGAGGTAAGATTTTCCCCTGCTGCTGAGCTTTTATCAAGTTTTGACCCACTCTTTCCCAACATTAAAGATCTAATGTATCTTCTTCAGGAAACCAAGGGTTATGTTTTATAATAACATGCAAAAACTGTAAGAGAATACCTTCTGACACTTTAATTCCTTTATCCTTAAGCATGCAAACCAAAAGTCTACAATAAAGTTTCTTACTTTTTAACCAAATTATTCCCCACTAGCCTGGCTAAAACAAGACCTTCCCACCCTACTTACAGACCACGACTTCTGCAGCTGGCCGTGAGCTTTGCATGAGGTGAATTCCCCCACCTATCCAGTGAATTTTCCCCACCTTGCTGGTGAAACTTCGTTTTTCTGCTCTAGGCAAAATTTTCTCCTCCAGATGTCCCTCGTCGAGGTGCCAGATGTGTAAACCACATCCTGCGTGGTTTAGGGTTTGGGATCTGGAGATGGGCCATGCGCAAATGACAGAGATGAGACAAGAAATAATAATTTGGAAATATTGGGGGCTGGGCAGAAAGTCCAACGCAAGGGGAAGGACTTCCACTGATGCCTGGGCCTTGCCAATCTTTTATTCAATTTTGGATACACATATAGCCCTTAGTTAGGCAGGCAATTCTGGTAAGAGACAGAGTATCTTAAAGGTCAGTAAATATTAGTAAAGATTTACTCTGAGACTATTTGGTTAGGAAATTGCTTGAGCTACCATTGTCTCGACTAAACAATCAGTGCATAGCTCTGGCCCTTTCCAGGGCTCAGGGTTCACCAGCATTCTAGGATCCTTGTTTACACTTCTCTGATAGTGAAGACAATGGGTAGCTTCCAACAGTTGAGAAGCAGTCCCTAATAGATTTAGTTATGTCTAGTATTCTCTCAAATGATATGCTTGCCACAATCCATTTAATTTATGATAAAAGTCTTATCCTGACCAAAATTACCTAGAGGATCAAAATAATCAGTAATTTTGTTCTATAAATAGCTGGATTGATCACTTTTTCAACGCCACTGGAACCTGAACACTGAATTGTTTGTGGCAGGCAACACTTTCTACTCAATAAGTTTTTAGGGAAAATAATTTAGTAAACCTAACATCCCTCTAGGAACTCAACTCCTTGATATCATAAGATGCCCATAACACTCACTGATCTCTGTAAGAATTGGGACTTCTATTGTGAACAGCTGGGCACTAGAGCACAGCTTGAGAAATAAAAATCATCAGTACTCTTAGGTATCCTATATAATAAAAGCCTAATATGCTAAGTGTCCAGTGACCGGTCGACTGTTCAAGCAATCAAAGTGTAATATGCTAATGATATGCTAAGGCCGCTCAACCGCTAGCTATGACATGCACTGACCACCAGGGGGTAGACAGTTGACCAGTCGACCAGTTGCTATGATGTGCAATGACCACCAGGAGGCAGACACTCCAAGTGGTAGGTTAGCTTGCTGCTGGGGTCCAGCAGATCAGGATGGGCAAGATGGGACCAGACACGTCCTGGAGCCCATGTGCTGTCCCTCCCCGGCCCCAATTGTGCATTGGTGGGGTCCCTTGGCCTAGCCTGTGCCATCTCACAATCCAGGACCCCTCAGGGGATGTTGGAAAGCTGGTTTCATCCCAATCCCGCAGGCCACTTCCCTCGGGAGGGCGCCAGATGCAGGGCTTTGTGAGCCTCTCCCAATTGGGACTGATTGGGTGTGAGCTTGTGGCAGGCGCAGTGGGGCTGGGATGAACAGGAGCCTGGCAGGTGGGAGCTACAGGCGGCATTGGACTGTGGGTTTTGGCCTGAGCCCCGCAGGCTACCCAGAGGGACCCCACCCATGCACGAATTCTTGCACTGGGCCTCTAGTTATTACTATAAATAAGCAGCATTAGTGTCCATACTCATTGATTCAGGCACTAGGACTAAAGAAAGAATGATTATAAATAAATTGGGAAATAGATGTAAACTATATTAATGGCAGAATTACCATTGAAACAAAAAAAGGAAAAAAATAGAAAAAGGGAATGTTATCTTACTATTAGATAATCACTATCTGTATACTAACCTTGCTGTGAAAACACAGATCTTTAGTGCTAATCCTTATGCCAATTTCAACTATAAAATTTTATCCTGATGAATATTATTGAAATTAAACTTGAAAATCATTATTAAAACCCTTAACAAAATCTATGGTCCATAACTTATGCTTAAAGTTTTTTCTTATCATGACAATAACGCATAAAGGCTAAAATAAAGCTAGATAGCAAAGAAAATAAAAGCAATTAGATAATTACCCCAAGTTGGCATTGAAAGTCTGTAAAGTACTATTATATTTAGTAGAGTGGAAATCTGATCTGAACTTACTTTCAGGAACACCACACATCTATGACAGAGATCAGGTTTTACATTTACATTGCTGTTCAATTCCCAATTTGATTACATAGTCTGTTGAATCTTGAATTTTAGATACCTAATATAGGGGTGGTATTCAAAGCTCAGCATATATTTAAATTGTTATTTAGGAAAAAAAACATGATTGAATAAAAACCTCAGATTTTTAAAAACTTGATTTTTACAACACCACAGCAGAATTGTGTGTAAATGTACTGCACGTATGCATGCTTGTAAATGCACATGCACACAAATAGCACATGTAGTCTGAAGTCTGACTACCCTCAATACCACAAAGACCCTATAGAAATGATTAACGGACTTTCCAGGGGAGTTAAAGACTCCATGAAAGTCTTTTTAATTCCACTTTACCTTACAAGAAGAATGAAAAGAGTCTTTGGAAAGATATATATGCATTTAGGCTTTCACAGATTAGGGGAGGGAAAAGAATAACTATAGAGAGAAAGACCATATTTAATTAACTGCTATGGGATTGATGAAGTCAGTCAGTAAATTAAATTACTTGTAAAGTCCTGAAACACCTATCTGCACAGCAAGTATTTGATAAAATGCTTTTATATTGTGAAGGTTTCAATCCACCATGGTGACTTATTTTGAAGATTCGAATGGTTCCCAATATTGAACTCTGTAAAGCTTCATGGGAGATAGTGGGTCCTGGGAATAAAAAGAAGAAATCCACATGTGAGATGAACAAAAATATATACATGGTAACATCTACTGACAATAATGCGCAACTTTTAAAATTATGTTTATAAAGAATATGGATCAGCATTAAAAGTATTAAGTAATAAACACAGAATGCAAAATTATATATGCAATATTATAATTATTTTACCCCAGAAATTGTATCTGGAACAAAAGCCTAAGGTAGTACACTAAATTGTTGCAAGTGGTGAATTCATGAGTAATTTATTTTCTCTACTTTCTACTTGTATTTTTCATATTTTCTCCAGTAAATACATAATAATTTCATAATGCAAAACATTTTTTGAAATCCATATGGAAATAACATGAGCTTTGGAATTGGGCAATTCTGAATTTGAATTCCAGCTTGGCTACTTGTTATTTCTGTGACTCTGTTTAAATAATATCAATGAACTTTAGTTTCTTCATCTGTCAAATAGGCATAATGAAATCTATCTAAAATAATATTTGGCATATAACAGGCACTCAGGTAGCTTTTATTAGTATCAGCTTTTTGGAAAACAATTTGGCATATACAGTATATTGACTCTTTAAAAAATTTATGCCAGTAATTTTTCTTTTAGGATTTTATCCTAAGAAAATGATTATAAACAAGGAAAGAGATTTACGCCCAATGATATTATTATTATTATTATTATTATTATTTTAAAATATATTTTATTGATTTTTTACAGAGAGGAAGGGAGAGGGATAGAGAGTTAGAAACATAGATGAGAGAGAAACATCAATCAGCTGCCTCTTGCACACTCCCTACTGGGTATGTGCCCGCAACCAAGGTACATACCCTTGACCAGAATCAAACCTGGGACCCTTGAGTCTGCAGGCCGTCGCTCTATCCACTAAGCCAAACCGGTTAGGGCTGCCCAATGATATTATTGACAGCTTTATTCATAATAGTGAAAATTAGATGAAATCTAAATGTTGTACAGCAGTGAATTGGTTAAATAAACAACAGTGCCTTGGTATAATGGGAAATTACTTTCAGCATTAGTGAAAAAAGCAGAATTCAAAACTGAATCCAATATTGTCTCAATGTTTAAAATATATATTCATAGAAAACATTGGAGAGGATATGACAAAATGCAGATGTGAGTAATATTTTAGTGGTAGATTATGGGTGATTTTAATTTTCTTCAAAATTTTTAATCTTTTCTATTATATGTATGTTTAATGTACTTTCATTTTTTTATTTTTTATTGTTTAAAGTATTACAAAGGGTAGTGCATATGTCTTCTTTTTGTCCCAATTGACCGTCCCCAGCCTCCCCTATACCTGGGCACATGCCCTCACCCCCCTCCCAGTGCCTTGCGTCCATTGGTTATGCTTATATGCATGCATACAAATCCTTTGGTTGATCTCTTACCTCCCCCCGCTGCCCCGAACCATCCCCAGCCTTCCCGCTGTCCTTTGACAGTCTGTTTGATGCTTGTCTGCCTCTGTATCTATTTTGGTTCATCAGTTTATAATGTTCTTTATTATCCATAAATGAGTGAGATCACGTGGTATTTTTCTTTCACTGATTGGCTTATTTTACTTAGCATAATGCTCTCCAGTTCCATTCATGCTGTTGCAAATGGTAAGAATTCCTTCTTTTTTATAGCAGTGGAGTATTCCATTGTGTAGATGTACCATAGTTTTCTAATCCACTCATCTGCTTATGGGCATTTAGGCTGTTTCCAAATCTTAGGTATTGCAAACTGTGCTGCTATGAACATAGGGGTGCATATATCCTTTGTGATTGGTGTTTCTAGCTTCTTGGGATATAATCCTAGAAGTGGTATTACTGGGTCAAATGGCAGTTCCATTTTTAATTTTTTTGAGGAGAAGCCATACTGTTTTCCACAGTGGCTGCACCAGTCTGCATTCCCATCATCAGTGAAGGAGGATTACTTTTTCCCGGCATCCTCTCCAGCACTTGTCGTTTATTGATTTGTTGATGATAGCCATTCTGACAGGTGTGAGGTGGTAGCTCATTGTTGTTTTGATTTGCACCTCTGGGATGATTAGTGACTTTGAGCATGTTTTCATATGTCTCTTGGCTTTCTGAATGTCCTCTTTCAAAAAGTGTCTATTTAGGTCATGTGCCCATTTTTTGATTGGGTTGTTTATCTTCCCTTTGTTAAGTTGTATGAGTTCCCTGTAAATATTGGAGATTAAACCCTTATTGGAGATAACATTGGCAAATATGTTCTCTCATGCAGTGGGCTTTCTTGTTGTTTTGTTGATAGTTTCTTTTGCTGTGCAAAAGCTTTTTATTTTGATGTAGTCCCATTTGTTTATTTTTCTCTTTAGTTTCTATTGTCCTAGGACAGTGGTCGGCAAACCATGGCTTGCAAGCCACATGCGGCTCTTTGCCCCCTTGAGTGTGCCTCTTCCACTAAATACCACGTGCGGGCGCGCACGTACAGTGCGATTGAAACTTCGTGGCCTATGCGCAGAAGTCGGTTTTCGGCTCTCAAAAGAAATTTCAATCATTGTACTGTTGATATTTGTCTCTGTTGACTAATGAGTTTGCCAACCACTTCCCTAGGAGCAGTATCAGTGAAGAAATTCCTTCACCATATGTCTGAGATTTTGCTGCCTGTGGATTCCTCTAGTATTTTTATAGTTTCCTGTCTCATGTTTAAGTCCTTTATCCATTTTGAGTTTATTTTTGTGTATGCTGTAATTTGGTGGTCTAGTTTCATTTTTTTTTCATGTATCTGTCCAATTTTCCCAAAACCATTTATTGAAGAGACTGTCTTGACTCCATTGTATGTTCATGCCTCTTTTGTCAAATATTAATTGAGCATAGTGGCTTGGGTTGATTTCTGGGTTCTCTATTCTATTCCATTGATCTATATGTCTGTTCTTGTGCCAGTACCAGGCTGTTTTAAGAACAGTGGCTTTGTAATAGAGCTTGATATCTGGTATTGAGATCCCACCTACTTTGTTCTTCATCTCAGGTTTGCTGCAGCTATTCGGGGTCTTTTTTCATTCCAGATGAATTTTTGGAGAGGTTTTCTAGGTCTGTGAAATATGCCATTTGTATATATATTTTTTGGTTGCAATTTCACCATATTTTATTTTAATGATAAAAAAGATATATATCAAGTTATTATTTGTCCCTGGTTAGTTGTTGCTACTAAGCACACACTGAGGATTAAAAATGAAATAAATCCATTTACCCATGTAGGTCATGAGGTCAGATAGTTGAGACTATAAATAGGCATATTTAATGATGTTATTAATAAAAAAGAGGAGAATGTCTCTCTGGGGTGTCTTGTTTACTCTTACTAAGCTTATGTTCTTTAGAAAACAAATTACTAAAGCAGATGGAATAAGGAAGAAATGAAGGTGAGAAATAGAATTACTTTAATCTGTTATACATTCAACATTAAGAGTATAATTATATTCCATTTTCATGTTTGAGGCAGAAAATAATATTTTATGTTTTCAAAGAAAATAATACCAAATGGTATCAATCTGTCTCTGCATTAATCTTTAGAATTAAATGTGGATGAGTGTTTTCTACAGAATCTTGGCGTTATGTAGCTATGACTTTATTTATTTTAATTTTTTTAAATAATAAATCTTTATTGTTCAGATTATTACAGTTGTTCCTCTTCCCCCCCCCCCCCCATAGCTCCCATCCACCTGGATCGCATCCTACCCTCTTCCCTTAACTTCCCCCACTGTCCTCATCCATATGTGAACGATTTTTTTGTCCAGTCTCTTCCCGCACCCCCCACACTCTTTTACCCCTGAGAGCTGTCAGTTCACTCCCTTTCTATGCCCCTGCTTCTATTATATTCACCAGTTTATTCTGTACATCAAATTTTTAACTAACTTGATTTTCAGATTCACTTGTTGATAGGTATGTATTTGTTGTTCATAATTTTTATCTTTACCTTTTTCTTCTTCTTCCTCTTCTTAGAGAATACCTTTCAGCATTTCATATAATACTGGTTTGGTGGTGATGAACTCCTTTAGCTTTTTCTTATTGTGAAGCTCTTTAGCTGACCTTCAATTCTGAATGTCAGCTTGGCTGGGTAGAGTACCCTTGGTTGTAGGTTCTTGCTATTCATCACTTTGACTATTTCTTGGCATTCCCGTCTGGCCTGCATAGTTTCTGTTGAGAAATCAGCTGACAATCGTATGGGTGTTGCCTTGTAGGTAATTAGCTGTTTTTCTCTTGCTGCTTTTAATATTCTCTCTTTGTCTTTTGGTCTTGGCATTTTAATTATGTCTTGGTGTGGTTCTCTTTGGATTCCTTTTGTTTGGGGTTCTGTGTGCTTCCTGGACTTGTAAGTCTATTTCTTTCTCCAGGTGGGGGAAGTTTTCAGTCATTATTTCTTCAAATAGGTTTTCAGTATCTTGCTCACTCTCTTCTTCTGGCACCCCTATAATTCTGATGTTGGTACGCTTGAAGTTGTCCCAGAGGCTTCTTACACTATCTTAAAATTTTTGGATTCTTTTTTCTTTTAGCTTTTCCAGTTGAGTGATTTTTGCTTCTTTGTATTTCAAATCTTTGACTTGATTCTTGCATTCCACTAGTTTGCTGTTGGGTGTCTGTATAATATTTTTTATTTCAGTCAGTGTATGTTTAACTTCTAGTTGGTCCTTTTCCATATCCTCAAGGGTCTCTCTCGTAACCTCAAGGGTCTCACTAAATTTATCGGCCTTTTCTAAGAAATTCTTGAAAAACCTTATAACCGTGGTTTTGAACTCTATCTCCAGTCGTTTGTTTTCCTCCATTTCTTTGTTTTTTGATCTGTTTCTTTGTCTTCCCATTTTCGCTGCTTCCCTGAGTTGGTAGGGTAGCTTTGTGTGCTAGTTGTTCTATATGGGCCAGTGGCTTGGCCTCCCCAGTTACCTGAGGTGGACACTACTGGTGCACCCCTTTATGGACTGTGTGTACAGCCTTGTTGTAAAGTCTTGATTGTTGTTGGTATCAGTGGGAGGAGTTGACCTCCAGGACAGTTGGCTGTGAGGATCAGCTGTGTCTACGCCGGGAGACAGCCTTATTCAACTAGACTTGCAAAACTGTAAAATCCTCTGTGCTCAGCTTGGATGGGGCGGAGTTTCAGGGTGGAGCCTACAGCCTTGGCTTCCCGTCAGCCCTGCCCTATGAGGTTCCTGTGTCTCAGTGTCCCTTGGTACTAGCTGCAAGCACCTCTTAGAGAAAGGCGCCCTGGAGTTTCGCCCACTGCCAAACAGTCTAGTCTCTCCCCCAATGAATCTGGATTCCGAGATTCTCGCTCAGAACTGGGGTTCAGTGCAGTCGGAACTGGGGTTCAGTGCAGTCCAGAGCTTTTGTCTCCTTCCCGCTAGGGTAATCCAGTGGCACAGTCAACAGTCCGTCCTCTGTGTGCATTCACGTGCGTGCCTCCGGAACTCTGTCTTTCGCTGCTCCCCTGAGTTTCCGCCTTACAGCCCAGATTCCCCCAGTATGAGCCTGGGTCCCCAGGGTCTGGCCCAGAACTGGGGTTCAGTGCAGTTGGAACTGGGGTTCAGTGCAGTCCGGAGCTTTTATCTCCTTCCCGCTAGAGAACGCCAGCCAGGCACTCAGCCACCCCATCCTCTCTGGCTCCATCCCCTCCACACGCCCGTGCCCATGCCCGTGTCTCCATACCTCAGGCTTTTACAGCTCCTCTGATTTTCCTTATGGTTTTCTCTTTCCTTCTAGTTCTAGAAATTCCAGTCAGTCAGCTTTCCTGTGGTTATGGATGATGTCCGTTTTGTCTTTTAGTTGTATTTTTGAAATTGTTGTGCGAGGCTGCAGTTTAGGTGTTTACCTATGCCGCCATCTTGGTTTCTCCCTGTAGCTAACTGCCATTGGTATTTTAATGGGCAGTGCATTGAATCTATAGATTGCTTTGGGTAGTACGGACATTTTAATGATGTTGATTCTACCAATCTATGAACCCAATATGTTCTTCCATCTGTTTATGTCTTCCTCTATCTCTTTTTTCAGTGTCCTGTAGTTTTCTATGTATAGGTCTTTTACCTCCTTAGTTAAGTTTATTCCTAGGTATCTTAATTTTTTTGGTGCGATGGTAAATGGGGTTGCTTTTTTAGTCTCTCTTTCTGTAGGTTAATTATTGGTGTATAGAAATGCAATAGATTTCTTGGCATTGATTTTGTATCCTGCTACATTGCCAAATTCATTTATTAAGTCTAATATTTTTTTGATGGAGTCTTTAGAGTTTTCTATGTACAATATCATGTTATATATGAAAAAGGACAGTTTTACTTCTTCTTTTCTAATTTGGATGCCTTTTATTTCTTCTTCTTGTCTGATCTCAATGGCTAGTACTTCCAGTAATATGTTGAACAGGAGTGGTGAAAGTGGGCATCCCTGTCTTGTTCCTGTTCTTAGGGGAAATGGTTTTAGTGTTTGCCCATTGAGTATGATGTTGGCTGTGGGTTTGTCATATGTGGCTTTTATTATGTTGCGGTATGATCCTTCTATTCCCACCTTGCTGATAGTTTTTATCAAGAAAGGGTGTTGGATTTTGTCAAATGCTTTTTCTGCATCAATTGATATGACTATGTGATTTTTATCTCTCAATTTGTTTATGTGATGTATCACATTTATTGATTTGCAGATATTGTACCATCCTTGCATCCCTGGGACAAATCCTACTTGGTCATGGTGTATGATCTTTCTGATGTACTGCTGGAGCTGATTTGCTAAAATTTTGTTGAGGATTTTGGCATCTATGTTCTTGAGGGATATTGGTCTGTAATTCTCTTTCATTGCGTTGTCTTTATTTGGTTTTGGTATTAGGGTGATGCTGGCTTCATAGAATGAGCTTAGAAGTATTCCTTCCTCTTGAATTTTTTTGAATAATCTTAGGAGAATAGGTTTTAGTTCTTCCTTGAAAGTTTAGTAAAACTCCCCTGTGAAACCGTCAGGCCCCGTGCTTTTGTTTGCGGGAAGCTTTTTGATGACTGCTTCAATTTCTTCCATAGTTATCGGCCTATTGAGACTTTTAGAATCTCTCTGAGTGAGTTTTGGAAGGTTGTATTTTTCTAGGAATATGTCCATTTCCTTCAGATTGTCTAGTTTGTTAGAATAGAGTTGTTCATAGTATTATTTTAACAATCTTTTGTATTTTTGTGGGGTCTGTTGTTGTTTCGCCTCTTTCATTTCTGATTTTGTTAATTTGGGTCCTCTCTCTTTGCTTCTTTGTGAGCCTGGCTAGAGGTACATCAATCAAAGAACCACCTCTTGGTTTCATTGATCTTTTGTATTTTTTTTTGTCTGTATGTCATTTATTTCTGCTCTGATCTTTATTATTTCCTTCCTTCTGCTCACTCTGGGCTTTTCTTGTTGCTCTCTTTCTAATTCTTTGTGTTGTAGAATTAGATGATTTATTACCATTTTTTCTTGTTTTTTATTTGAGGTAGGCCTGTAGCGTTATAAACTTCCCTCTCAGGACTGCTTTAACCTTTTGCACTCAGATGTCGAGTGTGACTTGACGTGGTTAGCATTAGAATAAAGGAATCGAGATAAAAGCAAGCGAGTGCAAAGGGTTAATTGTGTTCCATAGTTTTGGGATTGTTGTGTTTTTATTGTCATTAGTTTCCAGGATGTTTTTAATTTCTTCTTTTATCTCTTTGGTAACCCAATCATTTTTTTAATAGCATGCTATTCAGCTTCCAAATGTTTGAAATTTTTGGGCTGTTTTTATTGTAGTTTATTTGTAATATTATGCCATTGTGGTCTGAGAAAATGCTATATATGATTTCAATCTTCTTGAATTTGGGGGGACTTTGCTTGTGACCCAATATGTGTTCTATTTTTGAAAATTTCCCATGTGCACTTGAGAAGAACGTATATTCCGTGGCTTTAGGGAGAAATGTTCTGAAGATGTCAATTAAGTCCATCTGATCTAGTGAGTCATTTAGGATTGCTGTTTTTTGCTGATTTTTTTTCTCTAGAGGATTTATCCAGTGATGTCAGTGGTGTATTAAAGTCCCCTATTATGATTGTATTGTTGTCAATATCTCCCTTGATGTCTTCCAGGAATTTTTTTTTTATGTATTTGGGTGCTTCCGCATTGGGTGCATATATGTTTATCAGGGTTATATCCTCTTGTTGTATCAATCCCTTTAGTAGTATGAAATAGCCTTCCATATCTGTTGTTATGGCCTTCACTTTGAGGTCTATTTTGTCAGATATAAGTATTGCTACCCCAGCATTTTTTTTATTTTTGTTTACCTGAAATATATTTTTCCATTCCTTCTCTTTCAGTCTGTGTGAGTCCCTTGTTCTGAGATGGGTCTCTTGTAGGCAGCATATATATGTGTAATGTGTTCTTATCCATTAATTCATTTGATGTCATTTTGTTGGATCATTTAATCTATGTTTAATGTTATTTTTGATAGGTATTTGTTTGTAGCCATTTCTGTATTTTATGCCTGTGTTTCCTCTTCCCTTTCTATTTCTTCTTTTTACACCAGTCCCTTTAGCATTTCTTGCATTGCTGGCTTGGTAGTAATAAACTCCCTTAGCCTTTTTTTTTTTCTCTGTGAAGCTCCTGATTTCCCCTTCAATTTTGATTGATAGTCTTGCTGGATAGAATATTCTTGGATTCAGTCCTTTGATTTGCATCTCTTTGTATACCTCCTTCCATTCCCTTCTAGCTTGATGTGTTTCTGTTGAGAAGTCATTTGATAATCTGATGGGGATCCTTTGTATGTAACTGTCTCTCTCTTGCAGCCATTAAGATTCTCTCTTTGTTGTTAACATTTGCCATTGTAATTTTGACGTGTCTTGGTGTGGGTCTTTTTGGATTCATCTTGCTTGGGTCTCTCTGTACTTGTGTAACTTTTTTCTTCCCCATATCAGGGAAGTTTTCTGTCATTATTTCTTCAAATAGATTTTCTAATCCTTGTTTCTCTTCTTGTCCTTCTTGCAGCACTATCATATGTATGTTACTTTGTTTTGTGTTGTCCTAATGCTCCCTTCGCCTCTCCTCCTGCTTTTTATTATTTTTTTTCTCCAGTTGCTGTTCAGATTGGGCTTGTTTCTGTTCCTTATCTTCTAACTCACTACTTCAGTCCTCTGATTCTTCTAGTCTACTGTTGAAACCTTCCATGGTGTTTTTTATTATAGTTATATCACTTTTGATTTCGTTCTGGTTTTTGCATAAGCTGTTGATTTTTCTCATCCATCGGGTATATGAACTGTACCACCATTACTCTGTATTCTTTTTCTGTCATGTTGCATGCTTCCTTTTCACTTATTTTCTTTCTTGGAGATTCCTCATTTTCTTTCCTCTGGGGATTGTTTCGTTGTTGACCCATTTTAACTGTCACCAGAAGCTTCAAATGTTGAGTTACTCGGGCCTGGGCAGTGTGCAGTGGGAGCTTCGCACCCCCGAATGTCACTGAAGAGCTCTGACCCCAAGATGTGTGACTGCCGTGGGCTGGTGGGAGCCACACTCGCCCAGGACCAGTCACAGGCGCTTAGTGTGGCCTCTTGTGCACATCTAGAATCAGGAACCCTGCCTGTGCCGCACTGAAACAGAGACCCTGAAAATCAGAGTCCCCTAGCATGTGTCAGGAGTCAGAGACCCCCTGTGCCCATGCCAAGAATCGAGTATCAGAGTCTCTGTTGCTTGGGGTAGCCTTGCGCCAAGAATCAGGGTCCCTGTGTGCATATGCACCAAGAATTGGAGTCACTGGCTCTTAGTGTGAATGCACTGGGAATCATGGATCCCAGGAGCGCACGATGAGAAACAGAGTCAAGTCACTGGTGCACAGTGCTGCTTGTCGTGCAGGGAATCAGGGTCCCTGGTCTGCTTGGTGGACCAGGTTGCACAGTCGCACTGTGTTGGCAGGAGGTCCACTCCTGCCCTGCAGAAAACAGCCTTCTGTGTGCACTTGCCCTGAATCAATGCAGGTGGCTCTGCCATCCTTTGTAGGCATGGGGTCTGTTCCCGCAGTACCCAGGCTCAAATTCAATGCAGCCTCCCTGCATGGGCCAGGGGGTCTGATCCTGGGAAACAAACTCCCCGAGTTTGCACTCTCAGGCTCAAATTCTGCACAGCTTCCCTGTGTGGGCGCAGGGTCTTGCCACAGGAAACAAACTTCCCGTGTCTGCACACCCAGGCTCAAATTCAGGTAGAGCCGTCATTGCTGTGTGTGGGCAGGAGGCCTGTTTGAGCGTAGAGGGTCTGGCAGTTCCAATGCCACTGCCACAGGGCCGGTGGGGAGGGGGGTTGGCTCTGTGACTCACAGAAATCTGCGACCAAGGTGCCTGGGGTCTTGGTGTCCGTGGGTCTGCAGCTTTGGTCGCAGGTCTTTTACCTGAATGGCTGTAGCATCCCCATTTGTGTTTGAGACCAGATTGGGTAGTGGCAAAGTTAGGATTCTAGTCTCAAGCAGCTCTGTTTTTCAAGATGGCTTGATCTCTGTGCCTGTGCTGGCTGTCCCTGGAGTGTCCATCATGCCAATGAGGCTCCACCGTCCAAGACTTCCAAGTTTGGCAGCCCCCTTGGAAGACCTGCAGGATCTAACTGTTCCTAGCTCTCACTCACACACACACACCACAAGTCCACACACTCCTCTATCGCTCCCTCACTCTCTCACACACTCTCCCTCCCTACCTTCTTGCTGGTCACCATCTAAGACTCTTGTTTAATATACTTTTAAAATGCATTCTAGGTTAGAAGAATGGCAGCAAGAGAGATCTCCTTGTTCTCTCCTCTTGAAGTTTTGACAATTTGAACAGCTATAATTAAACAAAGGATTTCCTGTTCAACACACAAACACATCTAACAGATTGGTGCATTGAAACGTATGGTGGGCAAATGGGAGAGATCTGTGGAGGTGAGAAGGGAGAAGAGCTGATATGAGCAATGGATGTAGCCTTGCAGCAAGGAGCATACTGTGTGACTCAGTCCAGAGAGGGGAGGAATCAGGTTGCCCCTGGTACTCCCTTCACTTGGAGGGGCAAAGAAATTCAGTGAGCATTCCTGCAGAAGTGGGAAGTGAACTGTGGCTGAGCCCAGGGACCTGGGCAGGGATGAAGCACACAGAGGTGAGGCCACAGTGGTCTAGCAATCTGCATTCCAGATGGAGAAACAAAGCCACAAAGCCTGACTGTTTTCCCCAGACATCCAATAACTCTCCTCCTCTCACCCTATTTGTTGGGTTAAAGAGCACATCTTTTTCAAACCCAAGAAGTAGTGTAACCCACCCCATATTCTCTTAAAATTGTTTCTCTAATTGATGACTGGTAAATTCACATGTAAGCTACAGATGAACTACCTGTTTGCTTAAAGGATTCCAGGAGCTAACCTCAAAGGAAGCAGACTCCAAACTCCAGAAATCTTGGCTTCAAGAGATTTGTTCACCTTCCACCATAAAAACAAAATGGCAAACACCAGACCAACAGCTGACCTGTGGTTATCAGGGAATACTGTGCTGACTTGTACACAGCACCCTCAGTGGAGATCGGATAATCCCCTCCCTCCCATCATTTTCTTTTGTTCTGCCTTCTTTGTACCACCTCATAAAAACCACAGCCTGCACTGAGATGTTAAGATGGTCATTGTGACATTAGTCTGCCCTCTTCTCAGGCTGCTGGCTCTAGAATAAACTGACTTTCTTTGTACCAACCTTTGCCTATTGATAACTGGCTTTGGGTGGCAGGCAGCCAAACCTAGGTTTGGTGTCACTGGTACTACAGAAACACTTTTTCCTTGAATGACAAGTGAACTCTGCAACTAATACCAGTGGCAGGTGGAGGTACAGGGAGGATGCTGCAGAGGTCCACTGATTGCCATTGCTTGGAGGGCAAAGCAACAAAGTAGGCATCAGGGCTCCTCCAGCTCAGCACACCTCATCATAGCTGCACTGCTGGTAGCATCTGTTTGAGGAGAACAGCACACCTCATCATAGCTGGGATTTCACAGAATTAAAGCCCCATGACCCACTCCAATCCCCTGCATGGTTGCTCCCTTGGGATCTGGGCTACCGAATCACAGGGAGGTGTCACCTTCCCAGTGAATTCAGGCCATTTTACACAATCCTGTGGAGATCTATAAAGCCAGAGAAATTCAAGAAAGCTAAAAATCTTGTGATTCAGTACATCTACTCAAAAACAATAGAAGGACTTCTTCTTATCAATCTACTAGAGAGGTGCCACTCATACATAGATGCCTAGACAGAGAAGGAATCCATAAAATACCACAAATAACCAATGTAACAAGGAAGCTCAGAATGAAAATGAAAAACATCCAGAAAATAAATTTAAAGACATGGAAATATGTGATTTAAATGAAAGAGAACTCAAGATTGCAATTCTGAAAAAGAAACTCAACAAGAAACACAGATAGGCAGTAAAATAATCTCAGAAACTAAATCAACAACAAAAAGGAGTAGTTTACCAATGATATTGAAACTTAAAAATAAGAACCAAATAGAAATTCTGGAGAAGAAGAACTCATTAAAAGAGATAAAGAATGAACTAGCTAGCACAGGAAATAGAGCTGATCAGAAGGAGAATAGAATTTGTGATATTGAAGATAGAACTCTAGAAATGATGCAGAGGGAAAAAGAGGGAGACAACAAGCATAAAAAGAAGGAGAGAACTATTGACTCCACTAGAAAGAGCAATCCTATCTAATAATAGAGTAATATGCAAATTAACTGTACCTCCACGACAAAATGGTGGCCCCCATAGCCACAAGATGGCGGCGCCCAGTCCCCTCAGCTCCGCTGCTGGAGTGTCCGGCCTGTCCACAGGAGCAGCGAGGCTGGATCTGCCTCCAGAGGTGTTTTTGATCCCGAGGGGTTTTTGATCCACCCCCAGACACTGCAGTCAGAGCCTGGACAGCGGGGCATGGAGGCTTCCGCGGCAGCGGGGAAGCCCCAGGCCCTGCAAACAGAGCCTGGACAGCAGGGCATGGAGGCTTCCGCAGAAGCGGGGAAGCCCCAGGCCCTGCAAACAGAGTCCGGACAGCAGGGCTTGGAGGATTCCTTAGCATGGCAACGGGGAAACCCCAGGCCCAGCAAACAGAGCCCGGACAGCAGGGCATGGAGGCTTCCTTAGCGCGGCAACGGGGAAGCCCTAGGCCCTGCAAACAGAGCCTGGACAGCAGGGCTTGGAGGATTCCTTAGTGCTGAGGCAGCGGGGAAGCCCCAGGCCTGGCAGTTAGAGCCCAGACAGCAGGGCATGGAGGTTTCGTTTGCAGTGTGATGGCAGGGGAAGCCCCAGGCCCAGCAGACAGAGCCCAGACAGCAGGACATGGAGGCTTCCATGGCAGTGGGGAAGCCCCCGGCCCAGCAGACAGAGCCCAGAAAGCAGGGCTTGGGGGCTTCCTTAGCAAGGTGGTGGCGGGAACACCCTCAGGCCCTACAGACAGAGCCAGGACAAGAGGGCATGGGGGCTTCCTTAGTGTGTTGGTGTTGGCAAAGCCCCCAGGCCTGGCAGACAGAGCACACTGCAGGGCATTGGGGCTTCCTTTGCATGGTGCATGGCGGAGGCAGGCAGAGAACAGAAAGCAGGGCATGGGGGCTTCACCTCCATGGCTGCGGAGAAACCTCCAGGCCCGCAGAGAGCAGAGAACTATGGGGAGTGGGCCTAAGCCATCAGTAGGACATCCCCTGAGAGCTCCTGGATTGTAGAGGGTGCAGGTTGGGCTGAGGGACTCCCGTGCATGAATTTTGTGCACCGGGCCTCTAGTATAAGTATAATAGGCATACCAAAAAAAGAAGAGAGGGAGAAAGGAATGGAGAGCCCATTCAAACAAATAGTTGATAAGAACTTCCCAAACCTATGGAAAGAACTAGATACTTGAATCCAAGAAACAAACAGAACACCTAATTATCTCAGTCCAAAAAGGTCTTCTCCAAGGCACATTGTATTAAAATTATCAAAAATTAATGACAAAGAATTATCTAGACAGCTAGGGAAAAGAAAAAATAACCTATACAGGAAAGCCCATTAGGCTATCATTGACTTCTCAGAAGAAACTCTACAAGCTAGAAGAGAGTGGAACCAAACATTCAAAGTATGGAAAGAGTGAAATTACTAGCCAAAAATAATACATTCAGGAAAGTTATCCTTTAGATATTAAAGAGAAATAAAGACTTTTGCAGACATACAGAAGCTGAGGCAATTTACCACGAGAAGACCTCTACTGCAGAAAATTATTAAGAGGTTATTCTACCTAAAACACAGAGCAAAATGTTAAAAAAACTACAAGTAAGATCAGCCACAAACTCACAGTGTAAATAGGGATAATTTATGACAACAAAAACAAAAAGGGGAGGGGATAAAGTTCTCAATTTACAAAGGGGGATGGAGATGAGATGCATTCAAAAGAAAAAGGATTACTATATAAATGAAACTTTCTTTTTCATAAACATGATAATAACCACAGACACACACACACAAAACAAACAAACAAACAAACAAACAAAAAACCAAAAAACAAACAAACAAAACCCTGATGCACATAACTTAAATAAAAAGCAAACAGAGGAAAATAGTATGGAACCACCAAACAAAACCAACAGACAGAAACACAAAGGAAAACATGGAAACAACCGAAGTGTACGTCAATAGATGATTGGATAAAGAAGATGTGGTACATATCTGCAATTGAATACTACTCAGCCATAAGAAAAGATGAAATATGCCATTTGCTATAACATGGATGGACCTTGAGAATATCATGGTAAGCAAAATAAGTCAATCAGAAAAAGCTAAGAACCATATGATTTCACTCATATGTGGAATATAAAACTGAAACTCATAGACACAGACAACAGTATGGTGGGTACCAGAGGGAAGAAGTGTGGGGGTGTAGTTAAGGGTAAACGGGGCCAAATATATGATGCTAGAAGATGATCTGACTTTGGATGATGGGCACACAATGCAATATACAGATCATGTATCACGGAAATATACACCTGAATCCTATATGATCTTATTAACCAATGTCATCCCAATAAATTTAATAGAAAATCGATTCTAACATGTTTTGATTATAAAAGCAACTCATGTTTATCATAGAATATTAACAAATATAGAAAAGGAATAAAAAACAAAATGACCTATAATGTTAGAGACTGTTTTCTATGGCACCCCTTCATTCATTCATTTAACAAATACTTATTGAATATTTAGCATGTTTTAGGGGATGGCATTAAAATGTGAACAAGACATAGTCACTGCCCTCTAGTGTGGGAGATAGACAAATAAGTAGACTATTACAACACAGAACAAAAGTGCTTCCATAATATTATGGTATCACCCATGGTAGCACCCAAAAGGTTATCATTGACTTCTCAGCAGAAACTCTACAAGCTAGAAGAGAATGGAACCAAATATTCAAACTATGGAAAGTGATAAATTACTAGGAAAAAATAATGTAACTCAGCCATGGAGGTCAGTTAGTGGTATACCCTAGGTAAATGATGTGAAAGCTTTAACTTGGAGAATGATATAGCCAGCTGATGGAGAATGGGATGGAGGAGGTGGGAGGTTGCTGAGGAAGCATCTCAATAACCGGAAACATCAGGGACATGTTTGATGAAATGAAAGAACTAGAGTGTGGTTCAATCATAGAGTGTTGGGATAGAACTAGTGAATAGGAAGCTATAAAGTTGAAAATTATGAGAGACGAACCTGGAGAGATGAACAGGGGATGGATTATGAAAGGGATTATAAATCATGGAGTTCAGGCTATGCTGAAGCAATGAAAGAGCCATTACAGAGATCTGAGTTTTTCATTTTTTTAGTTGCTATATGGAGACTGGACCAGAAGAAGGGAAAGATTGGAGGCAGTGAAACCTGGTAAGGTGAGATTGCACTAATACAGCTGACACATGATCTGGGGTCATGGTAATCAGGATAGAGAAATGTACACAGCTTTCAGAGATAGTTAGAAAGTATAATGAACACATCTTGGTGATTAATTAGATGAGAGTGGAAGATGAAGGAGAGGGAACAAAGCAGAATATATTTTTAGGTGGAAAAAGTGAAAGGCACTTGACTAATTCTGGAGCTCAGAAAAGAGGAGACCTCTGGTGGCAGGGGAAAGGAAATGAGATTGTAGGAAGTTTGAGAGAAACATGAGAAAAAGATTTTTAATTTTGCTTACAAAAATGTTTAAAATTTAAATACAGTGAAATTAAATTTTGTTTGTGTACAGTTCTATGAGCTTTTGCACATGCATAGAATCTTGTAACCACTATCTCAAATAGAATGTAGACTCTTCCCTGTTCCCTAACCCTGGGCACTAATCTGTTTTCTCTCCCTATATTTTTGTCTTTCTAAAAAATGTCATACAAATTGAATCATACAGTATGCAGACTTTTGAGACTGGGTTTTCATGCAGCATAATGCATTTAAGCTTCATCTATGTTGCTGCAAGTATCATTCAATTTGATTGTTAAGTAGTATAGTTGGTTTAACCATTGGCCCATTGAAGAACATTTGTTTTGTTTTTCAGTTTGGGGTTATAAACATTCAAAAAAATTTGTATGTGAGCACCGGTTTTACCTTTGGGGAAAAATAATCAGGATTGGGATTACAGGGTCATGTGGTAAGTTTATGTTTAGTAATTTTATAAGAAAACTAGAGGCCCATTGCATGAAATTCATGCACAGGTAGGGTCCCTAGGCCTGGCCTGCTATCAGGGCCAATCAGGTTCCCCACCTCCTTGTCTCCCCGCCTCCCCCTTCCCTCATCACCTGTGCGCCATCACCACGCGTTTCCTGTGCCCCCCGCCCTGCCTCCTCCTTCCCTCACTCCCTCAGTGCCCCACCATGTTTTGCGCTGCCCCCCTGGTGGTCAGTGCACATCATAGAGAGCAATCAAACTCTTGGCCTCCTGGTCAAACTCCCAAGAGGACACTTTGCATATTAGCCTTTTATATATAGATAGATTTATAAGAGATTGCCAACTGTTTTTCAGAGTACCCATGGTATTTTGCATGCCCACCAGAAATATATGAGAATTGCAATTGTTCTACATCCTTGCCAGCACTTGTAATTATGACTGTTTTTAAACATTTTACCCATTACAGTATGGGTGCAAAGGAATCTCTTTGTGGTTTTTTTTTCTTTTTTTTTCACATTTATATTTTTTCCTTTATAAAATGAAGAAATAGGATCGATGCTCCCATGCATTCACAATGTTTCAGTTACAAAATTTAATCTCTCCTGTTTTCTTTTTTTTAAATTTCTTTATTGATTAAGGTATCACATATTTGTCCTCGTCCCCCCATTCCCATCCTACACCCCCCCACACACATGCCCCCACCCCCCTGCTGTCCTTAACCGCCGGTCAGGCTCACATGCCTGCACACATGCCTTGTGGTTTTAATGTAAATTTTCCTAGTAGCTAATGATGTTTAGCATTTTCTCTTGTGCTTATGTACACTTTTTTGGTGAAGTGTCCATTCAAACCTTTAGCCCATTTTTTATTATGGTGATTGTTTTCTTATTTTTTAGTTTCTAGAACATTTTCTATATTCCGGAGAAAAGTCCTTTACCAAATACTAGAGGCCTGGTGCACCAATTCATGCACAGGTGGGGTCCGGCGGCCCACACCGAATGGGCCCGATCAGGCCAGGCCGGCCACAGGGAGGGGACATGGGAGGTTGGCTGGCCAGTCCTGCCCCCAACCAGGGTGGGGAGACAATCGGGGTGAGGCTGTCCAGGGGAAGGGGCCATGGGCGGTTGGCAGCCCGGCCTGGCCCCCTGGTCGAACTCCTGGTCGAGAGGACAATTTGCATATTAGCCTTTCATTATATAGGATGTGTTTTGCAAATATTTTGTCCTGGTCAGTGGTTTTATTTTTTATTCTCTTAACAGTGGTCTCCTTAGAGAAAATATTTTAAATTCAAGTCCAATTTATAAATTTTTCTTTTATGTCTCTTCCTTTTGATGCTATATCTAAAAACTCTTTGCCTAACTTAAAGTGATAAAGATTGTCCCTGTGTTTTCTTCTAAGAGCTTTATAGTTTTACATTTTATAAGTAGGTTTATAGTTCACTTTGATTTAAACTTTGTATATGTTGAGAGGTGTACTAGTACATGGTATAGGGATGTCCAATTGTATTAGCATCATTGATTGAAAAGATTATTTTCTTCATTGGATTGCCATTATATCCTTGTGTTAAATCAGTTGACTATCTTTATGTGGGTCTACTTCTGTATTTTTTTATTTTGTTCCCTTTTATTTCTGGTTTATGGGTCTGTCCTTTTGCCAATACTACACAGTTTTTACTACTGTACCAATGTACTATGTATTTTTAAATGAACAGTTTGAGTCTTCCAGCTTTGGTTTTCTTTTTCAGAATTGTTTTGGCCATTCTAGTTCCCTTATTCCATATAAATTTTGGAATCAGCTGCCTAGGTTTAAATAAAATCTGCTAGAATTTTTAAAATTTTATTTTATTATTGGCAGTATCACAAATGTGTCCCATTTTCTTCAAATTTTCCCCCTCCACCTAAAGTCCACCCCACTCCAGGCCATCCCCATGCTATTGCCTGTGTCCATGGGTTATGCATAGAAGAATATACATATGTTCTTTGGTTAATATCTTCCTGACTCCTCCCTCCTAAGCCCCCCTCCCAACTAAAATCTGTAATTTTGTTACATAAGTCACACCTCTGGACATATTTTATTCTTTAGATTCCACTTAGAAGTGAGATCATGTGATATTTGTCTGTCTATGACTGGCTAATTTCATTTAACACAATAGCCCCCAGGTCCATCTATGCTGTCTCAAAGGGTAAGAGATCCTTCTTTTTTTATAGCTGTATAGTATTCCATGGTGTAAATGTATCATAGCGCTTTTATCCAGTCTTCCACTGATGGGCACTTGGGCTATTTCCATATCTTAGCTATTGTAAAGAATGCTGCTATGAACACAGGGGTGCATATATTCTTTCTAATTGGTGTTTTGGGATTCTTAGGATATATTCCCAGAAATGGGATCGTAGGGTCAAACAGAAGATCCATGTTTTATTTTTTGAGGCATTACCATACTGTTTTCCACTTTTACATTTTGCATTCCCACCAGCAGTGTAGTAGGGTTCCTTTTTCTCTACATCTTTGCCAGCACTTGTTGCTTGTTGCATTATTGATAGTAGCCATTCTGGCAGGTATGAGGTGATATACCTTATTGTCGTTTTAATGTGCATCTCTCCGATGATTTGTGATGTTGATCATTTTTTCATGTGTCTTTTGGCTATCTGTATGTCCTCTTTGGAGAAGTGCCTATTCAGATCCTTTGCCCATTTTTTAATTTAGAATGTTTGTCTTCCTTTTATTAAGTTGTATGAGTTATTTGTATATTTTCAAAATTAAACCCTTGTCTGATGTATCATAGCCAAACATGTTCTTCCATACAGGTAGGTTCCTTTTCATTTTTATGTAGTCCCATTTGTTAAATTTTTCTTTTGTTTCCCTTGCCCTAGGTGAGTGGTCAGCAAACTCATTAGTCAACAGAGCCAAATATCAACAGTACAATGATTGAAATTTCTTTTGAGAGCCAAATTTTTTAAACTTAAACTTTTTCTAATGCCACTTCTTCAAAATAGACTCGCCCAGGCCGTGGTATTTTGTGGAAGAGCCACACTCAAGGGGCCAAAGAGCCGCATGTGGCTCGCGAGCCATAGTTTGCCGATCATGGCCCTAGGTGATGTATCAGTGAAAACACTGCTACGTGAAATGTCTGAGATTTTACTGCTAATGTTTGGCTCTAAGATTTTTATGGTTGCATGATTTACATTTAAGACTTTTATCCATTTTGAGTTTATTCTTGTATATGGTGTAAGCTTGTGGTCTACTTTCATTTTTTTACATGTAACTGTCTAATTTTCCCAGCACCATTTATTGAAGACACTATCTTTACTCCATTCTATGCTCTTACCTACTTTGTCAATATTGATCTGGGTCAATATCTGAGGTCTTTGTTCTGTTCCATTGGTCTATATGCCTGTTCTTGTGCCAGGTGCAGGCTGTTTTGGTTACAATGGCTTTGTAGTATAGTTTGGTATCTGGTATTGTTATTCCCCCAACATTGTTCTTCTTTGTTAAGATTGCAGTGGGTATTCAGGGTCTTTTTTGGTTCCATATAAATTTTGGGATTTTTTTTTCTAGATCTGTGAAATATGCCATTGGTATTTTAACAGGGATTGCATTGAACCTGTAGATTGTTCTGGGTAGTATGGACATTTTATTGATGCTAATTCTTCCATTTTGTGAACATGGTATATGTTTCTATTTCCTTTATGTTTTCCACTATTTCTTTTTTCAGTGTCCCATAGTTTTATGAGTACAGGTCTTTCACCTCCTTTGTTAACGTTATTCCCAGTTATCCTTTTGTTGTTGCAATGGTAAATGGGATTGTTTTACTACTTTCTCTTTCTGAGGGTTCATTATTGGTGTTTTAAAATGTTGTTTTTTATCCTGCCACTTTCTTAAATTCATTTTAAAAAATTTTAAAAAAATATTTATTGTTTAAAGTATAACATAAGTATCCTTTTCCCCCCATTGACCTGACCCCGGCCGCCCCCACCCCCCAGCACATGCCCTCACCCCCCTACTGTCTATGTTCATTGGTTATGCTCATATGGATGCATACAAGTCCTTCGGTTGATCTTTTACTCCCTCACCCCCTGCCTTCCCTCATAGGTTGGACAGTCTGTTCGATGCTTCCATGAATATGGTTCTATTTTTGTCCATCAGTTTATGTTGTTCATTATAGTCCACAAATGAGTGAGATCATGTCATATTTATCTTTCTGTGACTGGCTTATTTCGCTTAGCATAATGCTCTCTAGTTCCATCCATGCTGTTGCCAATGGTAAGAATTCCTTCTTTTTTACAGCAGCATAGTATTGCTTGTGTAGATGTACCATAGTTTTCTAATCCACTCATCCACTGATGGGCACCTAGGGTGTTTCCAAATCATAGCTATAGTAAATTGTGCAGCTATGAACATAGAGGTGCATATATCCTTTCTGATTGGTGTTTCTGTTTTTTTGGGACATATTCCTAGAAGTGAGATCACTGGGTCAAATGGGAGTAATTTTCTGAGGAAATGCCATACTATTTTCCACAGTGGCTACACCAGTCTGCATTCCCACCAGCAGTGCAAGAGTGTTCCTTTTTATTCTCATCCTCACCAGCACTTGTCGTTTGTTGAATTGTTGATGATAGCCAATCTGACAGGGGTGAGATGGTACCTCATTATTGTTTTCATTTGCATCTCTCAGATGATTAGTGACTTTGAGTATGTTTTCAAATGTCTCTTGGCCTTCCATATGTCCTCTTTTGAAAAGTGACTATTTAGGTCCTTTGCCCATTTTTTATTGGATTATCTACCTTTTATTAAGTTGTATGAGTTCCCTATAATTTTTGGAGATTAAACCATTATTGAAGATAACATTGGCAAAAATGTTCTCCCATACAGTGAGCTTTCTTGTTGTTCTGTTGATGGTTTCTTTTGATGTGCAGAAGCCTTTTATTTTGATGTATTCTGATTTAAAAAATTTTCTCCTTAGTTTCCATTGACCTAGGAGTGTGTTGGTAAAGATATTGCTATGACAAATGTCTCCTATTTTGCTGCCTATAGATTCTTTTAAGAATTTTATGGTTTCCTGTCTTACGTTTAAGTTCTTTATTAATTTTTATTTTTTATTTTTAAATTTCTTTATTGATTAAGGCATCACATATTTGTCCTCGTCCCCCCATTCCCATCCCACACCCCTCCCCACACATGCCCCCACCCCCCTGTTGTCCTTAACCACTGGTTAGGCTCATATGCCTGCACACAAGTCCTTTGGTTGATCTCCCTCTTTACCCCCACCCTTCCCTACCCTCCCCCGAGGCCCGACAGTCTGATCCATGCGTCCTTGTTTCTGGGTCTGTTCTTGTTCATCAGTCTATGTTGTTCATTATTTCCCCTAGATGAGTGAGATCATGTGCTATTAGAAATACACTTATAAGAACCGAAAATGAGACAAGCAATAATGGTTATGGTGACAGGCAAATGAATCAGTGTGTAGTGAGTTTCTTTCTGGTCCAACAGTTCTTTTGAGACCCAATTTCAATGTCCAACAGTTCCTTATGTGTACATGTTAAGGTATTATATGTGTACATATCTTACCATTGCCCCCACCCCCACCCCACACCCATACATGCCCTCACCCCCCAGAATTTTGCGTCCATTGGTTATGCTTATATGCATGCATACAAGTCCTTCGGTTGATCTCTTATCTCCCCCACCTCTCCCTAACCATCCTCCTATAATTTGTCAGTCTCTTTGATGCTTTACTGTCTCTGTATCTATCTTTTTGTCCATCAGTTTATAATGTTCTTTATTATCCATAAATGAGTGAGATCATGTGGTATTTTTCTTTCATTGACTGGCTTATTTCAATTAGCATAAAGTCCTCCAATTCCATCCAGGATGCTGCAAATGACGAGAATTCCTTCTTTTTTATGGCAGCATAGTATTCCATTGTGTAGATGTACCACAGTTTTCTGATCCAGTCATCTGCTGACGGGCACCTAGGCTGTTTCCAAATCTTAGCTATTGTAAATTGTGCTGATATAAACATAGGGGTGCATATATCCTTTCTGATTGGTGTTTCTAGTTTCTTCGGATATATTCCCAGGAGTGGGATTACTGGGTCAAATGTGAGTTCCATTTTTAGTTTTTTGAGGAAACTCCATACTGTTCTCCACAGTGGCTGCACCAGTCTGCATCCCCACCAGCAGTGCACGAGGGTTCCTTTTTCTTGGCATCCTCGCCAACACTTGTCGTTTGTTGATTTGTTGATGATAGCCATTGTGACAGGTGTGAGATGGTACTGCACTGTCGTTTTCATTTGCATCTCTCGGATAATTAGTGACTTTGAGCATGTTTTCATGTGTCTCTTGGCCTTCCTTCTGTCTTCTTTTGAAAAGATTCTATTTATGTCCGTTGCCCATTTTTTTATTGGATCATTTATCTTCCTTTTATTAAGTTGCATAAGCTGCCGGTAGATGTTGGAGATTAAATCTTTATCAGTGATAGCATTTGCAAATATGTTCTCCCATAGAGTGGGCTTTCTTGTTGTTTTGTTGATGGTTTCTTTTGCTGTGAAAAAGCTTTTTATTTTTATGTAGTCCCATTTGTTAATTTTCTCTTTAGCTTCCATTGCCCTAGGGGCAGTGTCAGTGAAGAAGTTCTTTTGGCATATGTCTGAGATTTTGTTGCCTGTGGATTCCTCTAGTATTTTTATGGTTTCCCATCTTATGTTTAAGTCCTTTATCCATTTTGAGTTCATTTTTGTGTATGGTGTAAATTGGTAATCTAGTTTCATTTTTTTTTGCATGTATCTGTCCAATTTTCCCAACACCATTTATTGAAAAGACTGTCTTGACTCCAATGTATATTCATGCTTCCTTTGTCAAATATTAATTGAGCATAGTGGTTTGGGTTGATATCTGGATTCTCTATTCTGTTCCATTGATCTATATGTCTGTTCTTGTGCCAGTACCAGGCTGTTTTGAGAACAGTGGCTTTGTAATACAACTTGAGGTCTGTTATTGAGATCCCTCTTACTTTATTCTTCTTTCTCGGGAATGCTGTGGCTATTCGGGGTAGTTTTTTATTCCAGATGAATTTTTGGAGAGTTCTTCTAGGTCTGTGAAATATTCTGTTGGTATTTTGATGAGTAGTTCATTGAATCTCTAGATTGCTTTGGGTAGTATGGACATTTTAATGATGTTGATTCTACCAATACATGAACATGGTATGTTCTTCCATCTGTTTACGTCTTCCTCTATCTCTTTTTTTCAGTGTCCTGTAGTTTTCCATGTATAGGTCTTTTACCTCCTTAGTTAAGTTTATTCCTAGGTATCTTAGTTTTTTTGGTGTGATGGTAAATGGGATTGCTTTTTTAGTCTCTCTTTCTGTAAGTTCACTATTGGTGTATAGAAATGCCATAGATTTTGGCGTTAATTTTGTACCCTGCTACATTGCCGAATTCATTTATTAAGTCTATTAGTTTTTTGATGGAGTCTTTTGTACAATATCATGTCATCTGCAAATAAGGACAGTTTTACTTCTTCTTTTCAAATTTGGATGCCTCTTATTTCTTCTTCTTGTCTAATTGCAATGGCTAATACTTCCAGTACTATGTCAAACAGGAGTGGTGAGAGTGGGCATCCCTGTCTTGTTCCTGTTCTTAGGGGAAATGGTTTTAGTGTTTGCCCATTCAGTATGATGTTTGCTGTGTGTTTATCATATATAACTTTTATTATGTTGAGATATGATACTTCTATTCCCACCTTGTTGAGAGTTTTTATCAAAAAAGGGTGTTGGATTTTGTCAAATGTTTTTCTGCATCAATTGATATGACTATGTGATTTAAATCTCTCAATTTGTTTATGTGATGTATCACATTTATTTATTTGTGGATATTGTACCATCCTTGTATTCCTGGGATAAATCCTACTTGGTCATGGTGTATGATCTTTCTGATGTACTGCTGGAGCTGATTTGCTAGAATTTTGTTGAGGATTTTGGCATCTATGTTCATGAGAGATATTGGTCTGTAATTCTCTTTCATTGTGTTGTCTTTATCTGGTTTTGGTATTAGGGTGATGCTGGCTTCATAGAAGGAGCCTGGAAGTGTTACTTCCTCTTAAATTTTTTGGAATAGTCTGAGGAGGATAGGTTTTAGTTCTTCCTTGAATGTTTAGTAAAACTCTCCTGTGAAGCCATCTGGCCCCAGGCTTTTGTTTGCAGGAAGCTTTTTGATGACTGCTTCAATTTCTTCCATAGTTACTGGCCTGTTGAACTGTTTAGATTCTTCCTGATTGAGTTTTGGAAGGTTATATTTTTCTAGGAATATGTCCATTTCCTCCATATTTGTCCAGTTTGTTGGAATAGAGTTGTTGGTAGTATTTTGTAATAATCCTTTGTATTTCGCCAGGGTCTGTTGTTATTTCACCTCTTTCATTTCTGATTTTGTTTATTTGGGTCCTCTCTCTTTGCTTCTTGGTGAGCCTGGCTAGAGGTTCATCAATCTTGTTTATCCTTTCAAAGAACCAGCTCTTGGTTTTGTTGATCTTTTGTATTGTTTCTTTGGTCTCTCTGCCGTTCATCTCCGCTCTGATCTTTATTATTTCCTTCCTTCTGCTTACACTGTGCTTTTATTGTTGCTCTCTCTCTAACTCTTTGAGTTGTTGGGTTAGGTAATTTATTACCATTGTTTCTTGTTTTTTTTGCAGTAGGCTTGTAGAGCTATGAACTTCCTTCTCAGGACTGCTTTCACTGTGTCCCATAGATTTTGGATTGTTGTGTTTTCATTTTCATTTGTTGTCATGATGTTTTTTATTTCTTCCTTGATGTCTCTGGTAACCCAGTCATTGTTTAATAGCATGCTGTTAAGTCTCCATGTGTTTGATTTCTTTGGATTGTTTTTATTGTAGTTGATTTCCAGTTTTATGCCACTGTGATCTGAGAAGATACTTGATATGATTTCTATCTTCTTAAATTTGGAGAGACTTTGCCTATGTCCTAACATATGGTCTATCTTTGAGAATGACCCATGTGCACTTGAGAAGAATGTATATTCTGTGGCTTTGGGGTGAAATGTTCTGAAGATGTCAATTAATTCCATGTGGTCCAGTGAGTCATTTAGGATTAATGTTTCTTTGGTGATTTTTTGTTTAGAGGATCTGTCCAATGGTGATAGTGGGGTATTGAAGTCTCCTACTATGATTGTATTGCTGTCAATCTCTCCTTTGATATCTTCCCGGAGTTTGTATTTTGGTGCTCCTATATTGGGTGCATATATGTTTACCAGAGTTATTTCTTCTTGTTGGATTGTTCCCTTTAGTATTATGAAGTGGCCTTCATTATCTCTTGTTATGTCCTTCACTTTGAGATCTAATTTGTCAGATATAAGTATTGCTACCCCAGCTTTTTTTTTTTCATTTCCATTCGCCTGGAAAACCTTTTTCCATCCCTTTACTCTCAGTCTGTATGCGTCCTTTTTTTTGAGGTGGGATTCCTGTAGACAGCAGATATATGGGTTTTGTTTTCTTATCCAATTGGTTACCCTGTGTCTTTTGATTGGGGCATTTAATCCATTTACATTTAAAGTTATTATTGATATGTACTTATTTGTCACCATTTTTATTCTATACCCCTGTGTTCCTTCTTCGCTTCCTTTTTCTTTTTTTTTACAGCAGACCCTTTAGCATTTCTTCCATTGCTGGTTTTGTGGTGATAAACTCCCTTAATCCTTTTTTGTCTGTGAAGCTCCTGATTTCACCTTCAATTTTGATTGATAGCCTTGCTGGGTACAGTATTCTTGGATTCAGACCCTTCCTTTGCATGACTTTGTATATTTCATTCCATTCCCTTCTGGCCTGATGAGTTTCTGTTAAGAAATCAGTTGCTAGTCTGATAGGGGTTCCCTTGTATGTAACTTTCTGTCTCTCTCTGGCCAATTTTAAGATTCTTACTTTGTCGTTGGTTTTTGCCAATTTAATTATAATGTGCCTTGGTGTTGGTCTTTTGGAGTTCATTTAGCTTGGGACTCTGTGAGCTTCTTGGATTTGTGTGGGGTTTTTTCTTTCCTATATCAGGGAAGTTTTCTGTTATTATTTCTTCAAACAGGTTTTCTATTCCTTGCTCAGTTTCCTTTCCTTCTGGAACCCCTATTATTTGGATGTTGTTTTGTTTCGTGTTGTCCCGAAGTTCCCTTAGGCTCTCCTCCTGCTTTTTAATTTTTTTTTCTAGAAGCTGTTCTACTTGGGTATTTTTTTCCTTCTTGTCTTCTAGCTCACTTATGCGGTCCTCTGCTTCTTCTAGTCTACTCTTGATGCTTTCTATTGAGTTCTTTACAGCAGTGATGTCATTTTTCATTTCTTTTTGGTTCTTCTTCATTTCCTCTTGGTTCTTACTCATATTGTCGAATTTTTCTTCCATTCTTTTCAGCTACCTTATGACCATTTCTCTGAATTCTTTCTCTTTAAGGTTGCTTGCCTCTAATTCGTTTACTTCCTTTTCTGGTGATTCCTGCTTTTCTTTCCTATGGGGGCTGTTTCTTTGTCTCCCCATGGTCTCTCTTCTCCAGATGTCTGGTTATGTAGTTCTCTCCTTATCCCAGGCGAAATCTGACCTTTCCTTGGTGCAGTGAAGAGTTCCTTTGAATCCACGTGTTTGCGCTGATTGGGGACCGGTACTCTGGTGCTCACAGCTATTCAGTGTTTGCCATTGTCACGGAGAGTCAGGCTTCCAATAAAATCCTCTTTCCCTGGATTCTTCAGTGGCCTCCTAACTGGCCTCCCATTTCAGTGTGCACTGAGCTCTTTATCCATTTTGAGTTATTTTTGTGTATGGTGTAAGTTGGTGGTCTAGTTTCATTTTTTTTTTGCATGTATCTGTCCAATTTTCCCAACAACATTTATTGAAGAGACTGTCTTGACTCCATTGTATTATCTTGCCTCCTTTGTCAAATATTAATTGAGCATAATGTCTTAGGTCAATTTTTGGGTTCTATGTTCTGTTTCATTGTTGTATATGTCTGGTCTTGTGCCAGTACCAGGCAGTTTTGAAAACCGTGGCTTTGTAGTACAGCTTAATATCTGGTATTATAATCCCTCCAACTTTGATCTTCTTTCTCAAGATATTGCTGCAGCTATTCAGGGTCTTTTTATTACAGATGAATATTTTGGAAAGTTTGTTCAAGGTCTTTGAAGTATGTATTGACATTTTAATGGAGATTGCATTGAATCTATAGATTGCTTTGAGTATTATGGGCATTTTAATGATGTTGATTTTACCAATCCATGAACATAGTATATTCTTCCATTTGTTTATGTCTTCCTCTATCTCTTTTTTCAATGGCCTGTAATTTTCTGAGTACAGGTCCTTTACCTCCTTGGTTAAATTTATTCCTACGTATCTTAATTTTTTTGTTGCAATGGTAAATGGGATTGTTTTGTTTGTTTGTTTGTTTTGTTTTGTTTTGTTTTTAGTTTCTCTTTCGGTGAGATAATTATTGGTGTATTAAAAAAGCCATAGATTTCTGGGTGTTAATATTGAATCTTGCTAAATTGCTTAATCCTTTTATTAAGTTTAGTAGTTTTTTGATGGAGTCTTTAGGGTTTTCAATGTACAGTATCATGTCATCTGCGAATAAGGACAGTTTTACTTCTTCCTTTCCAATTTGGATGCCTTTTATATCTTCTTGTTGGATTGCTGTGGCTAGCACTTGCAGTACTATGTCTAAAGGAGTGTGGAAAGTGGGCATCCCTGTTTTCTTCCTGTTCTTAGAGGAAATGATTTTAGTTTTTGCCCATTGAGTATGATGTTGGCTGTAGGTTTGTCATATAAGGCTTTTAATAAGTTGAGATATAATCCCTCTATTCCCACTTTGCTGAGAGTTTTTATCAGGAAAGGGTGTTGGATTTCGTCAAATGCCTTTTGGCATCAATTGATATAATTATGTGATTTTTGTCTCTCAATTTGTTTATGTGATGTATCACATTTATTGATTTGTGGATATCGTACCAGACTTGCATCCCTGGATAAATCCTACTTGGTCATGGTGTATGATCTTTCTAATGTAATCCTGGATCCAATTTACTAGTATTTTGTTGAGGGTTTTAGCATCTATGTTCATCAGTGATATTGGCCTGTAATTCTCTTTCTTTGTAGTATCTTTATCTGGTTTTGGGATTAGGGTAATGCTCACTTCATAGAAAGAGCTTGGAAGTGAGCCTTCCTCTTAAATTATTTGGAATAGTCCGAGGATAGGTTTTAGTTCTTCTTTGAATGTTTGGTAAAAGTCGCCTATGAAACCAATCAGTCCAGGGCTTTTGCTTGCTAGAAGTTTTAGATTACTGTTTCAATTTCATCCTGAGCTATCAACATATTCAGGTTTTTTGATTTTTTTCTGATTCAGTTTTGGAAGCTTGTATTTTTCTAGGAGTATGTCCATTTCATCAAGGTTTTCCAGTTTATTGGAGTAGAGTTGTCCATAGTATTTTTTTTTTTTTTTTACAATCCTTTGTATGTCTGTTGGGTTGGTTGTTACTTCACCTTTTTCATTTCTGATTTTATTTATTTGGGTCTTTTCTCTTTGTTTCTTGTTGAGCCTGACTAGAAGTTTATCAATCTTCGTTATCCTTTCAAAGAACCAGCTCTTGGTTTCATAGATCTTTTATATATATATACTGGTGGCCCAGTGTACGAAATTCATGCATGGGGGTTGGGGGGTCCCTCAGCCTGGCCTGCAACCTCTCCTATATGGGATCCTTCTCAAAATCCAGAACCACTAGTTCCTAAGCGCTCACCTGCCTGCCTGCCTGATGCCCCTAACTGCTCTCCTGCCTGCCTGATGCCCCTAATTGCTCTCCTGCCAGCCTGATGGCCCTAACTGCTCTCCTCTCCTGGCCTAAACCTTCTAACTGACTATGTGCTCTCCCTTCCTCTCTGTGCCTTCAGTGCCCAGCGCAGGAGTGCTGAGAGCTCTCTGCCGAGGCCACGCCCCCGTCCTGACACCCCCCTCAGGACTGGGCAAGGGGGCCGCCCCAGTGGCAGCCTCATGTCCTGGTGGCACAAGTCCCCGCCCCCATCCCCGCCCAGCAGCTCCTGCCTTCAGGTGCCTCCATAGGGAGAGGCTTCTGCCTCCCGCCTCCGAGTCAGCATTGCATTAGCACTGGGCAGGCCTGTGAGTGCCTGCACTGGGGTAGAAGTCCCCACCCCCTCCCTGCCCACCAGCTTTTGCCAGTTGACCGTTTCTGACTGGGACACTGTTAGGACCAATTAGCATATTACCTCTCTCTCTCTCTCTCTCTCTCTCTCTCTCTCACACACATATATATATGTAAATGACATAGAAACCAAATACATACATACATATACATATATACACACACATATATATATATACATATATATGTATATATATAAATATATATATATATATATATATATATATATATATATATATATATGTATGTATTTGGTTTGTATGTCATTTATTTCCATTCTGACTTTTATTATTTCCTTCCTCTGTTCACTCTGGGCTTTTCTTATTGATCTCTTTCTAATTCTTTAAGTTGTAGGGTTAGATAACTTATTACCATTTTTTGTTTTTGTGTTTTGAGGTAGGCCTGTGGAACTATGAACTTTCCTCTCAGGACTGCTTTTACTGTGTCCCACAAATTTTGGATTGTTGTATTTTCATTGTTATTTGTTTTCAGGATGTTTTTAATTTCTTCTTTGATCTCTTTGGTAACTCAATCATTGTTTAATAGCATGCTATTCAGCCTCCAAGTGTTTGAATTTTAAAATTGTTTTTATTGAAAACAGAAAAAGATGGCGACCAGCAGGAAGGTAGGGAGAGAGTGTGAGTGAGGAACCCATAGAGGAGAGTGTAGACGTGTGTGGTGTGTGTGTGTATGAGCTAGGGTCAGTTAGAATCTGCACGACTTCCAAGGGGCTCCCTAACTGGGCAGTCCTAGACGGCGCAGCCCCGCGCACAAAGCGGACACGTCTCAGCGGCTGGTGCGGACGCGGAGACCACGCCATCTTGGGAAACAGAGCTGCCTGAGACGCGGATCCTGGCTTCTGACACAAACCAGGACCCTGCAGCCACTGGGCACAGAGAACTGCTATCACAGCTTCAGACCAACAAACAACAAGAATCCAGACTTCTCAGCAGAATTCCGTGAGTCAAAGAGCCTACCCCACTCCCAGCAGGCGCGCGGAGAGCGCCATAGTAACTGATAGACCCGCCCCTCCCCCAAGCTGCTGAGCGCTCACAGGCGCGCGGAGAGCGCCATAGTAACTGATAGACCCGCCCCTCCCCCAAGCTGCTGAGTGCTCACAGGCGCGTGGAGAGCGCCATAGTAACTGATAGACCCGCCCCTCGCCCAAGCTGCCGAGCTTTGCGCAGGGACGCGCTCCCCCCTAGGGAATTTGGCGCGCGCGGGACAGAAGCAGCTCCCCGTCGGGGAAATCTGTCAGTACGCACAGAGGGCTCCCCTTCGGGGAATTTGGCTTGCGGGTCACAGCTCCCCCTTCTGGGAATCTTAGACCGTGCACAGAAGGGCTTCCCTTTGGGGAAGTTGGCGCACAGGACGGACTCCGCCCCCCTTCTGGGACTCTGGGAGAGTGCACCACGGAGCCAGCTCACCTTCAGGATTTTAAGAATGTGCGCTCTAGCCGGTTTGGCTCAGTAGAGAGAGCACACACAGGACGCAGCTCCACTTCAGGGAATTTGGCACGCCGGACACAGCTGCCTGGGATCCCTGACTCACAGCGCATTCACACTAAGAGCCAGCGACCCCAATTGTTGGTGCGTGCACACACAGGGATCCTGATTCTCAACGAGAAATCACACAAGGCAACAGAGACTTTGACACTCGAGTCTTGGTGCAGACACAGGGAAACTCTGACTCCTGGCACATCCTAAGGATCTCATTTTCGGCGCATACCAACAGTGTGGTACAGACAGGGCCCCTGATTCCAAGTGTGCACACGAGACCACACAGAACACTGGGGACACTGACCCTGGGCAAGTCTGGTTCCCACCAACCAAAGGCAGCCACACGTCCTAGTGTCAGAGCACTTCAGTGAAACTCGGGTGGAGTGAAGTCCCCACAGCACACGGCCCAGGTCCATGCAAACGGAAGCTTGAGCTTTCTGGTAATAGCCAGAATGGGGAAACAAAATAACTCACAGAGGAAAGAAAATGTGGAGTCGCCAATAAAGGAAATCAGTGAAACTGAAGCTTGCAACATGACCGAAAAGGAGTTCAGAGTAATGGTCGTGGAATTTATACATCGGATGGATGAGAAAATCAACAACTTATGCAAGAATCAGGAAGAAATGAAAAGTGATATAGCTACAATCAAAAACACCATGGAAAGTTTCAACAGTAGACTACAAGAAGCAGAGGACCGAATTAGTGAGTTAGAAGATCAGGTACAGAAACAAGCTCAATCTGAACAGCAATTGGAGAAAAAAATTAAAAAGCAGGAGGAAAGCCTAAGGGAGCTTCGGGACAACATGAAACGAAGTAACATGCGTATAATAGGGCTGCCAGAAGGACAAGAAGAGCAGCAGGGATTAGAAAATCTATTTGAAGAAATAATGACAGAAAACTTCCCGGATATGGGAAAGATAAAAGTTACGCAAGTAAAGAGAGTCCCAAGCAGGATCAACCCCAAAAGACCCACACCAAGACATGTCATAATTTCAATGGCAAATATAAATGATAAAGAGAGAATCCTAAAGGCGGCAAGAGAGAGACAGAGAGTTACCTACAAAGGAACACCCATCAGATTGTCAAATGATTACTCATCAGAAACACAACAAGCTAGAAGTGAATGGAAGGAGGTATACAAAGTGTTGCAAAGCAAAGGACTGAATCCAAGAATACTATATCCAGCAAGACTATCAATCAAAATTGAAGGGGAAATCAGGAGCTTTGCAGACAAAAAAAGCCTCAGGGAGTTTATCACCACCAAACCAGCAATGCAAGAATTGCTAAAGGGAATACTGTAAAAAGAAGAAATAAACAGGTAAGAAGGAATACAGACACAAAAATAGATATGACTGCAAACAAATACCTTTCAGTAATAACTTTAAATGTAAACGGACTAAATGCTCCAATCAAAAGACATCGAGTAGCTGAATGGATAAAAAAACACTACCCATGTCTACAAGAGACCCACCTCAGAACAAGAGACTCACACAGATTGAAAGTGAAGGGATGGAAAAATATCTTTCAGGCAAATGGAAATGAAAAAAAAGCTGGGGTAGCAATACTTATATCTGACAAAATAGACCTCAAAGTAAATGCCATAACAAGAGATAAGAAAGGCCACTTCATAATACTAAAGGGAGAAATCCAACAAGAAGAAATAATTCTGGTAAACATATACGCTCCCAATATAGGAGCACCCAAATACATAAAAAAACTCCTGGAGGATATGAAGGGAGAGATTAATAGCAATACAAGGAGACTTTAATACCCCACTATCACCACTGGACAAATCCTCTAAACAAAAAATCAGCAAAGAAACAGCAATCTTAAATGACTCACTAGACCAGATGGAATTAATTGACATCTTCAGAACATTTCACCCCAAAGCCACAGAATATACATTCTTCTCAAGTGCACATGGGTCATTTTCAAAGATAGACCATATGCTGGGTCACAGGCAAAGTCTCTTCAAATTCAAGAAGATAGAAATTATATCAAGCATCTTCTCAGATCACAGTGGCATAAAACTGGAAATCAACTACAATAAATACAATCCAAAGAAATCAAACACATGGAGACTAAACAGCATGATATTAAACAAGGACAGGGTCACCAGAGAGATCAAGGAAGAAATAAAAAACATCATGGCAACAAATGACAATGAAAACACAACAATCCAAAATCTATGGGACAAAGCGAAAGCAGTCTTGAGAGGGAAATTCATAGCTCTACAAGCCTATTGCAAAAAACAAGAAACAATGGTAATAAATTACTTAACCCTACAACTCAAAGAGCTAGAAAAAGCGCAGCAAGAAAAGCTCAGTGTAAGCAGAAGGAAGGAAATAACAAAGATCAGAGCGGAGATAAATGACATAGAGACCAAAGAAACAATACATAAGATCAACAAAACCAAGAGCTGGTTCTTTGAAAGGATAAACAAGATTGATGGACCTCTAGCCAGGCTCACCAAGAAGCAAAGAGAGAGGACCCAAATAAACAAAATCAGAAATGAAAGAGGTGAAATAACAACAGACCCTGCTGAGATACAAAGGATTGTTACAAAATACTACGAACAACTCTATTCCAACAAACTGGACAACCTGGAGGAAATGGACATATTCCTAGAAAAATATAACCTTCCAAAAATCAATCAAGAAGAATCTAAACAGCTCAATAGGCCAATAACTATGGACGAAATTGAAGCAGTCATCAAAAAGCTTCCTGCAAACAAAAGCCCGGGGCCTGATGGCATCACAGGAGAGTTTTACCAAACATTCAAGGAAGAACTAAAACCTATCCTCCTCAGACTATTCCAAAAAATTCAAGTGGAAGGAACACTTCCAAGCTCCTTCTATGAAGCCAGCATCACCCTAATACCAAAACCAGATAAAGACAACACAATGAAAGAGAATTACAGACCAATATCCCTCATGAACATAGGTGCCAAAATCCTCAACAAAATTCTAGCAAATCGGCTCCAGCAGTACATCAGAAAGATCATACACCATGACCAAGTAGGATTTATCCCAGGAATGCAAGGATGGTACAATATCCGCAAATCAATAAATGTGATACATCACATAAACAAATTGAAAGATAAAAATCACATAGTCATATCAATTGATGCAGAAAAAGCATTTGACAAAATCCAACACCCATTCTTGATAAAAACTCTCAACAAGATGGGAATAAAAGGCTCATACCTCAACATAATACAAGCTATATATGATAAACCCACAGCAAACATCATACTCAATGGACAAAAACTAAAAACATTTCCCCTAAGAACAGGAACAAGACAGGGATGCCCACTCTCACCACTCCTGTTTGACATAGTACTGGAAGTATTAGCCATTGCAATTAGACAAGAAGAAGAAATAAAAGGCATCCAAATTGGAAAAGAACAAGTAAAGCTGTCTTTATTTGCAGACGACATGATATTGTACATAAAAAATCCAAAAGACTCCGTCAAAAAACTAATAGACTTAATAAAGGAATTCGGCAATGTAGCAGGATACAAAATTAACGCCAAGAAATCTATGGCCTTTCTATACACCAATAGTGAACTTACAGACAGAGAGACTAAAAAGGCAATCCCATTTACCATCGCGCCAAAAAAATTAAGATACCTAGGAATAAACTTAACTAAGGAGGTAAAAGACCTATACACGGAAAACTACAGGACACTGAAAAAAGAGATAGAGGAAGACGTAAACAGATGGAAGAACATACCATGTTCATGGATTGGTAGAATCAACATCATTAAAATGTCCATACTACCCAAAGCAATCTATAGATTCAATGCACTCCCCATTAAAATACCAACGGCATATTTCACAGACCTTGAAAGAACTCTCCAAAAATTCATCTGGAATAAAAAAAGACCCCGAATAGCCACAGCCATCCTGAGAAAGAAGAATAAAGTAGGAGGGATCTCAATACCAGATATCAAGCTGAATTACAACGCCACTGTTCTCAAAACAGCCTGGTACTGGCACAAGAACAGACATATAGATCAATGGAACAGAATAGAGAATCCAGATATTGACCCAAACCACTATGCTCAATTAATATTTGACAAAGGAGGCATGAACATACAATGGAATAAAGACAGTCTCTTCAATAAATGGTGTTGGGAAAATTGGACAGATACATGCAAAAAAATGAAGCTTGATCACCAACTTACGCCATACACAAAAATAAACTCAAAATGGATACAGGACTTAAACATAAGACGGGAAACCATAAAAATACTAGAGCATTCCACAGGCAGCAAAATCTCAGACATATGCCAAAATAAATTCTTCACTGACACTGCTCCTAGGGCAATGGAAGCTAAAGAGAAAATTAACAAATGGGACTACATAAAAATAAAAAGCTTTTTCACAGCAAAAGAAACCATCAACAAAACAACAAGAAGGCCCACTGCATGGGAGAACATATTTGCAAATGGCATCACTGATAAAGGTTTAATCTCCAACATCTACAGGCAGCTTATGCAACTTAATAAAAGGAAGATAAATGATCCAATAAAAAAATGGGCAACAGACCTAAATAGAATCTTTTCAAAAGAAGACAGAAGGAAGGCCAAGAGACACATGAAAACATGCTTAACGTCACTAATTATCCGAGAGATGGAAATCAAAACAACAATGCGGTACCATCTCACACCTGTTAGAATGGCTATCATCAACAAATCAACAAACGACAAGTGTTGGCGAGGATGCGGAGAAAAAGGAACCCTCGTGCACTGCTGGTGGGAATGCAGATTGGTGCAGCCACTGTGGAGAACAGTATGGAGTTTCCTCAAAAAACTGAAAATGGAACTCCCATTTGACCCAGTTATCCCACTCCTGGGAATATATCCGAAGAAACTAGAAACACCAATCAGAAAGGATATATGCACCCCTATGTTCATAGCAGCACAATTCACCATAGCTAAGATTTGGAAACAGCCTAGGTGCCCGTCAGCAGATGACTGGATCAGAAAACTGTGGTACATCTACACAATGGAATACTATGCTGCCATAAAAAAGAAGGAATTCTCATCATTTGCAGCAACCTGGATGGAATTGGAGAACATTATGTTAAGTGAAATAAGTCAGTCAATGAAAGAAAAATACCACATGATCTCACTCATTTATGGATAATAAAGAACATTATAAAATTGAACAAAAAGATAGATACAGAGACAGTAAAGCATCAAACAGACTGTCAAATTACAGGGGGAAGGTTAGGGAGAGGTCGGGGAAAGAAGAGATCAATCAAAGGACTTGTATGCATGCATATAAGCATAACCAATGGACGCAAAACTCTGGGGGGTGAGGGCATATATGGGAGTGGGGTGGGGGGGCAATGGTAAGATATGTACACATATAATACCTTAATAAAAAAATTGGAAAGAAAAAAAATTGTTTTTATTGTAGTTTATTTCTAATATTATGCCATTGTGGTCTGAGAAGATGCTTGATATGATTCCAATCTTTTTAAATTTGGAAAAACTTTGCTGATGAACCAATATGTGGTCTATCTTTGAAAATGTCCAGTGTGCAGTTGAGAAGAACATGTATTTCGTGGCTTTGGGGTGAAATGTTCTGAAGATGTCAGTTAAGTCCATCTGGTCTAGTGAGTCATTTAGGATTGCTGTTTTTTTGCTGATTTTTTGTCCAGAGGATTTAATCAGTGATGTCTATGGGGTATTAAAGTCCCCTACTATGATTGTATTGTTGTCAATCTCTCCCTTGTTTTCTTCCAGAAGTTTTTTTTTTTTTAATGTATTTGGGTGCCCCTTTGTTGGGTGCATATGTGTTTACCAAAGTTATATCTTCTTGTTGTATTGATCCCTTTAGTATTATGAAGTGGCCTTTCTTATCTCTTGTTATGGCCTTTATTTTGAGGTCTATTTTGTCAGATATAAGTATTGCTACCCCAGCTTTTTTTTCATTTCTATTTGCCTGAAAGTTATTTTTCTATCCCTTCACTCTTAGTCTGTATGCATCCCTTGTTCAGAGGTGGGTCTCCTGCAGACAGCATATATATGGGTCATGTTTTCTTATTGATTCAGCCACTTGATGTCTTTTGAATGGAGCAGTCACTCCATTTACATTCAAGGTTATTATTGTTAGGTACTTGTTTGTAGCCATCTTCATTTTTTATGCCTGTGCTCCTTATTCCCTTTTTATTTCTTTTCACAACAGTCCCTTTAGGATTTCTTGCATTACTGGCTTGGTAGTGATAAATCGCTTAGGCTTTTGTTGTCTGTGAAGCTCTTGATTTCCCTTTCAATTTTGAATGGTAACCTTGCTGGATAGAGTATCCTTGGACTCAGTCCCCTGACCTGCATCATCTTGTATATTTTCTTCCATTCCTTTCTAGCCAGATGTGTTTCTGTTGAGAAATCTTTTGATAAACTAAAGGGAGATCCCTTGCAGGTAACTCTCTTGCAGCCTTTAAGATTCTCTTTGTCATTAATGTTTACCATCGTAATTATGATGTGTCTTCATGTGGGTCTTTTTGGGTTCATCTTGCTTGGGACTCTCTGTGATTTTGTGACTTTCTTCTTCCTCAAATCAGAGAAGTTTTCTGACTGTTTCTTCAAGTAGTTTTTCTAACCCTTGCTCTTCTTCTTGTAGTTCTGGCACCCCTATTAAACTTATGTTGCTTTGTTTCATGTTGTCCCAATGCTCCCTTGGGCTCTACTCCTGCCCTTTAATTTTTCTCTCCAATTGCAGTTCAGATTGGATGTGTTTTGTTGCCCTGTCTTCTAATTCACTAATTCGGTCCTCCACTTATTCTAGTCTACTGTTGAAAACTTCCATAGTGTTTTTTATTGTGGCTATATCACTCTTTATTTCCTCTTGATTTTTACATAAGTTGTTGATATTCTCATCCATCTGGTTTATGAACTGTATGACCCTTATTCTGAATTTTTTTTCTGATAGACTACATGTCTCCTTTTCATTTAGTTCCTTATCTGGTGATTCCTTCTTTTCTTTCTTTTGGGGGTTGTTTCTTTTTCTCCCCATTTTTGTTCTCACCAAAGGATCTTGGTGTCGAGTCGTGACTGCAGCAGCAGACTTGGTGGCAAGTCACATGGTCTCCAGGCCTGGGGTAGATGTGTTGGGCTTGGCAGCAATTCACATGGTTGCAGCATCCAGGGTTGCTGTGTGAGGCATGTGTTGTTGCTGTGCAGAGCTTGGCTGCTCATGTTCAGTTGTGGTGCCTGGGGTTGCTGCATTGGGCTTGGTGGTGGCCTGCATCTGGGCTTGCTCCATGAGGCATCTGGGTTTCTGTGTATGGCTTGGCTGTTCACTCATGGACAAGGTGCCTGGGTTAGCTGCATAAGGCTTGGCTGTTCGCGTGTGTCCATGGCGCCCAGGGCTAAATCATCTGGACAGCTGGAGGAGAGTGCTCTGGAACTCACAGGAGCCCACAGCTGGGGAGGCTTGAGTCTTGGTGTTTGTGGGTCCATAGCCGAGGCAGTAGGTCCCTGGCCAGAGTGGTTTTAGGGTCCTGGGTGTTGTGCAAGGGCACCCTAGGTAGAGGTGAGGCTGGGCTCCCAGTCACAGCAGCTCTCCCCTTCAAGATGGCGTGGCCTCTGCCCTGAATTCACTTATTAAATTTAGCATTATTTTGTAGAATCTTTAGGATTTTCTATGTACAAATCATGTCATCTTCAAATAATGACAGTTTTACTTCCTACTATCCAATTTGGATGCCTTTTATTTCTTCTTCTTGTCTGATCACTGTGGCTAGGACATCCAGCACCATGTTGAATAAGAGTGGTGAAAGCTGAAATCCTTGCCTTATTTCTGATCTTAAGAGAAATGCTTTTAGTTTTAGCCCATTGAGTATGATGTTGGCTATAAGTTTTTCATATATGGCCTTTATTATGTTGAGGTATGACCTCTCTATTCCCACTTTGCTGAGAGTTTTTATCAAAAATGGGTGTTGGACTTTGTTGAATGTTATTTCTGCATCTATTTATATAATCATATGATTTTATCTTTTATTTTGTTTATGTGGTGTACCACATTTATTGATTTGAAAATATTGAACCATGCTTGCATCCCCAAAATAAATACTACTTGATCATGGTGTATAATCTTTTTGCTGTATTGATTGATTCACTTTGATAATATTTTGTTGAGGATTTTAGCATATATGTTCATCAGTGATGTTGGTCTATAATTTTCTTTCTTTGTAGTGCTTTTATTCTGGTTTTGGAATTAGAATAATGCTGGCTTGTAAAGAGAGCTTGAAAGTATTTCCTCCTCTTAAATGGTTTGGAAAAGTTTGAGGCGAATTTGTGTTAATTCTTATTTGGATCAACTGTGATGCCATTGGATCCAATACTTTTGTTTTCTGGGAGTCTAATGACTACTGCTTCAATTTCATCACTTATTTTGAGCCTATTCGGGTTTTCTGATTCTTCCTGATTGAGTTTTGGCAGATTTTATGTTTCTAGGAATTTTTCCATACCTCCCAGGTTGTCCATTTTGCTGGCATATATATGTTCAAAGTATTTCCTTGCAATCCTTTGTATTTCTGTGATGTCAGTTGTTACTTGACCTCTTTCATTTCTGATTTTATTTATTTTAGTCCTCTTCTCTCTTTGTTTCTCAATAAGTCTGCCTAAATAAAGTTTCATCAATCCTGTTTATCTTGCAAAGAACCAATTCTTGGCTTCATGGATCTTTTATATAGTTTTTTAGTCTCTATGTCATTCATTTCCATTCTGATCTTTATTATTTCTGTCCTTTTACTTTCTCTGGGATTTTCTTGTTATCTTTCTAATCACTTCATTTGTAGTATTAGATAACTTATTAGAGGTTTTTCTTCCATTTTTAATGTAGAATCTAATGCTATGAACTTTCCTCTCAAAACTGCGTTCACTATGTGCCATAGATTTTGGGTTGTTGTGTGTTCATTTTCATTTGTTTCCAGGAAGCTCTTTATTTATGCCTTGCTTTCATTGCTATTTCATTTATCCTATCTAATAAAATAGTAATATGCAAATTGACTGTACCTCTGCTACACCTACAAGCCATGCCCACCAGCCAATCAGGAACGAGTGTGCAAATTAACCCAACCAAGATGGCTGTGGCCACGGAGCGAGCAGGAGGCTTGGGTTTTCCTGGCAATGGAGGAAGCCAAACTTCCTGCACACCCTGGCTGGCCCAGGCCTCCGCTCAAGGCTACAAAGTTTCAATTATAGAAGATAAATAAATCCCAACAAAAATGGCGCAGCCACGGAGTGAGCAGGAGGCTTGGGTTTCCCTGGCAATGGAGGAAGCCAAACTTTCTGGCCAGCCCTGGCCTCTGCTCAAAGCTACAAAATTTCAATTATAGAAGATAAATAAATCCCAGATCCCAGGGCCTCCACGTGGGTCACCGGGGAGCGTGGCCAGCCTGCAAACCACCACAGGCCCCTCGCCCAGGCCATTCCATGCCCCAAGGGAACCCCCACCCTGATCCAGGACACCCTTCAGGGCAAACCAGTTGGCCCCCACCTGTGCACCAGGCCTCTATCCTATCTAATAAAAGAGTGAAATGCAAATTGACCATCACTCTAATACACAAGATGGCTGCCCCCATGTGGTTAAAGATGGCTGCCCCCATGTGGACACAAGAGGGCCACCACAAGATGGCCAGCAGGGGAGGGCAGTTGTGAGGGACCAGGCCTGCAAGGAGAGCAGTTAGTGGTGACCAGGTCGGCAGAGGAGGGAAGTTGGGGGTGACCGGGCCTGCAGGGAAGGGCAGTTGGGGGGGACCCAGGCCTGCAGGGGAGAGCAGTTGTGGGGGACCAGGCCTGCAGGGCAGGGCAGTTAGGGGTGACCAGGCCTGCAGGGCAGGACAGTTAGGGGTGACCAGGCCTGCAGGGGAGGGCAGTTAGGGGCAATCAGGCTGGCAGGGGAGCAGTTAGGCATTAATCAGGCTGGCAGGGGAGTGGTTAGGGGTGATCAGGCTGGCAGGCAGAAGTGGTTAGGGGCAATCAGGAAGGCAGGCAGGCGAGCATTTGGGAGCCAGCAGTCCTGGATTGTGAGAGGGATGTCTGACTGCCTGTTTAGGCCTGATCCCGGTAGGACTGGGCCTAAACAGGCAGCCGGACATCCCTCGAGGGGTCCAAGATTGGAGAGGGTGCAGGCTGGCCTGAGGGACACACACCCCCGTGCATGAATTTCATGCACTGGGCCTCTAGTTGTTTAATAAAAAAAACTATTTAGTCTCCATGTGTTTGATTGTTCTTGAGGTTTTTAACCTTTTGCACTCGGATGTCGAATGTGACTCGACACACTTAGCATTAAATCCCAAGTAGAAGAAAAAAGCAAGCGAGTGCAAAGGGTTAATTGTAGTTGATTTGTAGGTTCATGCCACTGTGAATGGAGAAAATATTTGATATGATTTTAATAATCATGCATTTGTTGACTTATTTTGTGTCCTTACATGTGGTCTATCTTTGAGAATGATCCATGTGCACTTGAGAAGAATGTGTATTCTGCTGCTTTGGGGTGAAATGTTCTGTTAATATCAATTAAATCCATCCGATCTAGTGTGTCATTTAGGGTCACTGTTTCCTTCTTGATTTTTTGTTCAGAAGATCTATCCAGTGATGTCAGTGAGGTGTTAAAATTCTCTACTATGACTGTATTGCTATTGATCTCTCCCTTAAAATCTTCTAAGAGTTTTAAAAATATATTTACATCCTCCTATATTGGATGTCTATAGGTTTACCAGGATTATATCCCCTTGTTTAAATGATCCCTTTAGTATTATCCAGTGTCCTCACTTGTCTCTCTTTTGTAAAATACACTGAGTGGCCAGATTATTATGATTTCTGAATGCATAATAATCTGGCCACTCAGTGTGTATATATATCTATATCTATATCTATATCTATATCTATATCTATATCTATATCTATATATCTATATCTATATCTATATCTATATCTATATCTATATCTATATCTATATATATATATATATATATATATATATATACACACACACACAAAATTAGAGGCACAGTGCATGAATTCATGCATGGGTGGGGTCCAGCCAGCCTGGCCAGGGGGAGGGGACATGGGTGGTTGGCCGGCCTGCCTGCTGGTCAAACTCCTGGTAGAGGGGAAAATTTGCATATTAGCCTTTTATTATATAGGATATACACTGAGCGGCCAGATTATTATGCATTCAGAGATCATAATAATCTGGCCACTCAGTGTATATTTTTATTGTTGATAGTATTGCAGATATTTCCCCTTTCCTCACCTTTATGCCCCTTCTCCTAGCCCTTATCCACCCTCTTGGTTTTCACTACTCCATTACCTATGTCAATTGGCTATGAATATAAGTATATACACTGAGTGGCCAGATTATTATGCGTTCAGAGATCATAATAATCTGGCCACTCAGTGTAAGGTCTTTGGTTTATCTCTTCTCATCCCCGCCCCCACCCAACATTGAGGTATGTCAGTCTGTTCAATGCCACCATGCTTTGGGTCTTATTTTGTTGGCCAAATCATATTGTTCATTAGATTTCATAAATCAGTGAGATCATGTGATATTTGTCTTTTTCAAATTAGCTTATTTCATTTATCATAATATTTTCCAGGTCCATCCATGCTGTCCCAAAGGGAAGAGATACCTCTTTTTTACAGCTGCATAGGATTCCATTGTGTAAATTGCTACAGCTTTTTAATGCATTTATTTACTGATTGGCACTTGGGCTGTTTCCAAATCTTAGCTACTGTAAATAACATTGCTATGAACACAGAGGTGCATATATTCTTTCTGATGGGAGTTTTGGGACTTTTAGGATATATTCCCAGAAGTGGGATCACTGGGTCAAATGCCAGTTTCATTTTTAATTTTTTGAGGAAATTTCATACGGTTTTCCATAGTGGCTGTACCTATCTGCATTCCAACCAGCAGTGAACTCATGTTCCCTTTTCTCCATATCCTTGCCAGCAGTTGTTTTTGTTGATTTTTTGATGATAGCCATTTTGACAGGTGTGAGGTAATACCTCATTGTGGTTTTAATGTGCATTTCTCTGATAATTAGTGACTTCAAGCATTTTCCATATGTCTCTTGGCCATTTGTAAGTCCTCTTTGGAGAAATGTCTCATCAGATATTCTGCCCATTTTTAAATTGGATTGTTTGTCTTTCTTTTGTTGAGTTGTATGTATACTTTAATATTTTGGATACTAATCCCTTATCAGATTTATTATTGGCAAATAAGTTCTCCCATAGAGTGGGTTCCTGTTTCATTTTGATGGTGGTTTCTTTTGCTGTACAGAAGCCTTTTATTTTGATGTAGTCCCATTTGTTTATTTTCTCCTTAGTTTCCTTTGCCCTAGGAGATGTATCCATAAACATATTGCTACGTGAGATGGCTGAGATTTTACTGCCTATGGTCTCCTCTGAGATTTTTATGGTTTCATGCCTTATATTTAAGTCTTTAATCCATCTTGAGTTCATTCTTTTGCTCACCTGTCTCTTTATATAGCCTTTGTTTTGAAATCTATTTTGTAAGATATATGTATTACTACACCAGCTTTTTTCAAAACCATGGAATAACATAATTTATTTTCCTGAAAGCCTTAAAACAAAGAATTTTACCTAGGTGCTTAACACCTGTCAGTTTTCAGATGAGCTACCATATACAGATAGATTGAACACATATGTAGCTTTAGACATCTATTGAAGGTATTTTAAAATTTCTATCACAGCATCGAAAATCAGAGATCATAGAGAATAATATCGAGGAAATTCAACAAAAGTGATTTTGCTTTTAGTCATTGCTTGCATGTCATCTTCTAAATGAGGCCTCTGTTGACATTCTTTTAAAAATTTCAATAACCCCTCAGCACACCTCATTTTCTTATGTGCTCGAATGCCAACATCAGTGGCACGGTCTCTCTTACACTTGCCGGTATTTCTTCTAATGTATCATATATTTCAATGATTTATTATGTTTATTTACTGATGGATCCCTGGCACCTAGAATTATACTTGGCACATAATAGGTGATCAATAAATATTTGTTTAATCAATTAAATTGTTATATCATTTTTAAAAAGAAAATTGGATTATTTTGAAGAACAGGAAAGCAGTAGGCATCCAGATGTTTATAAATTGTATATTTACACATACAAGCATGCCTGCATATCTATACAAATGCATTTATTTTTTAGTTATCATTGAAATTATGACAGATGTCTCATTTGTTAGTTTGTATTTTTTCCATTGAACCTATACAATCCATAACTACCCCTACCAGCCCTTCACTACTCTATTGTCTGGGTCCATGTGCTATGCACATATGCATATATGTTACCTGGTTAATCACACCCCTCCACACATTCGTTCCCTCTGAAATTTGTCCATATGTTCCATGCTTCTATGTCTCTGGTTCTATTTTATTTATGAGTTTATTTTGTTCATTAGATTTCACATATGAGTGAGTTCATGTGATACTTAATCTTTCTCTGACTGGCTAATTTCGCTTACAATAATACTCTCCAGGTCCATCCATGCTGTTGCAAATGGTAAGAGTTCTTTTTTAATACTGTGTAGTATTCCATTGTTTAAATGTATCAGAGGTTTTTATCCAACCATCTACTCATGAGTACTTGGACTGTTTACAAATCTTAACTATTGTAAATTGCACTGCAATGAACATAGGGGTTTCTGGTTTCTTAGGATATATACATAGGAACAGAGGGTCAAATGGGAGTTCCATTTTTGTTTTTTTGTTTTTGAGGAAAGTCCATACTGTTTTCAACAGTGGCTGCACCAGTCTGCATTCCCACAAGAAATGTACCAGGATTTCTTTTTCTCCACATCCTCACTAACATGTGATTTATAGATTGTTTATGACAGCCATTCTGACAAGTGTGAGATGATACCTCATTGTTGTTTAATTTGCATCTCTCCGATAATTACTGACTGAACATTTTTTCATATGTCTCTTGTACTTCAATATGTTCATTTTGGAGAATTGCCTATTTAGGTCCTTCGCTTATTTTTTAATTGGATTGTTTGTCTTCCTTTTGTAAATTTGAATGAGTACCCTATATATTTGGGAAATTAACCCCTATTGGATGTGTCATTGGTAACAAAGTTCTCCCATGCAGTGGACTCTTTATGAACACAGAGGTGCATATATTTATTTTGTTTATGGTTTCTTTTGTTGTGCAGAAGCTTTATATTTTTATGTAGTCCCATTTGTTTATATTCTCCTTTGTTTCCTTTGCCCTAGGAGATATGTCAGTAAACATATTGCTAGGAGAGATGTCTGAGATTTTGGTGCCTATGGTTTCTTCTAAGGTTTTTATGCTTTCAAATCTTACATTTAATTCCTTTATCCGTTTTGAGTTTATTCTTGTGTCTGGTGTAATTTGGTGTTCTAGTTTCATTCCTTTGCATGTGCCTGTCCAATTTACCCAGCACCATTTATTGAAACACTGTCTTGAGTCCATTGTGTGTTCTTGCCTCCTTTGTCAAATATTAAATAAACATAATGGCTTGGGTTGATTTCTGGGATCTATGTTCTGTTCCATTGGTCTATATGCCTGTTCTTGTGCCAGTACCAGGCTGTTTTGAGTACAGTGGATTTGTAGTATAACTTGATATATGGTATTGTGATTCCTCCAACTTAGTTCTTCTTTCTCAAAATTGATGTAGCTATGCAGGGTCTTTTTATGTTCCATATAAATTTTTGGAGAGATTGCTCTAGATTGATGAAATATGCCACTGGTATTTTTTCTTTTCTTCACTTTTTTATTGTGTTTTTTTTAAATTCTTTATTGATTAAGGTGTCACATATTTGTCCTCATCCCCCCATTCCCATCTCCCACCCTTCCCCACAGATGCCCCCACCCCCCTGTTGTCCTTAACCATTGGTTAGGCTCGTATGCATGCACACAAGTCCTTTGGTTGATCTCTCCCCCTACCCCCACCCTCCCCTATCCTCCCTCTGAGGCCCGACAGTCGGATCGATGCCTCCTTGTTTCTGGGTCTGTTCTTGTTCATCAGTCTATGTTGTTCATCATTTCCCCTAGATGAGTGAGATCATGTGTTACTAGCAATATACTTACAAGAACTGAATGTGAGACGAGCAATAATAGTTATGCTGACAGGCAAATGAATCAGTCTGTAGTAAGTTTCTTTCTGGACCAACAGTTCTTTTGAGACCCAATTTCAATGTCCACCAGTTCCTTATGTGTACATGTTGGCACTGACTTTTCAGCTCTGGATGGTGGACAAATGGTGGTAATGCAGGTCCGACTCCCTCTAGTTTGGTCTTACCCGGATGCAGGGGCACAGCTTCACCTGGACTCAGGGGCGCACGGCCTCAACCGGACCCGGGATCCAGCATCACCCAGGCGCCGGGGCGCGTGGCCTCACCCGGACCCAGGTGTGTGCGGCCTCACCCGGTACCAGGATCCAGCCTCACCCGGACCCAGGGGCGCATGGCCTCACCTGGACCCAGGGGCGCGTGGCCTCTCCCAGACGAGGGGCACGGCCTCACCTGGACCCGGGACCCAGCCTCACCCAGATCCAGGGGCGCACAGCCTCACCCGGACCCGGGATCCAGCTTCCCCCGGACCCGAGACCCAGCCTCACCCGGATCCAGGGGTGCACGGCATCACCTGGACCCGGGACCCAGCCTCACCCAGATCCAGGGGCACGTGGCATCACCCAGACCCAGGGGCGCGGACTCACCCGGACCCGGGACCCAGCCTCACCCGGATCCAGGGGTGCACGGCCTCACCCGGACCCGGGATCCAGCTTTACCCGGACCCAGGGGCTCGCGGCCTCGCCAGGACCTGGGGGCGCACGGCCTCACCTGGACCCGGGACCCAGCCTCACCCGGATCCAGGGACGCACAGCCTCACCCGGACCCGGGATCCAGCTACACCCAGACCCAGGGGCGCGTGGCCTCACCCGGACCCGGGATCCAGCTACACCCAAATACAGGGGCGCACGGCCTCACCCAGACCCAGGATCCTGCTTCCCCCGGACCCGGGACCCAGCCTCACCCGGATCCAGGGGTGCACGGCCTCACCTGGACCCGGGATTCAGCTACACCCAGACCCAGGGGCGCGGCTTCACCCGGATCCAGGACCCAGCCTCACCCAGATCAAGGGGCGCACGTCCTCAACCGGACCCGGGATCCAGCTTCACCCGGACCCAGGGGCACGCGGCCTCACCCGGACCCAGTGGTGCGCGGCCTCACCCGGACCCGGGACCCAGCCTCACCCGGATCCAGGGGCGCACGGCCTCACCTGGACCCGGGGTCCAGCTACACCCAAATCCAGGGGCGCACGGCCTCACCCGGACCCAGGATCCAGCTTCCCCCGGACCCGGGACCCAGCCTCACCCGATCCAGGGGCGCACGGCCTCAACCGGACCCGGGATCCAGCTTCACCCGGACCCAGGGGCACGCGACCTCGCCCGGACCCAGGGGCGCGCGGACTCACCCGGACCCAGGACCCAGCCTCACCCGGATCCAGGGACGCACGGCCTCACCCGGACCCGGGATCCAGCTACACCCAGACCTAGGAGCGCGTGGCCTCACCCGAACCCAGGGGCGCAGCCTCACCCGGACCCGGGACCCAGCCTCACCCGGATCTACGGGTACACGGCCTCACCCGGACCCGGGATCCAGCTACACCCGGACCCAGGGGCGCATGGCCTCGCCTGGACCCAGGGGCGCGGCCTCACCCGGACCCGGGACCCAGCCTCACCCGGATCCAGGGGCGCACGGCCTCACCTGGACCCGGCATCCAGCTACACCCGGACCCAGGGGCACGTGGCCTCACCCGGACCCAGTGGTGCATGGCCTCTCCCGGCCTCAGGGGCGCGGCCTCTCCCGGACCTGGGACCCAGCCTCACCCGGATCCAGGGGCGCACGGCCTCACCCGGACCCAGTGGCGCACGGCCTCACCCGGACCCGGGATCCAGCTTCACCTGGACCCCGGGGCACATGGCCTCTCCCGGACCCAGGGGCGCACGGCCTCGCCCGGACCCGGGGGCACGTGGCCTCACCCGGACCCGGGACCCAGCCTCACTCAGACCCAGGGGCGCACGGCCTCACCCGGACCTGGGATCCAGCTACACCCGGACCCAGGGGCGCGTGGCCTCTCCCGGACCCAGGGGTATGGCCTCACCCGGACCTGGGATCCAACTACACCCACTTCACTTTTTTATGTTTAAAGTATTACATTTGTCTCCTTTTTCTTCAATCGACCCCCCAGGCCACTCCCACCCCTGAGGGCAAGCCACCAACACCCCAGTGACTGTGTCCATTGGTTATGCTAATATACATGCATATAAGTCCTTTGTTTGATCTCTAACATCCCCTTGCCTTCTCTCTAAGGTTGAATGGTGTGTTTGGTGCTGCCTTGTCTCTGAATCTATTTTTGTTTATCAGTTTATGTTGATCATTATATCCCACATGTGAGTGAGATAATGTGATATTTATCTTGCTCTGACTGGCTTATATCACTTAGCATAATGCTCTCCAGTTCCATCCATGCTGTTGCAAATGGTAAAAGGTCCTTTTTCATAGCAGCATAGTATTCCATTGTGTAGATGTACCATAGTTTTCTAATCCACACATCTGCTGATGGGCATTTATGCTGTTTCCAAATCTTAGCTATTGTAAATTGTGCTGCTATGAACATATATCCTTTCTGATTGGTGTTTTTGGTTTCTTGGGATATATTCCTAGAAGTGGGATTACTGGGTCAAATGGGAGTTCCATTTTTAACTTTTTGACAAAACGTCATGCTGTTTTCCACAGTGGCTGCACCAGTCTGCATTCCCACCAGCTGTGTAAGAGGGTTCCTTTTCCTCCACCTCCTCGCCAGCACTTGTCATTTGTTGATGATAACATTTCTGACAGGTGTGAGATGGTAGCTCATTGTTGTTTTGATTTGCATCTCTTAGATGATTAGTGACTTTGAGCATGTTTTTATATGTCTCTCGGCCTTCTGTATGTCCTGTTTCAAAAAGTGTCTATTTAGGTCTTTTGCCCATTTTTTGATTGGATTGTTTATCTTCCTTTTGTTAAATTGTATGAGTTCCATATAAATTTTGGAGTTTAGACCCTTATTGGATATAACATTGGCAATATAAGTTCTACCATGTAGTGGGCTTTCTTGTTTTATTGACGGTTTCTTTTCTTGTGCAGAAGCTTTTTAAAAAAAATTATATTTTTATTGATTTCAGAAACATTAATGATGAGAGGGAATTATTGATTGGCTGCCTCCTGCACATTGGACCAAGCCTGCAACCCAGGCATGTGCCCTTGACCAGAATTGAACCTGGGACCCTTTGGTCCACAGGCCAACACTCTATCCACTGAGACAAACCAGCTAGGGCTACAGAAGCTTTTTATTTTGGTGTAGTCCCATTTGTTTTTTTTCTCCTTAGTTTCCATTGCCCTAGGAATTGTATTGGTAAAGATATTGCTATGACAAATGTCTGCTATTTTGGTGCCTATGGCTTCTTCTCAGATTTTATGGTTTCTCATTTTATGTTTAAGTCCTTTATCCATTTTGAGTTTATTTTTGTGTATGGTGTAAATTGATGGTCTAGTTTCATTTTTTTCATGTATCTGTCCAATTTGCTCAGCATCATTTATTGAAGAGACTGTCTAAGTTCTTGCCTCCCATGTCAAATATTAATTGAGCATAATGGCTTATGTCAACTTCTGGGCTCTCTGTTCTGTTACACTTCTCTGTGTGCCTATTCTTATGCCAGTACCAGGCAGTTTTGAGAACAATGGCTTTGTAGTATAGTTTGATATCTGGTATTGTGATCCCTCCTACTTTATTCTTCTTTCTCAGGATTGCTGTGGCTATTTGGCGTCTTTTTTTTATTCCAGATGATTTTTTGGAGAGTTCTATCCAGGTCTGTGAAATATGCCATTGGTATTTTAATGGGGGAGTACATTGAATCTGTAGCTTGCTTTGGGTAGTATAGACATTTTAATGATGTTGATTCTACCAATCCATGAACATGGTATGTTCTTCCATTTGTTTATGTCTTCCTCTATCTCTTTTTTCAATGTTCTATAGTTTTCCAAGTACAGGTCTTTTACCTCCTTAGTTAAGTTTATTTCTAGGTATCTTAATTTTGTTGTTGTAATGGTAAATGGGATTGATTTTTTAGTTTCTCTACTGTGAGTTCATTATTAGTGTATAGAAAAGCCATGGACTTCTGGGTGTTAATTTTGTATCCTGCTACATTGCTGAATTCATTTCTTAAGTCTAGTATTTTTCTTTATGGAGCCTTTGGGGTTTTCTATGTACAGTATCATGTCATCTGCGAATAATGACAGTTTTACTTCTTTTCCAATTTGGATGCCCTTTATTTCTTCTTCTTGTCTGATCACTATGGCTAGTACTTCCAGTACTATATCGAACAGGAGTGGTGAAAGTGGGCATCCCTGTCTTGTTCCTTTTCTCAGAGGAAATGGATTTAGTTTTTGCCCATTGAGTATGATGTTGGCTATAGGTTTGTCAGATAAGGCTTTTATTATATTGATGTATGATCCCTCTATTCCCACTTTGCTGAGAGTTTTTATCAAGAAACGATGTTGGATTTTGTCAAATGCTTTTTCTGCATCGATTGATATTATTATGTGATTTTTGTCTCTCAATTTGTTGATGTGATGTATCACATCTATTGATTTGTGGATATTGTCCCATCCTTGCATCCCCGGAACAAATCTTTCTAATATAATGCTGGGTCAGATTTGCTAGAGTTTTGCTGACTATTTTAGCATCTATGTTCATCGAGGATATTGACCTGTAGTTCCCTTTCTTTTTTGTATCTTCATCTGGTTTTGGAATTAGGGTAATGCTGGCTTCATAGAAAGATGGGAAGTGTGCTTTCCTCTGGAATTTTTTGGAATAGTCTTAGGAGGATTGGTTTTAGTTCTTCTTTGAATGATTGATAGAACTCCCCTGCAAAGCTCTCTGGACCAGAGCTTTTGTTTGCTGGAAGATTTTTGATTACTGCTTCAATTTCTTCAGTAGTTATTGGCCTATTCAGTTTTTTTTTTAATTCTTCCTGATTGAGTTTTGGAAGCTTGTATTTTTCTAAGAATATGTCCAGTTTATCTAGGTTGTCCAGTTTGTTGGAAAAGTGTTGTTCATAGTATATTTTCATAATACTTTGTATTTCTGTGGGGCCAGTTGTTACTTCACCTATTTTATTTCTGATTTTATTTGGGTCCTCTCTCTTTGCTTCTTGGTGAGCCTGGCTAGAGGTTCATTAATCTTGTCTATCCTTTCAAATAACCACCTCTTGGTTTTGTTGATCTTTTGTATTTTTTGTTGTCTCTGTGTCATTTATTTCCACTCTGATCTTTATTATTTCCTTCCTCCTGCTTACTCTGGGCTTTTCTTATTGCTCTCTATCTAATTCTTTGAGTTGTAGGGTGAGATAATATATTACCATTTTTTTTTGTTTTGTATGTTTTTCTTTTTTTAAAAATTTTTATTTTATTGGTTAAAGTATTAAAAATAGTAGTACATATGTCTCCTTTTTTACCCCATTGACCTTCCCCCGGCCTCCCCTACCCCCTGGCACATGCCGTCGCCCCCCACTCCCCAGTGTCTTTTGTCCATTGGTTATGCTTGTATGCATGCAGATAAATCCTTCAGTTGATCTTCTACCTGCACCCCCCAAACCTCCCCAGCCTTCCCGCTATAGTTTGACAGTCTGTTCAATGCTTGTCTGCCTCTGTATCTATCTTTTTGTTCATCAGGTTACAATGTTCTTTATTATCCATAAATGAGTGAGATCATGTGGTATTTTTCTTTCACTGACTGGCTTATTTCACTTAGCATATTGCTCTCCAGTTCTATCTATGCTGTTGCAAATGGTAAGAATTCCTTCTTTTTTATAGCAGCTTAGTATTCCACTATGTAGATGAACCATAGTCTTCTAATCCACTAATCTGCTGATGGGCATTTAGACTGTTTCCAAATCTTAGCTTTTGTAAATTGTGCTGCTATGAACATAGTGGTGCATATATCCTTTCTGATTGGTGTTTCCATTTTCTTGGGATATATTCCTAGAATTAGGATTACTGGGTCAAATGGCAGTTCCATTTTTAAATTTTTGAGGAAATGCCATACTGTTTTCCACAATGGCTGCACCAGTCTGCATTCTGACCAGCAGTGAAGGAAGGTTCCTTTTTCTCGGCCTCCTCTCCAGCACTTGTCATTTGTTGACTTGTTGATGATAGCCGTTCTGACAGGTGTGAGGTGGTACCTCATTGTTGTTTTGATTTGCATCTCTCCAATGATTAGTGACTTTGATCATGTTTTCATTTGTCTCTTGGCTTTCTGAATGCCCTCTTTCAAAAAGTGTGTATTTAGATCCTTTGCCCATTTTTTGATTGGATTGTGTATCTTCCTTTTTGTTAAGTTGTATGAGTTCCCTGTAAATTTTGGAGATTAAACCCTTATCGGAGATAATATTGGCAAATATGTTGTCCCATGCAGTGGGCTTTCTTGTAGTTTTGTTGATGGTTTCTTTTGCTGTGCAGAGCTTTTTATTTTGATGTAGTCCCATTTGCTTATTTTCTCCTTAGTTTCCATTGCCCCAGGAGATGTATTGTTAAATATATTGCTATGACAAATATCTGCTATTTTGCTGCCTATGACTTCTTCTAACATTTTTATGGTTTCCCATCTTAAGTTTAAGTCCTTTATCCATTTTGAGTTTATTTTTGTGTATGGTGTAAGTTGGTGATATAGTTTCATGTTTTTGCAAGTATCTGTCCAATTTTCCCAACACCATTTATTGAAGAGACTGTCTTGACTCCATTGTATGGTCTTGCCTCTTTTGTCAAATAATAATTGAGCATAATGACTTGTGTCAATTTCTGGGTTCTCTGTTATGTTCTACTGGTCTATATGTCTGTTCTTGTGCCAGTACCAGGCAGTTTTGAGAAAATTGGCTTTGTAGTATAGCTTGATATCTGATATTGTGATCCCTTCCATATTGTTCTTTTTTCTCATGATTGTTGCAGCTATCAGGGTCTTTTTTTATTCCAGAAGAATTTTTGGATAAATTGTTCCAGGTCTTTGAAGTATGCCGTTGGTATTTTAATGAGGATTGCATTGAAGTTATAGATTGCTTTGGGTAGTATGGACATTTTAATGATATTGATTCTACCAATCATGAACATGGTATGTTCTTCCATTTGTTAATATTTTCCTCTATCTCTTTTTTCAGTGTCCTGAAATTTTCTGAGTACAGGTCCTTTATCTCCTTGGTTAAGTTTATTCCTTGGTATCTTAATTTTTTGTTGCAATAGTAAATGGGATTGCTTTTTAAATTTCTCTTTCTGTGAGTTCATTATTGGAGTATAGAAAAGTCAAAGACTTCTGGGTGTTAATATTGTGTCCTGCTACATATCCAAATTCATTTATTAAGTCTAGTAGTTTTTTGATGGAGTCTTTGGGGTTTTCTATTGTCAATACCATGTCATCTGCAAATAAGGATAGTTTTATTTCTTCTTTTCCAATTTGGATGCCTTTTATTTCTTCTTCTTGTCTAATCACAATGGCTATTACTTCCAGTACTATGTTGCACAGGAGTGGTGAAAGTGGGCATTTCTGTCTTGTTCCTGTTCTTAGGGGAAATGGTTTTAGTTTTTGCTCAATGAGTATGATGTTGGCTGTGGGTTTGTAATATGGCTTTTATTATGTTGCGGTATGATCCTTCTATTACCACCTTGCTGAGAGTTTTTATCAGGAAAATGTGTTGGATTTTGTCAAATGCTTATTCTGCATCAATGGATATGATTATATGGTTTTTATCTCTCAGTTTGTTTATATGGTGTATTACATTTATTGATTTGTAGATATTGTACCATCCTTGTATCCCCAGAATTAATTCCACTTGGTCATGGTGTATGATCTTTCTAATGTAATGCTCATTTAGATTTGCTAGAATTTTTTTGAGAATTTTTGCATCTATATTCATGAGGAATATTGGCCTGTAATTCTCTTTCCTTTTATTGTCTTTATCTGTTTTTGGGATTAGAGTATGCTGGTTTCATAGAAAGAGCTTGGAAGTGCTTCTTCCTCTTGAATTTTTTGGAATAGTCTGAGGATGATAGGTTTGATTTCTTCTTTGAATGTTTTGTAAATCTCAGAGCCGTCTGATCCAGGGCTTTTGTTTGTTGGAAGTTTTTTGATTACTGCTTCAATTTCCTCCATAGTTATCGGCCTATTCAGATTTTTTTATTCCTCCTGGTTGAGTTTTGGAAGGTCGTACTTTTCTCGGAATATGTCCATTTCTTCTAGGTTGACCAGTTTGTTGGAGTAGAGTTGCTCATAGTATTTTTTAAATAATTCTATTTCTGGGGGGTCTGTGGTTATTTATTTCACCTCTTTCATTTCTGATTTTGTTTATTTGAGTCCTCTCTCTTTGCTTCTTGGTGAGGCTGGCTAGAGGTTCATCCATCTTGTTTATCCTTTCAAAGAATCAGCTCTTGGTTCATTAATTTTTTGTGTTTTTTTTTTTTTTGGTCTCTATGTCATTTATTTCTGCTCTGATCTTTATTTTTTATTTCCTCCTGCTCACACTAGGATTTTCTTGTTGCTCACTTTATAATTCGCAAGTTGCAGAGTTACATGGTTTATTACCAGTTTACCAGTTTTTCTTGTGGTATTTTTGTTTGTTTGTTCATTTGTTTGTTTGTTTTTTAGGTTGGCCTGTAATGCTATGAACTTCCCTCTCAGGAATGCTTTCACTGTGTCCCAAAGATATTGGATTGCTGTGTTTTCATTGTTGTTTGTTTCCAGGATGTTTTTTTATTTCTCCTTTGATCTCTTAGATAACCCACTCATTGTTTAATAGTATGTTAGTCAACCTCCAAGTGTTTGAATTTTTGTGATTGTTTTTACTGTAGTTGATTTCTAATTTTATGCCATTGTGGTCTGAGAATATGCCTAATGTCATTTCAATCCTCTTGAATTTGGAGAGACTTTGCATGTGTCCTAATATGTGGTCTATCTTTTTAAATGTCCCATGTGCACTTGAGTAGAATGTATATTCAATAGTTTTGGGGTCGCATGTTCTCAAGATGTTAAGTCTCTGATCTAGTGAGTCATTTAGGATTGAAGTTTCTTTGCTAGATTTTTGTCTAGAGTACTTATCCAGTGATGGTAATGGGGTATTAAAATCTATTATGATTGTGTTGCTGTCAATCTCTTCCCTGATACCTTACAGAAAATTTTTTTATGTATTTGGGTGCTCCTGCATTGGGCACATAAATGTTTACCAGAGTTAAATCCTCTTCTTGTGTTGATCCCTTTAGAATTATGAAGTGGCCTTCCTTGTCTCTTGTTATGGCCTTCACTTTTAGGTATATTTTGTCAGATATAAGTATTATTACTCCTGCTTTTTTTTCATTTCCATTTGCCTGATAGATATTTTTCCATCCCTTCACTTTCAGTCTGTGTGAGTCCCTTGTTCTGAGGTGAGTCTCCTGTAGACAGCATATATATTGGTCATGTTTTGTTATCCAATCAGTCACTCGATGTCTTTTGATTGAATCATTTAATCCATTTACGTTTAATATTATTATCGATAGGTACTTATTTGTAGCCATTTCTGAACTTTATGCATGTGTTCCTTCCTCCCTTCCTATTTCTTCTTTTTACAAAATTCTCTTTAGCATTTCTTGCAGCGCTGGCTTGGTAGTGATAAACTCCCTTAGCCTTTTTTTGTCCATGAACCTCCTGATTTCCCCTTCAATTTTGATTGATAGTCTTGCTGGGTAGAATATTCTTGGATTCAGGCCTTTGCTTTGCATCACTTTGTATACTTCATTCCATTCCCTTCTAGCTTGATGTGTTTCTGTTGAGAAATCATTTGATAATCTGATGGGGGATCCTTTGTCTCTCTCTTGCAGCCTTTAATATTCTCTCTTTGTCGTTAACATTTGCCATTGTAGAAGAGAAAACCAATATGGCGGCATAAGTAAACACCTGAACTTGCTGCCTCGCAAAACAACTTCAAACTACAACTAAAAGACAAAACGGACATCATCTAAAACCACAGGAAGGCTGGATAAGTGGAAATTCTACAATGAGAAGGGAAGATAAAAGCACACTGAGACTCAGAGGAGCTGCGGAACTATAGTGCAGAGGTACGAAGGCACACACGTGGAGAGGGCTGGCAACTGAGTATGCGGCTGTTTTTTTCAATCCGGAGGGAGACATAAGCAACCACCTGCTCTGAACTCCAGTTCCAGGTGAGACTCTGGGGACTCAGATTCATACCGGGAGAAACTGGACTGTCTGGCAGTGGGCGGAACTCGAGAGCGGCTTTCTCTTAGAGATGCTTGCAGCAATTACAGCGGGGCACTGAGACCCAGGGGCCTCCTAAGGCAGGGCTGAAGGGAAGCCATTGCTGTTTGCTCCACCCTGAGACTCTGCCCCATCCAAGCTGTGCACAGAGATTTTGCATATGAACGGCCTGGTCCTTTGAAATCTAAACTTACCTACCAAACTGCAGCTGAGTCAGAGAGACCCAGAACATCCAAAAGAAGGCCCAAGGCTCCACAGCAGCTTTCATTGCTTGACAGCTGGGCCTCATCTGGGCACCTCCAAAATCAAAACAAAGAAGAGAAATCTGTGGATGTGTTTGTAGCTCCTGCTGGGTGGCCTCAGGCAGAGGCTAAATTTGCACCTCCTTGGAGATCCAAAAGCCAGTGTACCCAGGGGTCAGAGTATGACCATCCAGATTACAACTCCTCAGATCCATAAGGGACACACTCAGGGGGCAGACTCAGTGAGCACTAAAGCCCCACTGAAGCAAGTCTTGCCTCATAAGGGTGTCTCCAGCACAGAAGTTCTCCCAGCGTAGACACAGCTGATCCTCACAGCCAATTGGCCTGGAGGTCAATTCCTCCCAGTGATACCAACAACAATCAAGGCTTAACTACAACAAGACTGTGCACACAGCCCACAAAGGGGTGCACCAAGAGTGTCCACCTCAGGTAACTGGGGAGGCTGAGTCACTGGGCCCTATAAGACACCTAGCACACAAAGCCACTCTATCAACTCAGGGAAGCAGCCAAAATGCGGAGACAAAGAAACAGATCACAAATGAAAGAAATGGAGGAAAGCAAACGACTGGATATAGAGTTCAAAACCACGGTTATAAGGTTTTGCAAGAATTTTCTAGAAAAGTCCGATAAATTTAGTGAGACCCTCGAGGATATGAAAAAGGACCAACTAGAAATTAAGCATACACTGGCTGAAATAAAATATAATATACAGAGATCTAACAGCAGACTAGAGGATTGCAAGAATCAAGTCAAAGATTTGAAATACAAAGAAGCAAAAAACACTCAACCGGAAAAGAAAAAAGAAAAAAGAATCCCAAAATATGAAGATAGTGTAAGGAGCCTCTGGGACAACTTCAAACATACAAACATCCGAATTATGGGGGTGCCAGAAGAAGAGAGAGAGCAAGATACTGAAAACCTATTTGAAGAAATAATGACAGAAACCTTCCACGACCTGGTGAAAGAAATAGAAGTCCAAGAAGTACAGAGAACCCCAAACAAAAGGAATCCAAAGAGGACCACACCAAGACACATCATAATTAAAATGCTAAGAGCAAAAGACAAAGGGAGAATACTAAAAGCAGCAAGAGAAAAACAGTTAGTTACCTACAAGGGAGCACCCATACTATTGTCAGCTGATTTATCAACAGAAACTATGCAGGCCAGATGGGAGTGGCAAGAAATATTCAAAGTGATGAATAGCAAGAACCTACAACCAAGATTACTCTACCCAGCAAAGCTATCATTCAGAATTGAAGGTCAGATAAAGAGCTTCACAGATAAGAAAAAGCTAAAGGAGTTCATCACCACCAAACCAGTATTATATGAAATGCTGAAAGGTATTCTTTAAGAAGAGGAAGAAGAAAAAGGTAAAGATAAAAATTATGAACAACAAATACATATCTATCAACAAGTGAATCTAAAAATCAAGTGAATAAAAAAATCTGATGAACAGAATAAACTGGTGAATATAATAGAATCAGGGGCATAGAAAGGGAGTGGACTGACAATTCTCGGGGGGAAAGGGGTGTGGGAGGTGTGGGAAGAGACTGGACAAAAATCGTACACCTATGAATGAGGACAGTGTTGGGGGGGTAAGGGCAGAAGGTGGGGTGGGAACCAGGTGTAGGGGAGCTATAGGGGGAAAAAGAGGAACAATTGTAATAATCTGAACAATAAAGATTTATTAAATTAAAAAAAGATTCTTACTTTGCCATTGGTGTTTGCCAATTCAATTATGATGTGTCTTGGTGTCAGTGTTTTTGGGTTCATCTTGTTTTGTACTCTGTGAGCTTCTTGGACTTGTGTGTTTTTTGTTCCCAATATCAAGGAAGTTTTCTGTCATTATTTTTTCAAACTGATTTTCTATTTCTTGCTCTGTTTCCTCTCCTTCTGGCACCCCTATTATGCAGATGTTGTTTCATTTTCTGTTGTCCCAAAACTTCCTTAGGCTCTCCTCCTGTTTTTTAAGTTTTTTTCCAGTTGCTGCTCCACTTGGGTGTTTTTTCCTATCTTGTCTCCTAGCTCACTGATGTGGTCCTCAGCTTCTTCTCTTCTGCTGCTGATGCTTTCTATTGTGTTCTTTATTGAAGCTATGTCATTCTTCGTTTCTTCCTGGTTCTTCTTCATTTCACCTTGGTTCTTACACATGTTGTTGAATTTGTATTCCATCTTTTTCAGAGTCCTTATGACCATTGCTCTGATTTCTTTCTTTGAGAAATTGCTTGCCTCCATTTCATTTACATCCTTTTCCTGTGATTCCTCCTTTTCTTTCATATGGGGGTTGTTTCTTTGTCTCCCCACTTTTGCTCCTCTCAGTTTGTCTGGTTATGTGGCTCACTGTCTACTACGTTGACCAAAAGGCACAAAATGGAACTTGACAAGACACAACACAGTGGGAACACAATACGAATGTATTCATGACAACAATATCTTCAAATAAAGGCGACCACCAGAGAAAAGAGAATTACAGGAGAGAAAAGAGTGCAAAAATGATATTGAGAAAAGAAAAAAAGGTAAGAGAGAAAATAAAAAGAAGAAAAAAGAAGGGGAAAAAATACGTATATGGGGAGAAAACTCCACAAAACCACAACAAAGGAAAATATGCAAACAACAAACACCCTGTAAAAAGAGGACGTGAGCTAAATCTGAAGAGGCAGAGCTTATTTCCAGAAGGTAAGGTAAAGGAATTGAATGAATGGGGGAATGGCCACAATTCAGTATAGAAGAGGTAGGAAGAGAATGAGTGTACAAGAAGAAAAGTAAAAAACAGAATGCTAATTTAAAAGATAAAAAATATATATTACAATATATATATAAATATATATAAATAATAAAAATAGTAAAAAAATTCCGCTTTCTTTAATCTATCTATATATTCATCTATTTTTGTAAAAGGAGAATAGAGTAGAGAGAAAATAGGAGTGAGTTTGGTGAGTGAAACTAATGAAGCTATTAGTAGAAGAAGAGAACAGGCAATAAGAGGAAAAACAAAAGCATAAAATAAAAAACAAACTAATACACAACAACAATAACAAGAAAAAAATTGGCTATTAAAGAAAGAAAAGAGAAGGGTGCATGGACTTGGAGCAGGGGAGAGGAAATTAGATATATGAGTAAGCCAATAGAGACTACTATAATAGTAATACATCAACGAAGCAGATGAAGATCAATTTTAACAAGGAGTAAAAAGAAAGGAGAGGGAAAAACTAAAGCAGGAACAGAAGAGAAACAGGATGAAAAAAGGTAGAAGTGAGGAAGAAAGGGTTAGTATAAAGGGTAAAATGTGATAGAGTAAAATAATGATAAAAAATAAAAATAGAATGTAGAACATTAATCCAAAAAAAGGTGAAAGGTTAAAAAAATTTAAAAATTTTAAAAAATAATAAAAATACTAATAAAAAGAGAAAAAATAGTTTCTTAAGTAAAAGATAAAAAATTAAAAAGTGAAGTAGTGAAGTTTGTTCGCTTCAGCTGACTTTTAATATCCCATGGGGGCTGGTTTAAGACCCCTCTCTACTGTTCTGTCTACCACATCTCAGTTTCCTGTTATATATTTAGCACTGTGTTGAATTTCCCAGTGATCCCCTGCTCCTCTGTGTCAGATGCTACAGCCTTCCTTTCAGACAGGTGGGATAAATCTGCCTGCTTTGTTTTTCTGTCTGCTTTCATATTCACACAAGTGTCTATTTCTGACATGGCCTCTAGGTGGTGGTGTTTCTGTATTAGTTTCCAGGACCAAATGGCCCCTCAACCCAGTCTGTGAGGGCTCCCTGGGGGTATTTCGAATCTTTGTTTCCCTGCCAAGCTGAAGGCTGGGTGCCGCTTTGCTGCTAGGAGGGGTCTGGTCTTTCCAGACATAGATTGTTTCACCAGCTGTGTTTAATTTGCCAATTCTGGGTGGATATTATTAGATTCAGCTGTTCCTTCTATCTGCTCTGTGAGAAGGCACCAGACCCATCTATTTGGCCACAATTTTGTCTCCCCTTGGACAAATTTTTTAGGAGCCTGCGGCTGGGGAGGCTGGTGTTCATAGGTTCGCAGTCAAGGCAGCTGGTACCTGCTGGTGTGACTGTAGTGTCCCGAATGGTGTCTGAGGTCTCCCTGGGTGTAGGTGAGGCTGGGCTCCTAGTCACAGCCACTCTCCCCTTCAAGATGTCAAGGTCTCTGGGGCAGAGCTGGCTGCCCTGGAAGAGATTTCAGCAGTAGCAGAGGCTGCCTGGTTAGGGGATCCTGGTCTACCAGTCCCCAATGGTCCTGTGGAATATAACTGTCCCTTACTCACACATACACACATGCCGCACACATCCATGCACTCCCCTTTCTCTCTCTCACTCACACTCTCACCTCACTGCAGTCCTGTCGGCTGCCATCTTGGATCTCTGCCATTGGTATTTTAATAGGGAGTGCATTGAATATATAAGATTGCTTTAGTATGGACATTTTAATGATGTTGATTTTTACCAATCCATGAATACGGTATATTCTTCCACTTGTTTATATCTTCCTATATCTATTTTTTTTTTGTCCTGTAGTTTCTGAGTACAGGTGTTTTATCTCCTTGGTTAAGTTTATTCCTAAGTATCTCAATTTTTTTGTTGCAATAAGAAATGGTATTTATTTTTATTTTATCTTTCTGAGAGTTCAGTATTGGTATGTAATAATGCCATCAATTTCTGGGTGTTAATTTTGTATCCTTCTCTGTTGACGAATACATTTATTAAACCTAGTAATTTTTAAAAAATGTATTTTATTGATTTTTTACAGAGAGGAAGGGAGAGGGATAGAGAGTTAGAAACATCAATGGGAGAGAAACATTGATCAGCTGCCTCCTGCACACCTCCTACTGGGGATGTGCCTGCAACCAAGGTACATGCCCTTGACCGGAATTGAACCTGGGATCTTTCAGTCCATAGGCCTACGCTCTATCCACTGAGCCAAACCAGTTAGAGCCTCGTAATTTTTTGATGGAGTCATTAGGATTTTCTATGTAGAATATCATGTAATCTGCAAAAAAGAAGTTTTACTTTCTCTTTTCCACTTTGTTTTTTTAAAAATAAATCTTTATTGTTCAGATTATTACAATTGTTTCTCCTTCCCCTGCCCCCATATCTCCCCTCCTCCCGGTTCCCACCCTTCCCTCTTCCCTTACCTCCCCCCTCGCTATCATTATCCATAGGTGTATGATATTGTCCAGTCTCTTCCCGTACCCCCCACACAGACACCCCTTCCCCTGAGAATTATCAATCCACTCCCATTATATGCCCCTGATTCTATTATGTTCATCAGTCTATTCTGTTCTTCAGATTTTTAATTCACTTGACTTTTAGATTCATTTGTTGATAGATATGTATTTGTTGTTCATAATTTTTATCTTTACTTTTTTCTTCTTTTTCCTCCTTTTAAATGATATCTTTAAGCATTTCATGTAATACTGGTTTGGTGGTGATGAATTCCTTTAGTTTTTTTTATCTGTGAAGCTCTTTATCTGCCCTTCAATTCTGAATGATAACTTTGCTGGGTAGAGTAGTCTTGGTTGTAGGTTCTTGCTGTTCATCACTTTGAATATTTCTTGCCACTCCCATCTGGCCTGCATAGTTTCTGTTGAGAAATCAGCTGATAATCGTATGGGTGCTCCCTTGTAAGTAACTAACTGTTTTTCTCTTGCTGCTTGTAAGATTCTCTCTTTGTCTTTTGCCCTTGGCATTTTAATTATGATGTGTCTTGGTGTGGTCCTCTTTGGATTCCTTTTGTTTCGGGTTCTGTGCGCTTCCTGGACTGGACTTGTAAGTCTATTTCTTTCATCAGGTAGGGGAAGTTTTCTGTCATTATTTCTTCAAATAGGTTTTCAGTGTCTTGCTCTCTCTCTTCTTCTGGCACCCCAAAAATTCGGATGCTGGTACGCTTGAAGTTGTCCCAGAGGCTTCTTACACTATCTTCTACTTTCTGAATTCTCTTCTCTTCTTGCTTTTCTGGAGGCGTGTCCTTTGCCTCTTTGTATTCCAAATCTTTGACTTGATTCTTGCATTCCTCTAGTCTGCTGCTGGGTCTCTGTATAATATTTTTTATTTCAGTCAGTGTATGTTTCATTTCTAGTTGGACCTTTTTCATATCCTCGAGGGTCTCATTAAATTTATCGGCCTTTTCCATGAAATTCTTGAAAAACCTTTGTTTTGAACTCTATGTCCATTCATTTGTTCTCCTCCATTTCTTTTGTTTGGGATCTGTTTCCTTGCCTCCTCATTTTCGCTGCTTCCCTGAGTTGGTAGGGTAACTTTGTGTCCTATTGGTTCAACGGGTCAGCCTCCCAGTTACCTGAGGTGGACACTCTTGGTGCAGCCCTTTTTAGACTGTGTGTACAGCCTTGTAGTTAACTCTTGATTATTGTTGGTGTCACTGGGAGGAATTGACCTCCAGGCCAATTGGCTGTGAGGACCCGCTGTATCTATAAAGGAAGAATTGCTGTGCTGGAGACATGTTTATGGGCCAGGACTTGTTCCAGTAGGGCTTTGGCGCTCACTTAGTCTGCCTCTTGAATGTGTTCCTTATGCGAGTGGTTGAAATCTGGTGTCATCTCACACCGACCACTAGATGCCCTCGTTTCTGGGTCTCCAATGGGGTGCAGGTCAGCTACTGTCTGAGGCCACTCAGCAGGAGTTACCGCAAAAACTGCAGTTTTCTTCTCTTTGCTTGAGTGGTTTTGGAGCAGTCTGACTGGAGCTGCAGTTTATTAGGTTAAGCTGCCACAGGGCAGGCCATTTATATGCAAAAGCTGCTGTTTGGAGCCTGGGCGGGTTTGTAGAATGTGCGGGGAGGGTCTCAGGGCAGGGCGGGGTCTCAGGGCGTCACTAGGTTAGGGAGAGGCAAACAGCAATGGCTGCTAGTCTGCCTTTTCTGCCTTTTCTGCCTTTCCACATTTCCAAGTCCCTGCGTCCCACGCTCCAGCGCAGTAAACACTTATTGCTGGGCGCACCTCTGCAAGAAAGTCACTCTCACTCGCTGACCGATGGCTGAGAGTCCAGCTTCTTCCCACAGGTGTCAGGGTCCCCCGCGCGTCCCCAGAAACTGGATTTCAGAGTGATCGGGAGCTTATCTCCCTTCGGGTTGGAAAAAAAGCCTCGCGTCCCGTCACTCACCACCAGCCCGATTCACGCGCCTCCATACCTCAGCCCTTCCACGTTTGTTCTTTCTTTTTCCTTCTTAGTTGTAAATCTACCATTCAGCCAGCTTTCCCATGGTTCTGGGTGGTAGACGCTTTGTCTTTTAGTTGTATTTTTGAAATTGTTGTGCGCGGTGCAGTTTAGTTTTTTAACTTTGCCGCCATCTTGGTTCTCCTCTCTCTCTTTTCCACTTTGGATCCTTTTATTTTTTTCATCTTGTCTGATCGCCATGGATAGGACTTACTGTACTATGTTGAACAAGAGTGATGAACAAAAGTGTTGTCTTCTTAGGGGAAATTGTTTCAGTTTTGGTGCATTAGGTATGATGTAGGGTGTAGGTTTTTCATATATGGCCTTTTTATCGTGAGGTATGATCACTCTGTTCCAACTTTGCTGAGAGTTTTATTAAAACAGTGTTGGATTTTGTCAAATGCTTTTTCTGAATCTATAGAAATGACAATGGAATTTTTGTCTTGCAATCTGTTTATGTGATGTATCACATTCATTGATTTGCAAATATTGTACCAGCCTTGCATCCCTTAAATAAATCCCACTTGGTTGTGGTGTATTATGATTTAATATATTGCTGGATCTGATCTGCTAATATTTTGTTGAGGATTTTAGTACCAGGTATATTGGCTTGTAATTTGCTTTCTTTGTAGTGTCTTTATCAGGTTTGGGAATTAGGGCAATGCTGGCATCATAGAATGAGCTTGAAAGTGTTCCTTCCTCTTTTTGGGATATTTTGAGGAGGATAGGTGTGGTAGTTCTTCTTTGAATGTTTGGTAAAACTCACCTGTGAAGCCATGAAGACTGGGGCTTTTGTTCCTAGGAGGTTTTTATTTATTTATTACTGCTTCAATTTCATTAGTGGTTATTGGCCTATTCAGGTTTTCTAATTCTTCTTGGTTCAGTTTGGGAATATGTCCATTTCACCCAGGTTGTCCAGTTTGTTGGAATATAATTGTTCATAGTATTGTCTTACAATCCTTTGTATTTCTGTGGAGTCAGTTGTTCCTTCACATCTTTCTTTCATTTCTGATTTTGTTTATTTGCATCCTCTCTCTTTGTTTTTTCATGAATCTTGCTAAAGGTTCATCAATCTTGTTTATCTTTGCAAAGAACCAGCTCGTGGTTATATTGAACTTTTGTATTGTGTTTTTAGGCTCTATGTCATTTATTTCCACTCTGATCTTTATTATTTACTTCCTTCTACTTACTATGGGATTTTATTGTTGTTCTGTTTTTAATTCTTTAAGCTATAGGGTTAGATAACTTATTTTAAAAAATTTCTTGTTTTTTGAGGTAGGCCTGCAATGCTATGAACTTCCTTCCCAATACTGCTTTCACTGTGTCACACTGATTTTTGGTTGTTTTATGTTCATTTCCATTTGTTTCCAGGAGGTTTTTTTTTTTAATTCTTTGATCTCTAAGGTAACTTATTCATTCTTTAATAGCATGCTATGTAGGTGTTTGAATGTTTTTTAGTGTTTTTATTGTAGTTGATTTCTAATTTCATGCACTGTGATCTCAGATGATTGATATGATTTAAATCTTCTTAAACTTATAGAGAGTTATTTGATGTCCTAATATATGGTCTACCTTTGAAAATGTCTCATGTGCACTTGAGAAGAATGTATATTCTGAAGCTTTGAGGTGAAATATTCTGAAAATATCAATTAATTCCATCTGATCTAGTGTGTCATTTAGCATTGCTGTTTCCTGTTGACTTTTGTCTAGAAGATCTATCCAGTGATGTCAGTTGGGTTTTAAAGTCCCCTACTATGATTGTACTGCTGTCAATCTTTCCTTTAATATTCCCCAGTTATTTTTATATATTCAGATGCTCCTGTATTACATGCCTATATGTTTACCAGTTATAGCCTCTTGATCCCTTTAGTATTATGAAGTGGCCTTCATTACCTCTTGTCATGGCTTTCACTTTGGAGTCTATTTTGTCAGATATGAGCAGTGCTACCCCAGCTTTTTAAAAATTCTGTTTGCTGGAAAAATATTTCCATCCCTTCACTTTCATTATGTGTGAGTCCTTTTTTTCTGAGGTGAGTTTCTTGTACACAGGGTATATATGGGTCATATTTTCTTATCCATTCATCTACCCTATGTCTTTTGATTGGAGCATTTCAGCCATTTACATGTCAGGTTATTATTGATAGTTACTTTTTTAATTGCCTTTCTTATTCTTTATGCCTGTGTTCTCTTCCTTTCTATTTCTTCTTCTTTCTACAGCCCCTTTAGCATTTCTTGCAGTGGTGATTTGTGGTAATAAACACTTTTAGCCTTTTTTTCTGTCTGTGAAGCTCTTTATTTAATATTAAATTTTGAATGATAGCCTTGTTTGAGAGAATAGTCTTGGGTTCAGTCCCTTGGTTTTCATTACTTTGTATACTTCATGCCATTGCCTTCTGGCTTGAAGTGTTTCCATTGAGAAGTCAACTGACAGTATAATTGGAGCTCCCTTGTAGGTAACTTTCTGTCTCTCTCTGGTGGCCTTGAAGATTCTTTCTCTGTCTTTAATATTTGCCATTTTAGTTAATATGTGCCTATGTGTGGGTCTTTTGGGGTTCATTTTGATTGGGACTCTGTGTTTCCTGAGCTTCAGTGACTTTTTCCTTCACCAGGTTAGGGATATTTTCTGCCATTATTTTTTCAAACAGGTTCTCTATGCCTTTCTCAGATTCTGTTCCTTCTGGTACACCTTTAATGAGAATGTTGTTATATTTCATATTGTCCCAAAGCTTTCTTAGACTCTCCTGTTCCTTCCCCCCTGCTTTTTTTTGTTCTGAATGGGTGTTTTTTTCTACCTTCCCTTCTAATCAACAAATTCAGTCCTCATCTACTTCTAGTCTACTGTTGAATCTTTCCAGGGTGTTCTTTATTTCAACTATGTCATTCCTCATTTCCAATTGGTTCTTATTTATTGTTTCAAGCTCTCTTTTCATGTTGGTGTAGCTCTCATTAAGGCCCTTATACTTTTCACTAAGTTGCTTGTAGTTCTCACTGAATTGTTTGAGTACCCTTCTTACCATTACTCTGAATTCTTTATTTGACAAATTGTTTACCTCCATTACATTTAGTTCCTTCTTTGGTGATTCCTCCTTTTCATTCATTTGGGGTGTGTTTCTTTGTCTCCCCATTTTTGGTGTCCTTTGTTTTTGTTTCTATATATTAGATCAAACTGCTATGCCTCCCAGATTTTGTGGGGTGATCTTATACAGTAGGTGTTTTGTGGGATCCAGAGGTGCAGTCTCTTAGATCTCCTGAGCTGGGTGCTCTAATACAGCCCCTTACTCAAATTATTTGGATTATCCTATTGTAGTTGGTTCTTGAATGTTACTGTCCCATTCATGAATGGAGTCTCCTCTCAGGTTGGCTGACTATGTGGATCACCCCCAACCACATCATGTGAGCTATTGTGGAGGTCCTGACCAAACATAACAAAATACAACACAAGATACAAAACAGAAGAAACAAAACAAAAATGTACACAAGACCCCTGCTGCACCAACAAAAACAACCACCAGAGTAGAGAGAATTAGGAATGAGAAAAGAGAGTAAGAATGATAGGAAAAATATGAAACAAACAAAATAAAGAAAACAAACAAAGCAAAAAAATAAACACCAAAAAGGGGGGAAGGAAGAATATGTAGATGCAGAGTTGAAATAAAGAAAATAAGAATAAGGAATTAGGAGAATCATGAAAGGAAAATGGTTTAATATAAAGGAGGGAATAAATAAAAAAATAAAATGAAAAGACAAGTAAAAATCTTAAAAGGAAAATAGAGGAGAAAGCAGATAGACCTAAAATAAGAAAAAGAAAAGAGATGAGAAAGCAGGAGAAAAAGAAAACAGACAGGAAAGAGAAAAAGAAAACAGACAGGAAAGAGAAAAAGAAAACAGACAGGAAAGTGGAAAAAAAAGTGAGTAGGAAAGGGGAAGAGGAAAATTTGATATATGAATGAAACAACAGAGACTATAATAACTATAAATCAATACAGCAGATAGATAAAGAAGATAAAATTTAAAAAGGTAGAAAAAGAAAAGAAAGAGAAAACATTATAAAAGAAAATAGAAGAAAAAAGGGAAGAAAAAAGAAAAATAAGGAGGAAAAAAGGTAAAGAAAAGGTAAGTGGCTTTTGTTTCAGCCAAGTTTAGTGTCCCATAGGAGCTCACTTAGAATCCCACTCTTCTATCTGCCAATTCTGGGTTTCCTGTGGGGTATGCAATTGCTTACCACTTTCAGGAACCATACTCCTTTGTTTTTCAGCAAACTGCTTGAGTCTCTAAGTGATCCACTGATCCACCGATTTTGTCTCCATAGGAGTTGGCTGCAAGCAGGAGGGGCCAGACTGCCTTCTCAAGTAGATTTGGTGGCAGTATTGGGCCCAGGGCTAGGTCAGGAAACTTCCTGTGTTCCTCGTGCTCCACCTCTGTCCACCTTTGCCTGCTAGCCAGCTGTTAATCTTAATCACTCCAAAGTCTGTTTGTGAAAGGTGGGGGAGGTACTGATCAGCTTTCAGGGAATATGATGGATGTTTTTTCCTGTCTCAGAGCTACTTCTCCATGAGAGGCCCAAAATATTACTCTGCCCTTGGCTGGACAGAGATCCTTGTATGGAGACAAGCAGGGTCAGCTGGAAACCTGGAGCTTTTATCAGCTCTCCTGTGTAGGAAAAGTAACAGTCAGGTTTCCAGGAAAGTGGGGTGGATGATCCCTCCCCCAATCCAGTCACTGAGGGTTCCTGAGACTGTTCAAACCTGTAGGCTTGGCCCTGCTTTTGTTTCCTCTGGAAACATCAAATTGCAGAATGTGACAGGCAGGGCTCAGAAGAGTGATGCAGGCTGTATCACCTAGGGTGGGTTATTTTCTTTTCCTGCCCTGAAGCTACTGGGGTTGACTAGCCCCTTTCACAAAAAAAAATGGCTGTTTCAGTTTGGGGGCCCATGACTAAATGCTCATGGCTGCTGCTTTTCCACATCTCCCCACAATGCTTCCCACCTCAGCCTCTCCTTAGGCACCTCAAGTTCATGCCTCCCTCCCTGCACCAAAACCTCTAGTGAGTAGCTGCAAATGAAAACTCCTGTGCTCTGGGTAAAACAACAACAACAACAACAGAAAAATGAAATGAAACTGCAGCTTTCTCTCTGACTGGCTCTGGTCTACAGGCTCCAGACTCCACTGTGGCCATCAGCCCTGTCACCTTTCATAGCTGTGTGGTACATGGGCCACCAGTCTCTGCTCCGGTGCTCTGGGCTGTGGAGCCCAGCCTGGGTTCTGGGCCTCTATCTTCTGCGGGAACAGACCCTCCAGTAGACAGGAGTTCCCTCCTCACTCTTGGCCTGCCAGCCTTCTGCCCCTGGGAGCTGAGTCAGCTCCTCTCACAACCTTGCCCCCTACCTACTGGTCTCCAGGTGTTTTCTGTCCTTTCTTGATATGTTTCCTCCTCATATGGACCTCAGTTGCTAATTCCAGGTGAATGTTCTCCAGTTTAGATGTATTTCCAGTCTTGCCCTAGTGCATGATAGGGCTGCCTGTTCAGCCACCATCTTTTTTTTCCATTTGCATTTGCATGGAATATCTGTTCCATCCCTTCACTTTTGGTCTGAGTGAATCTTTTGTTCTGAGGTGGGTCTCTTATGGACAGCATATGCCTGGGTCATGTTTTCTTTTCCATTCGACTACCCTATGTCTTTTTATTGGAGTATTTAGCATATTTACATTTAGGATTATTATTCATAGGTACTTAGTTACTGCCATTTTTTTCTTTATGCTATGTTCCCCTCTATTTCTTCTTCTTAAAGCACTCACTTTAATATTTCTTGCAATTCTGGTTTGGTTTTAATGTTCTCCTTTAAATTTTTTTCTGGGAAACTGTTTATTTCACCTTCAATTTTAAAGGATAGCCTTGATGGTTAGAGTGTTGGGTTCAGGTCCTTGCTTTTCATTACTTTGAATACTTCATGTCAATCCCTTCTTGTATGATGTGTTTCTGTTGAGAAATCAGGTGAAATTCTAATGGGTATTCCCTGGTATGTAACTTTCTGTCTCTCTCTTGCTTCCTTTAAGATTCTTTCTTTGTCTTTAACATTTGTCATTTTGATTATGATGTGTCTTGGAGTTGGTCTCCTTGTATTCATCCTGATTGGAACTCTCTATGCTTCCTGAACTTGTGTGAATTTTTCCTTCACCTGGTTAGGGAAGTTTTCTGTCATTATTTCTTTAAACAGGTTCTCTATTCCTTGCTCACTTTCTTCTACTTCTGGCATCCTTATGATGTGGATGTTGTTATATTTCATGTTGCAAAGTTCCCTTCAACTATCCTCCTTCTTTTTAATCCTTTTTTCCTTTTTGTTGCTCTAATTGGGTGTTTTTAGACATTGTCTTCCAAATCACTGATTTTATATTTGCCTCATTCAATCTACTTTTGATTCCTTCTAGTGTATTCTTGATGTGAGATGTGCTATTCTTCACTTTCAACTGATTCTTATTCATGGTTTCTATTTCTTTTTTCATGGTGTTGGGGTTCCAATTCAGTTGATTAAAATTTATACTAAGTTCCTTTAGCATCCTTATAACCATTAGTTTGAACTCTACGTCTGATAAATTGCTTGCCTCTATTTCATTTAGCTCTTTTTCTGGAGTTTCCTCCTTTTCTTTCATTTGAGTTTTTAAAATTTTGTCTCTGTATTTTTGTTCTCCCTTTGTTTTTGTTCCTATGTATTAGATCAAACTTATATGCCTCCCAGTCTTTATGGGTTGGCCATATTTAGTAAGTGTTTTATGTGACCCAGTGATGCAGTCTCTTGGATATTCTGTTTGGTGCTCTAGGAATGTTCCTCATGTGTGTTATTTGGGGTCTCCTGTTGTAATCAGGTCTTGAATGTTGTTGTCCCATTCATGGGTGGGATCTTGTCTCAGGTTGGCTGACTGTGTGGCTCACCCATGACCATGCCATGCAAGCTGTTGTGCAGTGCTGACAGGACAAAACAAAACACAGCAAAACAAAACAAGAAACAACATAAAAACATACAAGAGATCCCTACAACAACAACAAAAGCAACCACAAGTAAAGAGGGAATTAGGAAAGAGAAAAGAGAGCAAGAATAATAGAAGAAAAAAAATACAAGGAAAAAAGGGGAAGAAAAAGTAATATGAAAGGGCAGATGTGAAAGAAAGAAAATAAAATGAAGAATAGGGGAAGGAAACTATATAAAAGAAAAGTGGAAGAAAAATATGAACAGGAAAATAGAGGAGAAAATAGAAAGAAAAAATAAAAGGAAAAAAGAAGAGAAAGCAGGTGAAAGAAGAAAAACATAGCGTAAGAGGAATTAAGAGAAAAAGTTAGATATATGAAAGAAAAAAGAGAAACTAAAATAATAAACCAATAAAGACTATAATGCAAAAAAAGAAAAGAAAAGAAAAATGAAGTGGCATTCATTGCAGCTGAGTTTAGTACCTCCTGGGAGCTAACTTTGGATCCTGTTCTTTTGATTACTGAGGGTGACTGTTTTACCTGCCAATACTGGTCCTCCCAGGAGGTACTTAGGGACTATACATGGTCAGAAACTGTCCTTGCTTGGCTCGCAGCAACCTGTTCAAGCTTCAAGTGATCCATAGTTTGTGTCTTTCTCCACAGGGCTTGGCTGCACACAGGAAGGGCCAAGCTACACTCTATGTCTGGCTTATTAGCAGCATGGAGCACATGGATGGGTCATCAAACTTCCCCTGGCTCCCTGGGCTCTACCTCTGCCCACCTTTTCCTGCTAGTCAGCTGTCAATCTTAATCACTGAAAAGTCTGTTTCTGAAAGGGCTTTAGGCAGAATGGGGAGTATAAGACCTCTGGGTTTCCCATGATGGCTAGGTGCCATTCACATTTCAGGGAGAGTGATGGGTATATTTCCCCATTCCTGAGATACTCCTCTGAGAGTGTCCTAGAATATTTCACTGCTGTTTACTGGGCAGAGATCCTCATATGCAGTCCAGTGGTTTCAGTTGGAAACTGGGTTTCTAGCAGCTCTCCTGTGATATGGAAGCACCAGTTAGGTTCCCAGGTCAGTGGGCGGATTGCCCTACCCCCAAGCTAGTCACTGAAGCTCCCTGAGACTGTTCAAACTTGTAGGCTTGGCCTCTACTTCTGTATCCTCTGCAAAGGTCAATATGCAGTGTGTGATAGGCAGGGTTCCTGAGGGTATAGCAAGCTATATCCCCTAGGGCAGGCTATTTTCCTTTTCCTGAGCTGTGTATTCTGGGAGGGGCCTATGCCTCTCAGGGAAAATGGTTGCTTTAGTTTGGGGGGTACAGCCAAATTCAGGTCTCCAAGCCACCACTTTTTCATGTCTCACCCAATGCTTTACACTCCAGCCTCTCCTCAGGCACCTCCAGTCCACACTGCCCTCCCTCTACTGAATCCTTAGGTGAGTAGCTACAACAGAAAATCCTGTGCTCTGGATTGTTTTATTAAAACATACACACACACACACACACACACACACACACACACACAAGACCTGTGACTTTATCTCCAACAAACTTCAGTCTCCTCAGAGGCCTAGGGAAGTCACTCATACAGAGAAAGAAAAATGTTGCATGATTTCACTTATATGCAGAATCTAAAAAACAAGTGAACAAGTATTGACATATTTGCTATATTGAGTCTTCTGACCCATAAGCATAGTATGTCTCTCCATTTATTTAGGTCTTATTTGGTCCTTTTCATCAGTGTTTTGTAGGTTTCCACATACAAATCTTGTATATTATTTATCCTATATAATAAAACCCTAATATGCAAATCGACTGAACGGCCGAACAACTGGTCGCTATGATGCACAATGACCACCATGGGGCAGACACTCAATGCAGGAAATACCCCCTGGTGGTCAGTGCACTCCCACAGGGGGAGCACTGCTCAGCCAGAAGCTGGGCTCACAGCTGGCGAATGCAGTGGCGGTGGTTGGAGCCTCTCCCACCTCCACTGCAGGCGGGCGGTAAGGAGCGAGGGGTCCCAAAATGTGAGAGCCCTGGACTGCGAGAGGGATGTCTGACTGCTGGCTTAGGCCTGATCCCCCTGGTAGGTGGACATCCCTCAAGGGGTCCCGGACTGTGAGAGGGTGCAGGCCAGGCTGAGGGACCCCCCCAGGACACAATTTTCATGCACTGGGTCTCTAGTTAGATTTATATATAACTAAAATTTTGGAGTTATTGTAAATGGTATTGCGTGTTATTTTTTTTAAATTTCAGTTTCCTAATGGTGCATTGCTAGTGTATAGAAACACAATAGATGTTTGTGTGTTGACTATTGGTGCTGTTAAGTTTTTAAACTCACTTATTAGTTCCAGGAAATTTTGTATTTTTAAAAATTATTTATGGAGATAATTGTGTCATCTGCAAATAAGGATATTTTTATTTTTTCTTTTCAAACAGAATGTCTTTTAGTTATTTTTAGCCCTATTGAATATGTTAGTATTCTCATTATGATATGGGATAGAAGTGTATAAGTGACTGTAAGAAGTTGTGGTTAATAGAGAAAAGAACTACTGTAAGTAGGTAAGTAGTGAAGACTTATCAGACCAGTTTAAGATTGAGACCATGAATGTGTAATATCAGTTGTGTTATTTTTAATCAGTTCCTATCAGTATTTATAATCAGTTGTGTAATTTTTGTACTAGTTCTCAACAGCCTGAGTATAGGAATGGAGAAGCTAAGATGGCTGAATTGAACCTGAAATGTGGGTTTTGCAGGCTATATAGCAAAGGAGTTATGGAGATAAGAATATTGGCAAAAAAAGAATATTGGCAAGAGAGAGTTCAGTGTAAAGGATGAATAGCAAAGAAAGAAATCCATGTAAAAATGTCTTTACTTATACTTTTGGTATATTTACTTTTATCATTTCCTTACATATGAAGATATGTATTTTTTCCTTTGTTATTGAATGTATTGGAGAGATATTAGATAATAGAATTATGTAGGTTTCAGGTGATACAATTCTATAATATACCTCCTGTATATTGTATTGTGTGTTTCCCACCTCAAGTCAAATCTCCTTCCATCATCATTTATATTCCCCTATACCCTCTTCTCCCAATGCCACCCCTTTTCCCTATGGTAATCACTATGTGAGAGTGAACCAGTGATCTTTTCTGTCAAAGAAAGGAACTCACAGCCATCTTAGGTTCTGCTATTTTGATAAGCTCTTCAGATTCTCAGGGGGCTGCCATCTTAGGCTCTGTCTTACCCCTCCTCTTCCTCTGAATTAGCCAATCATGCAATAATGGGAACCCAAGCTCTGAGCCCTAACCAATCAAGTCAGAGTTCAGAATGAGGGGCAGGGAAGACCTGCATTAGGAAATAAAACCCAAACAGACTTCCCATTCGATGTGCTTTGCCCATGATTTCCAGCTGGCAAGAGCACCCTTCTGCACAGGAGTGAATTTGTCTTGCTGATCCAGTTTTGAGTGTTTGTCTCATCCCTGCAACATAGTTGAGAGCATTTCTAACAATTTGGAGGCTTGTGTCTGGGATTTAGCCACTTGAGAGGGTTGTTTGGACCCCCATGCCTAGAGGAGGTGTGCCCCAACATCTTGTTACAGTGGCCTCTGAGAGAGGGAAACCTACAACACTCTGAGCTGGCAACAGACTCTGGATTGAAAGTTGATTGGCAATGCAGAGGAGGAGCCCAGGAAACCACAGCGACCAGACCATTCTATGCACAGACCAAGGTATGAAAAGTCTTTGGAGAAAAGTAAGTAGTGCCTCGGTGGTTGGGACATTCCAGAGGTTGTGTGTGTGTGAATGAGATGCATCCCAGACATGAAGCAAATGTGGAGTCCTGATCTGCAGTCCCGTGCATATCCTATGGTGACCTCATATGGCATAAGGTAGTCCTTTTGGATCTTGGGTGGGGGGGGGGGGTTGGTTATACCGACCTACCAGTAGCTATGATGCACTCGCAATAAGATATGTTACTGCAAGGGACACGGCTGGAGACAGATGAAACGACTCTGGAGAGGAGTGTAAGAAACCTCCAAATTGGGGCAATTGAGCCTCTAGTAGACACACAGTAGAGTGCGAGAAATCTCCAACTTAAAAGGGGGTTTGAGCCTCTGGTATACACACAGTTAAACCATAAGGATGGGCAAGAAAATTCCTCCAGAAGTAAGATCAGAGGACAGGGGAAGAATCATCAGATTCTCCCAGATAGTTCTTTGGGGCACATGCTCCAATATTGGGAAGATAATTCTAGAACTAAAGGGAAAATTAAGTAACAAATAATAAAATGTTGCCATTTTATCTGGACCCATTATAAAACCATCTGTATTTTGGCCCAAATTTGGTTCTGATGAAGATTGGGTTTGTCAACTTCTCATAGAATATGTTAATGATAAAAGTCCAGTCACTCAAGAGGAGATTGACTATGCTCTCTGTTGGAGGAAGGGACCAGTCGTCCTTTTCCCCATAAAGGCAGAGAAGCCTAAAAGAGAACAAGGGAGGAGAGAAATATGGGATCCCTTGTCTTGCCTTCCCCCTCCCTATGTGACCAGGAGACAATCTGAGGGAAAATCCAAGATGGCCAATTTATAATCCCAACCTCTCCCTCAGGAGGAGGGATGTCCTGATAAAGTTTCAACTAGCCCTGGGGCCTCTGTGCCACCAGAGACCTCCTTTTCTAGATTATGAAAAGAATGGGAACAATGCAAAAAGAATATTCACAGCCTATCCTTCCCATCATCTCAATCTCCTCCCAATGGACTATACCCCTTGAGAGAGTTACCCTTGGGAGGAGGGGGAATAGGCTTTGTAAATGCCCCACTCACCAGTTCAGAGGTGAGGGGACTTAAGAAAGAGTTAAAGCCTCTACTGGAAGACCCACATGATGTAGCTGACCAATTGGATAAATTTCTAGGCCCACAAGTATATATGTGGACCGAATTAATGTCCATTTTAAGAATCCCATTCTTGGGAGAAGAGAGAGGAATGATTAGAAGTTCAGCTATGGCAGTCTGGGAATGAGAACAACCAACTAGCCCTGGAGCACTTCCAGCAGATGTAAAATTTCTAAACCAGGAGCCTCAGTGGGACCATAACAACCTGGACCATAGAGGGCACATGAAAGACCTTGGGGAGCTAATCATTAAAGGAATTAGGGAAGCAGTTCCCCCGTCTCAGACCTAAAAAAAGCCTTTAATATTCAGCAAGGCAAAGAAAGAGGGCCTTCCGAACTTTTATCAAGACTAAAAGATCAAATGAGAAAATACTCCGGGTTAGACCCCGAGGACCCCTTGGGTCAAGGATTGTTAAAATTACATTTGTTTCATTAATAGTTTGCCCGACATTCAAGAAAATTACAGAAATTGGAAAATTGGAAGGACAAAGGCTTAGAAGAACTATTAAGAGAAGCCCAAAAGACATATGTACATAGAGATGAGGAGAAACAGAAACAAAAGGCTAAAATAATGCTCACCACTATAGAACAAGTTCCCCAGGGAAAGACTGGCCCTAAGAGCCAAAAACAGAGACCAACAAAATGGGGGCTCCCTAAGGGAAGAGAAGCACCAGAGCTACAAGAAGGAAAAGGAAAGAATAAATGCTATAGATGTGGGAAGGAGGGACACTTCAAGAGGTGATGCCCAGAACTAAAGAGAGAGGAGAGGGTAGTACCTCTCATGACTTTTAATGAAGACTAGGAAAGTTAGGGGCTATTTTATGTTGAAGGGTCCCACCAGGAGCCCTTGATAAATTTAGAAGTAGGACCCAATAGGGAGGAAATAATATTTCTGGTCAACTCAGGGGTGGCCCATTCCTCTCTAGCATATCACCCCACAGCCCTGAGCCTATCCAATGAATGTTTATTCATTTCAGGAGTGAAGGGTGAAGGATTTTTTAATGTGCCCATCTTCAAGGAAACACAAGTCATGTACAAAGCCCAACAGGCTCAGACAGAATTCCTTTTTGTACCTGAGCCTGGGACCAATCTCTTAGGTAGGGATTTAATGACAAAATTAGGAATTGGACTACCAATTGGACACAAGAAAATTCAGGTCTCTCTTAAACTCTTGTCTACCAAAGAGGAGGAGAAGATCCTCCCTGAAGTCTGGACCAGGGAAGGAAACCTGGGAGGGTTAGATATTCCCCTGATTCAGATTGAGTTAAAGAACAAAGGGGAGTCAGGAGGAGACAATACCCAAACCCATTAGAAGATAGAATGGGGAAGCAACCAATTATAGAAGCCTTGTTATGGGATGGCCTCCTTGAATCCTGTATGTTCCCTTTCAACACCCCTATACTGCCAGTAAAGAAACCAGATGGATCTTACAGACTAGTTCAAGACTTAAGGGAAATCAATCAGATTGTTCAGAGTAGACACGGTGTAGCTCTGAACCCTTACACTCTTCTCAGCAAAATACCTCACGATCATACTTGGTTCAGTGTAATTGATTTAAAAGACACTTTCTGAGCTTGTCCTCTGGCAAAGGAAAATAGAGATGTTTTTGCTTTTGAATGGTAAAATCCTATTACTTGGAGAAAACAACAGTATCACTGGATAGTTTTGCCTCAAGGGTTTGCAGACTCACCCAATTGGTTTGGGCAGATTCTTGAGCAAGTCCTGGATAAATTAGAGACTCCCCTTTCATTTAGACTACTCCAATATATAGATGATCTGTTACTCTCAGGAATTAACAAAGGCAAAGTTACTGATACTACTATAGGCTTATGTAATTTCCTAGGTCAATGTGGTTTAAGGGTCTCAAAAACAAAACTACAATTTGTGTGAAAAAAAGTAAAATATTTGGGACATTTAATAAGTGAAGAGAAGAGGAGATTAAGTCTGGAAAGAATCTCAGGGATTACTAGAATGCCACTCCCAAATACTAAAAAGGAACTTAGAAAAATGTTAGCACTAGTGGGATACTGTAGGTTTTTAGATGAGGAACCGGATTCCCTTCATTGGAAACCTGAGGAGATGCAGTTAATGAAAGCTCTCAAACAGGCCTTAGTTACTGCTCCAGTGCTGGTGTTACCCTCATTGGAGAAATCATTCCATTTATATGTTAATATGGATAAGGGAACTGTCCTAGGAGTTCTAACTCAAGAGCATGGGGGAGGAAAGAGACAAAATGGTGGCAGAATAGGCAGATGTGACCCGAGCCTTGTCCCGGAGCAGATACAAGGAGCAACTAAATCAAATAACACCCACCCCGAATTGGTGAAGTAGACACAGCTGGTGAGACAATTCACAGCCGGGAAGGGCAGAGGATGCCTGGAGAATGGTAAAATCAGGGATCTGGGCTGGACAGAATTATGAGACCTCCAAGCCCAGAGGGTCAGAAGGAAGCCACATGGCATCAAGGCTGCATCCCTTGGGACAGGCGTAACATCTGACTGTGGAAAGGAAGTCCACAGCGTTGCTGGCAGCAGGGGATTCTAGATCTAAGCCCACAACCACGAGAGGCTGAGCCTGGAGGTGGCAGCCTGAAGAACAAGCCATGCCTTGCTGGGGGGAGAGGGGTTTGCAGTGGCACAGTTCTTTCCCCTCTTTGGTCTTTGCTTTTATTCACTAAACCCAGTTCATAGGATCTTTTAAATATAAACACTCACGGTGGCTGAGGTGCGAACTTGTGGAGTCTGGGGAGAGGCTGGGGAGCAAAGCAGGTCAGGGAGAGGTGGCCAGGACTCTGGCACTGAGACATACCTGACATGCTGGACCTAAGCGACCATTTTCCCCTGAAGAGACAGCCCCTCCCTGTAGTCTCCAGGCAACCAATACAACCACACCCAGAATACACCCTGAGTGCTACAAAGGATATAAAAAAAATCTGAATAGTCCCTGAGAGCCCTCAGGGACTGGCCTAAAGAGAGGCCATTCAGTCCCGGAAAGCCATATGGCAACCTCCCCAACTATAGCCCTGTCAGAAACAGCCACTTGAGAGATTAAGATTGAAAGTGGGTAGACAGGAGGGGTGGACTGCTTGGAACTTCAACAATATAACAGGAAACTGAGAAATGGCAGACAGTACAGCAGAATGGGATCTTAAACCAGCCCCCATGGGGCATTAAAACTTGGCAGACACTTCACCTTTTAATTTTATTTTATTACTAGAGACCTGGTGCAAAATAATTTGTGCACTTGGAGGGGGGGGTGGTTACTCAGCCTGACCTGTGCCCTCTCACAGTCCAGGAACCCTCAAGGTATGTCCTACTGACTCCTTAGGCCTGTTTCCCAGGGGGAGCAGGCCTAAACTGCAGTCTGACCTCCCTCTGTGGGAGGCGACCAGGTGGGCCAATCAGGGAACAGTGCTAACACCATCACCCTGCCACTGCTGCTGCTGGCCTCCCTTTGTGGGAGGCCACTGGGCGGGTGATCAGGAGACAGTGTCGCCCCATCACCCCACCGCTGCTGCTGCCGCTGGCCTCCTTCTGTGGGAGGCAACTGGGGCAAACAAAGGAAGGTGCCACCCCATCACCCTGCCACTTCTGCTGCCACCAGCCTCCCTCTGAGGGGGTGACTAAGCAGCCAATCAGGAGATGGCACCGGCCAGCACGGCCCTACCTCACCCTCCATTGCCCCTCCACTGCTGCCGCCACCCCCCCCCCATTGCCGTCGCATCCCTCTGCCCACTAGCACATGCCTTGGCTGGACTGGTGCCACCTGCTCGCCAGCCCCGACCCCCCACCAACTGATCGTTCTGCTGTTTGGTTGATTTGCATATTACGCTTTTATTATATAGGATTAATTTGTTATCCCTCTTTTCTTTTCTCTGTATTTTATTTTTTTTAGTTTGTTTCTTTATTTTTATTTCTTCTCACATTATTTGTTCATCATTCTATTTTAATTTTATCCTATTTTTAAATTAATTTTAATTTTTTTTCTTTCTTTCTCTTTCTCTTTATTCTTATCCACTCATCCTCTTTCGACTTCCTCTATGCTGAACTGAGGATCTCCCCATATTCATCCAATTCCTTAATCTTACTTTCTGTATATAAGCTTGGTCTCTACAGATTCTGCCCTCACCCTCTTTTCTGGGTGTTTGTTGTTCTCATTTTTTTGGTTTATATGTTTGTTCTGTGGTGTTTTCTCCATATATGTATATATATATATATATATATATATATATATATATATATATATATATATATGTATATATATATATATACACACACACATATACATATATATGTGTGTATATATATTATATATATATATATATAATATATATATATATATTTCCTCTTTCTTCCTTTTTCTTCCTTTTCTTTTCTCTCTTACCATTTTTTTCCTCTCCTTGATATCATTTGTGCTCTCATTTCTCTCCCCTAATTCTCTTTTCTCTGGTGGTCACTTATATTGGGGTTATCGGTGTCGTGAGTACATTTGTGTTTTGTTCCCTTTGTGTTGTGTCTTGTCAAGTTGCATTTTGTCCTGTTTGGCCAATGTGGTAGAGAGCAAGCCAAATAACCAGACACCTGGAGAGGAGGCTACATCCACGAATGGGTCAATAACACTCCAGACCCAAATACAGAGGCAGGAAGATGGTGGTAGTGAGGGAGAGAGAGTGAATGAGTGAGGGGGACAATGGGGAGTGTGTGGTATGTGTGTGTGTACATGAGTGAGGGACAGTTATATTCCACAGGACCTTCGGGGGCAGGCAGACCAGGATTGTCTAGCCAGGCAGCCTCTGCTACTGTTGCAAACAGTCCCGGGGTGGCTGGCTCTACTGCAAAGGCTGTAACTTCTTGAAGGGTAGAGCTGCTGTGACTTGGAGCCCAGCCTCACCTCCACCCAGGGTGCCCTCAGACACCACCTGGGACTCTACAGCCACCCCTTCCAGGGATCTGCTGCTTTGGCTATGGTCCCATGGACACCAAGACTCCAGCCACTCTGACCACAGGCTCCTGTGAGTACCGAAGAGTGCTCCCCTCTAGTTAGCCCAACGCTTTAGCTCAGGTTGCCATGACCATGCGAGCAGCAGCAGCATGAGCAGCCTGCCCCCATCTGAGGAGCAGCAGCCCTGTGAGCAACCTGCCCCTGTCCAAGGAGCAGCAGCCCCATGCAGCTGACCCCAGTATGAGGAGCAGCAGCTGTGCGGGCAGCCTAAGGAGCAGCCACTGCCCGAGGAGTCACTGCCACCCGAGGAGCAGCCCTCGCATGACTTGACACCTAGATCCTTCAGTGAGAGCAAAAATGGGGAGACAAAGAAACCCCCAAAGGAAAGAAAAGGAGGAATCTCCAGAAAAGGAGATAAGTGAAACAGAAGCATGCAAGATGTCAGAAAAAGAATTCAGAACAAGGGTCATACAGTTCATAAACTAGATGGATGAAAAAAAATCAACAATTTATGTAAGAATTAAGAATAAAGAGTGATATAGCTGCAATAAAAAAAACAACACCATGGAAAGTATCAACAATAGACTAGGAGAAATGAAGGACCGAATTAGCAAATTAGAAGACAGGGAAACAAACACACACAACCTGAACTGCAATTGGAAAAAAAATTAAAAGAGAGCAGGAGAGCATAAGGGAGCTTTGGGACAACATGAAACTAAGCAACATACAAATATAGGGGTGCCAGAATGACAGGACGAGGAACAAGGGCTAGAAAACCTATTTGAAGAAATAATGTCAGAAAACATCCCTGATGTGGGGAAGAAAATGTCACACAAACACAGAGAGTCCCAAACAAGATGAATCCCAAAAGACTGACACCAAGACACGTGTAATGATGATGGCAAACATTCAGGACAAACAGAGAATATTAAAGGCTTCAAGAGAGAGACAGAAGGTTATGTACAAGGGATCTCCCATTAGATTATCAAATGATTTCTCAACAGAAACACATCAGGCCAGAAAAGAATGGAAGGAAATTTACAAAGTGGTGCAAAGCAAGAGAGTGAATCCAAGAATATTCTATCCAGCAAGGCTATCATTCAAAATTGAAGGAGAAATAAGGAGCTTCACAGACAAAAAAAGGCTAAGGGAGTTTATCACTACCAAGCCAGCAATGCAAGAAATGATAAAGGGACTGCTGTAAAAAAAAAAGAAATTAAAAGGGAAAAAGGAACAGATGCACAAAAAATAAAAATGACTACAAACAAGTACCTATCATTAATAAATTTAAACGGAAATGGACTAAATGCTCCAATCAAAAGACAACAAGTGGCGGAATGAATAAAAAACAGGACCCATATATATGCTGTCTACAAGAGACCCACCTCAGAACAAGGGACTCACACAGACTGAAAGTGAAGGGATGGAAAAATATCTTTCAGGCAAGTGAAAATGAAAATAAAATCTGGGATAGGAATACCTATATCTGACAAAATAGACCTCAAAGTAAAGGCCATAAAAAGAGATAAGAAAGGCTACTTCAGAACACTAAAGGGATAAATATAACAAGAGTATATAACTCTGGTAAACATATATGCACAAAATACAGGAGCACCCAAATACATAAAAAAACTCCTCGACAATATCAAGGGAGATATATCAACAATAATAGAATCATAGTAGGGGACTTTAATACCCCACTGACATCAATGGATCAATCCTCTGGACAAAAAAAATCAGCAAATAAGCAGCAATCCTAAATGAGTAACTAGATCAGATGGACTTAGTTGACATCTTCAGAATATTTCACCCCAAAGCCACAGAATATACAGTCTTCTCAAGTGCACATGGGACATTTTCAAATATAGATCACATATTGGGACACAGGCAAAGTCTCTCCAAATTCAAGAAGATTGAAATTATATCAAGCAACTTCTGAGACCACAATGGCACAATATTAGAAATAAACTACAATAAAAACAATAAAAAAATACAAACACTTGGAAGCTGAATAGCATGCTATTAAACAATGATTGGGTTACCATATAGATCAAATAAGAAATTAAAAACATCCTGGAAATGAATGACAATGAAAACTCAACAATCCAAAATCTATGGGACACAGTGAAAGAACTCCTGAGAGGGAAGTTTCTAGCTCTATAGGCCTACCTTAAAAAAAAGACAAAAAAGAAAAAATGGAAATAAATCAGGTAACTCTACAACTTAAAGAATTAGAAAAAGAGCAACAGGAAAAGCCTTGAGTGAGCAGAAGGAGGGAGATAATAAAGATCAGAGAAGAAATAAATGACATAGAGACAAAAAAGACAAATGAAACCAAGAGGTGGTTCTTTAAAAGGATAAACAAGATTGATGAACCTCTAGTCAGGCTCATCAGGACACAAAGAGAGGTGACCCAAATAAACAAAATCAGAAATGAAAGAGGCTAAATAACAACCACCACACAGAAATATAAAGGATTGTAAAAAAGAAATACTATGAACAACTCTGTTCCAACAAACTAGACCACCTAGAGGAAATGGACATATTCCTAGAAAAACACAACCTTCCAAAACTCAATCAGGAAGAATATAAAAATCTCAATAGGCTGACAACTATGGTGGAAATTGAAACAGTCATCAAAAACTTCCAGCAAACAAAAGCCCAGGGCCAGACGGCTTCTCAGGGGGAGTTTACCAAACATTCAAAGAAGAACTAAAACCTATCCTCCTCAGACTATTCTAAAAAATTCAAGAGGCAGCAACGCTTCCAAGCTCATTCTTTGAAGCCAACATTACCCTAATACCAAAACCAGATAAAGACAACATAAAGAAAGATAATTAGAAGAAACCAAGATGGCAGCATAAGGTAAACACCTAATTGTTCCCTACCACAACAATTTTGAAACTACAACTGGAAAACAGAGCACACACCGTCCAGAACCATCGGAAAGCTGGCAGAGTGGAAAACCTACAACTAGAGAAAAAAAGAGGGGGACGCTGAGCCTCAGGAGCTGTGGAGGTGTGGAGATCCGTGAGCGTGGAAAGGGCGGGCGGCTGAATACGCGGCAGGTTGCTCGCAGCGCGTGGAGAGGGAGGGCAGAACATGGTGCGTGGCTAGCTTTCTCGTTTGGGAGAAAAACAAAACCTCCCGACTGCACTGAAATCCAGCTGCGGTCGGGGAGAAACTGGTCTGTTTGGCAGCGGGCGAGGCTCGAAAGCTGCCTTCTCTCAGAGGCGTGCAGCCATTGATTAGGGCACGGAGAAACCGGCTCTCTTAGGGCAGCGCGGATGGAAACCAAGTTTGTCTGCGCCATTCTGAGACTCCGCCCCATCCAAGCTGAGCACAGCCCTCCCAGTGACTGGATTTCTCGTTCAGGAGAAAAACAAAACCTCTGGTCTGCACTGAAATCCAGCCCCAGCTGGGGAGAAACTGGTCTGTTAGGCAGCGGGAGAGGCTCGAAAGCTGCCTTCTCTCAGAGGCGCGCAGCCATTAATTCAGGCACGGAGAAACTGCCCCTCTTAGGGCGGAGCAGATGGGAAACCAAAGCTTGTCTGTGCCACCCTGGGACTCCGCCCCATTCAAGCTGAGCACAGAAGCTCTCCCAACGGAGACACTGCTGATCCTCACAGCCAACTGGCTTGGAGATCAATTCCCGCCAGTGATACCAACAATCCCAACCACTCTGAACTCCAGTTTCTGGGGACACACGGGGGACCCAGATGCCTATGGGACTCTCGGCCATTGGTCGGAGAGTGAGAGTGACTTTTCCGTCGGTGTGGACGACACCAGATTTCAACCACTCTCATAAGGGACACATTCAAGAGGCAGACTCAGTGAGCACCAAAGCCCTACTGTGTCTCCGGCACAGCAATTCTTCTGTTATAGACACAGCAGGCCCTCACAACCAATTGGAGCAGAGGTCAATTCCTCCCAGTGTACCAACAGCAATCAGGGCTTTTAACTACACCAAGACTTTTCCACTCAGCCCACAAAGGGGAGTATCAAGAGCGACCACCTAGGGTGATTGGGGAAGCTGAGCTACCGGGCCCTATAGGTCACCGACCACACAAAGCCACTCCATCAACACAGGGAGGCAGCCAAAATGTGGAGACATCGAAGTATGTCACAAGTAGGAGAGATAGATGAAAGCAAACTAATGGACAACACAGTGTTCAGAACCATATTTATAAGGTTACTCAAGAATCTTCTAAAAACCGCTGAGAAACTTGAAGAGACCTTCAAGGACCTAAATGAGAATACCAAAAAAAAATGGAAAAGGACCAGTCAGAAATTATGCATACACTGTCTGAAATAAAGAATATACAGAGTAGACCACCACACCCGAAGAGTCAAACCAAAGATCTGGAATATGAGGAAGAAAAAACACCCAACCAGAGAGGCGGAAAGAAAGAAGAATCCAAAAGTGTGAGGATAGCATAAGGAGCCTCCGGGATGGCTATAAGCGTACCAATATCTGAATTTTTGGGGTGCCAGAAGAGAGAGAGCAAGATACTGAAAACCTATTTGAAGAAATAATGACAGAAAACTTCCCCCACCTGGTGAAAGAAATAGACTTACAAGTCCAGGAAGCGCACAGAACCCCAAACGAGGAATCCAAAGAGGACCACACCAAGACACATCATAATTAAAATGCCAAGGGAAAAAAACAAAGAGAGAATCTTACAAGCAGCAAGAGAAAAACAGTTAGTTACCTACAAGGGAGCACCCATACGACTGTCAGCTGATTTCTCAACAGAAACTATGCAGGCCAGACGGGAGTGGCAAGAAATATTCAAAGTGATGAACAGCAAGAACCTACAATCAAGACTACTCTACCCCGCAAAGTTATCATTCAGAATTGAAGGGCAGATAAAGAGCTTCACAGATAAGAAAAAGCTAAAGGAGTTCATCACCACCAAACCAGTATTATATGAAATGCTGAAAGGTATTCTTTAAAAAGAGGAAAAAGAAGAAAAAAGTAAAGATAAAAATTATGAACAACAAATACATATCTATCAACAAGTGATTCTAAAAATCAAGTGAATTAAAAATCTGAGGAACAGAATAAACTGGTGAACATAATAGAATCAGAGGCATAGAATGGGAGTGGATTGATTTATCCTGGGGATGCAAGGATAGTGCAATGTCCGCAAATCAATAAACATGATACATCACATAAACAAACTGAGAGGTAAAAATCACATAGTCATATCAATTGATGCAGAAAAGAACCATTTGAAAAAATCCAACACCCTTTCTTGATAAAAACCTTCTGTAAAGTGGGAATAGAGGGATCATACCTCAACATAATAAAAGCCTTATATGACAAACCTACAGCCCACATCATGCTCAATGGGCAAACACTAAAACCATTTCACGTAAGATCAGGAGAAGACCCCGAATGCCCACTTTCACCACTCCTGTTTGACATAGTACTGGAAGTGATAGTCATAGCAATTAGACATGAAGTAATAAAAGGTATCCAAATTAGCAAAGAAGATGTAAAACTGTCATTATTCACAGATGACATGATACTGTATATAGAAAACCCTAAAGACTCCATCAAAAATATTAGTCTTAATAAATGAATTTGGCAATGTAGCAGGATACAAAATTAATGCCAGAAAAATCTATGGCATTTTTATACACCAATAGTGAACTTACAGAAAGAGATTAAAAAGATAATTCCATGTACCATTGCACTAAGAAAAATTAGATACCTTTGAATAAACTTAACTAAGGAGGCAAAAGACCTGTACTCAGAAAACTACAGGACACTGCAAAAGAGGTAGAGGAAGACATAAACAGATAGAAGACCATATCATGTTCATGGATTGGTATAATCAACATCATTAAAATTTCCATACTACCCAAATCAATCTGTAGATTCAATGCACTCCTCATTAAAATACCAATGGCATATTTCACAGACCTAGAACGAACAGTCCAAAAATTCATCTGGAATAAAAAAAGACCCCAAATAGCTGCAGCAATCCTGAGAAAGAAGAACAAAGTAGGAGGGATCTCAATACCAGATATCAAGCTGTATTACAAAGCCTCTGTTCTCAAAACTGCCTGGTACTGGCACAAGACCAGACATATAGACCAATGGAATAGAACAGAGAACCCAGAAATTGACCGAAACCACTATGCTCAATCAATATTTGACAAAAGAGGCAAGAATATACAATGGAGTCAATACAGTCTCTTCAGTAAATGGTGTTGGGAAAATTGGTCAGATACACACAATAGAATGAAACTAGACCACCAACTTACACCATACACAAAAATAAACTCAAAATGGATAAAGACTTAAATATAAGACGGGAAACCATAAAAAGCTTAGAGAATCCACATGCAGCATAATATCAGACATATGCCGAAGCAATATCTTCACTGATGCAGCTCCTTGGGCAACGGAACCTAAAGAGGAAATAAATAAACGGGACTACATCAAAATAAAAAGCTTCCGCACAGCACAAGAAACCTTCAACAAAACAACAAGAAAGCCCACTGCATGGGAGAACATATTTGCCAATGTTATCACTGATAAGGGTTTAATCTCCAACATTTACAGGGAACTCATACAACTTAACAAAATGAAGATAAACAATCCACTCAAAAAAAAATGGGCAATGGACCTAAATATATACTTTTTGAAAGAGGACATAAGGAAGGCCAACAGACATATGAAAATATGCTCAAGGTCACTAATCATCCAAGAGATGCAAATCAAAACGACAATGAGGTAACATCGTACACCTGTCAGAATGGCTATAAGAACAAATCAACAAATGACAAGTGCTGGCAAGGATGCAGAGAAAAAGGAACCCTTGTGCACTGCTGGTGGGAATGCAGACTGGTGCAGCCACTGTGGAGAACAGTATGGAGTTTCCTAAAAAAAAAAAAAACTAAACTAAAAATGGAACTCCCATTTGACCCAGTGTTCCCACTTCTAGGAATATATCCCAAGAAACTATAAACACCAATCAGAAAGGATATATGCACCTCTATGTTCATAGCAGCACAATTTACCATAGCTAAGATTTGGAAACAGCCTAAGTGCCCATCAGCAGATTAGTGGAGTAAAAAACTTTGGTACATCTACACAATAGAATACTAAGCTGCTGTAAAAAGGAAGGAACTCCTACCATTTGCAATAGTATGGATGGTCCTTGAGAGCCTTATGCTAAGCGAAATAAGTCAGTCAGAGAAAGATACATATCATGTGATCTCACTCATTTGTGGAATATAATGAACAACATAAAGTGATGAACAAAAACAGTTCCAGAGACAAAGAAGCATTGATCAGATGCTCAAACCTCAAACGGAAGGTAGGGGAGGGTGGGGGTAAGGGGGAGAGATCAACCAAAGGACATGTATGCATGCATATAAGTATAACCAATGGACACAAACACCAGGGGGGTGAGGGCATGAGGGGGGTAATGGGGGGCTAAGGACACCTATGTAATACCTTAATCAATAAAGAAAGGGGGAAAAAAAGAGCATTGTGGATAAAAACAACTGGTTGCATACTTTTCTAAACTACTGGATCCAGTTTCTAGAGGATGGCCTGAGTGCCTTCAGTTTGTAGCGGCAAGGGCCCTATTAACTGAAGAAAGCAGAAAGCTGACCTTTGAGGGAGCAATAGTTGTCAGCACTCCACATCAAGTTAGAATCATTCTCAATCAAAAGGTATGCAGGTGGCTAACTAACTCCCGGATATTAATATATGAAGCCATTTTATTAGAAAAAGATGATCCAGTACTTACTACTAACAGCTGTCTAAATCCTGCTGAATTTCTAACTGGAGGAGGAACACTGGGTCCTGTTGAACATGGTTGCATGGGTCTCATAGACTACCAAACCAAAGCGAGACCTGACCTCAGGGAAACCCCTTTCTCCACAGGGCTTAAACACTTTGTAGATGGTTCCTTTTGAGTGCTTGAGGTAAAAAGGCACAGTGGATACTCTGTTGTAGATAGGAAGCAATCCACACTTGTGGAATCAGGGAGACTGCCCAATGGGTGGTCTGCCCAGACATGTGAATTGTTTGCCCTCAACCAGGCTTTAAATTTTTTAAAGGGAAAGGAGGGAACTATCTACATAGACTCAAAATATGCCTTTAGAGTAGTGCACACTTTTGGAAAAATCTGGACTGAGAGGGGCTTTATTAATAGCAAAGGATGAGATATGGTACACATGGAATTAATCTCCCAGGTATTAGAGAACTTAATGTTACCTGAAGAAATAGCAGTAGTACATGTGCCTGGGCACCGATGAGGTTATTCCACAGAAGTCCAAGGAAACACATTAGCATATGAGGCTGCTAAAGAAGCAGCCCTCCAGCCCGAAGCCCTGATTTTTCATCTCACTCCTGCCCTTGCCCCTTTCTACCCTGGTTTTCACTCCTCAGGAGGAAGAGCAGCTAACCAAGATAGGAGCCTCCAAAACTCCTGAAGGGAAGTGGCTCCTACCAGATGGGAGGGAAATGCTTTATAAGCCCATTATGAGGGAATTTCTAATCCAATTGCATAGGGGAAGTCATTGGGTACCACAGGTCATGTGTGATGCTGTTCTAAGAGCCTATGCGTGTGTAGGTATATGTACTGTCGCAAAGTAAGTTAATGAGAGCTGTGTTACCTGCAGGACAGTGAACAAGAAGGAACTGAGGAAACAACAATCAGGAGGAAGGAACCCAGGCTTAAGACCATTCCAGAGCATCCAGGTTGATTATACTGAAATGCCTAAGATAGGCCACCTCAAATACCTCCTAGTGATAGTAGATCATTTGACTAATTGAGTTGAAGCCATTCCATTACCAAGTGCTACAGCCAGTAACATAACTAAGGCACTCTTAGAAAATATAATTCCTCACTTTGGATTGGTTGAGAACATAGATTTAGATAATGGGAGTCATTTTACAGGCACCATTATCAAGGAACTAATGAAAAGATTGGGAATAAAATGGGAATACCACACTCCCTGGCACCCACCGTCCTCAGGTAAAGTAGAAAAAATGAACCAAACTCTGAAAAGACACATCACCAAATTAATCCTAGAAACCAAGCTTCCATGGACAAAGTGTCTCACGATTGCTCTTCTCAGAATTAGAACAGCACCGCATAAAGACATTGAGATAGCCCCTTTTGAGATGCTTTATGAATTACCTTATTTAGGTCAAAATTCTGACCTACCAAACATGGAAACTTAGGGTCAATTTTTTAAAAAACTATATATTGGGCCTCTACTCTACTTTACTCTCCCTCAGGTTATAAGGACTACTTGCCCAGACATCCACTTCTTGAATTCCCGGTACATGCTTACCTACCTGGTGATCGTGTCCTGATCAAGACCTGGAAGGAGGACAAATTTGAGCCAGCCAGGGAAGGACCTTATCAGGTGCTCCTCAGAACTGAGACTGCCCTTCACACCGCAGAGAAAGGTTGGACACACTACACTTGGATTAAGGGAACTCAGTCCCCAGATCAGGAGAAGTAATGGGCTGTCACCAAACACCAAGATCCTCTCAGGCTAATGGTGAAAAGACTCTGATTACCCCATTAATTCTAATTTTCTTAAGCCTAAGGTTACAAACTATTGTAGCCCGATTTGTTATTAATGTAACTATGGGTACAGATCCCCTAACCATACAATTTGATGCTTGTCAGGTCATACCATGTGGTAGTCTTGCCAACCAAAGATAACTTTCTGCTGAACGTAAGTATCATTGCCCTTCTCAAGAGAGGGACCCTCTTACCCTTCCTGCAGTATGGTCTGGTGGACTACTCAGTACAATGGATGGACTGCTCCAACATACAAATATGGTCAGTGTAGAGCATTCTCAGTGGCTCCTTGGAAGGAATCACAAAGGAATCTAATATCTCTAGTACAGGGGAATCCACCACACTATTGTCAGAGCTTAGAGCCTATAACTAGCCTTTGGCTACCTCTCTGTAGCTATTGGATCTGGGGTATGTGTGAGTAATGTAATCCACTTCTATTAACCCTTAAACCAGAAAGTAAATTAACCTTTCCACAGTGGTATTGGTCTTGGTGCAGACATATTAGGCAGAGACCCCGCAGGAAGGTTAGGCATCCAACTGATTACCCACCCAATGCCCTTTCCGAGTCCTGGCTCCCCCAGTCAGAATCCTAACTCAGTTGAACCGATAAGTCATAACCAATTCCTCAACTCCAGTAATGATCCTACCAAAGTCACCATAGTAGAGGTTAAAGACCTTCATCAAACCATAAAGATTGAGGTTGGATATGGGGAGAAAAATGCCTGGCTGGAATGGATTAAATATTCTGTCTGGGCTCTAAACAAAAGCGACTGGTGTGCTTGCACTGCAGGGAGGCTGGAAGCTCAAGTAGTGCCGTTTCCACTTGGATGGACCTCGGACACTGTGGGTATGGGATGCATGATAACCCTCTTTCAGGACAGTCAGGCCTGGGGGAATGAATCTTGTAGGACTTTATCAATGCTATTCCCAACTGCAAAAGGTCCAAGGCAAGAGCCTTCAAAAACTGTCAATCCCCCAGCCCTGAATATTAACTATACCTCGTGCCTCTCCAGGTGGGGGAAACAGTCAGTATCTCTGGGTAATGTGACCAGGTGCAGTGAAGGCCCTTTAGCATTTCTTGCATTGCTGGCTTGGTAGTAATAAACTCTCTTAGCCCTTTTTGCCTGTAAAGCTCCTGATTCCACCTTCAATTTTGAATGATAGCCTTGCTGGGTATAGTATTCTTGGATTCAGTCCCTTGCTTTGCATCACTTTGTATATTTCATTCTATTCTCTTCTGTCCTGGTGTGTTGCTATTAAGAAATCAGTTGATATTCTTATGGGAGATCCCTTGTACATAACTTTCTGTCTCTCTCTGGCAGCCTTTAAGATTCTTACTTTGTCGTTGATTTTGCCAGTTTAATTATGATGTGTCTTGGTGTTGGTCTTTTTGGGTTCATCGTGTTTAGGACTTTATGTGCTTCTTGGACTTGTGTGGTTTTTTTCTTGCCAACATCAGGGAAGTTTTCTGTCATTATTTCCTCACACAGGTTCTCTATTCCTTGCTCACTCTCTTCTTCTTGTACTCCAATAATTCAGAAGTTGTAATGCTTCATTTTGTCCCTGAAGCTTCTTAGACTTTCCTCATTTCTTTTCATTCCATTTATTTTTTTTTATGCTTGGATGCTTACTGTTTGTTATCTTATCCTCTAATACACTGATTTGATCCTGTTCTTTCTTTAACCTGCTGCTGATTCCTTCTAGTGTATTTTTTTTGTTTTAGATATTGTATGCTTCATTTCTTACTGTTCTATTTTATGATTTCTGTGTCCTTTTTAATGCCTGCTATCTCTCAGTTTACATTATTACTGAGATCATCCATTATTCCACTAAAGTTCTTGAGCATTCTTATAACCATTGTTTTAAACTCTGCATTTGGTATTTTGGTTGCTTCATTTTCATCCATTTCACTTAATTCTTTTCCTAAGGATTTCTCTTGTCCTTTCTTTTGGGGTATGCTTCTTTTTCTCCACATTTTGTGTGCCTTGTACTATATCTTTGCGTATTAGGTAGACTGCTATGAGTCTCAAACTTGTTATGATGTCTTTTTGATGAAGGTGTCCTATTGGGCTCAATGGCACAATCATCCAGTTCACCTGCTTCTGTGCTTCTGAAATGTTTCTTATGGGTTATGTGTACTCCTTGCTGTAGTTGAGTCTTTAATGATGTTGTCACTTTTGTGGGTAGAGTTAACCCTTCAGGCTGGTTGACCATAAGAGTAAAACTCGATCACTATGTATGAGATGCTGTGCAGTGGCTGCCCCCCTCCAATGCAAAGTTGTTCCCAGTAGGTTGTGGTGCCTGCTAGAGTTCCCCTTTGGGTGTGCCATTTGTGTAGCTTGTTGGGTTGAGCTCTGGTGTGGTGAAGTCCACTACTATTTGTGTTGGTTTAGGGTCCACTTGGTTGGGTTTCAGTTGCAGGGTGCTGTCAGACATTGTGTGTAACTAGCTCTTGGCTACCTCTCTGTAGCTATTGGACCTGGGTATGTGTGAGTAAAACGGTTGGCTTCCTTGAACTCTGAGCTGAGGGTATATCAATAAAATTCCAAGGCTCTCTGAATTTGGTGTCCACCTGTCCGCTACTTTTCCCGCCCCCCCCCTCAGGGTTGCCTGGACTTCCTTCAGAGTCTTATGAAGAAAGGCAGTAAACTGTGCACAAGCTGGCTGTAATCCACTGAGTTTGATGACTGTCTGAGACTCTCCCTAAATTGTCTCCAGAAAAAGAGTGCACCTCAGGTCCCTGTTGGGTGCAGCCAATAGTCCTTTCTATTGCACTTGAGCTTGGCAGGGTGGTGGCACCAGTATTTGGAGGACTAGGTTAGTGAACTCCCCAAGCTGGTACCAAAAGATGGTGCCTGAGGGCATTGTGGGATGTTGACTCAGGTCCAGGACCTCTGTAGCCAACCCTCCAGATCTCTCTCCAAGCCATGCCACCCAGATCTTCTCTTTATGGCTTCTGTATGCCTTTGGTCTCCTTACATCTACCAGAGCCCCAGGTGAGTGCCCAAGAGTGAGTTCCTGTGTGCTGGCCTTATAGTAGAGAGCACCTATTTTTCTAGCAGACTCCTTCCTATTTCCAGTGGACAGAGTCCCTACTAATTTTTATTTCCAGATATTATGCAGGCTCCTCTTCCTGCCCCTGATGCTCTAGTTTGGGGATCCTGGCATGGGTAAAGACCCCATTCATCTCAGAGGGAGATTTTACAACTGAGATATCCCTCCAGGTTCTCAGCCACTACACCTGGGTGTAGGGCCTGTCCCTATCTGTGCCCCCCCCCTCCACCTTTCTCACCAGTCTTTGTGTAGCTTCTTGGATATAATACTCCTGTCAAGGTGTACTTCAGTTGGTTATTCAGGTTAAGTGCTCTATATTTTAGCTATAAATCCAGTTTGGCACTTATAACAGGTGTGTGTGTGTGTGTGTGTGTGTGTGTGTGTGTGTGTGTGTGTGTGTAGCATCCACCTACTCCACAGACATCTTTCCTTTATCCCTTGTTTAAAATTTTGAAGGAACTGACAAACTGTTTTCCAAAGTCACTGCATCATTTACACTCCTGTCAGCAGTGTATGAAGGTTCTGATTTTTCTACAATCTGGCCAAAACTTATTATTATGTGTCTTTTGGATTTTAACCATCCTAGTCAATATTAAGTAGTATCTCATGGTTTTGATTTGCATTTCCCTAATGGCTAATGATGTTAAGAATCTTTTCATGTGCTTATTTATTTTTTGTATATGGAGAAGTTTTCTTTATAATACAGAATTTCAAAAGTTATTTTTTATATTCTGCATATAGTTCACTTATCAGATACTTCATATTCAAACACTTTCTCGTAAAAGACCACAAATTGTATGATGCCATGGAATCATGGATTATATGAAATGTACTAGTACAGAATAGGCAAATCCATAGAGACAGAAAATAGATTAGTGGTTGCCTAGAGCTGAGAGTAGAGGAATGTAGAGTGGATGCTGATAAGTATGGGGTTTCTTTTTGGGGTAATAAATATATTCTTAAATAGGTTTTAGTGATGGGTGTACAACTTTGTGACTATTCTTTTAAAAAATTCTTTATTGTTTAAAGCGTTACCTATGTCCCCCCCTCCCCCAATTGATCTCTCCCTGGCCACTCCCAACCCCCAACATATGCCCTCAAACCTCTAGCATCTGTGTCCATTGCTTATGCTCATATGCATGCATACAAGTCCTTTGGTTGATCTCTTATTCTCCCCCCCGCCACCCTCCACTGCTTTCCCTTTGAGGTATGAAGGTCTGTTCGATGCTTCTCTGTCTCTGAATCTATTTTTGGTAATCAGTTTATGTTGTTCATTATATTCCACAAATGAGTGAGATCATGTGATATTTATCTTTTTCCGGCTGGCTTATTTCACTTAGCATAATGCTCTCCAGTCCATCAATGTTGTTGCAAATGGTAAGAATTCCTACTTTTTTACATCAGTGTAGTATCTATTGTATAGATGTACCACAGGTGTTTAATCCACTCATCTTCTGATGGACACTTAAGCTGTTTCCAGATCTTAGCTATTATAAATTATGCTGCTGTGAACATGGGGGTACATATATCCTTTCTGATTGGTGTTTCTGATTTCTTGGGGTATATTCCTAGAAGTGGGATTACTGGGAGAAATGGGAGTTCCATTTTTAATTTTTTTGAGTAAACACCATACTGTTTTCTACAGTGGCTGCACTGGTCTGCATTCCCACCAGCACTGCAAGAGGGTTCCTTTTTCTCCACATCCTCACCGGCACTTGCGTTTGTTGATTTGTTGATGATAGCCATTCTGACAGGTGTGAGATGATACCTCATTATTACTTTGTTTTGCATCTCTCAGATGGTTAGTGACTTTGAGCATGTTTTCATATGTCTCTTGGCTTTCTGTATGTACTCTTTCAAAAAGTGTCTATTTAGGTCCTTTGCCCATTTTTTATTAGATTTTTTATCTTCCTTTTGTTAAGATGTATGAGTTCCCTATACATTTTGAAGATTAGACCCTTATCGGATATAATATTGGCGATATATGTTCTCCCAAGTAGTGGACTTTCTTGTTGTTTTGTTGATGGTTTCTTTTGCTGTACAGAAGCTTTTTATTTTGATGTAGATACATTTCTTTATTTTCTCCTTAGTTTCCTTTGCCCTAGGAGCTGTATCAGTAAAGATATTGCTACGACATATGTCTGATATTTTGCTACCTGTGGATTCTTCTAAGATTTTTATGGTTTCCCATCTTATGTTTAAGTCTTTTATCTATTTTGAGTTTATTTTTGTGTATGGTGGTCTAGTTGCATTGATTTGTATTTACCTGTCCAATTTTCCCAACACCATTTATTGAAGAGACTGTCTTGACTCCATTGTATGGTCTTGCCTCCTTTTTCAAATATTAATTGAGCATAATGGCTTGGGTCAATTTCTGGGTTCTCTGTTCTGTTCCATTGGTCTATATGTCTGTTCTTGTGCCAGTACCAGGCAGTTTTGAGAACAGTGGCTTTGTATTGTATATTGGTATCTTGTATTGTAATCCCTCCAACTTTGTTCTTCTTTCTCAGGATTGCTGCGGCTATTTGGGGTCTATATTCTAGCAAACTAGACAACCTGGGTGAAATGGACAAATTCCTAGAAATATGCAACCTTCCAAAACTCAATCAGGAAGAATAGCAAAATATGAATAGGCTGATAACTATGGAGGAAACTGAAGCAGTAATAAAAAACACTTCCAGCAAACAAAAGCTGTGGGCTGCAAATTAACAAAAGGAAGATAAACAATCCAATCAAAAAATGGGCAAAGGACCTAAATAGACACTTTTCAAAAGAGGACATACAGAAGGCCAAGATACATATGAAAACTTGCTCAAAGTCACTAATCATCTGAGATATGCAAATCAAAACAACAATGAGGTACCATCTCACACCTGTCAGAATGGCTATCATTGCCGGGAGCCAATTCCAGCATGTCATAATTGCAAGAGTTTCATCAAAAGGTTGATGGAACTTGGGGACTCAACAAGGGTTGAGTCACATATGTTGTCACCTGTTGGAATGGCTGAAAGGCATTTCCCCCAAACCTGAATAGGATGATTGTTTGCTGCCAGACAGCTCAGGGCATCTTAATCTACATGTTATTGCCTCCTACTGGCTAAACACCTGAACAGCTGTAGGCTATTCCCCAATCTGACAATGCTTCTGTATGAAACCCTTTGAAGTATATTATTCTACACCTTGCCTTAGGACAAATTGTGTTAATAAAAAGCAAGGGGTCCTGAGATAGGAGAACTTAGCTCCTTTAGCTAAAGCTCCTCTGACCCCCAATGCATTTCAAAATTATCTTTCATCTTTGGACTCCTACGTAATCTACACACAGCCTTTCTCCAGATTACTGAACCCTTCTTAATGCTGGAACAGGAGGAGACAAAATGGCAGCGGAATAGATGGACGTGTCCTGAGCCTTGTCCCAGAGCAAATAGAGTGAGCGGCTGAAATGAATAGATTTCAGCCCGAATTGGTGAAAACTACTCAGCTGGTGAGACAGTTTGCAGCTGGGAAGGGCAGAGGTCCCCTGGAGAAAGGTAAAATCAAGGATCTGGGCAGGAGAGTCTGCTGGACCTCTGTGCCCAGAGGGTCAGAGGAAACCACACGGTGCCAAGCCGCGTCCCTGGGGACAAGCAAAGCATCTGACTGTGAAAAAAGGGTCCATGGAACTGCAGGAGGCAGGGGATTTTGGACTTTGGATTTTGGATTTTGGATCCGAGCTCAGAGGTAGCCCTGAAGGGCTGGCCAGACCGTGCATTGCTGGCAAGAGAGGAGCTTGCAGAGACACAGTCCTTCCCTGCTCTGGGGCCTGTGCCTTTCTTCACTGAACCTATTTCATAGGACCCTTTGGATACAGACACTTACCCATGGCTGAGGTGCGGGAGAAGGTGTGGACTTGTGGAATCTGGGGAGAGGAGGCAGTCCAGGAGAGGTGGTAGTGAGTCTGGTGCTGAGTCATACCTGAGCCCAGGTCCTGGGCTGCCATTTTCTCCTGAGAGATAGCCCCTCCCTCCAGTCACCAGGCAACCAATACAGCCACACCCAGATTCCACCCTGAATGATACAAAAGAATCTGAATAGTCCATGAGGTCCACAGGGACTGGCCTAAAGAGAAACGGTCAGCCCCAGCAACGGCAAACTGAGAAACAGTACAGTACAGATGACTGGGATCATAAGCCAGCCAAAGGAATGGCACTTCACTTTTTTCACTTTTATTTTTATTTTTTTATCTCTTTCTTTTTCTTTTTTTTTCTTCTTTTTTTCTGTTTTCTTTGTTTTCCTGTTTTTGTTTGTTGCTTTATTTTCTATTTCTTTTCACATTATTTTTCCGTTGGCGTTGGTGGTATAGTGGTGAGCATAGCTGCCTTTCACATTATTTTTCCATCACTATATTTTATTTTATTTTTACTTGCTATTTTTACTTTTTATACCATTTTAAATAAATTTTTTGTAAATTTATTATTATTTTCTTCTCATTCTCTTTCTTCTTATTCACTCATTCCCTTTCTTCTTCCTCAATACTAAATTGAGGTCCTCCCCATATTCATCCAATTCTTAATCTTAATTTCAGTATATAAGCTCAGCCTCTACAGATTCTGCCCCAACCCTCTTTGCTGGGTGTTTGGTGTTTGTATTTTTTTTGGTATATCTACTATTGGTTCTGTGGTGTCTTACTCCCATATATATGTATATGTATTCTCCTTTTTCTTCCTTTGTCTCTTATCTCTTATCTTGTCCTCTCTCTTTGATATCATTTGTGCTCTCTTTTCTCTCCCCTAATTCTCTTTTCTCAGGTGGTCAGTTATATTGGGGTTATTGGTGTCGTGAATACATTTGTGTTTAATTCCCTTTGTGTTGTATCTTGCCGAGGTGAATTTTATCCTGTCTGGCCAAGGTACTTGAGAGCAAGCCACATAACCAGACACCTGGAGAGGAAACTCCATCCATGAATGGGTCCATAACATCCCAGACCTAACTATAGAGGCAAGAAGAATGCAGCAGTGAGGGAGAGAGCATGAGTGAGTGAGTGAGGGAGAAAAAGAGGAATGTGTGGTCAGGTATTGTGTGTGTGTGTGTGTGTGTGTGTGTGTGTGTGGCACAGTTAGATCCCACAGGACCTTCAGGGGCAGGCTAATCAGGCTCGCCTAACTAGGCAGCTTTTGCTACCATTGCAAACAGTACAGGGAGGCCAGCTTGTCCTCTGAGGCCTAGTCTTTTTGAAGGGGAGAGCTGCTGTAACTGGGTTCCCAGACTCAACTCCACCCAGAGTGCCCTCAGATAACACCTGGGACTCTACAGCCACCTCTGCCAGGGACCTGCTACTTAGGCTATGATTCCATGGTCAATGAGGCTCCAGCCACCCTGGGTGCAGGCTTTTGTGAGTTCTGAAGCACACTCCCCTCTGACCGGCCCAACACTTTAGCCCAGGGCACTGCAACCACGTGAACAGCAGACATGTGAGCAGACCGCTCCTGTCCAAGGAGCAGCAGCCCTGCAAGCAACCCATCCCAGGCCTAAGAGCAACAGCTTCACGTGGCCTGTCCCTGTCCAAGGAGCAGCAGCTGTGTGAGCGGCCTGCTCCCCCATCTGAGGAGCACCAACAATTCGAGCAGCTCGCCCCATCCAAGGAGCAGCAACCACATGAACAGCCCGCCCATGACTGAGGAGCAGCAGCCCCACACAGCTGGCCCCCATTCGAGGAGCAGCAGCTACACACAGCACGCACCTTGCACCTGTCCAAAAAGCAGCAGCTGTGCAAGCAACCTGCCCATCCAAGGAGTAGCAGCAGCACGAGCAGCCCACCCCCATCTGAGGAGAAGCAGCTGTGTGAGCAGACCGCCCTCATCCGAGGAGCAGCAGCCACAAGAGCTGCCTGCCCCCATCCGAGGAGCAGCAGCTGTGTGAGCAGCCCACCCCATCCAAGGAGCAGCAGCTGTGTGAGCAGCCCACTCCCATCTGAGGAGTAGCAGCCACATGATAAGCCTGCCCCCATCCGAGGACCAGCAGCCACACAAGCAGACTGGCCACATCCGAGGAGCAACAGCTCTGTGCAGTCCGCACTGGTCCGAGGAGTAGCAGCCACATGCAGCCTGCACCTGTCTGACAAGAAGAAGCCAGGTGAGTGCCCACCCCGTCCGAGGAGCAGCAACAGCACGTGCAGCTCACTCCCACCCGAGGAGCAGCCGCTGAGCAAGCAGCCCGTCCCCCATCCATGGAGCAGCACCTGCGAGAGCAACCCGCACCCGTATGAGGAACAGCAGCCCTGCAAGCAACCTGCCCCTGTCCAAGGAGTGGCGGCATCATGAGAAGCCCACCCCAACTGAGGAACAGCAGCAGCATGCAGCCAACCCCCATCTAAAGAGCAGCAGACACATGAACAATCTTCCCCTGTCCAAGGAGCAGCAGCCATGTGAGCAGCTGGCCCACGTCCAAGGAGCAGCAGCCATGCGCAACCCGTCCCCATCCGAGGAACAGCAGCCTCATAATCAACCCACCCCCATCCAAGGAACAGCAGCTGTGCAATCAGCCTCCCCCACCAGCCAGAGGAGACACCACTGCTGCGAACAGCACCCACCAGAGGAGCCGCTGCCAACTGAGAAGCAGCTGCTACCATGACCGCCTGAGGAGCAACCGCAGCCTGAGGAGCCACTGCCACCCAAGGAGCAGCCCCTGCATGATTCGACATCTAGATCAGTTGGTGAGACCAAAAATGGGTAGACAAAGATACCCCAAAGGAAAGAAAAGGAGGAATCGCCAGAGAAGCAGCTAAGTGAAACAGAGGCATGCAATATGTCAGAAAAAGAATTCAGAATAAGTCCATACACTTCATAAACCGGATGGAGGAAAAATTCAACAACTTATGTAAGAATCAAGAAGAAATGGATGAAAAAAAACAATAACTTACGTAAGAATCAAGAAATGAAGAGTGAGCTGAAACCAGTTTGGCTCAGTGGATAGAGCGTCAGCCTGCGGACTGAAGGTCCCAGGTTCTATTTCAGTCAAGGGCATGTACCTTGGTTGCAGGCACAATCCCAGTAGGGGGTGTGCAGGAGGCAGCTGATCGATGTTTCTCTCTCGTAGATGTTTCTAACTCTCTATCTTTCTCCCTTCCTCTCTGTAAAAAATCAATAAAATATATTTTTTTAAAAAGAAATGAAGAGTGATATATCTGCAATAAAAAAACACCATAGAAAATTTCAACAGTAGACTAGGAGAAGCAGAGGACCGAATTAGCAAATTAGGAGACAGGGAAGCAAAACACAGCCAAACTGAATTGCAAATGGAGAAAAAAATTAAAAGACAGGAGGAGAGCCTAAGGGAGCTATGGGAAAACATGAAATGAAGCAACATACGAATAATAGTGGTGCCAGAACAACAGGAAGAGGAACAAGAGTTAGAAGACTTATTTGAATAAATAATGTTAGAAAACTTCCCTGATGTGGTGAAGAAAAAAGTCACACAAGCACAGAGAGTCCCAAACATGATGAACCCAAAAAGACACACATCAAGACACATCATAATTACGATGGCAAATATTCAGGACAAAGAGAGAATCTTAAAGGCTGCAAGAGAGAGATGGGAAGTTACATACAAGGGATCTCCCATTAGATTATCAAATTATTTCTCAATAGAAACACATCAGGACAGAAAAGAATGGAAGGAAATTTACAAAGTTATGCAAAGCAAGGGACTGAATCCAAGAATACTCTATCCAGCAAGGCTATCATTCAAAATTGAAGGAGAAATAAGGAGCTTCAGAGAGAAAAAAAAAGGCTAAGGGAGTTTATCACTACCAAGCCAGCAATGCAAGAAATGCTAAAGGGACTGCTGTAAAAGGAAGAAATAAAAAGGTAAGATGGAACACAGGCACAAAAATAAAAATGGCTACAAACAAGCATCTTTCATTAATAACTCTAAATGGACATAGACTAAATGCTCCAATCAAAAGACATTGAGTGGCTTAATGGATAAAAAAACACAACCCATATATATGCTGTCTACAAGAGACCCACTTAAGAACAAGTGACTCACACAGACTGAAAGTGAAGGGATGGAAAAACATCTCTCAGGCAAATGGAAATTAAAAAAAAAAAGCTGGGGTAGCAGTACTTATTTCTGACAAAATAGACCTCAGAGTAAAGGCCATAAGAAGAGATAAGGAAGGCCACTTCATAATAATAAAGGGATGGATACAACAAGAGGATATAACCCTGGTAAACATATATGCACCCAATTCAGGAGCAACCAAATACATAAAAAATCACCTGTAAGATATCAAGAGAGAGATCGACAACAATACAATCATAGTAGGGGACTTTAATACACCACTGACATCATTGGATAAATCAGTGGTCAGCACACCACAGCTCGTGAGCCACATGTGGCAGTTTGGCCTCTTGAGTGTGGCTCTTCCACAAAATACCACGTGCAGGCTCGCACATACAGTGCGATTGAAACTTTGTGGCCCATGCAAAGAATCGGTTTTCAGCCTGGGTGAGTCTATTTTGAAGAAGTGATTCTAATGCTGAGCCACACTCAAGGGGCCAAAGAGCCGCATGTGGCTCGTGAGCCATGGTTTGCTGACCACTGGGATAAATCCTTTAGACAAAAAATCAGCAAAGAAACAGCAATTCTAAATGACTCACTAGATCAGATGGACCTACTTGACATCTTCAGAGCATTTCACCCCAAAGCCGTGGGATATACATACTTTCAAGTGCATATGGGACATTTTCAAAAATAGACCACATATTGGGTCACAAGCAAAGTCTCCCCAAATTCAAGAAGATTGAAATCATATCAAGCATTTTCTCAGACCACAATGGAATAATATTAGAAATAAACTACAATAAAAACAATCCAGAAAATTCAAACACTTGGAAGCTGAATAGCATGCTATTAAACAATGATTGGGTTACCAATGAGGTCAAAGAAGAAATTAAAAGCAACCTGGAGTCTAATGATGATAAAACACAACAATGCAAAGGCTATGGGACACAATGAAAGCAGTCCTGAGAGGGAAGTTTATAGCTCTACAGGCTTACCTCAAAAAAACAAGAAAAAATGGTAATAAATCATCTAACTCTACAACTCAAAGAATTAGAAAGAAAGCAACAAGAAAAGCCCAGAGTGAGCAGAAGGAAGGAAATAATAAAGATCAGAGCAGAAATGAATGTCACAGAGACAAAACAAACAAACAAACAAACAAACAATACAAAAGATCAATGAAAACAAGAGGTGGTTCTTTGAAAGGATAAAGAATATTGATGAACCTCTAGCCAGGCTCACCAAGAAGCAAAGAGAGAGGACCCAAATTAGCAAAATCAGAAATGAAAGAGGCAAAATAACAATAGACCCCACAGAAATACAAAGGATTGTTAAAATATACTATGAACAACTCTATTCTAACAAACTAGACAGCCTGGAGGAAATGGACATATTCCAGGAAACACACAACCTTCTAAAACTCACTCAGGAAGATTCTAAAAATCTCAATAGGCTGACAACTATGGCGGAAATTAAAACAGTCATCAAAAACTTCCAGCAAACAAAAGCCCAGGGCCAGATTTCTTCACAGGGGAGTTTTACCAAACATTCAAGGAAAAACTAAAACCTATCCTCCTCAGAATATTCCAGAAAATTCAAGAGGAAGCAACACTTCCAAGCTCATTCTATGAAGCCAGCATCACCCTAATACCAAAACCAGATAAACACAACACAATGAAAGAGAATTACAGGCTAATATCCCTGATGAACGTAGATGTCAAAATCCTCAACAAAATTCTAGCAAATAGGATCCAGCAGTACATCAGAAAGATCATACACCATGACCAAGTAGGATTTATCCTGGTGATGCAAAGATGGTACAATATTCATAAATCAATAAACATGATACATCACATAAACAAATTGAGAGATAAAAATCACATAGTCATATCAATTGATGCAGAAAAAAACCATTTGACAAAATCCAACACCCTTTCTTGATAAAAACTCTCAGCAAGGAGGGAATAGATGGATCGTACCTCAACATAATGAAAGCCATATAAGACAAACCAACAGCCAACATCATACTCAACGGGCAGAAACTAAAACCATTTCCCCTAAGAACAGGAACAAGACAGGGATGCCCACTCTCACCACTCCTCTTAGACATAGTGCTGGAAATACAAGCCATTGTGAACAGACAAGAAGAAGAAATAAAAGGCATCCAAATTGGAAAAGAAGAATTAAAAGTGTCCTTATTTGCAGATGACATGATACTGTACATAGAAAACCCTAAAGACTCCATCAAAAATTATTAGACTTAATAAATGAATTCCGCAATGTAGCAGGATACAAATTTAATGCCAAGAAATCTATGTCATTTCTATACACCAATAATGAACTTACAGAAAGAGATACTAAAAAAGAAATTCCATTTATTATTGCACCAAAAAAAAAAAAATAAGATACCTAGGAATAAACTTAACTAAGGAGGTAAAAGACTGATACACAGAAAACTAGAGGACACTGAAAAAAGAGATAGAGGAAGACATAAACAGATTGAAGAACATACCGTGTTCAAGGATTGGTAGAATCAACATCATCAAAATGTCCATACTACCCAAAGCAAGCTATAAATGCAATGCACTCTCCATTAAAATACCAATGGAATATTTCACAGATCTAGAACGGACTTTCCAAAAATTCATCTGGAATAAAAAAAGACCCTGAACAGCTGCAGCAATTCTGAGAAAGAAGAACAAAATAGGAGGATCTCAATACCAGATATCAAGCTGTATTACAAAGCCACGGTTCTCAAAACTGCCTGGTACTGGCACAAGTACAGACATATAGATCAATGGAATAGAATAGAGAACCCAGAAATCGAACCAATCCACTATGCTCAATTAATATTCGACAAAGGAGGCATGAACATACAATGGAGTCAAGACACTCTCTTCAATAAGTGGTTTTGGGAAAATTGGACAGATACATTTAAAAAAATGAAACTAGACCACCAACTTACACCATACACAAAAATAAACTCAAAATGGATAAAGGACTTAAACATAAGTCAGGAAACCATAAAAATACTAGAGGAATCCACAGGCAGTGAAATCTCAGACATATGCCGAAGCAATTTCTTCACTGATACTCCTCCTAGGGCAATGGAAATTAAAGAGAAAATAAACAAATGAGACTACATCAAAATAAAAAGTTTTTACACAGCAAAGGAAACCATCAACAAAAAAATAAGAAAGCCCACTGCATGGGAGAACATATTTGCCAATGCTATCACCGATAAGGGTTTAACCTCCAACATTTACAGGAAACTCATACAACTTAACAAAAGGAAGATAAACAACCCAATCAAAAAAATTGGCAATGGACCTAAATAGATACTTTTCGAAAGAAGACAGAAGGAAGGCCAAGAGACATATGAAAACCTGCTCAAAGTCACTAATCATCCAAGAGATGCAAATCCAAAAAACAATGTGTTACCATCTCACACCTGTCAGAATGGCTATCATCAACAAATCAACAAATGACAAGTGCTGGTGAGGATGTGGAGAAAAAGGAACCCTCATGCACTGCTGGTGAGAATGCAGACTGGTGCAGCCACTGTGGAGAACAGTATGGAGTTTCTTCAAAAAACTAAAAATGGAACTCCCATTTGACCCAGTGATCCCACTTCTAGGAATATATCCCAAGAAACTAGAAACACCAATCAGAAAGGATATATGCACCCCTATGTTCATAGCAGCACAATTCACCATAGCTAAGATTTGGAAACAGCCTACGTGCCCATCAGCAGATGAGTGGATTAAAAAATCTCATACATCTACCCAATGGAATACTACACTGCAGTAAAAAAGAGTTCTTACCATTTGCAACAACATGCATGGAGCTGGAGAGCATTATGCTAAGTGAAATAATTCAGGCAGAGGAAAATAAATATCACATGATCTCACTCATTTATGGTATATAATGAACAACATAAACTGATGAACAAAAACAGATCCAGAGACAGAGAAACTTCGATCAGAATGTCAAACCTCAGAGGGAAGGTAGGGGAGGGTGGGGTTAAGGGGGAGAGATCAACCAAAGGATTTGTATGCATGCATATGAGCCTAACCCATGGACAGAGACAACAGGGGGTAAGGGCATGAATAGAGGGGTTGGGGGTAATGGGGGAATAAGGATACAAATGTAATACCTTAATCAATAAAGAAAAATTTAAAAATGCTGGAACAAGAGCACCAACATATCATCAACAAATGACAACTGCTGGTCCGGATGTGGATAAAAAGGAATCCTCTTACACTGCTGGTGGGAATACACACTGGTGCAGCCATTGTGAAGAACAGTATGGCGTTTCCTCAAAAAATTAAAAATGGAACTTCCATTTGACCCAGTAATACCACTTCTAGGAATGTATCCCAAGAAATAAGAAACACCAATCAGAAACACCAATACGCACCCTTATGTTCATAGCAGCACAATTTACAATAGCTAAGATTTGGAAACAGCCTAAGTATTCCATTGTGTAGATGTACCACAGTTTTCTAATCCACCAGAAGACAAGGGTATTAGAAAACTGTGGTACATCTACACAATGCAATACTATGCTGCTGTAAAAAAAAAGGAACTCTTACCATTTGCAACAGCATGGGTGGACCTGGAGAGCATTATGCCAGGCGAAATAAGCCATCCAGAGAAAAAATAAATATCCCATAATCTCACTTATTTTTTCAATATAATGAACACACAAACTGATGAACAAAAATAGAACCAGAGTCATAGAAGCATCGAACAGACCATCCTATCTAAGAGGAAAGGCAGTGGAGGGGGATTAAGAGATCAACCAAAGGACTTGTATGCATGCATATGAGCATAACTAATGGACACGGACAGTAGGGGGTTGAGAGCATGTGCTGGGGTGGGAGAGGCTGGGGAGAGGTCAATGTGGGGGGGGGGAGGAAAGGAGACTTATGTAATACTTTAACAAATAGAGAATTAAAAAAGAAATATATCAAGATAACATAAAAAATACCAAATGCTTATTCCACAGACCTAGAACAAATGATCCAAAAATTTATATGGAATCAAAAAGACCCTGAATAGCTGTAGCAATCTTGAGAAAGAAGAACAAAGATGGAGGGATCACAATACCAGATATCATGTTATAATACAAATGTACCTTTAAAATTAAACTGCACTCACAGATTTTTCACATAAACCTATTATTATTTTTTAGTTTTAAAAATGTTTTTTATTTATTTTTTATTGATTAAGTTATTACATATATGTCCTTATCCTCCCATTACCTCTCCACCCCACTCCCGTTCATTCCCTCACCCCCCTGGTGTCTCTGTCCATTGGTTAGGCTTATATGCATGCATACAAGTCCTTTGTTTGATTTCTCCCCCTTGCCCCCACCCTCCCCTACCTTCCCTCTGAGGTTTGAGCATCTGATCGATGCTTCTCTGTCTCTGGATCCGTTTTTTTGTTAATCAGTTTATGCTGTTCATTATAATCCTAAAATGAGTGAGATCATGTGATATTTATCTTTCTCTGACTGACTTATTGCACTTAGCATAATGCTCTCCAGCTCCATCCATGCTGTTGCAAATGGTAGGAATTCCTTCCTTTCTACAGCAACATATTTTTCCATTGTGTAGATGTACCGCAGTTTTTTAATCCACTCATCTGCTGATGGGCACTTAGGCTGTTTCCAAATTTTAGCTATGGTAAATTGTGCTGCTATGAGCATAGGGTAAGGTGACCAGACATCCCGCTTTTGGCGGGACAGTCCCGATTTTTAACAATTTGTCCCGCATCCCTCAGCGTTTTAAAAAAGTCCCGATTTTTGGAAAGAATGCACGAAAAGCTAGGGAACAGCGGGAGAACGGGAAGGGAATATACGGTTTTCGGCGGTCATGTGGCTATTTAGCCAGGATATGAGTTTTGTATTATTTCTGTTAATTTTATAATGTTAAACTTTAATAATAACTAATAATTGTTGAGAACTGATTATCGAGAACTGCTTATCAAAGTTCGCATTGTTGATCAGTTGTTAGAATTCGACCACCATTGTTTGGTCTTAATGAACAATGGCATTTTTTGGGATTGGCAATGATGAAAACATTTTGTAACTGTCTCTCAGACGATACACATCGTACTGCGTGCTAGTAAGCTAGTTAAACAAGTGATGTCATTACAAATCAGCTATTCAGATAATTTAGGTAAGTAATTTATTTATTTATTTCATAAATACATAAATTTTCTTGAATTTAGCAGACAGTACTCGTATTATTTATATTTTATAGTGGCAGCAAAAAGTCTAGTGCCGGCCTTGAAAGTGACACTTACGACTTATGTTATGGCAAATTCAGAGGAAAAATAATACAAGTTAGTATTGTTATTATTTAGAAAGAAATGTAGGATTAAAATAATTTTTAAAATATAGTTACTTTATAACAATCAAATTAATTTAATTTATAAACTAACAATAAAATATGTTCATGTAATTATGTACCTACTTACTGTGTTTTTAAGCAATATGTATATAATAATTTATAATACATTTTTAAATTATTTTTTAGATTTTTAACATAATGAGTAAGAAAAGAGGATGCAAATTCAATGATGATCTAAGAAGTGAATTTCCTTTTATTAAAAAAACCAAAAGCAATTACAATATAGACCAAATTTTTAATCAAGAACCACCCCCCCCTCGGGCCGAAACCGGTTTGGCTCAGTGGATAGAGCGTCGGCCTTCGGACTCAAGGGTCCCAGGTTCGATTCTGGTCAAAGGGCATGTACCTTGGTTGCGGGCACATCCCCAGTAGGGGGTGTGCAGGAGGCAGCTGATCGATGTTTCTCTCTCATCGATGTTTCTAACTCTCTATCCCTCTCCCTTCCTCTCTGTGAAAAATCAAGAAAATATATTTAAAAAAAAGACCCCCTCCCAGGTCAATGGTGTCCCGCTTTACCAATGTTAAAATCTGGTCACCTTAGCTTAGGGGTGCATATATTCTTTCTGATTAGTTCTTCTAGTTTATTTTCTTTTTAAAATTTCTATGGAAAAGTTTTTATTTACATATTCAATTTCTTTTTTTTTCTTTTTAAATTTTTTTATTGATTAAGGTATTACATGTGTCCATATCCCCTCATTGTCCTCCCACCCCGCTCCCATACATGCCCTCACCCCCCAGTGTCTTGCGTCCATTGGTTATGCTTATATGCAAGCATACAAGTCCTTCGATTGATCTCTTACCTCCCTCCCCCCTCCCCGCCTTCCCGCTGTAATTTGACAGTCTGTTTGATGTTTCTCTGCCTCTGTATCAATCATTTTGTTCATCAGGTTATAATGTTCTTTATCATCCATAAATGAGTGAGATCAGGTGGTATTTGTCTTTCACTGACTGGCTTATTTCACTTAGCATAATGCTCTCCAGTTCCATCCATGCTGCTGCAAATGGTAAGAATTCCTTCTTTTTTAAAGCAGAATAGTATTCCATTGTGTAGACTTACCATGGTTTTCTAATCCACTCATCTGCTGATGGGCACTTAGGCTGTTTCCAAATCTTAGCTATGGTGAATTGTGTTGCTATGAACATAGGGGTGCATATATCCTTTCTGATTGGTGTTTCTAGTTTCTTAGGATATATTCCTAGAAGTGGGAAAACTGGGTCAAATGGAAGTTCCATTTTTAGTTTTTTAAGGAAACTCCATACTATTCTCCACAGAGGCTGCACCAGTCTGCATTGCCACCAGCAGTAAAGGAGGTTTCCTTTTTCTCTGGATCCTTGCCAGTACTTGTCATTTTTTGATTTGTTGATGATAGCCATTCTGACAGGTGTGAGATGGTACCTCATTGTCGTTTTGATTTGTATCACTCTGAGGATTAGTGACTTTGAGCATGTTTTCTTTCATATGTCTCTTGGAATTCCTTATGTCCTCTTTAGAAAAGTATATATTTACGTCTGTTGCCCATTTTTTGATTGGGTTGTTTATCTTCCTTTTGTTAAGTTGAATGAGTTCCCTGTAAATGTTGGAGATTAAACCCTTATCAGAGATAACATCGGCAAATATGTTCTCCCATGCAGTGGGCTTTCTTGTTGTTTTGTGAATGGTTTATTTTGCTCTGCAGAAGCATCTTATTTTGATGTAGTCCCATTTGTTTATTTTCCCATTAGTTTCCATTGCCCTAGGAACAATATTGGTGAAGATATTGCTTCGGCATATGTCTGAGATTTTGGTGCATGTGGATTCCTCATATATTTTTATGACTTCCTTTCTTACATTTAAGTCCTTTATCCACTTTGAGTTTATTTTTGTGTATGGTGTAAGTTGGTGGTCTAGTTTCATTTTTTTGCATGTACCTGTTCAATTTTCCCAACACCATTTATTGAAGAGACTCTCTTGACTCCATTATATGCTCTTGCCTCCTTTGTCAAATATTAATTGAGCATAGTGGTTTGGGTCAATTTCTGCGTTTTCTATTCTATTCCATTGGTGTATATGTCTGTTCTTGTGCCAGTACCAGGCAGTTTTGAGAACAGTGGCTTTGTAATACCAGCTTGATATCTAGTATTGAGATCCCTCCTATGTTGCTCTTCTTTCTCAGGATTGCTGCAGCTATTCAGGGTCTTTTTATTCCAGTTGAATTTTTGGAGAGTTCGTTCAAGGTCTGTGAAGTATGCCATTGGTATTTTGATGGGGAGGGCATTGAATCTATAGATTGCTTTTGGTAGTATGGTAATTTAATTATGTTGATTCTACCAATCCATGAACATGGTATGCTCTTCCATCTATTTATGTCTTCCTCTATCTCTGTTTTCAACGTCCTGTAGTTTTCTGAGTAAAGGTCTTTTATCTCCTTAGTTAAGTTTATTCCTAGGTATCTTAATTTTTTTCGTGCAATGGCAAATGGGATTGTTTTTTAGTCTCTCTTTCTGTAAGTTCACTATTGTTGTATAGAAATGCCATAGATTTCTTGGCGTTAATTTTGTATCCTGCTACATTGCCAAATTCATTTATTAAGTCTAATAATTTTTGATGGAGTCTTTAGGGATTTCTATGTACAGTATCATGTCATCTGTGAATAATGACAATGTTACTTCTTCTTTTCCAATTTGGATGCTCTTTATTTCTTCTTCTGGTCTGATTGCTAGCACTTCCTGTACTATGTTAAACAGGATGATGAAAGTGGGCATTGTTGTATTGTTTCTGTTCTTAGGGGAAATGGTTTTAGTTTTTGCCCATTGAATATGATGTTGGCTGTAGGTTTGTCATATAAGGCTTTTATTATGGTGAGGTATGATCCCTCTATTCCCACTTTGCAGAGGGTTTTTATCAAGAAAGGGTGTTGGATTTTGTCAAATGTTTTTTTCTGCATCAATTCATATGACTATGTGATTTTTATCTGTCAATTTGTTTATGTAATGTATAAAATTTATTGATTTGCAGATATTGAACCAGCCTTGCACCCCTGGAATAAATCCCACTTGGTCAGGGTATATGATCTTTCTAATTAATGCTGGATCTGGTTTGCTAGAATTTTGTTGAGGATTTTAGCATCTATGTTCATCAGGGATATTGGCTGTAATTCTCTTTATTTGTAGTATCTTTATCTGGTTTTGGGATTAGGGTAATGCTCGCTTCATGGAAAGAGTTTGGAAGTGTGCCTTACTCTCAAATTTTTTGGAATAGTCTGAGAAGGATTGGTTTTAGGTCTCTTTGAATGTTTGGTAATACTCCCCTATGATGCCATCTGGTCCAGGGCTTTTGTTTGCTGGAAGCTTGTTGATTACTGTTTTAATTTTATCAGTAGTTATCAGCCTATTCAGGATTTTTTAATCTTCCTGATTAAGTTTTGGAAGCTTTTATCTTTCTAAGAATTTGTCCATATCATCGAGGTTATCCAGTTTGTTGGAGTAGAGTTGTTCATAGTATTTTTTTTTTTTTACAATCCTTTGTATATCTATGGGGTCAGTTTTTACTTTTCCTCTTTCATTTCTGATTTTTTTTTTATTTGGGTCTTCTCTCTTTGTTTCTTGGTGATCCTGGTTAGAGGTTCATCAATCTTGTTTATTCTTTCAAATAACCAGCTCTTGGTTTCATTGATCGTTTGTATTTTTTTTGTCTCTATGTCATTTATCTCTGCTCTGATCTTTATTATCTCCTTCATTCTGGTTACTGTGGGCTTTTCTTGTTGCTCTCTTTCTAATTGTTTAAGTTGTAAGGTTAGATAATTTATTACCATTTTTTCGTGTTTTTGAGGTAGGCCAGTAGAGCTATGATCTTCCCTCTCAGGACTGCTTTCATTGTGTCCCATAGATTTTGGATTGCTATGTTTTCACTAGGGGCCCGGTGCACGAAATCGTGCACTGGGGTTGGGGTCCCTCAGCCCAACCTGCCCCCACTCACATACTGGGTGCCCTCAGGGGATGTCTTACTGATGGCTTAGGCCCACTCCCCATGCTCCTTTGTGGGAGGCAACCGGGCTGATCAGGGGAAGGCACCAGCCCCATCACCCCGCTGCTGCAGCCACTGCCAGTCACCACAGCCACCAAGGTGTTTTCATCAACACAGACTCCAGTCCCTTCACCAAAAAAAAATGATAACTTTCTTTAGGCATTTTTAAGATGTGTCTTTCATAGGATATGCATTTTTTTTAATCCTCACCTAAGGGTATGTTCCCATTGATTTTTAGAGAGTGTGGAAGAGAGAGGGAGAGACAGAGAAAAACATCAATGTGAGAGGGACACTTTGATTGGTTGCCTCCTGTATGAGCCCTGACCATGGGCACCAGGCTGGGGGGCATGCTGGGACCCCTGGGCCGCATGCAGCGGTGGCCGCCGGGGTCTCCACACACCCCAGAGGCCATCAGCCAGCCCCCCATCGTGTGCGCCAGGCTGGGGGCGTGGACTCAAACTGCCTCTTGGTGCTGGAGCATTCCCAAGTGGCTGGGGGCACTATGGTGACATGGGATGTTCCCGCCCCGCCCCACCCCCAGCCCCTTGGCACCTGCACCTATAGGCTCAAAGTGGCCAGGGGGCATTCTGGGACCCTGCTGCTCAGGACCTAAGCACGGGCCTACAGGCTCTGAGCAGCCTGGGTCTGGAGAATGTTTATGGGACCCAGGCCGCGTTCTGGGGCCCCTGCCGCTCAGGACCTAAGCGCGGGCCTACAGGCTCTGAGCGGCCTGGGTCCGGAGGATGTTTACGGGACCCAGGCCGCTTAGCGCCCGCATATGCAAATTAACCGCCATCATGTTCGCTCTGATTGGCTGTGGGCATAGCAGAGGTGCGGTCAATTTGCATGTTTGTCTATTATTAGGTTAGATTGTCATTTGTTTCCAGGTTTCTTTTTATTTCTTCTTTGATCTCTTTGGTAACCCAATCATTGTTTAATAGCATGCTATTTCACCTCCAACTGTTTGATTTTTTTCATTGCTTTTATTGTAGTTGATTTCTAGTTTTATGCCATTATGATCTGCGAAGATGCTTGTTATGATTTCTATCTTCTTGAATTTGAAGAGACTTTTCATGTATCCTAATATGTGGTCTATCTTTGAAAATGTCACATATGAACTTGAGAAGAATGTATTTTCTGTAGCTTTGAGTGAAATGTTCTGAAGATGTCAATTAAGTCCATCTGATCTATGGAGTCATTTAGTATTGCTGTTTCTTTGCTAATTTTTTTGTTTAGAGGATTTGTCCTGTGATGTCTGTGGGGTGTTAAAGTCCCCTACTATGATTGTATTGCTATCGATCTCTCCCTTGATACCTTCCAGAAGTTGTTTTATGTTTTTGGGGTGCATATATGTTTACCAGAGTTATAATCTCTTGTTGAATTGCTCCCTTTAGTATTATGAAGTGGCCTTCCTTACCTCTTGTTATGGCCTTTAATTTGATGTCTATTTTGTCAGATATAAGTATTGCAACCTCAACTTTATTCTCATTGTCATTTGTCTGAAAAAAAATTCCATTCCTTCACTCTCAGTCTGTGTGAATCCTTTGTTCTGAGGTGTGTCTCTTGCAAACAGCAAATATATGGGTCATGTTTTCTTATCCATTCACCTACCCTATGTATTTTGATTGGAGCATTTAGTACATTTACGTTTAATGTTATTATTGAGAAGTACTTGTTTGTTGTCATTTTTGTTCTTAATGTTTGTGCTCCTTCTTGCCTTTCTGTTTTTTTCTCTTTAGCATTTCTTGCATTGCTGGCTTGGTGGTAATAAACTCTCTTACCCCTTTTTTTGTCTGTGAAACTCCTGAATCCACCTTTAATTTTGAATGATAGCTTTGTTGGGTATAGTATTCTTGTATTCAGTCCCTTGCTTTACATCACTTTGTATATTTCATTCCATTCCCTTCTGGCCTGGTGTTTCTGTTGAGAAATCAGTTGATATTCTAATGAGAGATCCCTTGTAGGTAACTTTCTGTCTCTCTCTGGCAACCTTTAAGATTCTTACTTTGTCATTGATGTTTGCCAATTTAATTGTGATGTTTTGCTGTATGTATTTTTGGGTTCATTTTGTTTGGGACTCTATGTGCTTCTTGGACTTGCATGGTTTTTTTCTTGCCAATATAAGGAAAGTTTTCTGTCATTATTTCTTCAAACAGGTTTTCTTTTCCTTGCTCAGTTTCCTCTCCTGTGGCACCCCTATTATGCAGATGTTGTTTTGTTTTCCATTGTCCCAAATCTCCCTTAGGCTCTCCTCTTGCTTTTTAAGTTTTCTTTCCAGTTGCTGCTGTGTTTGTGTGTTTTTTCCTACCTTGTCTTCTAATTCGCTGATGTGTCCTCAGCTTCTTTTGGTCTATTGTTTAAGCCCATTGTGTTCTTTATTGCAGCTATGTCATTCTTCATTTCCTCTTGGTTTATTTTCATGTTGGTAATGTTCTCATTCAGCTCCTTATAATTCTCATTGAGTTCTGTGTATTTGTCATCCAGCCATTTGAGCATCCTTATAACCATTACTCAGAATTCTTTCTCTGACATGTTGCTTGCCTCTATTTCATTTAATTCCCTTTCTGGTGATTCCTCCTTTTCTTTCCTTTGGGGATTGTTGTTGTTTTTTTGTCTCCCCATTTTTTGCTGTAATGTTTTAATTATTTCTGTTTCTTATATCCAACTGCTTTGCTACCCAGTTTCTTTTGGTGGTGGTGCTAGAGGTGTGATCTCTCAGGTCTCCTGGGATTAGTGATCTAGCAAAGCTCCCTACTTGAGCTATTTGTGTTCTCTTGATGTAGTTGGATCTTGAATGTGTTTCTTATTCGTGGATGAATTCTTGTCTCAGGTTGGCAATGTTACTCACCCCTGGCTTCATTGTACATGCTGTTTTGGATGTGATTGTGGTTCTGCCTCTTGTGGGAAAAGTTGTCTGAGTTCTCACTTGTATATGCTCACTGTGGGTTCCCTGAGTCCATGGCCTGAGAGGAATGAGTCTCAGGGCCTGAGGCTCAGGTACTGTGGCTTTTGCTGGTGTGGTGTGGCTCTTGCTGGATTAGCGTCACTCTGCAACTCCCTATGGTGGGGGCAGAGCCCATGATAGTGGGGGGATGGGTGTCTCTGAATCACGAGGGCATTCAGGATCCAACAGCTGGGGATGTGGGAATCTCTGTGTATAAAATAATGTGACCTTGTCCAGGGAAGCAAATCCTCAGTAATTCACCAAGCTGTCCAGAGGTAGGTCGCCAGGAGAGGGATGTCTTGGGTCCTACTGAGGGAGCTGTGCATTCTTGGTTGGAGAGGCACATGCTCAGTGGAAGCACACAGAGGGTCCCAGGAGCCATCTTCTTGTGGGGTGCGCTTGTGGGGTGCACACGCTGGATCGGAGTGATTGTGGTGTGCCACCATCTCCATGGAGGGAGAAGTCCCAGTTTTTGCTTTGGGCAATGTGTGCCCTTGGTTGGATACACATTCCCAATGGCTGCTTACAGAAGTGCCCAGGAGCCATCTTCTGGGGCAGTGGGCTCAGGAGGCCCTTGTGCCGGAGCAGCACTACCACAGGGACTGGATGCCAGCAGCTGGGATTGTGCCTTTCAGCAATTCAGAAAAGCCTCTGGGGGCCACCTGCCTGGGCAGTGGGCTCAGGGGGCTTGCGAACTGGATCAGTGTGACTGCAGTGACCGGAGGTTGGCAGCTGAGGAGAGGGAAGTCGGAGTTTCTGATGTGGGTCCTTGAGCCCTTGGTTGGATACAAGTGTACCCTAGTGGTAGCTCACAGAGGCACCTGGGAGCCGTTTGCCTGGGCGAAAGACTCAGCGTGGCCCTCGCGTTGAAGCTGTGTGACCAAGGTGTCTGTGGGCTGGTATCCGGAAAAGGAGAATTCAGTTTCTATTGCTGTTGCAGTGTGCCCTTGTTTGGATAAGAGCGCACCCAGCGGGGGCTCACAGAGGCACCCAAGAACCGCCTTTGTGGCCTTGGGCTCAGGGGCCTGCAAGGTGGCAGAGTGTGACTGTGGAGTCCAGAGGTCTTCAGCTGTGATGTGGGGAAACTCAGTTTTTGCTGCTGCACCTTTGGTTGAATTCTCGCGTGCCCAGTAGTGGCTCACAGGGTTACCCTGGGGCCGATAGCCAGGGCAGTGCACTCAAAGAGGCCCTTGTGTTGAAGCCACGTGATTGAGGTGCCTGTGGGAAGGCAGCTGGGAGTGGGGGAAGTCAATATTTCTACTGCTGGGGGCCTTGTGCCCTTGGTTGGGTTTGCGCCCACCCAGTGGTGGTGCACTGAGGCACTCAGAGGGGCCCTGGTGCTGAATCCACGTAACTGAGGTGACTTTGGGGAGGTATCCAGGAAGGGGGAGTTCAGAATTTCTACTGCCAGGGCAGTGGGCCCTTGTTTGGATAAGAGTGTGCCCAGCGGCAGCACCCACTAGTGGCCTGTGGAGTGGTGGGCTCAGGTGGCCAGCATGCTTGGAAAGTGCAACTGTGGTGCTGGAAAAGCACAACTGTGGCATCAGGAGTTCAGCCACTGTGGAGGGGGAAGTCACACTTACTGCTGCAGGAGCATGCACCCTTGGAAGTAGAGGTCCTAGGGTCTGCAGGTCTGTGGGTGGGACAGCAGGATTTGGGCTGGAGTGGCTGTAGGGTCATGGGAAGTGTCCAGGGGCTGTCTGGGTGATGGTGCTGATGAGTTCCTAGAAGATGCTGCTCTCCCCTTGAAGATGACGTGGGCTCCATGCCTGAGTCCTGCAGCCCAAGGAGTGCCCACAGTGGTGGTAGGTGCTCCTTGTCCAGGAGAGCCTGGTCTGCCAGCCCCTGCTACTCCTGCCAGATTTAACTGTCCATCCCTCACTCACACACACACCACATACATCCACAAACTCTCCTTTCACCCCCTCACTCACTCACACCCTCTCCCTCACCTCCGTCCTGCCTGCCACCATCTTCTCAAGGTCTTAATTATTTTTTAAAATAATTTACTTTCAATAATATATAATATTTCACCACAATGATGCAGCTATTTACTTTATAATTCCTCCAATTTTAGGTATTTCATTTTGTTTTTAATTTTCTGCTATTATAATAAATTAATGATGAATACCTGATTATTTAATTAAAATACAAAACTAAAATGAAGTTATCAGATAAAATTATAATAAAATTTTGAGGTTTTTATGTTGCCAATTTGTTATAAAAAATGATCTGTGAATTTAACCTTACCTTAGTAGTATCTAAGAGCACCTGTTCTCCTTTGGCAAGATGGTTGTGCAGTAGTTGGAAACTATGCTCATCTCCTCCCAGAGCCAGCCTGGTTTTAAAGCTAAATTATAGAGCAATCAACCTGAATAACCAACTGAAGTTTACCTGGATAGAAGTCTTATAACCAAGTATTTATAGAAGAAGCCACATGGAGACTGGTAAGAGGGGTGGAGATCTGGAAAGGGCTGGCTCCCACTCCCATGTGTGGTGGTTGAGAATCTGGAGAGATATCTAGGCTTTAAAAGTCCCCCCTGAGAAGTGCAGCATCAACCCCATACCAGGTTTTCAAACCCAGAGCACCAGAGCTGGGAATAGGAGTCCAAATATCATCTGGCAATGAAAATCAGTGGGGACTCTGACTTCCTGGAAGAAGAGGGAGTCTGCTATAAACCTAGGTGCCCTTTTCAAGGATCAGTGCACAGGGTGTGGCTCTTGAACACTCAGCAAGGGCTGAGTAACTATGGGAGTCATACAGAGAAGATCTGAGTGGAGTGGCCCTAGGAGAGATCTGGAGGGTGAACCACAAAGGTGCCTGTGCTGAGTTCCTATCCTACACTGCCACCATATACCATCTTCCTAGGGTTGAGTACTCCTATTCTTATAGGAGCAGCCTGCAAAGTGCACTAGCCTGGCTCTCCAACTACAGGCAACACCAACCTGCTGATTTTGAGTCCTGCCGAAAGGACTGCTGGTTGCATTCAATAGCATCTTTGGTATGATCCTATTCTGGGGAATGTCTTGGCAAAGACTAGCTTGGGAATAGTGGCCATTCTTCCTACATTCACATGCACAACTACTGCCTGATCCACAAACCTGTTGATTCTTTTGGCCTGTACTTCCAACTCCCAGTGGCTCTGTGCAGTTAAGCTCAGTACCATAGGGGGATTGCATTGCTGCTCAGACCTGGGACATTCAGAGAAATTCTCCCTCAGAGGATCTTGTACAAGATTCAGACAGGCACTGGGGTGTACAGCTACAGCCAGGGTGTCCATTCTTACCCACACCCAAAGCCCTGAATCCATAGAATATATGCACACTGTAGTGTTATTTACAATAGCCAAGATTTGGAAGCAGCTCAAATGCCCATCAGTAGATTAGCGGATTAAAAAGCTGCAGTACATTTACATGAGGGAATACCACTCAGCAATAAAAAAGAATGTAATCTTATCTTTTGTGACAACATGCATGGACCTAGAGGGTATTATGCTAAGTGAAATAAGCCAGAGAAAGACAAATACTATATGGTTTCATTTATATGTGGAATCTAATGAACAAAATAAACAAAACAAAAAATAGAAACAGACTCAATACAGGGAGCAGACTGAGCTGTCAGAGGGGGGTTTGGGAAGCTCTGTGAAATAGGTGAAGGGATTAAGCAAAAGAAACCAAACACACAAAACAACTAATAGAGACAGACATCAGTATGGTGGTTACCAGAGGAAAAGGGTGGTGGGGGCAGGTAAAAGAAGGTAAATGTGGTATAAATGGTGACTTAAGGAGATTAGACTTTGGGTGGTGAACACATAATAAAATATACACTGAGTGGCCAGATTATTATGATCTCTGAATGCATAATAATCTGGCCACTCAGTGTGTATGTGTGTGTGTGTGTGTGTGTGTGTGTGTGTGTGTGTGTATATATATATATATATATATATATATATATATATATATATACACATACATACTAGTGGCCTGGTGCACAAAATTCGCGCACAGGGGTGTGTGTGGGGGGGGTCCCTCAGCCTGGCCTGCATCCTCTCCAATCTGGGACCCCTGTGAGATCGGGCCTAAACCTGCAGTTGGACAAACCCTTCGCAATGTGGGACTACTGGCTCCTAACTGCTCACCTGCCTGCCTGCTTGATCTCACCTAACCACTCTGCCTGCCAGCCTGCTTGCCCCCAACTGCACCCCCTCGCCAGCCTGATCACCCCAACTGCCCTCCCCTCCTGGTCTGATCGCCCATAACCGCTTCTGCCTCAGCCCCGCCACCATGGCTTTGTCCAGAAGGACATCTTAAGGTCTCATGGTCTAATTAGCATATTACCCTTTTATTAATATAGACTAGTAGCCCGTTTGCATGAAGATTCGTGCAATAGACCTTCATTCACCTGGCTGCCTGCACCAGTTTTCTGCCGGCACCAGGGACCCAGGCCTTGGCTGTGGCCACCGCCTTCTGCCTTTTTCAGGGTGGGGGCTTGGCCCCGGGCGGTGGCCTTGGGCTCGCCACACCCAGCGTCCCTGCTACCGATCGCAGGAGCCGACCCCCAGTGGTTTCCTGCGATCGGTGCAGGCTCCCCTCTGGTGCCCAAGGCTGGGAAAGCCTCCACCTCGAGGCTTTCCCGGCCTTGGGCTCGGCCGCACCCAGCGTCCCTGCTACCGTTCGCAGGAGCCGACCCCCAGTGGTTTCCTGCGATCGGTGCAGTCTCCCTTCTGGTGCCCAAGGCTGGGAAAGCCTCCACCCCGAGGCTTTCCCGGCCTTGGGCTCCGCCACACCCCAATGTCCCTGCAACGGTTTCCTGGTGGGCGTGGTTGGTGGGCGTGGCTTGGGCGTAGCGAAGGTGCGGTCAATTTGCATATTTGTCTATTATAAGGTAAGATAGGATATGACATACTGCCATAACTATAACATATCTACCAGTATTACTCTATGAGAATACATACTTCATCTAACAGGAAGGCATCTAATACATTACATTGTATATGTTGTACGTAGTAGGAAATACTGTATTTGTAGCAATAATATATACCCTGTGACTTCCCTTCCTGATCTGGGAATGATTCCCTAGTTCTTTTGACGTTTCCTGGCCCCTAATGTATTTTTTTTTTTTGTCATTCAGTGTAACTTTATTTACTGTTTATTGCACATGATTTGAGGTCTTTAATTTCTAACCACCAAAGATTCAAAATACTATTTTTTCCATGAAGTTTAACATTAACATTAGTGAATTCATGTATTCATGTGTTTTTATTGTAAACATCTGAATTATTCACATTGTCATAGATCCTGACCTCCTAAGTGTGGACCATGCACAGGCTGGCAGCAAGCCAGGAAGCCACTATGCAAGCAAACAGATACTCTGCATAAGGAGAAAAGTCATAGCATAACATTTAATGTCCAACCTGAGTCACCTCAGAATGTTATATATATTGACTTCTTAATTCATATAGTATTGGGAACTCAACTGCTTGGTTGATGGCGAGGTTGACCTGGTTTTGGGAGGATTATTTCTGAAATAATTAAGGAAAGGAGGGCTCAATCTTTCTTCTTGGTTGGTTGCTCCTCCCCAGCACCTTCATCTTTCTTCTTGTCCTCAGCTTCTTGGGCATCTTCTCCTTCACCTTCACCTCTTTCTTTCTCTTTTGCATCCTCAAATTCTTCCTTGGCACCTTCTTCCTCTTCCTCTGCTTCCTCTTCCTCAGCCTCTTCCTTCTTCTTTTCCTCCTCTCCAGCTTCTCCTTCAGAAGGGGATTCATCCTTAGCTTCCTCGGCTTTTGCAGCATCAACGGTCTCCTCCACCTCGATCTGCTCCTCCTGGACATGGCTGGTGTATTAAGAAGGGAAGGAGTGAGCAGACATCAAGTAGGAGCTATTCTGTAAACCACCATAGGCAGATCACCAAAGACCTGGGAACTCTGGTAGTAGCTGCTGGCTATGCTTCCCATGCTGGTGAAACTGAGCCAGGTCTCCTCACCTTCTAAGAGTTTCCTGTAAGCTGCAATGTCAATATCCAAAACTATCTTCACATTGAAGAGGTCCTGGTATTCTTTTAAATATCCTGCCATTTCACTCTTTGTGGTTCTCAACTCATTTTCTAATTTGTTGATTATGTCCTGCATAGCACTAACGTTGGAGTTCTGCTTATCCTCCAGCTCTTGCAGCTGCTTTCTCAGCACTTTGTTCATGCACCAGCTTGCTTCAATCTCCAGGGTCTTGCGCCACGTAGGTGCTCTTGGCAGCGCTCTCTGTCAGCTCTTGTACCATTCTTAGGCATTCTGCATGTTCTTGGCAGCCAGCTTCTCATACTGCGTGAGGATGTCCTTGAGGATAGCGGAGTGGTCGGACTTGGAGAACACATCCATCTCCACGGAGATCTGAGCATACTGGACATCTTCAGAAAGGCACTTTTGTCCATCAGGCTTTCCATGCACTTTTCCAGCTCAGTGCTGGCAAGAGCCTCCTCATCTGCATCTTTGCTCACCTCCATCAGCCAGCCCTCTGCATCCTCATGGTTCAGCACCTCTTCCTGGTAGCTCGCCTGAAGGTTGTTCCCAGCCACTTCAGAGCCCCGTTGCCTCCTAACTGCCCACTTCCCTCTCCTCTCCAGGGACAGGGCGCAGTGGGTCAGGGCACAGGCATCGCATTTTAATTAAAATGTTCAACCCTGGCCTGCTCCACCGGTGTCCTCAGGTGGCCAGGGGGCAGACAGTGATCCCGGAGACCCTGGCCACCCCCGCCTACAGAGCCTGCAGGCAAAGTCAGGCACTGACCACGCTACCTGCCCAGTCCCGATTGCACCCTGGACCCCGCGGGTGACATCAGGCACTATCCATGCTGCCTGCCTGGTCCCAATAGCTCCCTGGATCCCAGAGACAGCATCAGGCGCTGCCTGCTAGAACTTCCCAGTCCCGATCACCGCCTGCACCCCGCGGGTGACGTCAGGTGCTATCCATGCAGCCTGCCAGGTCCCGATCGTCCCCTCAACCCCACAGACAGCGTCAGGCGGTGTCCATGCCACCTGCCCAGTCCCAATAGCCGCCTGGACCCCAGGTCTTGATATGCAAATTAACCGCCATATTGGTTGGGTTAATTTGCATACTCGCCCATGGGTAGTATCAGCTGCTGTCCATGCCACCTGCCCAGTCCCAGTCGCTGCCAGGACCCTGCAGGCAGCGTCAGGTGCTGTCCATGCCACTTGCCAGGTCCCGATCACACCCTGGATGCCGCGAGCAGCGTCAGGCATTGCCTGCTGAAACTGCCCGGTCCCGATTGAAGACTGGACCCTGCAGGTAAAGTCAGGCACTGTCCATGCCACCTGTCTGGTCCTGATCGCCTCCTGGACCCCGTGGGTGACATCAGGCGCTGTCCATGCCGCCTACCCAGTCCCGATAGCCACCTGGACTCTGCGGGCAGCATCAGGCGCTGTCCATGCCACTTGCCAGGTCCCAATCACTCCCTAGACCCTCTGAGCAGTGTCAGGTGATGCCTTCTGGAACTGCCCAGTCCTGATGGCCACCAGGACACCATGGGTGACGTCAGGCGCTGTCCATGCTGCCTGCCTGTCCAGATCGCCCCCTGGACCCCGTGGGCAGCGTCAATTGCTGTCCATGCCACCATGCTTGGTCCCAATGGCTTCCCGGTCCCGCAGGTGATGTCAGGCGCTGTCCGCTGGGCCTGTCCGGTTCCGATTACCACCTGGACCCTGTGGACAGCATCAGGTGCTGCCTGCCCAGCCTGCCTGGTCACTATCATGGCCTGGACCTTGTGAGTGACATCAGGCCTGCCGGGTCCATGGCGGCCTGGAACATGCGGGCTAAGTCAGGCAGCGCCAGATTGCCTCCCTTCTCCCCCAGCCCGCCTGCTTGCCTCCCTTCTCTGCCAGCCCCGCTTGCTTGCCTCCCTTCTCCCCGCCCTACCTGCTTGCTTCTCCACAGCTTTGCTCCCTTCTGCAGCTTGGCTTCTTTCTATGCTGTCTTGATATGCAAATTAACCGCCATATTGGTTGGGTTAATTTGCATACTCGCCCTGATTGGCTGGTGGGCATGGTTTGGGCGTAGCAAAGGTGCAGTCAATTTGCATATTACCCTTTTATTAGGTAGGATATATATGAGGCCCAGTGCATGGTTGGGGTCCGGCCAGCCTGGCCAGGGGGAGGGGACATGGGCAGTTGGCCGGCCTGCCTGCTGGTCGAACTCCTGGTCTAGGGACAATTTGCATATCAGCCTTTTATTATATAGGATATACACTGAGTGGTCAGATTATTATGTGTTCAGAGATCATAAGAATCTGGCCACTCAGTGTATAAATGATGTATCATAGAATTATACATCTGCAACCTACATAATTTTATTAACCAATATAACTCCAATAAATTCAATGAAAATTTAAAATACACATGTTTTCCATATATCCTTGCCAACACTAGGTACACTAATTTATACAAATTGGCTGCTTCAGTAGGCAAATTTTATATTTGGGGATATTTATAAAAATTTTTTTAAATTTTTATATGTTTTTACTGATTTCAGAGAGGAAAAGAGAGGGAGAGAGAGATAGAAACATCAATGATGAGAGAGAATCATTGATCGGCTGCCTCCTGCACACTCACACTGGGGATGTAGCCCACATATTCCCTGACTGGGAATTGGACTGTGACCTCTTGGTTTATAGGTCGATGCTCAACCACTGAACCATGGTGGTTGGGCAATTTTGGAATATTTTAATTTGTATTTCTTTCTAGTGAAGTTGAACAAGTTTATGTTCATTTTTAATGTTAACTTTTACTAGTATTTTGTCAATTGTACCTTTGCACATTTTCTAACTGTTGTGTTTATCTTTATTTACTGTTTTCCAAAATTTTTGTAAATTAAGGATGTTACATTTTTGTTTTCTATATTTTCAAATTTCTCCAAGTTTTTCTTTTCATTTTGAAGAAAATATCATGTAGAATCAGTGTTCTTTTGTGTAAAAAATTATAGCAATAATTTTTATATACAAAAATTTCAGTCAAAATAAAAATATGTTAGCATTTGTTAATTCTAAATTATAAATAGTTGGGTAGCCTTCATACTTTAATTTTTAAAACTTTTATAATAAAACAAAGGAAAACATGTATAAAGTATCTAATAGTTTGGACATATATAATTTATTCAACCATTCTTTTATTGATGGACATTCAGGTTGTTTTCTATTTGGAGCTTTTATAAACTTCACTATAGTAATTATCCACATACATTAAAATTTTTTCATATTTTGTTAAGTTGTGAAATGATTCTCCTACTCTTCATCCTATGTTCCCAAATACATTTCTATTATCAGAATAAGACTGTTGTTCTAAAAAAAATTAATTAGTTAATTTATTTTAACAAATTTCCCTGGGGAAAGCATTGATTGAAAGCAATTTTGCTTATCAAAGAAATCATATAAAATATATTTTATGATTTAACATTTACTCAAGATGTTCTGAAAAGAAGTTACATGTTAATATAAATTGGGGTAAACTTATTCCACTTTTGGGGATTGACAAGAATTATATGTCCCAATAAATACTGCATGAAAGACAATGTTCCATGATCTGCACATAATAAAATAAGTTTAGTCAAATAGTTTCAGAGAGCTACTACATCCTCTTCTTGGAGAGTTACAAAACTCATTTGTATACTATAAGTTTTGAGAATCCTTATGGTAAAGGCAACTCTCTAATTTTGCTTATACAGAGGTTTCCTAAATTTATTTCGCTAGATAACTTTATTCCTTTTTAACATCTGTTAACATGTCAAAGTGCTTCATAGACTATCCATAGTAAAATGTAAAAATAAGAAAATGTGAGATAACTGAAATCCAAATACTATCATACAAGTTGTCTCACTTAAACATCAAATATTTCATCAGGTCTTTGGAGAAAAAAACATTTAATTTTTTTTGCTTTTTAACCTTTGATTGTAAGTGAAGGTACACAGTAAATAAGCCGAGTCAGGTTTTTAAATATAGTGCCATAGTGGTAAGAGTATGCTCTAAGGTCAGACAGACCTGGGTTGCAATCTTAGTTTAGCCACTTACTAGTTGGACAGGTAACTTAATATCTCTGGACTTCAGTTTTCTCATAAGTAAAATGGGAATAATAACATTCACTTCACAGAGTTGCTGTGAGGATTAAATGAAATAACACACATCAAGTACATAGCAAAGTGACTGACATATACAAGGTCTCTTACAGTATCCATAGTGGTACACAGCAGGGTTTCATAAAAGAAAAAAAGTGAAGACCCAAGAATCTATAAACAGATCAATGGCTTCTGAATAGCTTTTCCATGGGAATAAAATTGGAAGGCTTATCAGATCAGAGCTTTGAACTCCATGGTATTTTTATCACTAAAATTCTCCATTTAATGATGAATTACACTAGGTTATTTATCCGTGAATGTTGCAAAGAGAAGGCTGTTTAGCTTTTCACTAGACCAAAGAGAATCCCGTGTATAAGACTGCCTGCCACTGTGAAAAAATTAGTAGCATTTTGGGAGAATTAGAGTTTAGGGATAGTACTTTTTGCCTGTGAGTGGATAAGAGTAGGTTGTTAATTGACATAATGGAGCCAAGCAAAAAGAACCTGTTCATAATCTATATCATCTTAGAGGCCTGAAATGCACCAAAGCAAGATTTATAATACAAAGGTTGAAAGCACATAACCTGAATGGAATGTTTGGCTATTTCTGTATACCTTGGGTGGTCTTTTAGCCCAAGTGAATAGTGTGAGTTTACAGGAAATAAGTGCATCTTTTTCAGTACACCACACAGGGAAATTATGTCTAGAACTTCTACTTATGTGAATAATACAAGAGTGGAGAATTTAACATCTTGTTCACCATGGTGAAATCTTACTCATTTGCTAGTACCTCCCAAGATTGCCTCTTAGCAGTCCAGGTTGCACTGTATGTACCTCCCTCAAATACTGACCTGTTGCCCTGGCTGGTATTTCTCAGTGGATAGAGCATCGGCCCATGCACTGAAGGGTCGTGGGTTTGATTCCCAGTCAAGGGAACCTAGCTGGGTTGCAGGTTTTATCCCTGGCCATAGCCATGGTTGGGGCTCATGTGGGAGGCAACCAATCGATGTGTCTCTCTAAAGCCAATGTTACTATCTCTCTCTCCCCCTCCCTTCTTCCCTTCCATATTCTCTAAAAATCAATGGAAAAAATATCATCAGGAGAATTAACAACAACAAAAAAAATTAAAAAGAGGAAAGAATACTGACCTGTCTTAGAGATGCAGGAAATGTGAAAATTGCTATGTTTCTGTTTCCACTGCAAGAGATGATGAACCTTCTGGATAATCTGTAAGGTTGAAAAGTGAAGGTGATCAAATGTCCCTTTCTCTTATACAGGTAGGTATTTATTCACTGGAATATTTACTTCTTTTTCAATCCCTAGAAGCAGCAGACATCTGCAAATCTCTAAAGACTTGTGTGCTATACTGAAGCATTTATAACCAGCTCAGACATTCACATTCCAAGAGTAGTCAGCCTGCTGTACTATGAACTAAGATTATTTTATCAGGATTATCTATAATAATAAAAGGGTAATATGCTAATTAGACCGGACATCCTTCCTGACTAATCAAGGGTGGAGGGAAGCCAGCCCGGGTCCCGGGTGCCAGAGGGAAGCTGGTGCTGGCAGCCGGGGGAAGGAAGGCCTGCCTACTGTTGCACAGATTTCGTGCATTGGGCCTCTAGTCTAATCTATAATACTGGCTGGTATTTGACTTAAATATCTGTGATTTCAGTTCCACATTGTATGGCTTTAAATGGAATGTTTTGGGTTTTATTACTCACAAAATGACCCTGTCTTGCTGTTAGTTTACTGGATATACTTGAGATAGTTATTATAGTATTTTAGGTGTTGGTGTTTCTAAAAATGAATGAAATATCTAGAAAATAAGTGCCTTTGGAATTAACAACCAACATCATTTATAGTACATACAAATGTTTTTGTTTCCAACCTTCAGCCTTATGGGTGAGCAAAGTGAACTCTGAATCAGCTTGCTTAATATGCAGACAGTCATTTTCTTTATACTCCCTGCATACAAATGAACTTGGCACCTTGAGATTTTAAAAAAGTTGACAGTTCTTGACCCTTACAGTTTCTGCTTAGTACATTCTACTTTATGAAGTCAGTGTGCCATTCAGAGTGCTCCAGTAAGTGTGAGGTCTGGATTCCAGAAGATAGAGGTTAACCAGGGTATGTTACCCTCGCCACAGTTAACCAGGTAGATTCCAGACACAAGGCTGCTTTCTTCCAGGAAGAGTGAAAAAAGTAAAAGTGGCTCTGAGAATGTCTTTTGGAATCAAGGCTTCATAGTAGGTATAGCATTTTGTTTTGTCTGGAATCCCAGATTTAGTGTATTCTTGATCTAAAGTCTGAACAGAAAGCAGCTATACTGGACCAGCTCTTCAGTGAAGGTCAGAGAATAACTCATGTTTGTCAAGTAACTGTAAATCTCTAGTCATTCAATAAATGTTAGTTGTACTCTTGGAATCAAACAATGATCTATATGCAACCTTATTTTGCTAAGGATGCAGAGAATAATGAAATGAAAGTGATAATCTCTCTGACCTCAAGTAATTGCTATTCAGTTCCCATCCAAACTTTATGTTGGAACCAGTTACTTTTTCATCAGTTAGCTTGAGGTCCTGTTCATTATTCATGATTTTTCTTGTACCTTCTCCTTCTTCATTCCTTTCCACCAACCCACATCCTATATAATCTTTAAAACACAAACTTTACTTCCTCTGTAAATCCTTTCTTACCAGCCCAACCTACAGGAATCACTACCCTTTGAATTCATATAGCACAAACTTTATGGTTCTACTCATTCAGTCAAACATCATATCCTGTATTGTGTTTTGTCAGGCAACTTTTCATGTATGTGTTTTATCTCCCCACATAGATTTCACAAATGTTAGTCTCTCCCTCTCACCTCTATAACCAGTCAGACATGCTCCCCCAGAATGATACTGCCTCCTATACACTGAGTGGCCAGATTATTATGATCTCTGAACGCATAATAATCTGGCCATTCAGTGTATATCCTATATAATAAAAGAGTAATATGCAAATTAACCATCACACCGCTACACCCACCAGCCATGCCCACCAGCCAATCAGGAGTGAATATGCAAATAAACCCAACCAAGATGGCTACGGCCACAGAGAGCAGGAGGGAGGCTTGCATTTCCCTGGCAATGGAGGAAGCCAAGCTTTCCGCCTGCCCTTGCTGGCCTAGGCCTCCACTCAAGGCTACAAAGTTTCAATGATAGAAGATACATAAATCCAAACAGAAATGGTGGCAGCCACAGAGCTGGAAAGAGCAGGAGGCTAGGGTTTCCCCCGGTGATGGAGGAAGCCAAGCTTTCCACACACCCTAGCCAGCCCAGGCCTTCGCTCCAGGCTACAAAGTTTCAATTATAGAAGGTAAATAAATTCCAACAGAAATGGCTGTAGCCACGGAGCGAGCAGAAGGCTTGGATCTGCTCCAGGCTAGAAAGTTTCAATTGTAGAAGATAAATAAATCCCAGATACCAGGGCCTCCACTTGGGTTGCCAGGAGGCGTGGCCAGCCTGCAAACCACCACAGGCCCCTTGCCCAGGCCGCCCCATGCCCCAAGGGAATCCCCACCCTGATCCGGGACATCCATCAGGGCAAACCAGCCGGCCCCCACCTGTGCACCAGGCCTCTATCCTATCTAATAAAAGAGTAATATGCAGACTGACCATCACTTCAACACACAAGATGGCTGCCCCCATGTGGTCAAAGATCCTGCTCCCATGTGGACACAAGATGGCCACCACAAGATGGCCAGCAGGGGAGGGCAGTTGGGAGGGACCAGGCCTGCAAGGGAGGGCAGTTGGGGGTGATCAGGCCAGCAGGGGAGGGCAGTTGGGCAGGACCAGGCCTGCAAGGGAGGGCAGTTGGGGGCGATCAAGCCTGCAGGGGAGGGCAGTTAGGGGTGACCAAGCTTGCAGAGGAGGGAAGTTGGGGGCGACCAGGTCTGCATGGAAGGGCAATTGGGAGGGACCCATGCCTGCAGGGGAGAGCAGTTTGGGGGGACCAGGCCTGCAGGGGAGGGCAGTTATGGGTGACCAGGCCTGCAGGGGAGGGCAGTTAGGGGCAAACAGGCTGGCAGGGGAGTGGTTATGGGGTGATCAGGTGGCAGGCAGAAGCGGTTAGGGGCAATCAGGAAGTCAGGCAGGTGAGCAGTTGGGAGCCAGCAGTCCTGGATTGTGAGAGGGATGTCCGTCTGTCCGTTTAGGCCTGATCCCACCGATATTGGGCCTAAACGGGCAGTCAGACATCCCTAGAGGGGTCCCAGATTGGAGAGGGTGCAGGCTGGGCTGAGGGACACCCCCGTGTGCATGAATTTTGTGCACCGGGCCTCTAGTCCTATATAATAAAAGGCTAATATGCAAATTGTCCCCTCGACCAGGAGTTCTACCAGCAGGCAGGCCAGCCAACCACCCATGTCCCCTCCCCCTGGCCAGGCTGGCCGGACACCACCCATGTACGAATTCATGCACCTGGCCTCTAATACACACACACACACACACACACTGAGTGGCCAGATTATTATGCATTCAGAGATCATAATAATCTGGCCACTCAGTGTATGTAAGAATGAGAAAAAATAACCTTGTGGTAAAGAACCAGCACCTAATAATTCCAAATATCCTATATAATAAAAGCCTAATATGCAAATTGACCGAATTGCAGAACGACCAGTGGAAAGACCAGTTGCTATGATATTTACTGACCACCAGGGGGCAGACACTCAATGCAGGAGCTGCCCCCAGCCCGCAGGTCCTTGGCTAGCCAAGGCAGGTGCCAGCAAGGGGCAGGGCCAGCCGGCGAGTGGGCAGCGTCAGGGAGCAGGGCCAGCTGGTGAGCAGGCCAGTGCTGCCCTCCGATTGCCCTGCTGGTTGCTTACCACAGAGGGAGGTGACTAGTGGTGGTGTGTGTATGGGGGGTGGGGCCAGCGAGAGGGTGGCACCAGGCCAGCTAAGGGGGATGCCAGCAGGAGCCCCCCAATTGCCCCGCGAGTTGCCCCACAGATTGGCCCTGATCGCCGGCCAGGCCTAGTGACCTTACCCATGCATGAATTTTGTGCACTGAGTCTCTAGTCTTACCTAATAATAGAGAAACATGTAAATTGACTGTACCCCCGCAACACCCACAGCCAATCAGAGTGAGTATGCAAATTAACCCAACAAAGATGGCAGTTAATTTGCATATATACCTGGGTCCCAGGAACCTCCTCAGCACCCAGGTCACTCCCAGCTGGCCATCGGAGGGGTGGGGGGGGGGCCCTTCCTAAGCCTAAAGCCTGGGGCAGAGGCTTTAGGCTTGGGCAGGGGCCGAGCCTGCGATCAGAGGGACGGGGGTCCCCCTTCCCAAGCCTAAAGCTTGGGCACAGGCTTTAGGCTTGGGAAGGGGATGAGCCTGCGATAGGAGGGGTGGGGGGTCCCTTTTCTAAGCCTAAAGCCTGGGGCAGAGGCTTTAGGCTTGGGAAGGGGCCGAGCCTGCAATTGGAGGGCCGGGGGTGGGGGTGGGAGAACCCCTTCCCAAGCCTAAAGCCTGGGGCAGAGGCTTTAGGCTTGGGAAGGGGCTGAGCCTGCAATCGGAGGAATGGGGAAAAATCAATGGAAACATATCCTCAGGTGAGGATAAAAAAAATAAAGAAATGTCATATCCTATGAAAGACACATTTTGAAAATGCTTAAAAAAAGTTGTGATTTTTTTCATGGTGAAGGGACTGGAGTCCATGTTGATGAAAATACCTTGGCGGCTGTAGTGACTGGCAGTGGCTGCAGCAGCGGGGTGATGGGGCTGATGCCTTCCCCTGATCAGCACGGTTGCTTCCCGCAAAGGGAGGCCAGACTGGGGCTTAGTTCCGCTCCCAACAGAGAGTGGGCCTAAGCCATTAGTAGGACATTCCCTGAGGGCTCCCAGTATGTGAGAGGGGGCAGGCTGGGCTGAGGGACCCCTCCCCAGTGCACGAATTTTGTGCACCGGGCCCCTAGTATAATCATAAGTATATTACTCATGGGATGATCAGGTGGGTAAGATATTAGTATAGGCCTGGGTATCTTGAATTCCTATCTAGAAAGCTGGTAAAGAATTGACTGAGGCTAAGGACTCTTTGATATCTATCTATTGCTGCTATGTATGGGAATAAATAAGGTCCATTTGGTGCCCTTGAAGAAATACACTGAGTGGCCAGATTATTATGATCTCTGAATGCATAATAATCTGGCCACTCAGTGTGTGTGTGTGTGTGTGTGTGTGTGTGTGTGTGTGTGTGTATACATTAGAGGCCCAGTGCATGAATTCGTGCATGGATGGTGTCTGGCCAGCCTGGCCAGGGGGAGGGGACACGGGCAGTTGGCTGGCATGCCTGCTGGTCGAACTCCTGGTTGAGGGGACAATTTGCATATTAGCCTTTTATTATATAGGATATACACTGAGTGGCCAGATTATTATGCATTCAGAGATCATAATAATCTGGCCACTCAGTGTATATTCTTTGAGGTAGAAAGCATTAATTTAACTTAGAACCTTGCCTAAATCTTGTGGTAGTATCTTAATTTTCCTCATGCATAATCACAGAGGTCTGGTTAGGCCTCAACAAATTAACTGATAAGGTAATTTTTTCTTCAAGCAAGATTCAATGGTTATCCGACTGGGAGGTGATTGCACAGCCCAGCGATGCTTTTAAAAACCTAAGCTCTTTTTTTTTTTAAATATTTTTTATTGATTTTTTACAGAGAGGAAGAGAGAGGGATAGAGAGCCAGAAACATCGATCAACTGCCTCCTGCACACCCCCTACAGGGGATGTGCCCGCAACCAAGGTACATGCCTTTGACCGGAATCGAACCTGAGACCTTTCAGTCCGCAGGCCAACGCTCTATCCACTGAGCCAAACCGGTTTCGGCAAAACCTAAGCTCTTGATGTGAAAGGTCTCTTATCTCAGAACCAGTGCTCTTATACATAGTATGTATTTGGAAAATCTGAGTTATGATGAGGGGACAGGCTCTTATCAATCCTCTAAAAGGTATAGGGATTATAGCAATATCTGTCATAGCATGGAAGTGTGCTTTGATAGGAGTGTCACTTCATTATCTTCCTAAAACAAGATTTTCCTTATAGCATGCTCCTTATAAAAAACCATTATAGTTCCTTATCATGCATAAAATAGAGTTCTTAGTCTTATATGTAAGGACCTACCTGATCTGACACCAATTTACCTGCTGAATTAATCTAGCAATAATCTTCCATAATGCAAGCCTATTTTGAAAAGGTTGCAGAGAATACTGAAATAAAGGTGAGAAGGAGTTCCCATTCATCCCCTACCATTTAAACTCTAGACTACATTCTTCATATCCCTTGTATTTAGTTTGGAGTTTTATGCATTACAATCTGTGACAGTACAATCTGTACCATCTTCCTCTTCATTTCTTGCCGCTAATTCGAATCCTATGTAATATTTAAGGCCCCAATTCTATTTCCTCTGTAAAGTCTTTCTTGACTAGCTGAGCCCATAGGAATCACACTCTCCTTTGAGTTCTTATAGCACAAACATTATGGTTCTATTTATTTGGTCAATAACATATCTTGTACTGTGTTTTGTTAGGCAACTTTTCATGTATGTGTCTTATCTTCCCAAATAAATGTAAGATCCTTGAGTTCAGAGAAAATAATGCATAACGCCCCCTTATGGGTCCAATGTCATACCTTTAATAAATATGCTCTCAACAAATACTAGTTTATTTCTTATATTTTCTGATGGATTATTTATCATGGCAGCAGAAAATACAAAACTGAAAGTAAATCAGAAACCTCTTCTACCTTCAGCAGTTACTAATGGCCTCAAACAAAAAGTTTACATCTGCCCAAGCAAAGGAATAGGAAATCAGGGTATATTTAAGACCCATAATGTGCTAGAGTTTGAAGTCAATATTTTTTCTGGATAAGTGTCTAACATTTGACAAGAATGAGATTAATTCTTCTAAGCCCTGATTATCATTAACACCAAAACCTGTATTAGCAAGTGCAAGCAAATTTTTGTTTTTAAAAGTATTATAAAGACTTTTTACTTGATAAAAGTACCTCTTTGGGGATATTTAATATTTTATTAAAATTATCAAAATAAAATAAAGAGTTGATTTTTAGTCTCATTACCTGGAACTAAAAAACGATTTTGTTGTTAAAGAAAACTTTTGGGTTTTTTTTCTGCTGAATTCTTTAAAAATGTTGTTCTTGTCACAGTTAGTGCACTGATATAGAGTAACTGGAATTGGTTATGCATAATTATTTTGTACCTTACAACTTGATCCTGACCTGGAGCCACCTGCTCTATTCTTAAACCAGGAAGATGGTTTAAGAGAAGAGCTTGATGGAAGAGCAAGTTGATAAGAGAAAAGAAACCGGCTTTTCCTATATTACTTGGAAATAAAGGAGCTAAGCTTAATGGATAGAAGTCCTATAGTTACAATTGACAGATGCTAACCTTGGTATTTCTATAAAAAACAAAACTGAGTTTAGTTCCTGTCAGAAACTAAAAAATAGATGTGGTTGACAATATTTTCTGAAGACTCCAATCTGGGTCCTGGCTGGGGAATATTTAAAAGCAGATTAATATGAGTTTAGGTTCATTCTATATAACAGGGGGATCTGGGAAGTTCCCTGCAAATTCTGGGACAACTTTTCTCTGGGAAGTTCTAACCCTCTCTGTCAGGGTTAACTCTAGACTCACAAGAAATTTCATGAATACCATCCAGAGCTCAGGTGATTTGCTTTCCTTACAGCTTGGGCAAATTAACACCTATTGAAGTACTTAATCCTTGAACCTGCTTGACTATGCCAATTGTTGGAGTAAGTTCCGCCTTGATTCTGCTCAGCTATGGCAACTGTGGAGTCTCAGTTCCCCTGCCAGGAACTGGACCTCCTTGGACGCTGGACATTAGATGAGAAGACATGAGAAGTTATAGGCATATAGAAGAGTCTTTATTGCAGCCCAAGTAACCATTGCTAACAAGGAGCTATCAGACAAAACAGTTCTTCAAAGTAGCTTACAAAGTATCTGCAAACATAGGAGCTAGTATAGGAGCCCCCAACATAGGAGCTATACAAAGTAGCCTCGCTAACACAGTAGCTATTATAAACATAGTAGCCTGATCAAGCAGCAGCACCCTACATAAAAGCAGCCTCACCAACCATAGGAGCTATACCGAGAAGCCACAAACATAGTAGCTATTGCAAACAAAGTAGCTCGATCAAGTGGCCTTGCATTGGCTGGTCAACAACACATCTTTATACTAACTTAGACAAAAGAGGCTTCTTGCCAAATAGTGACATCAGTACTTGGGCTACAGACAGGCACGCCTGCACAGTGTATACAGTGTAATCTCTGTGCCCTTGCTTTTATACCTGCATATGACAAATTGGCCTTGAACATCTGGTGTACTCTGGACAGGGACCCCACACTCCAATTGGCCTTGAACATCAGTGTACTTTGACTAAGGTCCCCACAACACCTTTTGGCAGAGTGTGTTTGAAGATTTCTTGCAATTATAGTATACATTATTACATAGTTCCACTTGGGAGTCTCTGTGGCTGAATACCAGCATGACAACTGCAGGTCACTTGAAGTTGTTTAATTGACTAAATATAAAAACAAACCTCTCACACCTTTTTGGTAAGATATTACAGAGTAAATTTTCCTAACGAGTAGGTTGTATTTCCATTTATCCTAAAGTATTTCCGGATGAAAACTTCTCTGGAGTTAGCTAATATTGTTATTCAGTCAGTGGTGTTGATAAAAGAGTTACCGGTACTCCCTTGCAAATGAAAAAAAAAAAGTCATTGTTCTACTGTTGGAGTCTTTGTCAATATCTCTGTTAAATTAACTGCTTAAAGAGCATACAATGGAATCAAGACAGTCTCTTCAATAAATGGTGTTGGGAAAATTGGACAAGATACATGCAAAAAATGAAACTAGACCACCAACTTACACCATACACAAAATAATCTCAAAATGGATAAAGGACTTAAATGTAAGATGGGAAACCATAAAAATCTTAGAGGAATCCACAGGCAGCAAAATATCAGACATATGTCCTAGCAATATCTTTACTGATACAGCTCCTAGGACAATGGAAACTAAGGAGAAAATAAACAAATGGGACTACATAAAAGTAAAAAGCAGAGCAAAAGAAACCATCAACAAAACAATAAGAAAGTCCGCTGCATGGGAGAACATGTTTACCAATGTTATCCCCAATAAGAGTCTAATCTCCAAAATTTACAGGGAACTTATACAACTTAACAAAAGGAAGATTAACAATCCAATCAAAAAATGGGCAAAAGACCTAAATAAACACTTTTGAAAAGAGGACACACAGAAGGCCAACAGACATCTGAAAACATGCTCAAAGTCACTAATCATCTGAGAATGCAAATAAAAGTGACAATGAGGTACCATCTCACACCTGTCAGAATGGCTATCATCAGAAAATCAACAAACAACAAGTGCTGGTGAGGATGTGGAGAAAAAGGAACCCTCATGCACTGCTGGTGGGAATGCAGACTGGTGCAGTCACTGAGGAAAACAGTATGGAGTTTCCTAAAAAAATAAAAAATGGAACTCCCATTTGACACAGGAATACCACTTCTAGGAATATATCCCAAGAAGCCAGAAACATCAATCAGAAAGGATATATGCACCCCTATGTTCTTAGAAGCACAATTCACCATAGCTAAGATTTGGAAACAGCCTAAGTGCCCATCAGCAGATAAGTGGATTAAAACCTGTGGTACATCTACAAAATGGAATACTATGCTGCTGTAAAAAAAGAAGGAACTCTTACCATTTTTAACAGCATGATGGACCTGGAGAGCACTATGCTAAGCGAAATAAGCCAGGCGGAGAAAGATAAGTATCACCTGAGCTCACTCATTTGTGGAATATAATGAACAACATAAACTGATGAACAAAAATAGAGCCAGAGTCATAGAAGCATCAAACAGATTGTCCAACCTAAGGGGGAAGGCAGGGGAAGTGTGGATAGGAGATCAACCAAAGGACTTGTATGCATGCATATGAGCAATGGAAACAGACAGTAGCGGGTGACGGCATGTGCTGGGGGGTGGGAGCGGCTGGTGAGAGGGAAAAAGGAGGCTTATATAATACCTTAAACAATAAAGAATTTAAATTTTAAAAAATCACGGCCTAGAGAATATTGATTGTAGCTAGCTGCTTTATGTACCAAGGATGCTGTATTTTAAATACCGTAAATGTCCATTATAAAATACTTCAGCAACTAATATGAAAGGGACAATGGGCAAAAATGGCATAGGCTTTGTCACCTGCTAAAAGAATAAAAGGACACAGAGCATTCAGAAAGCATCAGAGCCATGAAGATAAAAAAAATATTGAGAAATCATCTCGATAAGAAAATATTAAGCAACTATAATTACCTTCCAGAAGGCTGAGGGCTTCTTTATGGGTTTCACAGAAAGGCAGACTTTCACTTACAGAAGCTTGAATTTATGAATCCCACCCATATTATTTTCCATGACATTTATGGGAGACAGGGACATAAATGCTACCCATCAAATTTGGAGGAAATAGATTCCACTTTTGAATAGAAAAGAAAGACACATTGTCCATAGCTGGTTTAGCTTAGTGCCGTGGTCGGCAAACTGCGGCTCGGGAGCCACATGTGGCTCTTTGGCCCCTTGAGTGTGGCTCTTCCACAAAATACCACAGCCTGGGTGAGTCTATTTTTGAAGAAGTGGCGTTAGAAGAAGTTTAAGTTTAAAAAATTTGGCTCTCAAAAGAAATTTCAATCGTTGTACTGTTGATATTTGGCGCTGTTGACTAATGAGTTTGCCGACCACTGGCTTAGTGGATAGAGCGTTGGCTTGTGAACCGAAGGCTCCCAGGTTCAATTCTGGTCAAGGGCACATACTTCAGTTGCAGGCTCCTCACCGGCCCGGGCCCTGCTCAGGGCTTGTGCAGGAGGCAATCAATTCATGTGTTTCTCTCACATGAATGTTTCTTTCTGTTTTCCCCTCTCTTCCACTTTCTCTAAAAATCAATGGAAAAATATCCTTGGGTGAGGATTAAAATAAAAGAGAGAGACATATTGTAATCTATAATGTTTTTTTATAAATGACAGGAAAATTTGTAATAAGTAATGGGTTCAATTCCCAATCTGGGCACATACCTAGATTTTGGGTACAATCCCTGGCCGGGGCACATATGGGAGGCAACTGATGGATGTTTCTCTCTCACAACTTTTTCTCTCCTCTCTCTCTCTCCTCTATCCCTTCTTTATAAAATCAATAAATCTTCCAGAGAATATTTAAAAATAAACAAAAAACAAACAAGAAACTTAAATGTAGCCCTATGTCTCTCAAAAGACTTTTAAAATCTCTTCAGAATACATCAATCTGTTACTTTTGATTTGCACATTTCATGCATTAATACATTAATTAAAGACTGTAAAAATCACATCACAGAGGCCTATTTAAATCTCTTAAGAGGAATGGCAGCATGGCAGATTCCCTTGATATCTCCCCTTGAAGTTAAAACAATTTGAACAGCTATAATTCAACAAAGAGTTCCCAGCTCAATGCACAAACACATCTTCAAGATCCATGCATTGAAATATGTGAAGTCGGGTAAGTAGGAGCAAATGGGGGAGATTGGAAGGGAGAAGAGCTGATATAGCCATGGACACAGCCCAGCAGCCCAGAGCTCTCTGGATGGCTAGCACAGAAAGGGGAGGAATCAGATTGTGGCTGGCATGCCCTTCAGTCAAGAGGAGCTAAGAAGTATAGTAAGCATTTCTGCAGGTGTGGGTAGTATGAGCTACAGCTGAGCACAGAGACCTGGACAAAGATGAAGCACAGATGTGTGGCCATGGTTATCTGGAAATCAGTATTTCAGACAGAGAAACAAAGGCAAAAAGCCTGGTGGCCTTCCCCACCCTCTCAGAGCTCCCCTCCATTCACCCTTCTTGTCCAGTTGCAGAGTACATGATCTGAAAACACAAGAACTGGTACTAAACACTTTTTCCCTGAGTGAAGGACACATTCTGCAACTAATTCCAGTGTCAGGTGGAAGTGTAATAGGGCAAAGCAACAAAGGTGGAGACCAGGTTCCCCGAGCACACCCCAACTCTATGCATTACACTGTGCAGCTGGCAGTGTCTGGCTGTGGAGCACAGCACTGGGATTTCACAGAATTAGAACTCAATTGCCCACTGCAATCACCTGCATTGTTAGTCCCCTGGGCCCTGGGTGACAAAATCACAGGGAGGTGTCCACCTTCCCAGGGAACACAAGCCATTTTCCACCACCCTGAAGAGATCTGAAAAGCCAGAGAAGTGCATGAGAGCTAAAAAACTTGTGATTCAGTTCCACCTACTGGAAAACAATAGAAGGACTTCTTGTTATCAATCTACTAGAGAACTGCCACTTACACATAAATGCCACAAGGAATTCATCAAATGCTATGAATAACCAAGGCAGCTCAGAAAGAAAATGAAAAAATATTCAGAAAATAAACTTAAAGACATAGAAATATGTGATTGAAATAAAAGATAATTCAAGATTGCTTTTCTGAAAAAAACTCAGTTAGATGCAAGAAAATACAGATGGTCGGCAAACTCATTAGTCAACAGAGCCAAATATCAACAGTACAATGATTGAAATTTCTTTTGAGAGCCAAATTTTTTAAACTTAAACTTCTTCTAACGCCACTTCTTCAAAATAGACTTGCCCAGGCCGTGGTATTTTGTGGAAGAGGCACACTCAAGTGGCCAAAGAGTCTCATGTGGCTCGCGAGCTGCAGTTTGCCGACCACGGAGATAGGCAGTTAAATTAACTCAGAAAATAAATAAAGAAACAAAAGGAGAACTTTACTAAAGATACTGAAACTTTAAAGCAGAACCAAATAGAAATTCTAAAGATGAAGAACTCAAAGAGATAAAAAATAAACTAGTGATCAAAGGACATAGAGCTGACTAGAAAGAGAAAATAATTAGTGACATCAAAGATAGAAATATAAAAAAAATATAGAAAGCTAGAAATGATACAGAGGAAAAAAGAGGAGACTTGAGAAAAAATTAAAGAACTCTATGAGAACTATCTGACTCCATAAAAAAGAGCAATATAATAATAATGGGCATAATAAAAAGAAAAGTGAGACAGAAGGAAACAAAGACCTTATTAAAACAAATAGTTGATGAGAACTTAGACCTATGGAAATAACTAGATCCTCAACTTCAAGAAGCAAACAGAACACCTAATTATCTCAATCCAAAGAGGCCTTTTCCAAGGAACATTGTGTTAAAACAGTAAAAAATTAAGGACAAAAAATGAATTTTCAAGGAAGCCAGGGAAAAGAAGAAAGTAACCTATAAAGGAAAGCTCATTAGTTTATCATCTAACTTCTCAGCAAATCTCAACAAGCAAGAAAAGAGTGGAACCAAATATTTAAACTATTGAAAGAGAGAAATTACCAGCCAAGAATAATATATCTAGGAAAGTTTTTTTGTTTTGTTTTTGTGGGTTTTTTTGTTTGTTTAAAGGAGAAATAAAGACTTTGTAGACATACAGAAGTGAGGGAACTTACCACCAGAAGACCTCCACTGCAGGAAATACCTGGAGACCTGTAGGGAGGGAGAGGTTGGAAGAGGAGCTGACACAGCAATCAGGGGCGGCAGGCCAAGAGAGGAGGGAGTACTAGGCTATGGGAGGGTCTGTTCCCTCAGAAGATAGAGGTCTGGAACCCAGGCTGTGCTCCACAGCCTGGAGCACAGGAGCCAAGACCTGCGGCCCATGTAACATGCAGCTATGAAAGGTAGCAGGGCTGCTAGCCCTAGCGGAGTCTGGAGCTGAACAGAGAGAAAGTCTCCATTTCATTTCGTTTTTGTGTTTTGTTTTGTTTTTTTAAACCCAGAGCACAGGAGTTTTCATTTGAAGCTACTCACCTGAGGCTTTGGGGCAGGGAGGGAAATGTGGAATCAAGGTGCCCAAGGAGACCCTGGGGTGGGGAGACTTGGAAAAACGGCAGCCAGAAACATTTGGGCATAGGCCCCCAAACGGAAAGGGCCATTTTTTTTTTCTGAGAGGAGCTAGCTGCTCCCAGCAGCCACAGTGCAGGTAAAGGGAAAAACCCTGTCCTAGATGATAGAGCACACACCACCTGCAGGAGCCCTGCCTGCTACACCCTGCATTTTAAACTTTTCAGAGGAAACAAAAGCAGAGGCCAAACCTACAGGTTTGAACAGTCTCAGGAGCCCTCAGTGACTGGATTGGGGAAGGGCCTATTTGTGCCACTATCCTAGGCACCAGTCTAGTCTGGTACTTTCCCTGCAAAGGAGAACTGATAAACACTCCCAGTTGGTCTCCATACAAAGATCTCTGTCCAGCCAAGGGAAGAGTAATATTTTGAACCACTTGCAGAGGAGTAGCTTTGGAACAAAGAAACACACCCACCATATACCCTGAAATCTAAACAGCACCTCCCCCACCTAAAGCCCTTTCAGAAACAGACTTTTCAGTGATTAGGATTGACATCGGACTAGCAGGAAAAGGCTGGCAGAAGTAGAGCCCAGGGAGCCAGGGGAAATTTGCTGACCTAGTCCGGGGCCCCTTGCTGCTAACAAACCTACTTTAGAGGGCATATTGGCTCCTCTTGGAGGCAGCCAAGACCTGTGGAGACAGACACAAATGGTGGATCAGTAGATTGCTTGGAGCTTCAAGCTGGTTTCTGAAAGCCAAAGTATACTAATAGTGCCTGGCAGTGGTTATCCCATACATACTTAACAGGAAGCGCAGAATTGGCAGAGAGAACAGAAGAGTGGGATCCAAAACCAGCTCACATGGGACACTAAACTCGGCTTAGAGGAATGCAACGTGACTTTTTTTAACGGCTTTTTTTTCTGTCCTTTTTTTCCTCTCTCTTTTTTCCTCCCTTTTTTCTTCTGTTTTACTTTTTTTGTTTTTTTCTCTTTCCTTTCATCTTTTCCATTTTAAAATTTATCTTCTTTATCTATCTGCTTTATTGATTTGTTATTATTCTAGTCTCTGTTGTTTCATTCATATATCTAATATTCCTCTTGACTTTTCCTATTCAATTGTTTTCCTGTTTCTTTTATTCACTACTCCATTTTTTTCTCTTTTCTTTCTCTCTGCTTTCACATCTTTTTTTCTTTTCCTTATTTTAGTTCTATTGGCTTTCTCCTCTATTTTCCTTCTCAGGTATTTTTCTTGTCTTTTATTTTTATTTATTTTCTCCCTCCTTTATTTTAAACAGTTTTCCTTCCCCTCTCCCCTTAATACTTTATTTTTATTTCCTTTGTTTCAGATCTGCATTTACATATTCTGTTCTCCCCCTTTTTGTTGTTGTTGTTTGTTTTGTTTTGCTTTCTCCTCATATTTTTCTTTCTCTTTTTTTTTCTATAATTCTTGCACTCTTTTCTCTTTCCTGATTCTCTCTGGTGGTTGCTTTTATTGGTGCTGCAGGGGTCTTGTATACATTTTTTTGTTGTTGTTTCTTCTGCTTCATATCTTGTAGCATTGTATTTTGTTCTGTTTGGTCAGCACCTCCACAACAGCTCACATGACGTGATTGGGGGTGAGCCACATAGTCAGCCAACGTGAGAGAGTCCATTCATGAATGGGACAATAATATTCAAGAACCAACTACAATAGAATAATCGAAATAGCTCAAGTAAGGGGCTTTACTAGAGCACCCAGCTCAGGAGATCTAAGAGACTGCACCACTGGGTCCCACAAAACACCAACTACATAAGACCACCCCACAAAATCTGGGAGGGACAGCAGTTTGATCTAATATATAGAAACAACAACGAAGGGACAGAAAAAAATGGGAAGGCAAAGAAACAACCCCAAATGAAAGAAAAGGCGGAATTGTTAGAGAAGGAACTGAATGAAATGGAGGTAAACAAGCTGCCAAATAAAGAATTCAGAGTAATGGTAAGAAGAGTACTCAAACAATTCAGTGAGAACTGCAAGCAACTTAATGAGAATTATAAGGGTCTTCATGAGAGTGACACCAACATGAAAAGAGAGCTTGAAGCAATAGATAATAATTAATTGGAAATGAGGAATGACATAGTTGAAATAAATAACACCCTGGAAAAATTAAACTGTAGACTAGAAGAAGCTGAGAACCAAATCAGTGAATTAGAAGACAAGGTAGAAAAAAAACAACAACACCCATTCAGACCAGTAAATGGAAAAAAAATTAAAACAGGAGTAGAGTCTAAGAGAGCTTTGGGACAACATGAGATATAACAACATTCACATTATAGGTGTACCAGAAGATGGAGAATCCAAGAAAGGCATAGATAAACTGAAGAAATAATGGCAGAAAATTTCCCTAACCTGGTGAAGGAAATAGTCATTAAAGCTCAGGAAACACAGAGAGTCCCAATCAAGATAACCTCAAAAGACCCATACATAGGCACATATTAATTAAAATGACAAATATTAAAGACAAAGAAAGAATCTTAAAGGATATAAGAAAGAATCAGAAAGTTACCTACAAGGAATCTCCCATTAGACTGTCAGCTGACTTCTCATTAAGAACACTCCAGGACAGAAGGCAATGTCATGAAGTATACAAAGTAATGAAAACCAAGGGACTGAACCCAAAACTACTCTATCCAGCAAGGCTATCTTTCAAAATCAAAGGTGAAATAAAGATCTTTGTAGAAAAATAAGGCTAAAAGAGTTTATAACCACAAACCACCACTGCAAGAAATGCTAAAGGGGCAGCAGTAAGAAGAATAAAGAGAAAGAGAAGAACACAGGCATAAAGAATAAGAATGGCAATAAATAAGTACCTATCAATAATAACTTGAAATGTAAATGGCTAAATTGCTCCAATCAAAAGACATAAGGTAACTGAATGGATAAGAAAACACGACCCATATATATGCTGTCTACAAGAGACCCACCTCAGAACAAAGGACTCACACAGAATGAAAGTGAAGGGGTGGAAAAAATTTTTCCAGGCAAATGGAAATGAAAACAAACAAACAAACAAACAAAACCTAGGGTAGAAATATTCATATATGTTAAAAGAGACTTCCAAGTGAAGACCATAAAAAGAGATAATGTAGGCCACTTCATGATACTAAAGGGATTGATACAACAAGAGGATATAACCCTGGTAAACATATATGTACCCAATACAGGACTTTAAGTGGTAGGCACACAATGCAGTATATAGATCATGTATCATAGAAATGTACACTTGAGGAGTTTCAAGAGGCAGTGGTGTAGGTGGACCTTTCTCACACCTCCTCCTGGAAACCAAACTGGAAATAAAACTAAATTGGGGAACATTCACCCTGAATTACCAATTGAAGACTATCTGAAGGAGATACAAAGAAGGGCAAAACCACCTTGAGATTCATAGGAAGGGTCTGATCCTGCTCCCGCAGGTAGCAGGCCAGCCGAGGTTGCAGAGGGTTATCTCAGCTACAGAGGATTTTCCCTGAGAGGAGTGAAGCCTGGATGCCAGGCTGGGTTCTCCAGCCTGGAGCATCATAGCTGAGAACAGCCGCATCCAGTGGTAAAAGGCCATGGAGCTTCTTTCTGCCAGGGACAGACAGAGCTTGCTGTACACAAAGCCACTTTTTTTAAAGGGCCAGAGCACAGGATTTTCATTCACTTTGGTCGGGGAAGAGTTGCCTGAGGAGAGTATGGGGTGGTAGACATTGAGAAGAAATGGGAGAGTGGCTGCCAGAATCCAGTGCTTGGACATCACCCCTCTGAGAACGCAGCTGCCACTTTTCCTGAGCAGCTCAAGCCCCTCACAGCAGCAACAGCTTGGGAAAAGGCAATTAATTACCCAAACCTCTGGGATATAGGTTGCCCTACACTCTGGTATCCTGCTGGCCCTACCCTGCATCTCGACCCCTACTAAGCAGGAAGTAGTGGAGGCAAGGTCTGTGGATCCGGGCAGACTAGCGGGTGTCACTGACTGGCTTTGAGGTGAGGCCATTCACCCCACTTTCCTGGGAACCTGGTTTGAATTTTCCACTCATAGGAGAGCTGATTGAAACTCCTGGCTTCCAACAGATACCACAGGCCTGCCGATGAGGTGCTCTGCCATGCTGAGGTCAGGGAAATATTCTGGAATGGATAGGGAACACACCCACCATATTCCATGAAATCTGAATAGCCGCTAGCCCTCATGGGAGATCCAGAGGTCCCATACTCCTGATTCTGCCAAAAGTTCTTTAGAAACAGCCTTTTCAGTAATTATGTTTGACAGACAGCCAGGAGGCAGAGACAGGTGGAGGCAGATTCCCAGATTCCTTGGGACATTAGTTGACCTATCACAGGTCAACTAAATACGGGGACTTGGAGCTCAGCTGGGCCCCTCCCATGCTCTGCCAGGCCCAGTGGAGGCAGCTACAAACTATAGATTGCTTGAAGCTTTGAACAGGTTGCCTAGAGCCAAATGTGGACAGCTTCTGACACTGGCTAGCAGAAAAGTAACTCCAGGAAGGCCTGGAAACTGCACATAAAACCTTTATCTTGTTCATTATATTCCATAAATGAGTGAGATCATGTGATATTTATCTTTCTCTGCCTGGCTTATTTCACTTAGCATAATGCTCTCTAGCTCCATCCATGTTGTTGCAAATGGTAAGAACTCCTTCTTTTTTTACCACAGTGTAACATAAACTGATGAACAAAAACAGATCCAGAGACAGAGAAACATCGATCAGACCATCAAACCTCAGAGGGAAGGTAGGGGAGGGTGGGGGTAAGGGCGAGAGATCAACCAAAGGACTTATATGCATGCATATAAGCCTAATCAATGGACACAGACAACAGGGGGGTAAGGTCATGCATTGGGGGGGTTGGGGGTAATGGGGGAATAAGGATGCATATGTAATACCTTAATCAATAAAGAAATTAAAAACAAAAAACAAAAAACAAAACCTTTATCCTCAAACAACATATGAGTGTGAATTCAAAGGGGTAGCCCTGCAGGAACTAAACTTTGCAGAGACAAACTGAACTTTGATTTTTTTCCATTATTTTTTTATGTTTTCTTTCTTGTTGCTTTGTTATTATTTTTTCTCTCTTTTTTCTTTCATATCTCTTATTTTTCTCTATTCTTTTCTTACTCTACTAGAGGCCTGGTGCACAAAATTCCTGCACAGGTAGGGTCCCTAGGCCTGGCTGGTGATCAGGAGCAATTGGGGCCTTCCGGCTGCTGGCTGGGGCCTTCCGTCTGGCTATCGGCTGGAGCCTCCCTTCCCTGGCTGACAGCTAGGGCCTTCCTTCATTCCATGCTGCCCCCTGGTGGTCAGCGCACATCATAATGAGTGATAGAACTCCTGGTATCCCCGTCAAACTCCAGTGAGGACACTGTATATTACCCTTTTATATAGAGAGATTTTTCTCCTTCTTTCTCTTCTTTTTGGCTTTTCTGAATTTTTGGTTCTCCTCTTTTTTCATTTTATTTTTTTCTTTGCTTTACACCATTTTTCTTTTCCTATTATTTATTTTATATTTATCACCCATCTTTCCTCTTATATCATTTTTTCATCTTTTATATTCTTTGTTGTATTCTTTTATTTTTTTATATTGTACACTTTCTTTTTAAATATGTTTTTATTGTTGATATTATTACAGATGTTTCCCATGTTCCCCCCCTCTTTACCCCCTTCTGCCCAGTCCCTACACACCCACCTCAGTTCTTCACCACCCTATTGCCTGTGTCCATGGGCTATGCATATCTACATATATAAAAGCCCAGTGAGAGTATGGCAGAATGACCAGAATGACTGGTTGCTATGATGCGCACTGACCACCAACAGGGGGCAGATGCTCAACGCAGGAGTTGCCACCTGGTGGTCAGTGCACTCACACAGCAGGAGTGCTGCTCAGCCAGAAGCCAGGCTCACGGCTGGCGAGTGCAGCTGTGGCACGTGAGCATCTCCTGCTTCTGGCAGGTGCAATATCCAGCGAACAGACTGCAGTCCTGATGCCCAGGTGGTGGGGTTGTAGCTGGAATGAACACAGATCAGCTGCTGCCAGTCCCTGGAACTCGCCCTTCAGACCCTGTGGCTGCACCACACCCCTTACCTATTACCCTCTGGGTCTCTGGATGCGGGCTCTGGAAAAACCCACAGAGGTGCTTCATGCATATACTGCCTAGGCCGGCCCCTATCTCAAGAGTGAGTGCTGGTGAAGTTCAGCCCAATGACTGACACCCACGCATTTCTGCGGGCAAGCCCTTTGCAACTTCCACCTACCACCCAGCCCTGGCTCTGTCTCCTGGAAAGTTCAGTGTCCTGGCACCGAATATCCGCTCCTGGATCCCTGCAGAGTGCTGGTCAGCTCCAGTGGGTGAAGGGGAACCAGCTGGTGCTGGCCTGACCTATTCAGTTCAGGAAGCCCCATGCTTGGGCCCAGAGTTGTGTGGAAAAAATACCCCCTATATCCTGCAGGTACAATCTACTTTGAACAGACGCAACGTGGAATGTTCACGCATGACCGGGATGACTTTGATACTGATGCCAGCCCCTTGGAACTCCCCGTTGGGCATCAGGGCCACATTCTATCCCTTAACTATTGCCGTGTTTCTTTGGATGTGGAACTGAAATACTAAGAATGTGCCTTACCCAGGACCACGATTGGCTTCTCCCTCCTTCCTTACTACCACCCCAGCTTCCACTTCCAAGCCAGACTGGTCCCCACCTTCGGAGAAAGTGAGAAAATTCCAACCCAACAAGCGTGTCTCCCATGCATGTCTGCACCCGAATCCATCATGCCCTTCCCGGGCTTGGCTAGCATCTGGGCTCCCACGTTCCCCACAGATCCCCAGCAGCTCCTGTGGGTCGGTGGGACCACGGACAGTGGCTCCCATGAACGGACCCCCCCCCCAGCAGTGCTGGGACCCGGCCCCAAGGATGCCCACAGCTCAGCCAGAACTTGCCGCATGGCACATACCCCATAAGCCTACAGGTACAATCTCTGGGGAACAGATGAAGCACAGACACTCAGAGTAATGGGGATGAGGCTGATATCACTGCCAGGCTCCTGGAACTCTGCCTTGGGCATAGAGATCAAATCTCATCCCTTACTGATTGCCCCGGAACTGCAGAGGAAGGCAGTGATATAAAAATGGCCACAAGGTGGCAACTGACAATCAGGGTAAAAGTCAGAGAGATGGATTTGAAGGGTGGGGGCGTGGGTGAAAGAACACCCCCACCCTCAAAGATCCCCAAATTTGTATTGTTCACCTCGGAGCGTCTCTTATCCGGCTTCCAGTGGTGGAAAGTGTCCAGCATGGCCCAAGGTGTCCACTGGGGACCTCCCGGCCGACAAGGCGTGACCCTGGCTGCAGAAGGGACATTTGGAAATATTTTTTTAGGATGCTTCGGAGCCTGAGCATTTTTTCATGACCATTTGTATGTCCTCTTTGGAGAAATGTCTACTCAGGTTTTTTTTAAAAAAATATTTTAAACTAGAGGCCTGGTGCACAAAATTCGTGAATAGGGGGGGGTGTCCCTCAGCCCAGCCTGCACCATCTCCAATCTGGGATCCCTCTCACAATCCAGGACTGCTGGCTCCCAACTGCTCGCCTGCCTGCCTTCCTGATTGCCCCTAACTGCTTCTGCCTGCCAGCTTGATCACCCCCTAACCACTCCCCTGCCAGCCTGATTGATGCCTAACTGCTTCCCTGCCAGCCTGTTTGCCCCTAACTGCCCTCCCTGCAGGCCTGGTCACCCCCAACTGCTCTCCCCTGCAGGCCTGGGTCCCCCCCAACTGCCCTTCCCTGCAGGCCCGGTCACCCCCAACTTCCCTCCTCTGCTGGCCTGGTCACCCCTAACTGCCCTCCCCTGCAGGCTTGATCGCCCCCAACTGCCCTCCATTGCAGGCCTGGTCCCTCCCAACTGCCCTCCCCTGCTGGCTATCTTGTGGTGGCCATCTTGTGTCCACATGGGGGCAGGATCTTTGACCACATGGGGGCAGCCATCTTGTGTGTTGGAATGATGGTCAGTCTGCATATTACTCTTTTATTAGATAGGATAGAGGCCTGCTGGATGGGTGGGGGCCAGGTGGTTTGCCCTGAAGGGTGTCCCAGATCAGGGTGGGGGTTCCCTTGGGGCATGGGGCAGCCTGGGCAAGGGGCCTGTGATGGTTTGTAGGCCGGCCATGCCCCCTGGCGACCCAAGCAGAGGCCCTGGTATCTGGGGTTTAGCTTCTACAATTGAAACTTCCTCCATTGCTTGGGAAACCCAAGCCTCCCTCCTGCTCTCTCTGTGGCCGCAGCCATCTTGATTGGGTTTATTTGCATATTTGATCTGGATTGGTTAGTGGGTGTGGCTGGTGGGCATGGCTTGTGGGTGTAGCGGAGGTACGGTCAATTTGCATATTACTCTTTTATTAATAGGATTTTATTGGGTGACATTGGTCAACATGAACATATAGGTTACATGTGTGGATTGCTAATTTACAAAATATGTATATAGTACCATGTGCCCACCACCCAAAGTCACATCTTCTCCTGTCACCTCATATTAAGACCCCCTTCTTCATCCCCCTCCCTCTGGCAAACACCACACTGCTGTTTGTGTTCATAAGTTTCAGTTTTATATTCCACATATGAGTTAAGTCATATAGTTCTTAGCTTTTTCTGTTTGACTTATTTCACTTCGCATAATGTTCTCAAAGTCCATCCATGTTATTGTAAATGATGCTATTTCATCCTTTCTTATGGCTGTGTAGTACTCCATAGTGTATATATACAACATCTTCTTTACCCAGGCCTCTATTGTAGCACACTTTGGCTGTTTCCAACTCTTGGCCGCCGTGAATAATGCTGCAATGAACATAGGGGTGCATATATCTTTGCATATAAATGATTTCAAGATTTTGGGTATATACCCAGGAGTGGGAATGCTGGGTCATATGGTAGCTCTATTTTTAACTTTTTGAGGAATCACCAGACTGCTTTCCATAGTGGTTGTACCAGTCTACATTCCCACCAGCAGTGAATGAGAGTTCCCTTTTTTCCACAATGTCTCCAACACTTGTTGTTGCTTGTCTTGTTGATAAAGGCCACTCTAACTGGTATACGGTGGTATCTCATTGTAGTTTTAATTTGCATTTCCCTGATTGCCAGTGAGGTTGAACAACTTTTCATATATCTATTGGCTGTTTGTATGTCTTCTTGGGAGAGGTGTATTTTCAGGTCCTCTGCCCACTTTTTGATAGGATTATTTATTTGTTTGGTATTGAGTTTATGAGTTCTTTATATATTTTGAAAATTAAACCTTTGTCAGAGCTACTGTTTGTAAATATCATCTCCCATATGATTGGCTGCCTGTTTCTTTTGTTGTCTGTTTCTTTTGCCGTGCAAAAGTTCTTCAGTTTCATGTAGTCCTATTCATTTATTTTTGCCTTTACTTCCCTTGCCTTTGGGGTCAAGTCCATAAAATGTTCTTTACCACCCAGGTCCATAAGTTTGGTACCTATATTTTTTCTATGTGACTTATAATTTTGGGTCTTATGTTTAAGTCTTTGACCCATTTTGAATTAATTTTTGTACATGGGGACAAACTGCAATCCAGTTTCATTCATTTGCATGTGGCTTTCCAGTTTTCCCAGCACCATTTATTGAAGAGACTATCTTTATTCCAATGTGCATTTCTGGCTCCTTCGTTGAAAATTATCTGTCCATATATGTGTGGTTTTATAGCTGGGCTCTCTATTCTGTTCCGTTGATCTGTGTGTCTGTTTCTCTGCCAATACCATGCTGTTTTGATTATCATAGCTCTAGTATATTTAGAAGTCAAGTAGTGTGATACCTCCAGCCTTGTTCTTTTTTTTTTTTCAGGATTGCTTCTGCTATTCTGGGTCTTTTGTGGTTCCATAAAAATCTGATGATTTCTCGTTCTATATCTTTAGAAAGAAAATGACATTGGGATTTTGATGGGGATTGGATTAAATCTGTATATTGCTTTGGGTAATATGGCCATTTTAATTATTTGATTCTTCCAATCCATGAACACGAGATATTTTTCCATTTTGTTGCATCTTTTTCAATCTCTTTTAATAATGTTTTGTAATTTTCAGTATATAGGTCTTTCACATTCTTTGTTAAGTTTATTCCTAGATATTTTATTCTTTTGGTTGCGATTGCAAAAGGAATTGTTTTCTCCATTTCTTTTTCTGAAGTTTTGTTGTTGGTATACAGGAAGGCAATGGATTTTTGTACATTGATTTTGTATCCTGCAACTTGACTGTATTTGTTTATTCTTTCCAGTAGTTTTTTGGTAGAGTCTTTAGGGTTTTCCACATACAGTATCATGTCATCCACAAAAAGTGACAGTTTGACTTTTTCCTTCTTTATTTGGATGCCTTTTATTTCTTTCTCTTGCTTTATTGCTCTGGCTAGTACTTCCAGCACTATGTTGAATAAGAGTGGTGAGAGTGGGCATTCTTGTCTTGTTCCTGATCTTAGGGGAAAAGCTTTCAGTTTTTCACCATTGAGTATGATATTGGCTGAGGGTTTATCATATATAGCCTTTGTTAGGTTGAGGTACTTTCCTTCTATTCCTATTTTATTGAGTGTTTTAATCATAAATGAATGTTGTATCTTATCAAATGCTTTTTCTGCATCTGTTGACAGGATCATATGATTTTTATCCTTTCTTTTGTTAATGTGGTGTATTATGTTGATTGATTTGTGAATGTTGAACTATCCTTGTGCCCCTGGAATGAATCCCACTTGATCATGATGTATTATTTTTTGGATGTACTGTTGTATTCGATTAGCTAGTATTTTGGTTAGGATTTTTGCCTCTGTTTTCATCAGGGATATTGGTCTGTACTTTTCTTTTTCTGTGTTATCTTTGCCAGGTTTTGGTATTAGGGTTATACTGGCCTCGTAGAATGTGTTAGGAAGTATTGCCTCTTATTCAATTTTTTGGAAGAGTATGCAAAGAATAGGCTTTAATTCTTCCTTGAATGTTTGGTAGAATTCACTGGTGAAGCCATCTGGTCCTGGACTTAGGTTTTTTGGGAGGTTTTTGATGGTTGTTTCAATTTCCTCACTGCTGATCGGTCTATTTAGACATTCCAGTTCTTCATGATTTAGTCTAGGAAGGTTATATATTTCTAGGAACTTATCCATTTCTTCTAGATTATTGAATTTGATAGCATAAAGGCTTTCATAATATTCTAGTATGATCCTTTGTATGTCTCTGATGTCTGTGGTGATTTCTCCTTTCTCATTTCTAATTTTGTTTATATGGATCTTTTTTCTTTTTTACTTAGTAATTCTAGCCAGGGGTTTGTCAATTTTATTAATCTTTTCAAAGAACCAGCTCTTTGTTTTATTAATTTTTCTACAGTCTTTTTGTTCTCTATTTCATTTAATTCTGCTCTGATTTTTATTATTTCCTTTTTCTGCTAACTTTGGGTTGCTTTTGTCCTTCTTTTTCTAGTCTTTTTAGGTGTGATGTTAGGTTGTTTACTTGGCATTTCTCTTGTTTCTTGAGATAGGCCTGTACTGATATAAACTTCCCTCTTATTACAGCTTTCACTGTATCCCAGAGGTTTTGATATGTTGTTATCATTCTCGGTTGTCTCCATATATCTTTTGATCTCATCTTTTTTTCTTCTTTGACCCAGTCATTTTTTAGTAGTATGTTGTTTAATCTCCACGTATTTGTAGGTTTTGTTTACCTCCTTTTTGCAGTTGATTTCTAATTTCATGGCATCTTGGTCAGAAAATATACTTGGAATAATTTTGATCTTTTTGAATTTGTTGATGCTTGTTCTGTGATCCAACATATGGTCTATCCTTGAGAATGTTCCATGTGCACTGGAGAAAAATGTATAGTCCGATGTTCTGGGATGAAATGTTCTGTAAATGTTGATTATATCCATTTGGTCTAGTGTTTCACTTAAGGCTGATATTTCTTTATTGACTTTTTATTTGGTTGATCTGTCTAGAGCTGTCAATGGAGTATTAAGGTGTCTAGCTATAGTTGTGTTTTGATCTGTTTCTCCATTTAGTTCTGTGAGTAGCTGTTTAATATATTTCAGTGCTCCCTGATTGGGCACATATATATTAAGGAGTGTTGTTTTCTTGATGTAATTTTCCCTTTATCACTAGAAACTGTCCATCTTTGTCTCTTGTTATCTTGAGATTTATTTTATCAGATATAAGTATAGCTACACCTGCTTTTTTGTGGATGTTATTTTCTTGGATAATCATTTTCCACCCTTTTACTTTGAAACTACTTTTGTCTCTGCTGTTTAGATGTGTCTCTTGTAGGCAGCATATGGTTGGGTTTTATTTTTTGATCCACTCTGCTACTCTGTGCTTCTTTACTGGTGAATTTAGACCATTTACATTTAGGGTAATTATTGATGTATAAGGATTTCTTATAGCCTTTTTGTATTTTGTTTTCTGGTAACTCTGTGTCTCCATGGTTTTTTTTCCTTTATGCTTCTATCTCTTGTTTTTGTTTGGAGATATTCCATACATATTTCCTCTTTTTTAAGCTATTTGTCTTGTTTGGACAATTTCTGTGTGTGGTTGCCATTAGTTTTATAAAAAGTGAAGTTTCATATATACCATAGTTTTTTTCCCTTTTGAGTACATCTGATCTTCATCTTCCTTTGACTGTTCATACCTGTCCCTCTTCCCCTTGTATGTTTTTATTGTCACAAATTATTTTTGTTTATGTGGTGAGTTTTTGGCCATCCTACTGGTAGTGTTATGACCTTATGTTCTTTGTTTCAGGTAGAATAACTCCCTTGATTATTTCCTGCAATGCAGGTTTTCTAGTGATAAAATTCCTCAGCTTCTGTATGTCATGGAATGTTCTTATTTCTCCTTCATATTTAAAGGATAATTTTGCTGGATATAATATGTGTGGCTGGTAATTTCTCTCTTTCAGACGTTTGAATATTTGGTTCCACTTTCTTCTTACTTGTAGAGTTTCTGCTAAGAAGTTGGGTGAAATTCTGATGGTTTTTCCTCTGTAGGTCACTTCATTCTTTTCTCTGGATGCTTTGAGCATTTATTCTTTGTCACTATTTTTTAAAAATATTTTTTTATTGATTTCAGAGAGGAAGAAAGAGGGAAAGGAGATAGAAACATCAATGATGAGAGAAAGGATCATTTATTGGCTGCCTCCTGCACGCACCCCACTGGGATCAGGCCCACAACCACACATATATGGACAGATAATTTTCAATTCTGTGCCCTTGGCCAGAATTGAACCCAGGACTCTCCAGTCCACAGGCCGAGGCTCTATTCACTGAGCCAAACCGGCTAGGGCTTTGACACTAATTTTTGACAGCTTCATTTCTAAGTGCTTTGGAGAGGGCCTTTTTGAATTGAGGTAACTAGATGCTCTGTTTGTTTCTTGGATTTGAGGGTCTAGTTCTTTCTTCCTTTTATCCTTCCTTCCTTCCTTCCTTTCTTTCTTTAAAATACGTTATTGTTTAAAGGATTGCATGAGTCTCCTTACCTCCCCCCATTAACCTCTCCCTCCCCAAGTAAAAGCCCTCACATCCCTACAGTCTTTATCCACTGGTTTTGCTCATATGCATGCATACAGGACCACTGATCACTTATCTCCTCAACCCCCACCTTCCCTCATAGGTTGTACAGTCTGTTCGAAGCTTCTATGTCTCTGGTTCAATTTTTGTTCATCAGTTTATGTTGTTCATTATATTCAAGAAGCTGAAAATCACACTGACCCTGAAGAAGAAGAAGGAGAGCAGGAGGCAGGTGACCAAGGCCACCTGAGAATCTAGTGTCCCCACATGGGGCCAACTGAAGAAGCTGACCATCAATACATGGCAAATGGTGAAGGAACAGGGGGTTCAGGTAACCCCTCCACCTTTTTTGTTGTTTTGATAGCACTTGTCAGCTGCCAGGTAAATATGGCTGCAGCAGAAACTTACTGGATATATGTTCCAGACCCCCCTGTGGTCAATCCAGCCACCTGGACTGGGGAACCAGTGCCAGTGTTTAGTAACAACACCCATATGGTTGGAGGTAGCTCCGACAAACACATACTCCTTCTTCTCAAGGTTATTATACTTATAATGAACTAGAGGCCCGGTGTATGAAATTCGTGCACAGGGGGTGTGTGTCCCTCAGCCCAACCTGCACCATCTCCAATTTGGGACCCCTCGAGGGATATCCAACTGCCCATTTAGTCCCGATCCTACCTGGACTGAATGGGCAGTCTGACATCCCTCTCACAATCCAGGACTGCTGGCTCCCAATTGCTCACCTGCCTGCCTTCCTGATTGCCCCTAACCACTTCTGCCTGCCAGCCTGATCACCCCCTAACCATTCCCCTGCCAACCTGATTGATGCCTAACTGCTCCCCTGCCAGCCTGTTTGCCCCTAACTGCCCTCTCCTGCAGGCCTGGTCACCCCCAACTGCCCTTCCCTGCAGGCCTGGTGGCCCCTAACTTCCCTCCTCTGCCAGCCTGGTCACCCATAACTGCCCTCCCCTGCAAGCATGACCACTCCCAACTGCCCTCCCTTGCAGGCCTGGTCCCTCCCAACTGCTCTCCCCTGCTGGCCATCTTGTGGCGGCCATCTTGTGTCCACATGGGGGCAGCCATCTTGTGTGTTGGAGTGATGGTCAATTTGCATGTTACTCTTTTATTAGATAGGATAGAGGCCTGGTGCACGGGTGGGGGCCAGCTGGTTTGATCTGGAGGGTGTCCTGGATCAGGGTGGGAGTTTCCTTGGGGCAGCCTGGGCGAGAGTCCTGTGGTGGTTTGCAGGCCAGCCATGCCCCCCCGGTGACCCAAGTGGAGGTCCTGATATCTGGGATTTATTTATCTTCTATAATTTAAACTTTGCAGCCTTCAGTGGAGCAAGCCTCCTGCTCTCTCCAGCTCCGTGGATGCCACTATTTTTGTTGGGATTTATTTATCTTCTATAATTGAAACTTTGTAGCCTTAAGCAGAGGCCTGGGCTTGCCAGGGTGTGTGGAAAGCTTGGCTTCCTCCATTGCTGGGGGACCCAAGCCTCCTGCTCTCTCTGGGGTCGCAGCCATCTTGGTTGGGTTAATTTGCATATTTTCTCTTGATTGGCTGGTGGTCATGGCTTGTGGGAGTAGCGGAGTGGTGGTTAATTTGCATATTATTTTTTATTATATAGGATTTAGTGGGGAGCTCCCTATTTGTTTATCTAAAAAAGGGACTTCAGGATGCTTACAGCTTGGCCAAGAAAATGAGAGGTCCTATGGAGGCATAGACGTTGCTAATGTAGCAGGCCCCCGGGACATAGGAAAATGTATTCAGACAGTTACTAAACTAGGATTTCCTAAGGCAACCCGATGGCTGGCTGCTAAGCATCTCCCACTTCCCCACTGTCCTAATAGCACCACTACTGAGCTGGGAGCATTTCCTCAATGGCAAGATTGTGCCAACCCTGTACCAGTGAGATATAATGTTTCTGACTCTGACTTCTGTGATTTGGATTGGTCTCATAGACTTGATACTAAATATCCTCATCACGAGCCTATGTCACCAGGAGGTTTTATGGTTAATGCCCTGACCATGAAAACAGGAAATTTGCAGAAAGATCTTTGGTATTTAGCCGCTGCCCTTGACTTTCTTTATTTTACTGATTCATTTTATTTATTTTTATTTATTTACTTATTTTTTAAATCTTTTATTTTTTTATTGTTTAAAGTATTACATATAGTAGTACCTATATCTCCTTTTTTCCCCATTGACCTTAACCCAGCCGCCCCTAACCCCTGTCACATGCCCTCATCCCAACCCCCTACCCTCCAGTAGCTTGTGTCCATTGGTTGTGCTTATATGTATGCATACAAGTCCTTTGGTTGACCTCTTCCCCCCCCCCCCACTCCCCAGCCTTCCCGCTGTAATTTGACAGTCTATTCGATGCTTTACTGCTTCTGTATCTATCTTTTTGTTCATCAGGTTATAATGTTCTTTATTTTTTATAAATGAGTGAGATCATGTGGTATTTTTCTTTCATTGCCTGGCTTATTTCACTTAACATAATTCTCTCCAGATCCATCCATGCTGCTGCAAATGGTAAGAATTCCTTCTTTTTTATAGTGGCATAGTATTCCATTGTGTAGATATACCACAGTTTTCTAATGAACTCATCTGCTGATGGGCATTTAGGCTGTTTCCAAATCTTAGCTATGGTGAATTATGCTGCTATGAACATGGGGGTACATATATCCTTTCAGATTGGTGTTTCTTATTTCTTGGGATATATTCCTAGAAGTGGGATTACTGGGTCAAATGGGAGTTCCATTTTCAGTTTTTTGAGGAAACTCCATACTGTTCTCCATAGTGGCTGTACCAGTCTTCATTCCCACCAGCAGTGCAGGAGGGTTCCTTTTTCTCTGCATCCTCGCCAGTACTTGTCATTTTTTGATTTGTTGATGATAGCCATTCTGACAGGTGTGAGATGGTACCACTTTGTCGTTTTGATTTGCATCTCTTGGATAATTAGTGACTTTGAGCATGTTTTCATATGTCTCTTGGCCTCCCTTCTGTCTTCTTTTGAAAAGTTTCTATTTAGGTCCGTTGCCCATTTTTTATAGGATCATTTATCTTCCTTTTATTAACCCTTTGCACTCGCTTGCTTTTTTCTCGATTCCTTTATTCTAATGCTAACCGTGTCGAGTCACACTCGACATCTGAGTGCAAAAGGTTAAGTTGTATGAGTTCCCTGTAAATGTTGGAGATTAAACCTTTATCCGTGATAACATTTGCAAATCTGGCTTTCTTGTTATTTTGTTGATGGTTTCTTTTGCTGTGCAAAAGCTTTTTATTTTGATGAAGTCCCATTTGTTTATTTTCTCCCTAGTTTCCATTGTCCTAGGAGCGGTATCTGTGAAGAAATTGCTTTGGCATATGTCTGAGATTTTGCTGCCTGTGGATTCCTCTAGTACTTTTATGGTTTGCCATCTTATGTTTAAGTTCTTTAACCATTTTGAGTTTATTTTTGTGAATGGTGTAAGTTGGTGGTCTAGTTTCATATTTTTTGCATGTATCTGTGTCCAATTTTCCCAACACCATTTATTGAAGCGACTGTCTTGACTCCACTGTATGTTCATGGCTCCTTTGTCAAATATTAATTGAGCATAGTGGTTTAGGTCGATATCTGGGTTATCTATTCTATTCCATTGGCCTATATGTCTGTTCTTGTGCCAGTATCAGGCTGTTTTGAGAACAGTGGCTTTGTAATACAGCTTGAAATCTTGTAATTAGATCCCACCTACTTTGTTCTTCTTTCTCAGGATTGCTGTGGCTATTTGGGGTCTTTTTTATTCCAGATGAATTTTTGGAGAGTTCTTTCTAGGTCTGTGAAATATGCCATTGATATTTTAATCGGGAGTGCATTGAATTTATACTAGTAGATTGCTTTGAGTAGTATGGACATTTTAATGAGGGTTGATTCTACCAATCCATGAACATGGTCTGTTCTTCCATGTTTATGTCTTCCTCTATCTCTTTTTTTTCAGTGTCCTGTAGTTTTCCACGTATAGGTCTTTTACGTCCTTAGTTAAGTTTATTCCCAGGTATCTTAATTTTTATTGGTGCGATGGTAAATGGGATTGCTTTTTTAGTCTCTCTTTCTGTACGTTCACTATTGGTGTATAGAAATGCCATAGATTTCTTGGCATTAATTTTGTATCTGGCTACATTGCCGAATTCATTCATTAAGTCTAAAAGTTTTTTGATGGAGTCTTTAGGGTTTTTTATGTACAGTATCATGTCATCTGCAAATAAGGACAGTTTTACTTCTACTTTTCCAATTTGGATGCCTTTTATTTCTTCTTTTTGTCTAATCACAATGGCTAATACTTCCAGTACTATGTCAAACAGGAGTGGTGAGAGTGGGTATCCCTGTCTTGTTCCTGTCTTAGGGGAAATGGCTATAGTTTTTCCCGTTGAGTATGATGTTTGCTGTGGATTTACCATATATGGCTTTTATTATGTTGAGGTATAATCCTTCTATTCCCACCTTGCTGAGAGTTTTTATCAAGAAAGGGTGTAGGATTTTGTCAAATGCATTTTTGCATCAATTAATATTACTATGTGATTTTTATCTCTCAATTTGTTTATGTGATGTATCACTTTATTGATTTGCGGATATTGTACCATCCTTGCATCCCTGGGATAAATCTTACTTGGTCATGGTGTATGATCTTTCTGATGTACTGCTGAATCTGATTTGCTAGAATTTTGTTGAGGATTTTGGCATCTATATTCATGAGGGATATTGGCCTAGTAATTCTCTTTCATTGTGTTGTCTGTATCTCGTTTTGGTATTAGGGTGATGCTGGCTTCATAGAATGAACTTGGAAGTGTTACTTCCTCTTAAAATTTTTGGAATAGTCTGAGGAGGATAGATTTTAGTTCTTCCTTGAATGTTTTGGAAAGCTCCCCTGTGCAGCTGTCTGGCCCCAGGCTTTTGTTTGTTGGAAGCTTTTTGATGACTGCTTCAATTTATTCCATAGTTATTGGCCTATTGAGATGTTTAGATTCTTCCTGATTGAGTTTTGGAAGGTTGTATTTTTCTAGAAATATGTCCCTTTCCTCTAGGTTGTCCAGTTTGTTGGAATGATTTGTTCATAGTATTTTTTAACAATCATTTGTATTTCTGTGGGGTCTGTTGTTATTTCTCCTCTTTCATTTCTGATTTTGTTTATTTTGGTCCGCTCTCTTTGCTTCTTGGTGAGCCTGGCTAGAGGTTCATCAATCTTGTTTATCCTTTCAAAGAACCAGCTCTTGGTTTTGTTGATCTTTTGTATTTTTTTTTTTTTTGGTCTCTATGTCATTTATCTCGCCTCCGATCTTTATTATTTCTTTCCTTCTGCTTACACTGGGCTTTTCTTGTTGCTCTCTTTCTGACTCTTTGAGTTGTATGGTTAGGTTGTTTATTACCATTGTTTCTTCTTTTTTGCAGTAGGCTTGTAGAGCTATGAACTTCCCTCTCAAGACTGCTTTCACTGTGTCCCATAAATTTTGTATTGTTGTGTTTTCATTGTGCTTTCTTGCCATGATGTTTTTTATTCCTTCTTTGATCTCTCTGGTAACCCACTCATTGTTTAATAGCATGCCATTTAGTCTCCATGTGTTTGATTTTTTTGGATTGTTTTTATTGTAGTTAATTTCCAGTTTTATGCCATTGTGATCTGAGAAGATGCTTGATATGATTTCTATCTTCTTGAATTTGAAGAGACTTTGCCTGTGACTCAATATATGGTCTATCTTTGAAAATGACCCATGTGCACTTCAGAAGAATGTATATTCTGTGACTGTGGGGTGAAATGTTCTGAAGATGTCAATTAATTCCATCTGGTCTAGTGAGTCATTTAGGATTGATGTTTCTATGCTGATTTTTTGCTTAGAGGATTTGTCCAATGGTGATAGTGGGGTATTAAAGTCCCCTACTATGATTGTATTGCTGTCACTCTCTCCCTTGATATCCTACAGGAGTTTTTATGTATGTGGGTGCTCCTGTATTGGGTGTGTGTATGTTTACAGAGTTATTTCTTCTTGTTGGATTGCTCCCTTTAGTATTATGAAGTTGACTTCCTTATCTCTTTTTATGTCCTTCACTTTGAGATCTAATTTGTCAGGTAGAAGTATTGCTACCCCAGTGTTTGTTTGTTTTTTCATTTCCATTCTCCTGAAAACCTTTTTCCATCCCTTTACCCTCAGTCTGCGTGCATCTTTTTTTTCTGAGGTGGGTTTCCTGTAGACAGCAGATATATAGGTTTTGTTTTCTTATCCAATCAGTTATCCTGTGTCTTTTGATTGGGGCATTTAATCCATTTACATTTAAAGTTATTATTGATAGGTACTTGTTTTTCACCATTTTTATTCTTTATGCCTGTGTTCCTTCTTCACTTCCTATTTCTTCTTTTTACAGCAGACCCTTTAGCATTTCTTTCATTGCTGGTTTGGTGGTAATAAACTCCCTTAGTCATTTTTTGTCTGTGAAGCTCCTGATTTCCCCCTCAATTTTGATTGATATCCTTGCTGGGTAGAGTATTCTTGGATTCAGACCCTTCCTTTGCATGATTTTGTATATATCTTTCCTTGCCCTTCTGGCCTGATCTGTTTCTGTTGAGAAATCAGTTGGAAATCTGATGGGGGATTCTTTGTAGGTAACTTTCTGTCACTCTCTGTCTGCTTTTAGGATTCTTACTTTGTCGTTGTTGTTTTCCAGTTTAATTATAATGTGTCTTGGCATTAGTCTTTTGGGGTTCATTTTGTTTTGGACTCTGTGAGCTTCTTGGATTTGTGTGGCTTTTTTCTTCCCTACCTCAGGGAAGTTTTCTGTCATTATTTCTTCAAACAGGTTTTCTATTCCTTGATCAGTTTCCTCTCCTTCTGTCATCCCTATTATGCGGATGTTTTTTCATTTTGTGTTGTCCCAAAATTTCTTAGGCTCTCCTGCTTTTTAATTTTTTTTTCTAGAAGCTGCTCTACTTTGGTTTTTTTTTTTTCCTACCTTGTCTTCTAGCTCACTGATGCAGTCCTCTGGTTTTTCTAGTCTACTCTTGATGCTTTCTATTGAGTTGTTCATAGCAGCGATGCCATTTTTCATTTCTTCTTGGTTCTTCTTCATTTCCATTTGGATCTGACTCACATTGTCAAATTTGTCTTCCATTTTTTTCATCCACCTTATGACCATTTCTATGAATTCTTTCTCTGACATGTTGCTTCCCTCCATTTCATTTACTACCTTTTCTGGTGATGCCTGCTTTTCTTTCATATGCTGGCTGTTTCTTTGTCTCCCCATGATCTCTCTTCTGCAGGTGTCTGGTTTTGTAGTTTTCTCTCTCCTTATCCCAGGTGAAATCTGACCTTTCATGGGGGTGTGCAGAGCTCCTCTGAATCCGCATCCTCACGCCACTTGGGAACTGGTGTTCTTGGGTTCGCAGTTGTTTGCTGGGTGCCATAGTTGTAGATTTTCAGGCTTCCATTAACATCCACTTTCCCCTTCAAGATGGCTTGTTCTCCGTGTCTGAGCTGGTCTCTACGGGAGGGAACCCAGCAGCAGTCGGGGATGCCCGGCCAGGGAACCCCGTCTGGCCATCCCCCACAGTCTCCTGGATTATATCTGTCCTTCAACTCACTAACAAACACTCCCCGTGTGACCACTCACTCTCCCTTTGTTCTCTCACTCACACAGTATCTTGCAGTCTGCCTTCCCGTTGGTAGCCATCTTTCCTTCTACTGGCTCTTTTTTAGCTAATATTAAATGAGCATGTTCATCAAGCCCTTGCTATGGCTTACGAGCTTGTGTCCAGCCCCCATATATATTGGTGACTGGAAATGTGAACATTACCAGATTGGACACCCATTATGCTGTCTAATGCCATACTGTAACCTTACCAATTGTGTTTCCAGGCATAACCTGAATGAAGATATATTAATTTTAAGGCAGCCTTCTGTTATTATGCTTCCTACTAACATAACAGGAAAATGGTATAAAGATGCATGCCTCCAGGCATTGCAGGAATTATACAATCAACTGTCCTGGGAAAAGCATGCTTTGGGACTTATTATTTTTGGTATTGTTACCCTAGTTACTGTTATCGCATCTGCTGTAACTGCGTCTCTTGCATTGACACAAAGCATCCAGAATGCAAAGTTTGTCAATGAATTGGCTCAGAACACCTCAACTACATTTCATGATCAAGAAGATACAGACAAAAAGCTAGAAACAAAGCTAAATGCTTTGGAAGCTGTAGTAATTGGACTAGGTAATCAATTAGAAAGTGTCAAGATTAAACAGCAGCTGCAATGCCATGCTGCTTTTACATATATTTGTGTGACTCCAGCCTGTTATAACAGCTCTCTATGGGATTGGAGTAAAATAAAAATGCACCTACAGGGAACATGGCATCATAATAATATCAGTATAGACTTAGTGCGGCTACACAAACATGTGCAAGCCATTGAGAATAGTCATAATGAAATTACATCTCCGGTGAAACTGGCAAAAGAATTGCTAGATGATTTAAACAAATTTTATCCATGAAAATTGTTAAAACACACCACCGGGTACCTAATAGGATTTCTTTGTATACTACTAATTTTATCCTGTTTTCTTTCAGTCAGCAGCAAGCTCCTGCGATCTCAAGTCTGAAGGCTCCAACTAGATGTCCATAAGCTACATTTAAAAATAAAGAAGGGGGAGATGTAGAGAGCACCTGGGAAGGCACATTGAGCATTTCTTTAATTATTGTCAGCTAAATCCAGTGGCGTTGGCAAAGCCGCGTCCTAAAGATGTACTGTGCCAGAGGCAGGTACGTTGTCAGCCTGACCCTTAGCTCAGGTGCCAGGGGGTGGGTTTCATTACCTAAGTTCAGCCAGGCGCAAGGAATGGGTGCAATTATCCACACTTAGCCAGGAGGGACAATTTCAAAGAAGCCACAAAGAATGAAAAATTACCGTTTGATCTTTAACCATTATTTCACATAATTTCCTTTGTTTTAAACTCTAGTAAAATTTCCTGGAATTATACTGTATATAATAAATGTGCTGCACTGGCTCTGGGTCACTGTCTCTCCATCAGAGGACCAGATGTCCCACCCAGTCCCAGCTTTTCCTCTCTGTCTCTGTGTCTGTCTCTTTCATTTTATCAATCCTCAGCCACCCCTACTCAGGATTCATGGGCCACTCTCTAGCTGCACTGGTTGCGGTCTGAGAGAGAAATACTTAATACAAAACAATCTACAGATTCAAAGCAATCTCTATTAAAATACCAACAGCATATTTCAGAGACGTAAAACAAACCCTCCAAAATTTTATATGTAACCAAAAAAAGATCCTGAATTGAGGCAGCAATCTTGAGAAAGAAGAACAACATTGGTGGAGTCACAATACAAGATATCATTATACTACAAAGCCACTGTAATCAAAATAGCCTGTTACTGGCACAAGAACAGGCATATAGATCAATGAAACAGACAGAGAACCCAGAAATCAACCCAAGTCATTATGCTCAATTAATATTTGACAACGAAGGCAAGAGCATACTTTGGAGCAGAGACATTCTCTTTAATGGTGTTGGGAAAATTTGACTGGTACATGCAAAAAAAAGAAACTAGACCACCAACTTACACCATACACAAGAATAAACTCAAAATGGATAAATTACTTAAATGTAAGACTTGAAACCATAAAAGACATAGAATAAAACCCTAGGCACCACAATCTCTGACATCTCTTATACCAATGTTTACAGATACATCTCCTAGGACAATGGAAACTAAGGAGAAAATAAACAAATGGCACTACATCAAAATAAAAGGCTGCTTCACTGCAGAAGAAACCATCATCAAAATAACAAGAGATGCCACTATGTGGGAGAACATATTTGCCAATGATACATCTGATAAGGGGTTAATCTCCAAAATATATAGGCAATTCATACAACTTAACCAAAGGAAGACAAAAAATCCAATTAACAAGTGGGCAAAGGACCTAAATAGACATTTCTCCAAGGTGGACATACAGAAAGCCAAGAGACATATGAAAAAATGCTCAAAGTCACTAAGAATCTGAGAGATGCAAATAAAAATGACAAGGAGATATCACCTCACACCTGCCAGAATGCCTATCGTAAACAAATCAACAAATGACAAGTGTTGGTGAGGATGTGGAGAAAAGGGAACCCTGGCACACTGCTGGTGGGAACGCAGCTGGTGCAGCCACTGTGGAAAACAGTATGGCGTTTCCTCAAAAAATTAAAGATGGAACTCCCATTTGACACATTCATCCCACTTCAGATATATCCTAAGAAACCTGAAACACTCATCAGAAATAATATATGCACCCCTATGTGCATAGCAGCACAATTTACAATAGGTGAGACTTGGAAACAGCTGAAGTGCCCATCAGCAGATGAGTGGATAAAAAAAACTATGATACATTTATACAATGGAATACTACACAGAAATAAAAAAGAAATAACTCTTACCATTTGCAACAGTATGGATGGACCTGGAGAGTATTATGATTAGAAAAATAAGCCAGTCAGAGAAAGATAAATATTACATGATCTCACTCATATGTGCAATCTATTGAACCAAATAAATTGATGATCAAAAATAGACTGAGAGTCATAGAAGTATGAACAGACTGTTGAACCTCAGAGGGAAGGCAGGGGATGGTGGGTCGGAAGAGATCAACCAATAAACTTGTATGCATAACCTGTGGGCACAGACAATTTGGTGCTGAGGGCCTGGTTGGGGAGGGAGCAGGCTAGAAGAGGTTAATGGGGGGGGGGGAGAATACCTTTGTAATACTTTCAACAATAAATATTTTTAAAAGAAAAAAATAAGATTCTTTCTTTGTCTTTAACATTTGTCATCTAATTATGATGTGTCTAGGTGTGGGTCTCTTTGGGTTCATCTTGATTGGGACTCTGAGCCTCCTAAACTTGTGAGATATTTTGCTTCACCAGTTTAGGGAAGTTTTCTGTCATTTTAAACAGGTTCTCTGTTCCTTGATAATTCTTTTCCCCTTCTGGGATTCCTGTAATGCAGATGTTGTTAAGTTTCATGTTATCCCAGAGCTCCCTTAAGCTATTTTTCTGCTTTTTAAATATATTTTTCTATTTGCTGCTCTAATTGGGTATTTATTTCTACAGTGTCTTCCTAATCACTTATTTGGTCCTCTGCTTCATGCAATCTACTTATAATCCCTTACAGTGTGTTCTTCATGTCAGATATATCATTCTTCATTTCTGTCTGATTCTTGTTATGGCCTCTATTTCCCTTTTCATGATGTTGTAATTTGCACTGAGTTCCTTAAGATTTTTATAACCATGCTTTGAACTCTATGTCTGATAGGTTGCTTGCCTCCATCTCATTTAGTACTTTTTCTGCAGATTCCTTCTTTTCTCTCATTTGGGGTTTGTTTCTTTGTCTTTCCATTTTAGCTGTCTCTTTGTATTTGCTTCTATGTGTTAGATATAATTGCTATGCCTCTCAGTCTTTGTGGGATGGCCTTATATAGAGAGTGTCTTGAGGGGTCCAGTGGTGTAGTCTCTTTGTTCACCTGAGCTGGATGCTTTAGGAATGCGTCTTGTGTACATTGTTTGGGCTCTCCTATTGTAATTGGGACTTCATTTTTTTATTTCCCATTTGTGGGAGGGATCTCCCCTCCAACTTGCTGCCAGTGAGGTTCAACCCCAATGTGGTCTTTCCAGCTGTCCAGTGGTTGAGTACTCCTTATTCCAGAGGCTGGATATGCCTTGAGTCTCAAACATTGATTGACCTTATTTCGAGTTGTACTTCCTTCCCTCCTGGAGCAGGTCCTGCAGGCACTTGGGGTCCTGATGGCTTTTACCTCGCTGAGAAGTCTGGGATGGTGTCTGTGGTGGGGACCCAAACTGCTTTTTCAGACTAACTAGATCAGGCAAAGACTCAAAGCCTCCAGAGAACCGCCTCTGCCTGCAGATTGATTGGATTCAGTCTTGAGTATCCCTCAGGCAATTGTACACAGGTTGGGTGAGAGGTTTTCCAACAGGGAGGGACAATTACTTCTGCATGGAGGCTAATTGTTATTCTCAGTCTCTTAATGGGCCTCAAAAACTGTATATGGGCCAGGGAATTTCCAATAGGGTGGATCAACAGTCTTCCCCCAGGCAAAACCTGCAGGATAGCAAAGGTTTGCCTGAGAAAGATGACCTCTGCAGTGTGAGAGAATGACTCAGCACAGGAAACCAGGGTATCTGCCTTCTGAGCTCTAACCCCAGAGCCCCCAATCCTGGCTTATTCTCACACAGCTCCAGTCCACACTGCCCTCCTTCTGCCAGAGCCCAAGGTGAGTGGCTGTACTCAAAATGTTATGTGTTGGCCCTTTAAGAGTGTGCCTGCATTCACATCTGTCTCTTCCTAGCAGTGTTTTTCACTGCCAGATGTTATGTTGGCACCTTTCTCAGTTCTGATGCTCTCTGCTGGGGGGCCCAGCTTGGGGTTAGACCCCAGAATTCTCAGCAGCAACCCTCCACAGCTGAGCCATCTCTTCAGAACTTCAGCTGCTGTCTGTGGGAGCCCAGCCAGCCCTTTTGTGCCTCCTCCATTCTTATCAGTCTCTATGTTCTCTCTGTTTTCCATCCTTGGTTATCAGGGTTCTCTCCAGCTAGTCCTTTGTTGATTTTTCATGGTGGTTCTTTTGTATTTTAGTTGTAATTCCAGTTTGGTCCTGGGAGCATGTCTGTGAGTTTCCACTTACTCTGCCACCATTTTAAATTCTCTCTCTCTCTCTCTCTCTCTCTCTCTCTCTCTCTCTCATCAGAAAGAACATTTGTCTGTTTCATTGGTCTTTTAGAATAGAACCAACTTTTTTATTTGTATTTTCTTTCATTGATTTCTGCTTTTATCTTTAGTAAATACTCACTTTTACTTTTGTTTAGCTTATGTGTTTTTTCCCTAAACATGTATTATTAACTATAGTAGTAAAAAATTGAAATTTTGAAAGAATAGTAAAAAAAAAAAAAAAGCATGCTAGTTGCTGCTGTTATTCACATTTTGTATTGCTTTTGAGTTTTTATTAAGGTACTGAAGTATGCATGTGTGATTGTAATCCTAAAAAAAATATTAAATGTACCATTAAAATAGTTCATTAAAAAACAAACACACAAACAAAAAGGCTTAATTTAATCTTCAATATTTCTCTCTCTCTCTTTTTTAATAATAGCAGATTTCAAACCATTGTTTTGTTACTAAATGTAATTTTTTTCTGTGGTTAATATGTGGCCCTATATGTTTTTTATTATTTGGGATTTGCTGAGATTTCTCTTGTGGCTTTATACACCATTCATTTTTGTAAGTGCTAAATGTGCATTTAAAAAGTGTGTGCATTTCCTGTATGTTAATACAAGCACTCACATGTTCAAGTTTGATAATTGTATTATAAATCCTATATGTCCTTATTTAGTTACCATAGTATTTTAGTTAGTAAGTTAGCACTTGATGTGACAATTTCTGCAAAAGGTCTGTTTTTACACTACAATTGTGAATTGGCTGATCTCTATTTCAAACCTATGTTGTAAAGGCTTACAGTTATCTTTGTAATAGCCTATTATCAATGAAATATCTTTTATTTTGTTCTGAACTCTGTTTTGTCTGACATTGTTATTGCTACACTCATATTCTTTATATTGGCATTTGTGTATATTTTTCAATTTTTATATTTTCAAACTGTTTTGTGTTATTTTGTTTTACATGTGTCTTATAGTTTTAAAAGTATATATTATATTTCTAAGCTGCTAAGGTTTACCTGTGCATTATTAATACACATACTAAAACATACACATTCTCAGTCTGTCAACATTTAGCATCAATCTGATCTCTATTCTTCCTCCAAATGAGGCAAGAAGCTTGGTATGCATTTTTTTTTTTTTTAGCTCTGCTCCCTCTTTGACATTCCCTGTCCATGCTGCCACCCTAATCACTGCTTGCATTGACACCTTCTTTTACTGATTGGCTGATTTCTTTGCTCATTGCTTCTTTCATCACACTTCTTATGCTTAAATTTATTGTGTTCCTTAGTGCAATATTGGTTATGTCAGAGAATTTGAAGCATTTGAAGCAGTGATAACATTTTGAAGCACTGGAATGTTAGAAAATATATTTATTTCACCCTCCTCATGGTCTCTTGGTATTGGGCACCAAGTGTATTCCAGAATGGTAATGAACTTTTAAATATATATAGTATTTATCATTTCTTGTGATGCAGGATATGAGGAGTTTATTAGATATACTCAGTTCACTTTACTCTCCCCATTCCTGTTTCTTAACCCAGGTCTCATTAATATTTATAGGCCAGGTCTGGGAAAGTCATCCTTCTACCATTCCTTTCTTTGATACCCTGTCCCCACCAGGAAAATTGGTCAATATCAGGAATATTATTAGACCAATAAGTGGGTCAAGTCAATATGCATCACGTATCAGGATAAGAGTGTGGATTGCTCCTCTTTCTCTTTTGCCCATGTGAATGATGGGCTTTTAATCAGCCATTACATGTGTTTACTTTTTTCTTCCATGAAGCCAATAGGAGTGAGCTAAGATCTGAGATTCAGGTTTGGTCTTGTGATAAGAGACTTTAGGCTAGGCTGTACAATCTTGCCCAGTGTACTAGAGCTTGCACTGAGGTTTGAGCCCTAAAGCCAAGCTAAAAATAAAGTGCTACTTTGGTTTCCTTTGCCTTTGTCCTATGTGGATATGTCTCCTGGGACCCTTGTGGAGAGAGCTGGTTTTGGTCTGGGCCAATATTTTGGTATTCCCAGTCCCTTGGTCACAACAGATCACTAATTGCACTATACACTGAGTGGCCAGATTATTATGATCTCTGAACACATAATAATCTGGCCACTCAGTGTATGTGTGTGTGTATATATATATATATATATTTGAGGCCCGGTGCATGAATTTGTGCATGGGTGGGGTCTGGCCAGCCTGGCCAGGGGGAGGGAACATGGGCGATTGGCCAGCCTGCCTGCTGGTTGAACTCCTGGTCGAGGGGACAATTTGCACATTAGCCTTTTATTATATAGGATATACACTGAGTGGCCAGATTATTATGAGTTCAGAGATCATAATAATCTGGCCATTCAGTGTATATCCAACCATAGCTTCGTAGTAACATTATTCTTGCAGTTCTACTTCTTTAACAATATAAAGAGAAAAACTGCATATGCCTTCAGTAAAGAAGGCATGGGTATCAATTTCAATGTACCACAGCACTGGGGGTATTGTGTAAGTTTGTACAAATTATGGAGTACATGGCTCTAGAGTGCACCCTTCTCATCATAGACTATGTGAATGGCACTACTGGAATTTTGCACCACACCCCTATGTGGAATCCCTGCTCACCCCTGCCCCAGCTGCCTATAAGGATGTGTGCCAATCCCTTTGCCTTTAGCAAATGGCCCTGTAAATGTCTGCTGTCTTAATGTTCTTGTCTTATCTTGTTATGGTGCCGTATTCCATGCTCCTTGGATTAGACTTATAACTTCTTTGACATCTGCTTGAGTTAAACTTGAGGCTTAGACAGAAAACATGCCCCAGTTTATATAGATGGGGAATGAGGAAACCAGTGTTCAAAGCCAGGTCTATCTGACCGAAAATCTACACATTGTTTACTTCATGTAAGGGGCTGGAGGAGTGCTGCTGACGAAATGGCTGAGGTTTTATTCCAGCCCATGAAGGGCATGGTTATCCCAGACTCCTTTATTCATTCATTATATTTTTCTAAGTCTCTACTGGGCAACTCCTTAAGGTCTCTTCCAATTCTACCATTGGTGATATATTTCCAATCTCTCTTACGTTAGTGAGGCCCCTTTTGTTTGCACATGGAAGGAATCCAACTAAAACTGGTTTAAGCCAAAAGGGTAGAATGTTAGTTCACAAAAATGAGAAATACCAGGGTGGTCTGTTCGGGCAATATTAGATCTTAGGCTCAGAAGAAGCCAGTCTATCTTTTGGATGCCCATTTCTCTCTGTAGGCATCATTCTCAGGCACTCTTCTCACAGGGCTCCTGAAATGCTAGGCTTATATCTTCTAGCTGATCAATCACCAATGTCTCTTTCCTTATATTTTTACCAGAAGTTCCAGGGAGGATTTGTATTGGCCCAGCTGGGGTCACATGACTCTGTATAAACCAATCACTTGGTTCGGTGTGGTGGAATGTTCTGCTTGGACTGTGTCATCTGGAAATCCTTGAAATTGATTCACATGGACTCACAGTGTGGGAGGAGTGGTTTCCCAGGAGAATTTGGGTGCTGTTATTAGAAAAGAAGGAATGGATATGAATAGATGAAAGCAATGGCCTCCTGTATTTCTGATTTCACAGATGAGGAAACAGACCCAGAGAAGGGTGGGGATTAGCTCATAATTATATGGCCTGTGTGTCAAGCACTTTTAAGTGACCTTTATAGGCTAGGATTAATGAGATGTTGCCTTCTGCTTTTGTTCAAGCATCACAGATGCTAGGACATCTCTGATGGCAAGTTTGAAGTTTTCAAGGTCAAGGGAATTGGTAGGTCTAACAGGATTGCAAATGTACACTGTGAAAACAACACTGTGGGCTAGAAATCAAGAAACCTGGTTCCTTGTCCTAGCTCTGCCGCTAACCTGCTGAGTAAATTTAGGCAAGCCCATTCTTCATTCTAGGCCTCGGCTTCCCTATATGTAAGTTGAGATGGTTGGATTGAATGGTCTGAAAGCATACTATAAATTGATGCTTTTGTTCCACTATTGGAGAGGGAGGAAAAGAAGGCAGAAGGCTGAGAGGGAGTCCCTCTTCTCCATCTGGGATTTCTGCAGTGGAGACATTTAACCTGACTTTAATTTGAGTTGAAACATCTGATATTTCTGATAGTAATAACATGCCCTGGATAGAGTGGGTGGGTGGGGGAGCAAGAGCCCTTGAAAAGAATACCAAAAAGCCCTTTCTGTTCTTTCTCTTGAAGCACAGCTCCTGGCAGGCGGGGGTCCCAGCACCAGGGCCTGGGGAAGTGGGTGTTCCTGAGATTCTGGTTGGAGGAATATGCCCTGGGCTGGTAGGCAGCTATGCTGGCTGCATGGTGGGCTTTTGGCACCACCTTCTCCCTTCAGCCTGCCCCATTCTGCCTTGCTAGGCATGTTGGCTGACTTTATGCTGGGGCAGGAGCATTGGAATGCTAGGGTGAGTGCCAGACAGTGGGTAGTGCATATGGTGCCACCTGAGATCTTAGACTAATGCCCTGGTAGAGCAGACAAGGGAAGTGGTGTAGCACATGTGTGTATTGGGGCAGGGTGGGGGCAGTGCTGGTGGGACAATAGCCATGGTGGCATCTACTGTATGTGCTGGTCCCTTCCTAGATATCCACTCCCCTAACTGGGTTCATCTTTCCACACAAGCATCTCCTCTTCAATGGGACACTCCCTTGACTGCTACCCCATCTTCTCCTGCTGAGACATAGATGTTTCATCTTAACCCTCCCTCTGTCACAAAGTAGTCCCTCCCTAGCCCAGAGAGGTGCAGGGATTGGGGTCACTCGTTCATCTAGGGATGCTAAAATGTCTCAATTCTTTTCACTACTGGGCCAAGTGAACAGTATGTTGAACAGAGAAAGTGGAAGTACTGCCTTGTGTCTAACTTTATCCCTTCATACTGTATTTATTCTCCTTTGGAGATAGTAAACTTCTGGTCACCAGCCACTACATAAACAGTACCTGGAGTGCGTTAATAAGTGGCACCCCTCCTCCAGGTTTCCCATCTCATCCCCAGACTGTTTTCCTGACTTAATGATCCTTCTGTGATGGGGTGATGAGTGGGCACTGGAGAGCCCATGCTGACCGACTAGCCCAGAACAGGCAGCCCTCCAATTACCCACAGCACTCAGACAAGGGGCAGGCGAGGGATGGGGAGAGAGGGCTTTCTTCCCCCTTTAAATATATATATTTAAGCAAGGAAACAGATTTCACTTTCAATCTTCTTTCCAAGAGATTGTTATAAACAAAAGCAGGTCTGGGGCAGGAGGAAGAGAGGGAAGAAATGAAAATGATTTGGGAGATTAAGGAGGCGGCCATGACAACATCCCCTTTTAAACCTCTATAAGGTTGTTTTCCTTGGTTGTTTTTTTTTTCCTCCTTTCCTCTCCAGCCTGCATTACTTAAAAGGAACATTATGTTATCACAAATCAGATTTCCAAACATCATCTCCAGGTCACTGTGAACAGCTCAGCAATTTGGCTACAGATTTCTGGAGAAGACATCCCCTTTAACCTCAAACTCAGGAGGGAGCTGCCCCCATCACAAATGCTGGGGAAGCCCTCCTGACTGAGAGAGGAGAGAGGCAGGGCCTGGGGGGCTGGAAGGGGATGCTGTGCCTCCAGGGAGGAGGATGTCCAAGGAGCACCACTCCACCCCACCTCCAGATGCCTTGAGGTGATAGCTGGGGACTATTGATACCTGTTGGAGGACATCCGTAGCTCTGCTGGGTGGGGGCTGGTCCCTGGTGGGGTAACATGGGTTTCATTTTTCCTCTGCCATAAGCTTGGGGCTTATCGGTGCCACAGAGCTTCCAGAAGAGATTAAAGTCAAGGCTGGTGCTCTAGTTTTAATGCACAGTGAGAGACCACAAGTATTCCAGCTAGGACAGTGTAGTCCAGAGTGAGATACGGGTGAGGTTGATGGTGTGTTGGCAGATGAAGGGCTTCTGGCCAGGTGCAAGGGAAGACTTTGTCCTCAACCCTACTCTCACCCTCTGAGTCAAGGGCAAGAGTTGAGGGGAAGAAGAAAAAGAAGGCAAGCTAAGAGGTGTCTAAGGTATGTAGACCCAAGTTGGAACTGCAGCAAGAAGGATTTGGGCTAGACACAAAAGATTTCCAAACAATAAAGATTGGGAACCAGTGAAGTAATTTTTCTCATAAATAATTGAGGTGAAATGGTAAACTGTAAGGAGCTGGCGATCTTGGCATCTAACAAAATGGAAACAGCTGATTGACAAAAATTGTGACTGGGGTTCCTGCATGTTCTGTGTGTCCTCTACTGCCATAGAACTGAGCTCAATTAGTGCAAGAATTAGGACTTCCATTTTATAGATGGAAAAACAGAGGTTCAAAAAGGAAGTGGCTCATGAAGACCATATAAAGAATGAGCCAAGGAATTGAAACTAAAACTGAGATTTCCTGGCCTTCATCCCAGGCTCTTTTCTTTGCCCTTACCATATGGGTGAACCTTTGCAGGCTATCCCTTGCTCCAAAGACTTCCTAAATGAAGCAGGTGACAAAGCAGGCCCAGGAGTGGGTTCTTGGCTTTGAACAGGGTGGTGGGATAGTCCAAAAGACAAAGAATGGCTCTGACATGTGGAACCCAAAGAAAGAGTTCCACAAGCAAGGTCAAAACTCAATCAGAGAGCTGGCAGACAGGCCTGCTCCACACTGCAGGGAAGGCCACGCGAGGCTGAGATGTCAGAGATGGCTGTGAACAAGGACAGCCCAGGCCCTGAGGGTTTTCTTGGGGGAAACCTCCTTTGTGCAACACTCCTGTGCCTGGAGAGTCAGTGAGGTCAATCCAGCTGGCCCAGGTGGCAAGGACCTGAGTACCCCCATAGTCACAGAATGACCTTGGGAGTATAGAAACCTAAGGGACTTCTTGGGGTCAACCCAGGAATCACAGTTGGCCAAGAGCTTCTCCCTCCTGAGCATTGCAGTTTCATGCCCCAAACGGTGTATGAAAGGAAAAGCAGTTCTCACTTACCATGGGTCAGGGCCTTGCACATCATTATCCCATCGATTCCTGCCTATAGTCCTGTAAGGTGGACATTGTGTTCTCCATTTCATGATAGAAAAAGTCAGACTTTAATTCTGAAGTAAAGGAAGGGGCTTGCCCAGGACTCATCAATAATACAGCACAGAGGTGGGATTTGAACTCAACTCTCTGACCAAGACTCATGCCCTTTCTCTCTCACTACCACCTCAAAGGTGCAGTTTGAGATCCCTCGGGGGTCAGGGTGGAAGGTGGCCAGCAGAGGCCCCAGGGAACCCTCATTGGGTGGGGGGTGGTCTGGTCCTTTAGTCCTCCAGGATCCCCACTGTAAGGGACCTCAGACTCTCCAACCTCAAGAAGTAGACCTGGGTCCTGGGCAGGCCAGACACCAGCATTGCGGAGGCAGTGGGGGAACTGGGGGTCTAGTAGGGACAGCCTCCTGCCACTCCTCCATCTCCAGACTCCTCTCTCCTCCCAGGCTCCCTTGCTCTCCCTCCAGAGCTCTCAGACTCAGCCAGCTATGGGTAAATGGCCTACCTCCAGGACAAGGATTGCACAGCCGAGCAGAACTGCCAGCCCTGAGAACCAGTTCGAAGAGTCCTCTGTCCAGGCCAGTAGGACAGAGGGGCTTGCTGGCCTGCCTGGGGCTCCATAAAACTCCAAGCTTGCATTTCAAGAGCCCATTTGCCTCAGCAGAGCGGCCCCACCACGGAGTCCTCTCCAGCTTGTTTGCACTGCTGCAATCCCTGTCTCCAGTTATCGTGTCTCCTGTCACACCCAGCTCTGTCCTTCATCCAAGCCACACACATGGAACTGCTTTCATCTCCCTCCTTTGATGGGCCTGCCCTTTACCAATGGCTCGGGGACTTCACTCCTCTGGATTCCCTCCAATTTGTCCCCATCGTCCCCATGCTCATGGACATCCAGCTGCACAGTGGCCTCAGAGGAGAGGCGGGAGGCTTGGGAGCTGCAGCAGGCTGGCCTATTCCCCAGGCCACACTAACATCAAGGAGGGGAGGACATTTTGTGTGTCTCTCTGCCTGCCTCCTTCTTTCAGGAGCCTGAGGTGGTGTGTGTGTGTGCGGGGGGGTAGACCAAGGGATCTGACTTGGTTCCTGCCCATGAGGGCCTGGCAGACCAGTAAAGAGGTCATATTATTAATGACAATAGCAATAATAATACCATGACAGCACTTGCCCTGAGGCAGGCACTTCCCTTAGCACTACACACAGATTAATCATTTCCTCCTCATAAGAGCCTTATGAGGCAATAACTATCTCTCCATTTTACAGGTGAAGAAACTGAGGCTCCAAGAGGTTATGGACATTGTTCTAGGAACTAGGGAGTATCAAAACTGGGGTTACATACCCAGGGTAGTTGACTCTAGGGCCTGTGCTCTCAACTTAAACCTGCCCAGGACTTATCAATAATACAGCACAAAGGTGGGATTTGAACTCAACTCAATAAACCTGGCCCAAGCTCAGCAAAGCTTTAGAGGAGAAACAGGTATTTCCAATAGTGAGGATCCAGAAAGACTTCCTAGAGGAAGCAGCATTTTCCAAGAGCCTTGTAGGGAACTTGAACAGGCAGAGAGGTAGGAGGTCATGTAAGGTGAAAATAATAATAGGAGTAATGAGCAAGGAATAGGACTTTGCCAATCAGGTTCAGAGAAGGCAAGGAGCTCAGCAAGGCAAAGATTGGGGAAGCAATGGGTCCTCTGGATGGCCAGCTTGAAGGAGGGACAGAACTGCATCAGAGGCTGTTTTGAAATCGCACTGGGGCTGTAGGGAGAGAATACGGTAATTGTCAGGCAAGAGATTACCCTGTTCTGTTCTGTGGTGACTATAGTGAGAAATGTCAGAAATAATGGAGTGACTGGAATTGGCCCTGAAATAGATGCCAGTTGTAAAGGAGAGTGAGGAGGCAGGACACTGTGGATAGGAAGCTGGATACTGTGGAGGGAGAGCAGGACACTGTGGAGGGGGAGCAGCTGGGTCAGTGGACCATTTAGTTTAGGACTTGGGGAGTCTGAGGTACCTGTGGGGAAACCAGCAATGAACAAGGAGAGCCTTTCATAGCTTCAGTGTAGAGTCCATGACTTCAAAGGCTGAGAAACTGTGCCAGGAAGGAAGGCTGGAGCCCTGAGTACCAAGTTACTTAGTTAGGACTTGACTCTTTAGGTAGTGGGGAGCCTTCCAAGGGTTTTTGAATAGGGGCATGATACAATTGGATTTGCATTTTAGGAAGGCCGCTTTGCCATGGCCACCCAGACCCTAGTGTGGACTTTTTCTGTTTTGCCCTGGATTTGGCTTCAGGCCTTTGCAGTAAGCCTAACACCCAGACTCTTCAACTGCCCAGAGCAGTTTCCCAAAGGACAGACATAGCATTTTATTGGAAAGAATCCAGGATACCTTACTTTAAATCCAAGTTTTGCCTCTTTCTTGTTATGTGATAAGTTGTTCAACGTTTCCAAATCTCATTTTCCTTTTATAAAATGAGAATGGTATTAATAATAATGCCTACTGAACCTGGCAGTTGTGAGAGACCAAGATATGAAAAAAGTATATGAAAATACTTTGTAAATTATAAAATTGTATACCTTTTTATGATTGAATATTTTTAATCAAGTATGGAGTTAAAAACGGGCTCAAGAAAATAACTTCTTTATAATGTAGTGCTACATCTATACTTAAAGTATTTTGCTTGTGAACACCAGGCTCAGATATGAATAGTTTTTTCCATTGTGGATATATCCTATCTATAAAACAGTAATATGCAAATCATCACTCCGCTACACTCACAAGCCACGCCCACCGGCCACACCCACTGGCCAATCAGAAAGTGAATATGCAAATACACCTAACCAAGATGGCTGCAGCCTCTGGAGAGCAGTTGTTGGAACTGGGATATTGGAGCCGAAGATCAGAGGGGAATATCAGAGCCAGCAGAGGTCCCCCACAGGTGATCAGAGCCAGCTGGGGTCCCCTGCGGTGATTGGAGCCAGCTGGGGGTCCTGCCCAGAGCCCAAGCCTTGGCCAGAGGCTTGCAGCCTTGGCCGTTGGGGCGGAGCCTGGTGATCGGAGCCTGGCGATCAGAGCCAGCTGGGGTCCCCTGAGGGCGATCGGAGCCAGATGGGGGTCCCTGCCCAGGGCCCAAGCCTCAGCCAGAGGCTTTAGGCCTTGGCTTGGGGTGGAGCCCTCCAGCGGAGCCCTCTGGGGTCCCTTGCAGGTGATCCGAGCCAGCTGGGGGGTCCCTGCCCAGGGCCCGAGCCTCAAACAGAGGCTTGCGGCCTTGGCTGGGGGTAGAGCAGGGCGATCAGAGCCAGCTGGGGGTCCCTGCCCAGGGCTGGAGGCTTTAGGCCTTGGCAGGGGTGGAGCCGGAGATCACAGGAGATAGGTGTGAACTACAGAGGAAATACCTTTTCTGACCACTCATTGGCTAAGCTCCCTGTATGCCACTGGTAATATTCTTAGTAACTTGGGTATAAGAATCCAAAAAAGTGATCTAGGGCTTTTCCACCACACTCCTGGAGAAAAAAATGAAGGTCCGCTGCTGGAGGGCTAAGAAATGTCATATCCTGCCCTACACGGTTTGGCTCAGTGGATAATGTCTAGGTTTGCCAACCGCAGAGTCCAGGTTAGATTCTGATCAAGGGCATGTACCTAAGTTGCAGGCTCCTCCCTGGCTGGGGCCCAGGTCAGGGCTCAGGAAGGAGGCAAGCAATCTAAGTATTCCTCTCACTTTGATGTTTCTCTCTGTCTTTCCCTTTCTCTTTCACATTCTCTAAAAGTCAATGGAAACATATACTCAGGTGAGGATAAAAAAAAAAGAAAGAAAGAAATGTCATCCTATCTAATAAAAGAGTACTATGCAGATTGATCATCACTGCAACACACAATATAGCTGCCCCCATGTGGTCAAAGATCCTGCCCCCATGTGGACACAAGATGGCAACCACAAGATGGCCAGCAGGAGAGGGCAGTTGGGAGGCACCCGGCCTGCATGGGAGGGCAGTTGAGAAGGACCAGGCCTGCAAGGGAGGGCAGTTGGAGGTGATCAACCCTGCAGGAGAGGGCAGTTAGGGGTGACCAGGCCAGCAGAGGAGGGAAATTGGGGGCAAACAGGCTGGCAGCAGAGTGGTTAGGGGGTGATCAGGCTGGCAGGCAGAAGCGGTTAGGGGCAATCAGGAAGGCAGGCAGGCAAGCAGTTGGGAGCCAGCAGTCCTGGATTGTGAGAGGGATGTCCGACTGCCCGTTTAGGATCGGGCCTAAACGGGCAGTCGGACATCCCTCCAGGAGTCCCAGATTGGAGAGGGTACAGGCTGGGCTGAGGGACAACCCCCCTCTGTGCACGAATTTCGTGCACCGGGCTTCTAGTTTTAAATAAGGTTAAGACTCTGATTTCTATTGGTTTGGGTTTTTTAATACCAAAATAAAAGCTATTACCTTTACTAGTAACTGTTATAAGTTAAAGTATTTTAAGGAAAGACTGATAGCCAAAGGAAGGTAAGTAAAAAATACAGTCAGGTTTTCAATGAAGAGTAAGCAGGAGAAAGTAAGGGAGTTTCTTGTGTTACAAGTTCTTTGGGCTGGGCAAGAACTCTTTCCTTTGGTAAATATGGATTTTGGACTGTTTTGCCTTCCTTAGTCTTAACATAACTCACTCTAAAACTGGACTTCCAGGTACAGAATCTGGGCCTAGATAATCTAACTAGGTGAACATTTAGGAAGGCTTGTTTCCCAGCTCTGCTCGCAACATTAACGAGCCTCAAGTTATTACTAAAAATTTCTGTCAGCTACTGCATGATTGGGACCAGTCACTAAAAATTACTCTATAAAGCCTGTTATTAGTAACATAAACAAATGGTGGAGGCACACTAGAAAGCATAGCATTACATGAAAACAAATAATAGGTGGCAATGGGGGTACATGGCATGAGAACTTTACTTTCAGCTCTTCACAAAAAAATATCTCAAAATGACCCAATAATATGGTGGGAGAAATGTGGAAGGGCAAAGTTCTGTTTCCTTATTTTTACTTTGCTCCTCTGACTCTCAGAAAAGTAGACTACATGCATGTGTAGCCTTGCTTGCAATGCTATCTTTTATTTTTTTTCATGCAATTAAGCCATGTTAAAAGAGAATGAGTATGAAATTTCGGAGAAAATTTAAATACTGTGAATGAATCAGGGTGGAGAAAGGTAAGCTGCTGCCCACTGATTGAATTAACTGAAGCAAAGGACAATGGGTGACCAACTGCCAAAAGTATTTACAAAAATTCACAGTACAGTTTATTATATTTTCTGATTTATCTGATTGGTTATAATCATGGTATCAGAAAGCTGGTAATGAAATGCCCAAGATGCCATCTAATCCTGCCTATGCCTCTTATATTTGCTAATAATTTGCTGTGAATTGGTGATAGGTAATAATGTCTGAATGCCCCACTATTTGGCTTGCATGGCAGAAAGGTTATTAGGAATTGCGGGGAATAGCCAGAGTGAAGCATTCCTAAGAGGGCAGATTTACAAATATGGCCACAACTGTCCTCTATCCAAAGGGCACTTATGAGGTTGGCATGTTATATAATCTTTCTGAACAAAATTTTCTCACTTGGTCTTTATTAGTTAACATGGTTTTTATTAGTGCTTTGTCTGCTGGATGGAGAAAAGAATTCCTTTCTTTTGAGCCTACTTACCTGGGTTGTCATAATCATTGTCTCCCCAGTGTTCTTCATTTGCTAGCAGTGGGTTCTGTGATTCATTCATGCACCTCATAGGGAAGGAGTGTCCATCACCAGGGCTGGTGGGGAAAAGGAGGCAATGAGCTCTTGTGTCTAACAGATATTTTTGTAAGGCAAAAGCCCTATTACAAATAAGAAGGGAGTTCTTAGCAAGATTTTAACCATTTAGATTATTGGCTAGAACCATAGTGGAACAGAATCTTACAATAGCATCATTTACTTGCTTTATTGATTTCAATATCTATATCTTCTTTTTCTGCATCAGTATTGACTGAGCATTGTAAGAAACAAGTTAAAGAGTTGCTTACAAACAAAAACATTCTATGTGTGCAAAGAACACATCATAATATTTAATGTTGATGATCCCAATTTATATCCCACTATTTTATTGATTGCTTCTAAATTTTTGAAGAGAATTAGCAGATTCAGAATCATTGAATGCAGTGGAAATAAGTTGCTGTGAATTGGTGATCTATACTAATAATAAAGGAATATGCAAATTGTCTGGGACGCCATCACAGTAACAGTAACGACCGAATAGCAGGCTGCATGGGGCGATAAGACTGTCAGGGTGGTTAGTGAGGGACAACCAAACAACTGAACAGCAGGCTGCATGGGGCGACCAGGCAGGCAAGGGGTTAGTGAGGGATGACCAAATGACTGAACAGAAGGCTGTGTGGGGCAACCAGGCCAGTGGGGGGGGGGGAAGGGGACAGTTGGGGGTGACCAGGCTGGCAGGGGGGGCAGTAAGGGGCGACCAGGCCAGCGGGGGGGGTGGGCAGTTAAGGGCAACCAGGCTGGCAGAGGGGGGCAGTTAGGGGTGATCAGACAAGCAGGCAGGTGAGCAGTTAGGAGCCAGCGGTCCTGGATTGTGAGAGGGATGTCCGACTGCCGGTTTAGGTCTGATCCCCAGAATCAGGCCTAAACCAGCAGTCGGACATCACCCGAGGGGTCCCAGATTGGAGAGGGTGCAGGCTGGGCTGAGGACACCCCCCCTGCACAAATTTTGTGCACCGGGCCTCTAGTATATAATAATGTCTGAATGCCCCACTATTTGGTTTGTACGGTATAAAGGTTATTAGAAATTAGGGGAAAGAGCCAGAGTGTGGCATTCCTAAGAGGGCAGATTCTGTGTGCAATTTTCTGCATGTGGAATCCACCTAATGGATATCTATGTTGACCTAGGATCACCTCCCAGGTTACTCTCTAGCTACTAAGAGATGGGATACATTGGAGGAGACTGAACTGGCTAAAGTAGGTTACAATTTGAACATTTAAGTTTTTATATCTGAATGCACTCCATATTTGTAGGAGTGACATTTGCATTATTCATTTTATATTACCTATGCCTTTTATCCTGTTTACAAATATGTTTTACTGAAAATCCTCTGCCTACTTTTTAGATTGTTTGTTTGTTTGGTGTTGAGTTGTATGAGTTATTTGTAAATTTTGGATATTAACACCTTATCAGATGTATCATTAGTGAATATCTTCTCCCATTCAGTAGGTTGCCTTTTGTTTTGTTGATGGTTTCCCTTGCTGTGCAAAAACTTTTTAGTTTGATGTAGTCCAATTTGTTTATTTCCTTTGTTTTCATTGTCTGAAGAGATATATTAGAAAAATTATTGCTAAGATAAATGTCAGGGATTTTACTGCTGATTTTTTCTTCTAGGATTTTTATGATTTCATGACTTGTATTTGTCTTTTATTCATTTTTAATTTATTATTGTGTATGTGTAATTTGGTAGTCTAGTTTCATCTTCACGTACCTGTCCAATATTCCCAATACTATTTATTGCATAGACTATCTTTACCCCATTGTATATTCTTGCCTCCTAATTTATAGATTAATTGACCATATAGGTGTGGGTTTATTTTGGGGCTTTTATTTTGTCCCATTGGTCTCTGTGTGTGTTTCTATGCCAGTACCATGATGTTTTGACTATTATCGCCTTGTAGTATAGTTTCATATCAGGTAGCATGATAACCCCAACTTTGAACCTCTTTTTAAGGATTTCTGTGGCTATTCAGGGTCTTTTGTATTCCCATATAAATTTTAAGATGATTTGTTGTATTTCTGTAAAAAATATCATTGGTATTTTGATAGGCATTGTATTGAATCTATAGATTGGTTTGGATAATATGAACATTTCAATGATGTTAATTCTTCCAATCCATGATCATGGTATATGCTTCCATTTATTTGTGTCTTCTTCAATTTATTTCCTTAATGTCTTACAATTTTCCAAATACAGGTATTTTACCTCCTTGGTTTAATTTATTCCCAGGCATTTTATTTGTTTTCTTAATTTCCCTTTCTGATCGTTTATTATTGGTATGTAAAAATGCAACTGATTTCTGAACACTAATTTTATATCCTGCTACTGTACTTAATTCATTTATCAGTTCTAATCGTTTTTTGGGGGGTCTTTAGAGTTCTCTCTATATAGTATCATGCCATTGGCAAATAATGACAGTCTCACTTCTTTCTTTCCAACTTGGATACTTATTATTTCATTTTCTTGTCTGATTGCTGTGGCTACAGCTTCCAATACCAGTTTGAATATGAGTGGTGAAAGTGGACATCCTTATCCTGTTCCTGATCTTGGTGAAAATATTTCTAGTATGTACCATTAAGTATCACATTTGCTGTGAGTTTGTCATATATGGCTTTTATTGTGTTAAAGTATGTTCCCTCTATTCCCATTTTGCTGAATTTTCATCATAAATGGAGGTTGAATTTTCTCAAATGCTTTTTCACATCTATTGATATGATCATATGATTTTTATCCCTCATTTTGTTTCTGTTGTGTATCACGTGAATTTATTTGTGGACATTGAGACAACCTTGAATCCCAGGAATACATCCCACTTTTTAATGTATTGCTGAATTCAATTTGTTAACATTTTCTTGAGAATTTTTATATCTAATTTCACCAGGAATATTGGCCTACAATTTTTATTTTTTAAGTGTCTTTTTTCTGGTTTTAGAATCAGGGTAATGCTAGCTTTGTAAAATGAGCTTAGGACCCTTCCCTCCTACTGAAATTTTTTATTAGTTTGAGTAGGATACGTGTTATTTCTTTGAATATTTGTAAAAAAAGTAATGTGTGAAGCCATCTGTTACAGGACTTTTGTTTATTGGAGTTTTATTTTTTTTAATTACTGATTCAGTTTCCCAAGTAGTTATTGGTCTGTTTATATTTTCTGTTGCTTCTTGACCCAGTCTTGCAATACTGTATGTTTCTAGGAATTTACCTATTTCTTCAAGATTGTACATTTTGGGGAGACAAAATGGTGGCAAAATAGGAGGTTGTGTCCCAAGCCTTGTCCCAGAACAAATAGAATGAGCAAGTAAATCGAATAACATCCACCCAGAATTGGCAAAGTAGACACAGTTGGTGAAACAATTCATAGTCGGGAAGGGCAGAGGATGCCTGGAGAATGGTAAAATCAGGGATTTGGGTTGGAGAGAACTGCAAGCCCTCCAAGCCCAGAGGGTCAGAAAGAAGCTTCACAGAACAGAGGCCGCATGCCTTGGGACATGCGTGGCATCTGACTGTGGAAAGGAGGTCCACAGGACTGCTGGTAGGAGGGGATTCTATATCTAAGTCTATAGCCATGAGAGACTGAGCCCAGAGGGGACAGCCATCCAGGTGGGAGAGGGGCTCACATTGGTGCAGCTCTTTCCCCTCTTTTTTGTCTTTGCTTTTATTCACTAAACCTAGTTCATAGGACCTTTCAAATACAAAACACCCATAGCTGAGGTGCAGGTGGAGGTGCAGACTTGTGGAGTCTGGGGAGAGGCTGGGGAGAGGAGAGGGTCAGAAAGAGGTGGCCGAAAGTCTGGCGCTGAGTCATGCCTGACATGCTGGACCTAGGCAGCCATTTTGTCCTGAAGAGATAGCCCCTCCCTGCAGTCTCCAGGCAACCAATACAGCCACACCCAGACTACACCCTGAGTGGTACAAAGGATATAAAAAATATGAATAGTGCCTGAGAATCCTCAGGGACTGGCCTAAAGAGAGGCCATTCAATCCCAGCAACAGGAAATTGAGAAGCGGCAGACAGTACAGAAGAGTGGGATCTTAAACCAGCCCTCATGGGGAATTAAAACTCGGTGGAAAGGAACAACACCTCACTTTTTCATTTTTATTTTATTTTATTATTATTTTGTTATCTCTTTTATCTTTTTTCTTTATTTCCTTTTTTCATTTGTTTCTTTATTTTCTATTTCTTTTCACATTATTTTTCATCATTCTAATTTTATTTTATCCTATTATTTAATTTTTAAAAATTTGTTGTTATTATTTTTTCTTCTTTCTCTTTCTTCTTATCCACTCATCCTCTTTCTACTTCCTCTATACTGAACTGAGGTCCTCCCCATATTCATACAATTCCTTAACCTTACTTTCTGTATATAAACTTGGCCTCTACAAATTCTGCCCCCACCCTCTTTACTGGGTATTTGGTGTTTGTATGTTTTGTTTTATCTGTTTATTCTCTGGTGTTTTCTCTCTCTCTCTCTCTCTCTCTCTCTCTCTATATATATATATATATATATATATATATATATATATACACACACACACACACACACACACGCAGTCATCGGGTTTCATCGAACTCAACATATGTTGTTTCATGGTTACATCGCCATCTCCCATTTATTTATATTAAAAAAGTTCTATCATTTTGACATATGTACATATGTGCTTTATGTTTTTTATTATTTATTTACCACAAGTAAAAGTCAGGAATTGTTATCTTTCTTTTAACTTTTTTTTACTGTTTCACTTCATTACTGCTGTGTATGTGCTCCATGTGAGTGATGTAGTTGGGTTCCGACTTACGGTGAAAATCGCATTACATCGCGCTGTAGGAATGGATCTTCAACGTAACCCGAGGACCTACTGTATATATTTCCTTTTACTTCTTTTTCTTTTCTGTGATACCATTTTTTCTCTTTTTGATATCATTTGTGCTCTCTTTTCTCTCCCCTAATTCCCTTTTCTCTGGTGGTCACTTATATTGGGGTTATAGGTGTTGTGAGTACCTTCGTGTTTTGTAGCCTTTATGTCATGTCTTGTCGAGTTGCATTTGTCCTGTTTGGCCAATGTGGTAGAGAGCAAGCCACATAACCAGACACCTGAAGAGGAGACTCCATTCACGAAAGGGTCAATAACACTCCAGACCAAATTACAGAGGCAGGAAGATGGTGGCAGTGAGGGAGAGAGCATGAGTGAGTGAGGGAGCGAAAGAGGAGTGTGTGGATGTATGGTGTGTGTGTGTGTGTGTGTGTGTGTGTGTGTGTGTGTCTGTGTGTGTGTCACAGTTAGATCCCACAGGACCTTGGGCGGCAGGCTGAACCAGCTCACCTAACCAGGCAGCCTCTGAAACCATTTCAAACAGTCTCAGAGTGGCCAGCTCTTCTGCAGAGGCCGCACCTTTTTGAAGGGGAGAGCTGTTGTGACTGGGAGCACAGCCTCACTTCCACCCAGGGTGCCCTCAGACAACAACTAGGACTCTACATCTACCCCCAGCAGGGACCTGATGCCTCGGCTGTGGTCCCACGGTCACCAAGACTCCAGCAACACCAGGCATAGGCTCCTGTGAGTTCTGAAATGCTATCCCCTTTGGCAAGCCCAACACTTTAGCCCAGGGCACCATGACCATGTGAGCAGCAGCCAAGTGAGCAGCCCATCCCTGTCTGAGGAGCAGCAGCCCTGCGATAAGCCCACCCACATCCAAGGAGCAGAATCCTCGTGCTGCCGGCCCATGTCCAAGGAACAGCAGCAATGCAAGCAACCTGTCCCCATCCGAGGAGCAGCAGCCATATGAGCAACCTTCCCCTGTCCAAGAAGCAGCAGTCACATGAGCAGCACACCCCCATCTGAGGGGCAGCAGCCACATGAGCAGCCTGACCCCATCTGAGGAGCAGCAGCCATGCAAGAAGCCTGCCCCATCTGAGGAGCAGCCTGCCCCTATCTGAGGAGCAGCAGCCTCATGAGCAGCCTGCCCCCATCCAAGGAGCAGCAGCTGCATGAGCAGCCTGCCCCCGCCTTCCAGAAAATCCACTGCTGCTGTGAGCAGTGCCCACCAGAGGAGCTGTCTTCAACTGAGGAGCAGCTGCTGCTGCGACTGCCTGAGGAGCAACTGCTGTCAGAGGAGCCACTGCCAACTAAGGAGCAGCCCCTGCACGACTTGACACCTAGATCCTTCAATGAGAGCAAAAATCAGGAGACAGACACCCCCAAAGGAAACAAAAGGAGGAATAACCAGAAAAGCAGCTAAGTGAAACAGAGGTATGAGATATGTCAGAAAAAGATTCAGAATAAGGGTCATATAGTTCATAAACCGGATGGATGAAAAAAATCAACAACGTATGTAAGAATCAAGAAGAAATAAAGAGTGATATAGCTGCAATAAAAACCACCAGGGAAAGTTTCAACAATAGACTAGGAGAAGTAGAGGAATGAATAAGCAAATTAGAAGACAGGGAAGCTGAACACACCCAAACTGAACTGCAATTGGAGAAAAAATTAAAAGCAAGAGGAAAGCCTAAGGGAACTTTGGGACAATATGAAATGAAGCAACATATGAATAATAGGGGTGTCAGAATGACAGAAAGAGGAACAATGGTTAGCACACAAATTTGCAGAAATAATGTCAGAAAACATCCCTGATGTGGGGAAGAAAATATCACACAAGCACAAAGAGTCACAAACAAGATGAACCCAAAAAGACCGACACCAAGAAACATCGTAATTATGATGGCAAATGATCAGGACAAAGAGAGAATCCTAAAGACTGCAAGAGAGAAACAGAAAGTTATGTACAAGAGATCTCTCATTAGATTATCAAATGATTTATCAATAGAAACACATCAAGCCAGAAAGGACTGGAAGGAAGTATACAAAGTGATGTAGGGCAGGGGACTGAATCCAAGAATACTCTATCAAGCAAGGCTATCATTCAAAATTGAAGGGGAAATAAGGAGCTTCACAGTAAAAAAAAAAGGCTAAGAGAGTTTATCACTACCAAGCCAGTAATGCAAGAAATGCTAAAGGTACTGCTGTAAAAAGAAGAAATAAAAAGAGAAGAAGGAACACAGACACAAAAAATAAAAATGGCTACAAGCAAGTACCTATCAATAATAACTTTAAACGGAAATGGAATAAATGCTCCAATCAAAAGACATCGAGTGGCTGAATGGATAAAAACATGACCCATATATATGCTGTCTACAAGAGACCAACCTTAGAACGAGGAAGTCACACAGGCTGAAAGTTAAAGGATGGAAAAATATCTTTCAGGGAAATTGAAATGAGAAAAAAAAAAAGCTGGGGTAGCAATACTTATCTGAAAAAATAGACCTCAAAGTGAAGGCCATAACAAGAGATAGGGAAGGCCACTTCATAATACTAAAGGGATTGATACAACAAGAGGATATAACCCTGGTAAACATGTATGCACCCAATGCAGGAGCACCCAAATACATAAAAAAAAAAAACTCCTGGAAGATATCAAGGGAGAGATTGACAACAATACAATCATAGTATGGGACTTTAACACCCCACTGATATTTTTGGATAAATCCTCTAGACAAAAAATCAGCAAAGAAACAGAAATCCTAAAGGACTCACTAGATCAGATTGACTTAATTGACATCTTCAGGATATTTCACCACAAATGTACGGAATATACATTCTTCTCAAGTGCACATGGGACATTTTCAAAGATAGATCACATATTGGGTCACAAGCAAAGTCTCTCCAAATTCAAGAAGATTGAAATCATATCAAGCATCTTCTCAGACCACAATGGCATAATATTAACCTTTTGCACTCGGATGTCAAGTGTGACTAGACACGGTTAGCATTAGAATAAAGGAATCGAGAAAAAAGCAAGTGAGTGCAAAGGGTTAAAAATAAACTATAATAAAAACAATGAAAAAAATTCAAACACTTGGAAGCTGAATAGCATGCTATTGAATAATGATTATGTTACCAAAGAGATCAAAGAATAAATTTAAAACATTCTGGAAATGAATGGCAATGAAAACACAGCAATCCAAAATGTATGGGACACAATGAAAGCAGTCCTGAGAGGGAATTTCAATGCTCTACAGGCCTACCTCAAAAAAAATAAATAAATAAAAACCCTCAAGAAAAAATGGTAATAAGTCATCTAAAGCTACAACTTAAAGAATTAGAAAGAAAGCAGCAAGAAAAGCCCAGAGTGAGCATATATATATATATATATATATATATATATATATATATATATATATACACATTTGTGGCCCGGTACCTGCCTGCTGGTCGAACTCCTGGTTGAGGGGACAAGTTGCATACTAGCCTTTTATAATATAGGATATGCACTGAGTGGCCATGTTATTATGCACTCAGAGATCATAATAATCTGTCCACTCAATGTAAATGACATAGAGACCAAAAGAAAACAACAGTACAAAAGATCAATGAAACCAAGGGCTGGTTTTTTGAAAGGATAAACAAGATTGATGAACCTGTAACCAGGCTCACCAAGAAGCAGAGAGAGAGGACCCAAATAAACAAAATCAGAAACGAAAGATGCGAAATAACAACAGACCCCACAGAAATACAAAGGATTGTTAAAAAATACTATGAAAAACTCTATTCCAACAAACTAGACAATTTAGAGGAAATGGACGTATTCCTAGAAAAATACAACCTCCTAAAACTCAATCAGGAAGAATCTACAAATCTCAATAGGCCAATAACTATGGAGAAAATTGAAGCAGTCATCAAAAAGCTTCCAGCAAACAAAAGCCAGGAGCCAAATGGCTTCACTGGGCGGGGCGGGGGGGTTACCAAACATTCAAAGAAGAACTAAAACCTATCCTCCTCAGACTATTCCAAGAAATTCAAGAGGAAGGAGCACTTCCAAGCTCATTCTTTGAAGCCAGCATCACCCTAATACCAAAACCAGATAAAGATAACACAATGAAAGAGAATTATAGGCCAATATCCTTCATGAACATAGATGCCAAAATACTCAACAAAATTCTAGCAAATAGGATCCAGCATTATATCAGTAAGATCATACACCATGACCAAGTAGGATTTATCCCAGGGATGCAAGGATGGTACAATATCCGCAAATCAATAAAGTGATACATCACATAAACAAATTGAGAGATAAAAATAACTTGGTCATATCAATTGATGCATAAAAAAAATCTTTATTGTTTAACAATAAAATAAAATAAAAAATCTTTATTGTTTAAAGCATTACATATGTCCCATTTTTCCCCCATTGACCTCTCTCACGCCACCCCTACCCCCCACCCCAGGCCTTCAGCACCCAATTGTTTGTGTCCATGGGTTATGCATATATGCATAAGAGTTCATTAGTTGATCTCTTCCCCCATCCCCGAACTCTCCCCTGCCTTCTCTCTGAGGTTTGACAGTCTGTTCAATGCTTTTATGTCTCTGGGTATATTTTTGTTCATCAGTTTATATTGTTCATTAGATTCTACATGTGAGTAAGATCATGTGATACTTATCTTTCTGTGACTGGCTTATTTCATTTACCATAATGCTCTCTAAGTCCATCCATGCTTGTGCAAATGGTAGGGGTTCTTTCTTTTTTTTATAGCTGGGGTAGTATTCCATTTTATAGATATACCACATTTTTTAAATCCACTCATTTGCTGATAGGCAAGTAGGTTGTTTCCAAATCTTAGCTATTGTAAATTGCAGTTATGAACATAGGGATGCACATAGTCTTTCTGATTGGTATTTAAGATTTCTTAGGATATATTACTAGAAGTGGGATCACTGAGTCAAATGGGAGTTCCCTTTTTAATTTTTTGAGGAAACTTCATCCTGTTTTCCACAGAGGCTGTACCAGTCTGCATTACCACCAGCATTGTACCAGGGTTCCCTTTTCTCTACATCCTCACCAACACTTGTTTGTTGATTTGTTGATGATAGCCATTCTGACAGGTATGAGGTGTCATCTCATTATCTTTTTAATTTGCATTTCTTGGATGATTAGTGGCTTTGAGCATTTGTTCATGTCTCTTGACCTTATATGTCTACTTGAGAGAAGTTTGCATTTAGGTCCTTTGCCCATTTTTTACTTTTTTTTTTTATCTTTCATTTTTAACTTGTATGAGTTCCCTATAAAATTTGGAGGTTAAACCATTATCCGATGTATCATTGCCAAATATTTTCTGCCATGCAGTGTGCTCTCTTATTATTTTTTTGATGGTTTCTTTTGCTGTGCAGAAGCTTTTTATTCGGATGTAGTCCCATTTATTTATTTTCTCCTTAGTTTCCATTGTCCTAGAAGATGTATGGGTAAACATTGATGTGAGAGATGCCTGGTAGTTTGCTGCCAATGATTTCCTCTAGGATTTTTAGGGTATCACATCTTACATTTAAGTCTTTGGTGTAAGTTGATAGTACACTTTCATTTTTTTGCATGTACCTGTCCATTTTTCCTGGCACCATTTATTGAAGAGACTATCTTGACTCCATTGTATGCTCTTGCCTCATTTGTCAAATATTAATTGAGCATAATGGCTTGGGATGATTTCTGGGTTCTCTGTTATATTCCATTGATATATATGCCTGTTCTTGTACCAGTACCAGGCTGTTTTGAGTACAGTGGTTTATAGTATAACTTGATATCTGGTATTGTAACTTCTCCAACTTTGTTCTTCTTTCTCAATATTGCTGAAGCTATTCGGGGTCTTTATTGATTCCATATAAATTTTTGGAGAGTTTTTTCTAGATCTGTGAAATATGCTGTTGGTAATTTAATAAGGATTGCATTGAATCAGTAGATTGCTTTGGATAGTATGGACATTTTAATGATGTTGATTCTACCAATCCATGAACAAAGTATATTATTCCACTTGTTTATATCTTCTTCATCAATTTTTTAAATGTCCTGTAGTTTTCTGAGTACAGGTCTTTTACCACCTTGGTTAAGTTTATTTATAATCTCTTAATGTTTTGTTGCAATGGCAAATGGGATTGATTTTTTTAGTTTCTCTTTCTGAGAGTTTATTATTGGTATATTAAAATACCATTGATTTCTGGGTGTTAATGTTACATCCTGCTACATTGCCAAATTTATTTATTAAACCTAGTAGTTTTTTGATGCAGTCTTTAGGGTTTTCTTTGTACAATATCATGTCATTTTTTAATAAAGACAGTTTTACTTCTTCTTTTCCAATTTGGATGCCTTTTATTTCTTTTTGTCTGATTGCTATGGCTAGCACTTCCAGTACTATGTTGAACAGGGATGGTGAAAGTGGGCATCCCTGTTTGTTCCTGTTCTTAGGGGAAATTTTTTAGTTTTTGCCCATTGTGTATGATGATGGCTGTAGGTTTGTCATATAAGGCCTTCATTATGTTGAGGTATGTTCCCTCTATTCCCACGTTGCTGAGAGTTTTTATTAAAAAAAGGTGTTGGATTTTGCCAAATGTGTTTTCTGCATCAATTGATATGATGATGTGGTTTTTATCTTTCAATTTGTTTATGTGTTGTATCACACTTATTGATTTGCGGATACTGTACCAGACTTGCATCTCTGGAATAAATCCCATTTGGTCATGGTGTATGATCTATCTAAGGTATTACTGGATCCGATTTGCTAAAAATTTTTTGCAGATTTTAACATCTATGGTAATAAAGGATATTAGCCTGTGATTCTCTTTCTCTTTAATGTCTTTATCTGGTTTTGGGATTAGGGTAATGCTGGCTTCATAGAAATAGATTGTAAGTGCTCCTTTCTCTTGAATTTTTTGGAACAGTTTGGAGGATAGGTGTTAATTCTTCTTTGATTGTTTGGCAAAACTCCCCTGTGAAGCCATGTGGACCAGGGCTTTTGTTTGCTGGAAGTTATTTTTTGTTATTATTGCCTCAATTTCTTCAGTAGTATTGGTCTAGTCATATTTTCTGATTCTTCCTGATTGAGTTTTAGAAGGCTGTATTTTTCTATGAATATGTCCATTTCATCCAGGTTGTCCATTTTGCATTTTGTTGGAATAGAGTTGTTTATAGTATTTTTTTTGACCTTTGTATCTCTGTGGGGTCAGCTGATACTTAATCTCTTTCATGTTTTATTTTGTTTATTTGGGTCTTCTCTCTTTGTTTCTTGGTATCTCTGTCAAGAGGCTCATCAATTTATTATTTCAAAGAACCAGCTCTTGACTTTATGTCATTTATTTGCACTATGACCTTTATTATTTCTTTCCTTCTACTTCCTCTGAGGGTTTTTTGTTGCTCTCTTTCTGATTCTTTAAGTGGTAGTGTTAGATAAATTACTACAAGTTTGGTTTTTTTTTTTTAGTTTTTTTTTTAATTTAATAAATCTTCATTGTTCAGATTATTACAATTGTTCCTCTTTTTCTCCCCATAGCTCCCCTCCACCCAGTTTCCACCCCACCCTCTGCCCTTACCTCCCCCAATCTGTCTTCATCCATAGGTGTACGATTTTTGTCCAGGCTCTTCCCGCATCCCCCACACCCCTTTCCCCCTGAGAATTGTCAGTCCACTCCTTTTCTATGTCCCTGATTCTATTATATGCACCAGTTTATTCTTTTCATCAGATTTTTTATTCACTTGATTTTTAGATTCACTTGTTGGTAGATATGTATTTGTTGTTCATAATTTTTATCTTTACCTTTTTCTTCTTCTTCCTCTTCTTAAAGAATACCTTTTACCATTTCATATAATACTGGTTTGGTGGTGATGAATTCCTTTAGCTTTTTCTTATCTCTGAAGCTCTTTATCTGACCTTCAATTCCAAATGATAATTCTGTTGGATAGAGTAATCTTGGCTGTAGGTTCTTGCTATTCATCACTTTGAATATTTCTTGCCACTCCCATCTGGCCTGCATAGTTTCTGTTGAGAAATAAGCTGACAATCATATGGGTGCTCCCTTGTAGGTAATTAACTGCTTTTCTCTTGCTGCTTTTAATATTCTCTCTTTGTCTTTTGCTCTTGGCATTTTAATTATGATGTGTCTTGGTGTGGTCCTCTTTGGATTCCTTTTGTTTGGGGTTCTGTGTGCTTCCTGGACTTGTAAGTCTATTTCTTTCACCAGGTAGGGGAAGTTTTCGGTCATTATTTCTTTAAATAGGTTTTCAGTATCTTGCTCTCTCTCTTCTTTTGGCACCCCTATAATTCTGATGTTGGTACGCTTGAGGTTGTCCTAGAGGCTCCTTACACAATCTTCAAATTTTTGGATTCTTTTTTCTTTTTTGCATTACCAGTTGAGTGTTTTTTGCTTCCTTGTATTTTAAATCTTTGACTTGATTCTTGCATTTCTCTAGTCTGCTGTTGGGTCTCTGTATAATATTTTTTATTTCAGTCAGTGTATGTTTAATTTCTAGTTGGTCCTTTTTCATATCCTTGAGGATCTCGCTAAATTTATTGGCCTTTTCTAGGAAATTCTTGAAAAACCTTATAACCGTGGTTTTGAACTCTATATCCAGTCGTTTGCTTTCCTCCATTTCTTTCATTTGTGATCTGTTTCTTTGTCTCCACATTTTTGCTGCTTCCCTGAGTTGGTAGAGTAGCTCTTTGTGTGCTAGGCGTCCTAGAGGGCCCAGTGGATCAGCTTTCCCAGTTACCTGAGGTGGACACTCTTGGTGCATCCCTTTGTGGGTTGTGTGCACAGTCTTGTTGTAGTTAAGTCTTGATTGTTGTTGATATCACTTGGAGGAATTGACCTCCAGGCCAATGGCCTGTGAGGATCAGCTGTGTCTATGCTGGAAGAACTTCTGTGCTGGTGACACCCTTATGAGACAAGACTTGAAAAATTGCAAAAGCCTCTGTGCTCAGCTTGGATGGGGCGGAGTCTCAGGGTGGAGCATACAGTCTTGGCTTCCTGTCATCCCTGCCCTATGAGGCCCCTGGGTCTCAGTTTTCCTCGGTAATCACTGCAAACACCTCTGAGAGGAGGCCACCCTCGTGTTTCACCTGCTGCCAGACAGTCCACATCCCCCCCGTATGAGTCTGAGTCCCCAGGGTCTCGCCCGTAACTGGAGGTCAGCGCAGTCGGGAACTTCCATCTCCCTCCCACTTGAGAAAGCCAGCCACGCACTCAGCTGCCAGTCCTCTCCGTGCGCGCATCTCCGTACCTCAGCCTTTTGCAGCTCCTCTGAGTCTCAATGTGCTTTTCTCTTTCCTTCTATTTGTAGAATTTCCACTTGGCCAGCCTTCCTGTGGATCTGGATGATGTCCGTTTTGTCTTTTAGTTGTAGTTTTGAAATTGTTGTGCGAGGCAGCAGTTCAGGTGTTTACCTATGCCGCCATCTTGGTTTCTCCCTTTTGGTTTGTTTTTTGAGGCAAGCTTGTAGTGCTATGAACTTTCACTGTGTCCAATGGACTTTGGATTGTTGGTGTTTTCATTGTTACTTGTTTCCAGGATGTTTTTTAATTTCTCGTTTGATCTCTATGGTAACTCAGTGTTTAATAGCATGCTATTTAGCCTCCATGTGTTTGATTGCTTTTGAGTATTTTTATTGTAGTTTATTTCTAATTTTATACCATTGTGATCTGAGAAGATGCTTGATATGATTTCAATCTTCTTGAATTTGTAAAGACTTAGTCTGTGTCCAAACATGTAATCTATGTTTGAAAATGTCCCATGTGAACTGAAGAAGAATGTATATTCCATAACTTTCGGGTGAAATGTTCTGAAGAGAAAAAAGATGGCGACCGGCAGGAAGGTAGGGAGAGAGAGGGTGTGAGTGAGGAACCAATAGAGGAGAGTGTAGACGTGTGTGGTGTGTGTGTGTGTATGAGCTAGGGTCAGTTAGATTCTGCACGTCTTCCAAAGGGCTGCCTAACTGGGAAGTCCTAGACAGCGGAGCCCCGCGCACAAAGCGGACACTTCTCGGCGGCTGGTGCGGACGCGGAGACCACGCCATCTTGAGAAACAGAGCTGCCTGAGACTCGGATCCTGGCTTCTGACACAAACCAGGACCCTGCAGCCACTGGGGACAGAGAACTGCTATCACAGCTTCAGACCAACAAACAACAAGAATCCAGACTTCCCGGCAGATTTCCGTGAGTCAAAGAGCCTATCCCCCTCCCCGCAGGTGCATGGATAGCGCCATAGTAACTGATAGACCCGCCCCTCACCCAAGCTGCAGAGCGCCCTTAGCCTCGCAATAGCGCCAAAATAACTAATAGACCCGCCCCTCGCCCAAGCTGCATAGCTTTGCACAGGGACACGCTCATCCTTAGGGAATTTGGCGCGTGGGACAGAAACAGCTCCCCGTCAGGGAAATCTGTCAGTGTGCACAGAGGGCTCTCCTTTGGGGAATTTGGGGGAATTTGAATTGCGGGTCACAGCTACCGCTTTGGGGAATCTTAGAGTGTGCACAGAGGGGCTTCCCTTTGGGGAATTTGGCGCGCAGGACAAACTCCGCCCACCTTCCGGGAATCTGGGAGAGTGCACAGAGCCAGCTCACCTTCAGGAATTTGAGAGTGTGCGCCCTAGCCGGTTTGGCTCAGTAGAGAGAGCACACACAGGACGCAGCTCCACTTCAGGGAATTTAGCACACCGGACACAGCTGCCTGGGATCCCTGACTCACAGCGCATTCACACTAAGAGCCAGCGACCCCAATTGTGGATGCATGCACACACAGGGACCCTGATTCTCAATGAGAAACCACACAAGGCAACAGAGACTCTGACACTCGATTCTTGGTGCAGACACAGGGAAACCCTGACTCCTGGCACATCCTAAGGATCTCATTTTCGGCACATACCAACAGTGTGGTGCAGACAGGGCCCCTGATTCTAAGTGTGCACACGAGACCACACGGAACACTGGGGACACTGAGCCTGGGCAAGTCTGGTTCCCACCAACCAAAGGCAGCCACACGTCCTAGTGTCAGAGCACTTCAGTGAAACTTGGGTGGAGCGAAGTCCCCACAGCACACGGCCCAGGTCCATGCAAATTAAAGCTTGAGCTTTCTGGTGATAGCCAGAATGGGGAAACGAAATAACTCACAGAGGAAAGAAAATGTGGAGTCGCCAAGAAAAGAAATTAGTGAAACTGAAGCTTGCAACATGACCGAAAAGGAGTTCAGAGTAATGGTCGTGGAATTTGTACATCGGATGGATGAGAAAATCAACAACTAATGCAAGAATCGGGAAAAAATGAAAAGTGATATAACTACAATCAAAAACACCATGGAAAATTTCAACAGTAGACTAGAAGAAGCAGAGGACCGAATTAGTGAGTTAGAAGATCAGGTACAGAAACAAGCTCAATCTGAACAGCAATTGGAGAAAAAAATTAAAAAGCAGGAGGAAAGCCTAAGGGAGAATCAGGACAACATGAAATGAAGTAACATGCGTATAATAGAGCTGCCAGACGGACAAGAAGAGCAGCAGGGATTAGAAAATCTATTTGAAGAAATAATGACAGAAAACTTCCCAGATATGGGAAAGATAAAAGTTACGCAAGTACAGAGAGTCCCAAGCAAGATCAACCCCAAAAGACCCACACCAAGACATGTCATAATTTCAATGGCAAATATAAATGATAAAGAGAGAATCTTAAAGGCGGCAAGAGAGAGACAGAGAGTTACCTACAAAAGAACACCCACCAGATTGTCAAATGATTACTCAACAGAAACACAACAAGCTAGAAGTGAATGAAAGGAGGTATACAAAATGTTGTAAAGCAAAGGACTGAATCCAAGAATACTATATCCAGCAAGACTATCAATCAAAATTGAAGGGGAAATCAGGAGCTTCACAGACAAAAAAAGGCTCAGGGAGTTTATCACCACCAAACCAGCAATGCAAGAATTGCTAAAGGGAATACTGTAAAAAGAAGAAATAAACAGGTAAGAAGGAATACAGACACAAAAATAGATATGACTACAAACAAATACCTTTCAGTAATAACTTTAAATGTAAACGGACTAAATGCTCCAATCAAAAGACATCGAGAGGCTGAATGGATAAAAAAACATGACCCATATATATGCTGTCTACAAGAGACCCACCTCAGAACAAGAGACTCACACAGATTGAAAGTGAAGGGATGGAAAAATATCTTTCAGGCAAATGGAAATGAAAAAAAACCTGGGGTAGCAATACTTATATCTGACAAAATAGACCTCAAAGTAAATGCCATAACAAGAGATAAGGAAGGCCACTTCATAATACTAAAGGGAGAAATCCAACAAGAAGAAATAATTCTAGTAAACATATACGCTCCCATATAGGAGCACCCAAATACATAAAAAAACTCCTGGAGGATATCAAGGGAGAGATTAATAGCAATAAAATCATAGTAGGAGACTTTAATACCCCACTATCACCACTGGACAAATCCTCTAAACAAAAAATCAGCAAAGAAGCAGCAATCCTAAATGTCTCACTAGACCAGATGGAATTAATTGACATCTTCAGAACATTTCACCCCAAAGCCACAGAATATACATTCTTCTCAAGTGTACATGGGTCATTTTCAAAGATAGACCATATGCTGGGTCACAGGCAAAGTTTCTTCAAATTCAAGAAGATAGAAATTATATCAAGCATCTTCTCAGATCACAGTGGCATAAAACTGGAAATCAACTACAATAAATACAATCCAAAGAAATCAAAAACATGGAGACTAAACAAAATGCTATTAAACAAGGACTGGGTCACCAGAGAGATCAAGGAAGAAATAAAAAACATCATGGCAACAAATGACAATGAAAACACAACAATCCAAAATCTATGGGACACAGTGAAAGCAGTCTTGAGAGGGAAGTTCATAGCTCTACAAGCCTATTGCAAAAAACAAGAAACAATGGTAATAAATTCCTTAACCCTACAACTCAAAGAGCTAGAAAAAGAGCAGCAAGAAAAGCCCAGTGTAACCAGAAGGAAGGAAATAACAAAGATCAGAGCGGAGATAAATGACATAGAGACCAAAGAAACAATACAAAAGATCAATAAAACCAAGAGCTGGTTCTTTGAAAGGATAAACAAGATTGATGGACCTCTAGCCAGGTTCACCAAGAAGCAAAGAGGACCCAAATAAACAAAATCAGAAATGAAAGAGGTGAAATAACAACAGACCCCACTGAGATACAAAGGATTATTACAAAATACTACGACCAACTCTATTCCAACAAACTGGACAACCTGGAGTAAATGGACATATTCCTAGAAAAAAAATATAACCTTCCAAAAATCAATCAAGAAGAATCTAAACAGCTCAATAGGCCAATAACTATGGACGAAATTGAAGCAGTCATCAAAAAGCTTCCGGCAAACAAAAGCCCGGGGCCTGACGGCTTCACAGGAGAGTTTTACCAAACATTCAAGGAAGAACTAAAACCTATCCTCCTCAGACTATTCCAAAAAATTCAAGTGGAAGGAACACTTCCAAGCTCCTTCTATGAAGCCAGCATCTCCCTAATACCAAAACCAGATAAAGACAACACAATGAAAGAGAATTACAGACCAATATCCCTCATGAACATAGATGCCAAAATCCTCAACAAAATTCTAGCAAATCAAATCCAGCAGTACATCAGAAAGATCATATACCATGACCAAGTAGGATTTATCCCAGGAATGCAAGAATGGTACAATATCCCCAAATAAATAAATGTGATACATCACATAAACAAATTGAGAGGTAAAAACCACATAGTCATATCAATTGATGCAGAAAAAGCATTTGACAAAATCCAACACCCTTTCTTGATAAAAACTCTCAACAAGGTGGGAATAGAAGGCTCATACCTCAACATAATAAAAGCTATATATGATAAACCCACAGCAAACATCATACTCAATGGACAAAAACTAAAAACATTTTCCCTAAGAACAGGAACAAGACAGGGATGCCCACTCTCACCACTCCTGTTTGACATAGTACTGGAAGTATTAGCCATTGCAATTAGACAAGAAGAAGAAATAAAAGGCATCCAAATTGGAAAAGAACAAGTAAAGCTGTCTTTATTTGCAGACGACATGATATTGTACAGAAAAAATCTGAAAGACTCCGTCAAAAAACTAATAGACTTAATAAATGAATTCGGCAATGTAGCAGTATACAAAATTAACGCCAAGAAATCTATGGCCTTTCTATACACCAATAGTGAACTTACAAACAGAGAGACTAAAAAGGCAATCCTATTTACCATCGCACCAAAAAAATTAAGATACCTAGGAATAAACTTAACTAAGGAGGAAAAAGACCTATACACGGAAAACTACAGGACACTGAAAAAAGAGATAGAGGAAGATATAAACAGATGGAAGAACATACCATGTTCATGGATTGGTAGAATCAACATCATTAAAATGTGCATACTACCCAAAGCAATCTATAGATTCAATGCACTCCCCATTAAAATACCCAGGGCATATTTCACAGACCTCGAAAGAACTCTCCAAAAATTCATCTGGAATAAAAAAAGACCCCGAATAGCCACAGCAATCCTGAGAAAGAAGAATAAAGTAGGAGGGATCTCAATACCAGATTTCAAGCTGTATTACAAAGCCACTGTTCTCAAAATAGCCTGTTAATGGCACAAGAACAGACATATAGATCAATGGAACAGAATAGAGAATCCAGATATTGACCCAAACCACTATGCTCAATTAATATTTGACAAAGGAGGCATGAACATACAATGGAATAAAGACAGTCTCTTCAATAAATGGTGTTGGGAAAATTGGACAGATACATACAAAAAAATGAAGCTAGATCACCAACTTACACCATACACAAAAATAAACTCAAAATGGATACAGGACTTAAACATAAGACGGGAAACCATAAAAATACTAGTGCAATCTACAGGCAGCAAAATCTCAGACATATGCCAAAAGAACTTCTTCACTGACACTGCCCCTAGGGCAATGGAAGCTAAAGAGAAAATTAACAAATGGGACTACATAAAAATAAAAAGCTTTTTCACAGCAAAAGAAACCATCAACAAAACAACAAGAAGGCCCACTGCATGGGAGAACATATTTGCAAATGGCATCACTGATAAAGATTTAATCTCCAACATCTACAGGCAGCTTATACAACTTAATAAAAGGAAGATAAATGATCCAATAAAAAAAATGGGCAACAGACCTAAATAGAATCTTTTCAAAAGAAGACAGAAGGAAGGCCAAGAGACACATGAAAACATGCTCAACGTCACTAATTATCTGAGAGATGCAAATCAAAACAACAATGCGGTACCATCTCACACCTGTCAGAATGGCTATCATCAACAAATCAACAAACGACAAGTGTTGGCGAGGATGCGGAGAAAAAGGAACCCTCATGCACTGCTGGTGGGAATGCAGACTGGTGCAGCCACTGTGGAGAACAGTATGGAGTTTCCTCAAAAAACTGAAAATGGAACTCCCATTTGACCCAGTAATCCCACTCCTGGGAATATATCCGAAGAAACTAGAAACACCAATCAGAAAGGATATATGCACCCCTATGTTCATAGCAGCACAATTCACCATAGCCAAGATTTGGAAACATCTTAGGTGCCCGTCAGCAGATGACTGGATCAGAAAACTGTGGTACATCTACACAATGGAATACTATGCTGCCATAAAAAAGAAAGAATTCTCATCATTTGCAGCAACCTGGATGGAATTGGAGAACATTATGTTAAGTGAAATAAGCCAGTCAATGAAAGAAAAATACCACATGATCTCACTCATTTATGGATAATAAAGAACATTATAAACTTGAACAAAAAGATAGATACAGAGACAGTAAAGCATCAAACAGACTGTCAAATTACAGGGGGAAGGTTAGGGAGAGGTGGGGGAGATAAGAGATCAATCAAAGGATTTGTATGCATGCATATAAGCATAACCAATGGATGCAAAACTCTCGGGGGTGAGGGCATATATGGGAGTGGGGTGGGGGGGCAATGGTAAGATATGTACACATATAATACCTTAATAAATTAAATAAATTAAATAAATAAATAAATAAATAAATAAATAAATAAATAAAAAGAAAAAGAAAAAGAAATGTTCTGAAGATGTCAATTTGTTCCGTATGTTCAACTGTGTCATTTAGGATTGCCGTTTCCTTGTTGATTTTTTTATCCAGAAGATTTATCCAGTGATGTTAATGCGGTATTAAAGTCCCCTTCTATGAATATATTACTGTAGCTCTCTCCCTTGATATCTTCCAGAAGTTGTTTTTTTTAATGTATTTGAATGATCCTGTATTAGGTGCATGTATGTTTATCAGAGTTATATCCTCTTGTTTTATCAATTCCTTTAGTATTATGAAGAGGCCTTCCCTATATATCTTATTATGGCCTTCACTCTGAGGCCTATTTTGTCAGATAAAAGTATTGCTGCCGCAGGTTTGTTTTGTTCTTTTTCATTTCCATTTGCCTGAATAAGTTTCTTCATCCCTTCACTCTCAATGTGTGTGAGTCCTTTGTTCAGAGGTGGATCTCTTGTAGACAGCATATATATGGGTCATGTTTTCTTATCCATTCATCTACCCTATGTCTTTTGATTGGAGCATTTAATCAATTTACACTTAAGGTTATTATTGAGAGTTACTTGTTTCTTGCCATTATGTTCTTTATGCCTGTGCTCCTTCTTGCCTTTATATTTCTTCATTATACAACAGTCTCTTTAGCATTTCTTGCATTGCTGGTTTGGTGGTAATAAAGTCCCTTAGTTTTTTGTTGTTGTTGTTGTTTTGTTTTGTTTTTTGTCTGTGAATCTCCTGATTTCACCTTCAATTTTGAATGATAGCTTTGCTGGATAGAGTAATCTTGGGATTAGTCCCTTGCTTTTCAACACTTTTTATACTTCATGCCATTTCCTCTGGCCTGATCTATTTCCATTGAGAATCAGCTGATAATCTAATGGGATATCCCTTGTAGATAATTTCCTGTCTCTCCCTTGCAGCCTTTAAGATTCTTTCTTTGTCTTTTACTTTTGCCAATTTAATTATGATGTGTCTTGGTGTAGGACTTTTTGCGTTTATCTTGATTGGTACTCCCTGTACTTCTTGGACTTGTGTGACTGTTTTCTTGCCCAAGTCAGGAACGTTTTCTGTCATTATTTCTTAAAACAGGTTTTCTATTCCTTGATCATCTTCTTCTCCTTCTGACACCCCTATTATGAGGATGTTGTATTGTTTCATGTTGTCCCAAAGCTCCTTTAGATTCTCCTCCTGCTTTTTAATTTATTTTTCCTATTGCTACTCTGCTTGGGTGTTTTTTCTACCTTGTCTTCTAAGTTGTTGAATTGGTCCCCAGATTGTTCTAGTTTACTGTTGAAACCTTCCATTGTGTTCTTTATTGCAGCTATATCATTCTTCACTTCCTCTTGATTCTTATTCATGGTGTATTTCTCATTCAGCTCCTTATAATTCTCATTGTGTTGCTTGTAATTCTCAGTCAGATGTTTGAGCATTCTTATAACCATTACTCTGAATTATTTCTCTGACAAATTACTTGCCTCCATTTTATTTAGTTCTTTTTCTGGTGATTCATCCTTTTCTTTCATTTGGGGATTGTTTCTTTTTCTCCCCATTTTTGCTTTGCTTTGTATTTGTTTCTATGTGTTAGATCAAACTGCTAAGCCAGTCAGATTTTTGGGAGGTCATCCTATGTAGTAGGTGTTTTGTGGGACCCAGTGGTGCAGTCTCAGATCTCCTTATCTGGGTGTTCTAGGAAAGCCCACTACTTGAGTTATTTGAGTTCTCCTAATGTAGTTGGGACTTGAATGTTATTGTACTGTTCATGGATGGAGTCTCCTCATAGATTGGCTGACTATGTAGTTTAGCTCCAAACTTGTCATGCAAGCTGTTGTGGATGTGCTTGGGGTCCTGGCTCCCATAATAATAGCTGCTTGTAAGGACCCACTGGCATGTGACTCACTGTGCTGTCCTGGAACATGCTGCTGGAGTGGTGTGCATTTCTGGGACTCACTATGGGGTACCAGAGCCCATGGCAGGGTGGCACACGACTCTGCCAATCATTGCAGGGGGTTCTGGAGCCTGTAGCCAGGGTGGTGTGCTGCTCTGCATTAACCCACTGTGGGGGTCATGGGGCCTGCAGCCAGTGCTTAATTTCTGACTGGTCCTTTTTCATGCCTTTGATATTCTCACTCAGATCCTTGAAAGTCTCACGAAGTCCCTTGAAGCTCTCATTGAAGCTCTCATTAAGATCCTTGAGCAACCTTATCACCATTATTTTGAACTCTATATCCAGTAGTTTACTTGCTTCCATTTCATTTATTTCTTTTTCTGGAGATTTCTTCTGGTCTTTCATTTGTGACGTATTTATTTTTTTCTGTATATTGGCTACTTCCCTGTGTTTGTTTCTATGCATTAGGTAGAGCTGCTATGTCTCCTGGAATTGGTAGAATGGCCTTGTGTAGTAGGTTCCCTGTATGGCCCAGTGGCTTAGTCTCCCCAGTCACCTGAGCTGGGCATTCTAGATGTGCCCCTGTATATGTTATGTGTACAGCTTTGTTGTAGTTGAGCCTTCATTGCTGTTGGTGTCACTGGGAAGAGTTGATCTCCAGGCCAATTGGCTGTGAGGATCAGCTGCATTTACAGTGGAAGAGCTGCTGTGTAGGAGACACCCATATGGAGCAGGACTTGCTTCAGTGAGGCTTTGGTGCTCACTGAGCCTGCCCCTTGAGTGTGCCACTTGTGGATGTGTAGAGTTATAATCTGGTATGGTCTGAAGTTGTCCACCACGTGAACTAACTCTGTGGCCTCCTTGGAAGTGCAAAGTCAGCCACTTGCTGGTGCCACCTGGGAGGAGCTACAGAGTGATCTTCAGATAGCTGCTATTTGTATTGTGCTTAGAAGTGCTCAGGTGAGGCCAAGTTGTGAAGCAAGATACACTGTTGCTAGTGCCAGGTCTTGGGCCTCTTATGGATAGGTATGGGGCATGCTGATGCCAGCTGCTGCTTGTTTGAGAGATTTCGGGAGATTTTCAGGCCTGAGCCAGGATAGGCCTTTCCTATAGAAAAGCCACTGCAAGCCACTTTGGTGGGGCTACAAGTTGGATGGAGTGGGGTCTCAGGAAATCACCAATGTAGAAGGAACTGTGTGAGCCACACTGGTGGAAACTCAGATATGGCTGCAAGTCAGCTCTGTGATGGGGGAGATCCCAGCACAGGAATAATGATCCTTGTGAGTACCCCCATCTTGGAGAAAGCTGTCCCTGAGTTTATGCCCAATGCCAGACAATCCAGTTCCCTTTCATATGTCCCTGGTTCCCCCAATGCTGCCACTCAGTGCTGGAGATCAGTCAGAGTAGGACCCTGTAAGTTCATGTACTGGCCCTGTAAGAGGAACTGCCTAGGACTCCAGCAGCCTCCTTGTCACTCAGCCACAATCCCCGCTGGTTTTTATAGCCTGAAGTTATGGGGACTTCTCTTTCCATCTCTGGAACCCTGGGCTGGGGGTCTGGTGTGGACCTTCTCATGGGAGGCCTCTGAACTGGATATATCACTCCTGATTTTAAAAATCACCACAGGTGGGTGTCAGATCAGCCTGTTCAGTGCCTCTGACCCTCCTACCAGACTTGATGTGTTTTGTTCTTTACTTCTCTAGTTGTAGAACTTCCATTCATCCAGATTTCAGGCAATTCTGAATGATGGTTGTTCTTCATTTTAGTTGTAATTTTGCTGTGGTTGTGGGAGGTGGTAGTACCAGTATTTACTTACACTGCCATCTTGCTTCTTTGGTTTATTCTTTATTCCAGATATTGCATTCTTCATTTATGACTTATTTTTTAATGGTTTATTATGGTTTTAAAATATATTTCCTTTCTCTATGTTCATATTTTCACTGAGATAATGTATTCTTAGCCTTAGTTCCTTAAATATCTTTATAACCCATGTTTTAAACTCTGTATCTGATAGATTGCTTGCCTCTATTTAATTTAGTTCTTTTCCTGAAGATTTCTCCAGCTCTTGCATTTGGGACTAGTTTCTGTGTCTCCTCATTTTGGCTCCCTCTCTGGGTTTGTTTCCATGTATGAGGTAGATCTGCTACATATACCAGTCTTGGAAGAGTGATCTTCTGTAGTATGTGTCCTGTGGAGCCCAGTGGTGTAGTCTCCTTGGTCGCTTGAGTCAGGTATTCCTGGGGTGTCTTTTGTGAGGGTTGTGTGTGCCCTCTTATTATAGTTGAGCCTTGACTGCTGTTGGCCTATCAGTAGGTGTGGTTGACCCTCAGGCTGACTAGCTATGAGGCTTGGCCAGGATCACAGTGTATGAGCTGTTGTATGTGGGCTGACCCCATGGAGCAGGGTTTACCCCATTGGTGCTCCAGTAACTGCTGAGACCACCCTTTGGGTATGCTGTTGGTAAAGCCAATTTGATGGTGTTCTTTTGTGGTCTGAACCTGGTCGCTGGGTACATTTGTTCTGTGGCTTTTTTGAGGACCTCTGGTTCAAGCCCAGCTCAGCCTCTAACTGTGTTCCCCTAGGGCCACCTGTTAGAAACTAAAATGTGATGCATGATTGGTACTTGCCTATACTGTGCCCAGAGTCACATGAGAGATGCCATGCTACCCAGGCCAGCTGACAACATTTCTAGGCCTTAGACCACTCAACAAGAGGCACCAGTTACACAGAGGCCAGCAGTCACCTGCCTGGGGCTTGTGGAGCTTTGAGAGTTTTTAAGAAAGTCTTCAGCATGGGCCATAGTCCACTGCCTATAAGAAACATGTGCTGAAAGAAACTCAGGTGGTGCTGGAGTTGGATGGGGTGGCATCCCAGGGAGTCCCCAGGGTTGGACCAGGGGTATTCACCAGGTTAATGCAGATTCTGATTTGGTGCCTGACTGCAACTGCAGGCAGTGTGGGGAGAGGGCTCAACAAAGGAACAATAGTGGCTGCTCTTCAAGCTCTTGCCTTGAAGCCACACAATTCAGTTTATCCCCATGTGTGCCTGATACATTTTGAGCTGCTATCTCTTCACTCAAGCTTAGGATGAGTTTTTGTGATTGAGTGAGTCAGACTCAGGCCCTTTAAGAAGATGCCTGGGTCTATAGCAACCCTCCATCTCACCCATACAGAATCCCCACTGATTTTCACAGCCAGACGTTGTTGGGACTCCACTTCCTAGCACTAGTGTTCTGAGCCAGGGTTTACAGTGTGGGTCTGAGACCTCTGCTCCTCAGGGGGAACCTCCACATCTGAGATATCCCTCCCAATTCTTTACGTGGTTGTGGAACCAGCCTGTTTCCAGTCTCCACCCCCCTACCAGTCTTGATGTGGCTTTTTCTTTGTATTCTTATGTATAGAAGTTCTATTCAGCTAGTTTTCAGATGATTCTTCAGGGTGATTGTTCTATAATTTAGTTGTAATTTTGATGTAGACATGGGAGGAGAATAGCACAGCATTTACTTACTGTTCTATATTGACTGGAAGTCCTATTTGTATATATTTTTATTTTACAAATTTATTTTTAAGTGTCAGTTTTAAATAAATATTATAGTGCTCTATAATAAATAAAAATGTGTTTCTTCACTATTCAGGTTGCTTTCAAGTTAACACAAGTGAACCATATCTCACTGAAATAATATTACAGTATACATACCATTTTGAATTCTACATTTTTTTCACTTAAAATATAATAAGCATTTTCCCTTATTGTGACATAGTGTTTATAACCATTACTTTTGATATATATATATATATATATATATATATATATATATATATATATATATTCTCATATTGTCAGACTTTAAGTTGTATCCTAATTATTGCTGTGGCAAACATTTTTGTATCTAGACAATGGCTTTGTAGATTCTTAGGATTTTTAAGTACATATTACCAAATTCATTTATAAAAGAGTGGTACCAGTTTACAATGTCACAAAAAATGGCATAAGAATGCCTATTTTATCATACCCTTACCTCCTGATTTGTCTTTGCTAACTTAGAAATGAAAAACTTAGGGAATAGAATTTTACATTGAACCTGCTGCATTTTACAATAAAAATTGAATCTGTTACTTCAAGGTATGGTCCAGCATCAACTTATTTCAGTGGTAATAATTACCTACCTGGACCCAATAGGTATTAACCAGAACTTCTTGTTGTCTCCAAACACCTGCTGGATATTTTTGATGAAGCCAAGGTTGAACCCATTTTTCTTTGGACCACTTATAAACACTGGCGTACAGAAGGCCTCTGGGACATATAGAGGAGTTGAATAAAAGAGGGAGAAAACAATAAAGGGAAAAAAAGTTTCAGAAAAGTCATGATTTTACAGTTCTCCATGAATGCAACTTGGTTTTATGATACCTTTCTGCTGTGGTAGCATAGGATTTTCATTCTTATTTACTTAGTAAAAACTATTTTAACCACTTAACACAAAGTAAGTTTGTCATTAAATACAAAGAATTGGTACTCTCATTTATTTAAAAAAAGGCAGAAAAATGCATGATGGTAGAAAAATTAAGCAGCCATGGGCATAATATATATTTTGTAGTGCTGCAAAATATATAAGGAGTAAAATAATAGATTTAACAGCACTTTATTTAAATCTTATTGGCAACAACAGCCAAACGTTCTCCATCTTTAGAACTGGGACCAAAGCAATAACATAAATAGATAGTAATAACATTGATTTGGTTTTGAAACATTTCAGAAATGAAGATGTTCACACTGAAGCACACAATGTAAGAAGCTGAATTTTACTCCAAAAAAAAAATGTGAATGGGTGAACTATAATCAGACTTAAAGACTAAGAGAAATTTAACCATATTAGTGCATATTATATTTAAACACATTTATTCCATTAAGCAAATACTTTCACGGATGGGCTCTGGCTGCCTCTGGTCATTTCCTATATGTTCTTTGTTTTCAGACTCTTTTATCATGAAGCTTTTAGTTCTTTTCTACTTTGCAGCATGTCTAAGCCAAAAGTGCTAATCTACCACACTAGCAACTAAGTGCTACATATATATTTGGTTTGGAAAATGAGTGCAAATGCCTTCTTACCTGTTAGTGTAATTAGAAAATGAGTTTAAAAAGTATAATGGATTTTGTACTAAACTTTATTCAAATCTAAACATTCAACATTTTGACATTTTCTCTTCACTTGTCATGAGTTGATTTGCATACAATGTAAATATTTCGTTCACCATAGATAAAAAAATTGTTGCACTGGGATTCATCAGAAATATAGTTCTTCAAACAACAGACCAGAGTATAGTATAATAGACAGAAAAAGTTAATTTATTATATTCATTTTCTAGAAACTCACTTGTTTAATGTGTTCATCTCACACCCACATTACCTACACAGCTCCTTGATGATTGTAGATATTCAATGATTTTTTTGGCTTGAATTCTTTCTTAGGACTCTATTTTTGTATGTGCTCATTAAGTTAGATTCTTCTATCTTTATTGACCTTTACCTCCAAATTCTGGTATTCCCTTCTGTACTGATTCTTTCCTTCATTTCCTCATGTGAACACATAAAAATTTCAAGCTGTAAATCTAGAGAGCTATTACCCAAAATGAACTATAAAGAACTACGGTCATTTTTTGTTTTGTGTGAGGTTTCATTCACTAATGTTCTCTTCCCTATGTAAGCTTCATTCACCATGGCTCTCCTGTTTGGTAAAACTTGTTTGCATTTATCTCAATAGGGGGCAAATGAATGTCACTGCAGCTAAAATGCTTCACTGGAAGTTTTTCTCTTTCTTGAGGTTAATCCACAGGTCACTGTGATATACATTAATAATTTTTTTGTAGTCTTACCTAAGGTGGTTTTGTTTCTGCTGACAAGCCAACAATGGTAACTAAAGAGAATCACAAGGCTGACAAAAAACATGCAGGCCACAAATAGGAGAAAAAGGACATGGAACTTAGAGCGAACACTGGGTAATTCCCCCTAGAAAAGAAATAATAAACAGAAACAAAAGATTAAAGTTGTAAGGCTTGGATAGTTTTTCTATAAAGGTTAGTAATTTTTCATATGTTTAAAATGTCTAGCTGTAATTAAAAAGTAGATTTTGTAAAATTTGTAAAAACTTTCTTTCTTTTGATGACCATGCCTCTTATAGATATGCTTTTTGCTTACAAAGCTTAAAATGGATTCTTGCTTAAGTGTAGGTCACTGTAAAATAAAGTATATAGTGTACCAATTAGAAAAAGATAATGTGTAAAGAGTATACTTAGTCCTTAATTGGTATGCAATATCTTAGTTTTATAATTAGTTTCTAAATTATGAATCACTGACTAGAGGTAATTTTGAGATCATATGGTTCATCCTCTTGTCTCAAGGTGGGTTACTCTGGAATACTTTATATGTCATATTTCCTTGGACACATATGTGTGTTTAAAAATGTTATGATGATATATGTAGGAAGTTAAAACACATAGGTAGAATTTTTTAAATGTTCTGCTCATAAGTCATGAACTGATTTTAAAGCTACTACAAGTTTTGTATGGTTGTGTGTGTGTTTTTTTTAAAGCTGAAGTACAATGTGCTGATATATTACATCCTGTAAAATTACTGTTTAGACAGTAAAATTATGCAGATTTGACAGGATAATTTAAAAGCAAGTAGCTAAATATTTTTATAGTTAGCTGGAACATCTTATTCTCCATGTGTCACCAGTTTTTTAAAAAATATGAAGCCCTAAACCAAAATGAATTTTCTAAAGTTCTATAGCATGCACAGCTCATAACATTTTGTCTTCTATAGATAATCTTAGAAAAAATTTCAATTTTGGAGTGATAAACTGTGGTAATGACTTTTCTTTATCCCCTCCTTTTCTTGCTAATCATTGTTTTGGCTTGATGAATTGTTTTGAAATATTTACAAATGATCTCAAGTGATAAAGTTAATTCTCAAAGTGGACCTTACATTATGATCTGGTTCTACTCTAGTTTAGAAGAAGAAAGTTAAGGCTGGGAAACACTTGGCAAATTTAGGTAGTACCGATTTATTTCTTCTTTTAGAGATTTTTATTCATTTAGATGTGAGGAAATATTGGGAATCTTCCTGTGCGTGTTTTAAGGCTAAAGATAAGGGAAAGTAAGCCAGTGAAATGCTTTCATATGAGGGGTGGGCTGGGTGAAAATTGCATAAAATTTGTTCCCCTTTGAAATGATTATTCTTGGCCTAAGCATCCAAACTGAATTTGATTGGGTTTTGTTTGTTTTGTTTTGAATTTATAGGAAACAAATATATCAGTTTGTAAGGGTTTTTGCCTGGCTGGGTTTTTATTTCACATCTCTACTTTTTGAATATGTTTTTTTTAAATCTTTTAAAACTCATTTATTTTAATTCTTACCTTTTATGTTTAAATGGGAAATAAATAACTGTGCAAGAGGGACTGATATAAAGTCAGTTCACACCTTGGGTGGCAGAGCTGAAAATATTTCTCTGCTCTAATTACTCTTACAGGACTCTCTTGTGTCTGCCAAATCATATCTACTGTATTGTCTCTTGATAAAGTACTTAATATTTAACTTTTTTTGTTAGAAGATGATGGCCCTATGTTCAAAATTAACTTCTCAGAAGATAACCAAGTTAAATTACTCAAAGCAATAACCACCAGCAACATTTCAGGGGAATACTAGTTGAATAATACGTATTTTCTTGGTTCTAAAATAATTCATAGCTTCTATGAGGAGATTCATGGCCCAGAATGGGAGATGTAAGTTACTAATTTTTCCTAACAAAGTAGCTACTCTTTAAGTTAATATTAATGGGAGAGACATAATGTGGTGGTCTTCTGAATTCTTCATTCTAAATGTGCTAGAGCTTTTCCACAGCAGGACTACAATGGACAGTAAGACATGGTACCATGTTTAAGATCAATGGGCTTTGAGTCAGATTCAAATCCTGACTTTGAAACTTATAAGCTGGGTGATCCCGAGCATGTCACCTAACTACTATGAGCCTCAGTTTTATCATCTTTAAATGAGACTAACAATTCCTGCTTTGTCTACTTCACAAGGCTGTGGTGAGGATAAAATGAGATAATAGATATAAAAATGCTTTGAAAATAGTAAAGTACCATACAAATAGATGTTGCTGTTCTTAGGAGCACAGCTAGCTTTCTTGATACATAGCTTTTAAAATAAATGTCAGATAAGTGTTCAGGGTGGTATGGTGATTGTGAGGGGAAGAGGGGTGGATGGCAGCAGAAGAGGGTATAGAGGGATAAATAGTAATGGAAAAAATAAAATAAAAAAAACATAATAAATGGCAGTGTTTACATTTAATTTTAAGGGAGACTAAATTTACACTGAGAAAGCCATCTCTAGCCCACATCTAAGTGCTCTCTGGCTGGGGAAACTGAAAAGAAGCATTTCTCTGAATGTTCTTTTCATTATGAGGGCAAGACAAAATAAGTTTAATTGTCTCTCTCTCATATGTCAGGCATAAGCTAGTATATTGTGGAGGAGAAATAAGGGCATAGGAAAGGACAAGTCTATGTTCATCCCTGATGTTGCTTGTGAATACTGACATATTTCTGGTGATTGATTCATGTCCAACTATTATCTTTCAAGAATTAAAAAAAGCATATGGCACCTGGTTGACATTTTTATATTTGATTATTGGCTGTCTAGGAAGGCCAAAGGCAAAATGTGTAAAATGTAACATTGTTTACTCAATTATGAGAATAAAGAGTGATTCTTAAACAGTAGCCTACTGTGTTAAGGTCCAATAAAGTCAGTAGTGAAGACCAAGGCTGCCATTTTGCCTAATGAATTGGATGTAGTTATTTTCTTTACTTTCAGGGTAGTAGCACAATGTGTGAATAAAATGCCAAACATATCATATAAACTTGAGCAATAGATAAGAGATCATGTGTTGTGGAAAGGGACCAATGAAGAAACACCAAGATGCATTTTATATCTGGGGAAAATACAAAATTGATGAGAAAACTTCATTTCTGTTTATATTTTTGTATCTCTGAGTTGAAGATTTCTATATCCATTATATTATTTCTGATTCTTAATATTATTAAATGTCTGAATTGATTAAGCAAGTGGAAGGAAGAATGGAAAGCACATCCTAATATATCAAAACCCTGGGTTGTAACGAGCAATAATGACCGGAGGCTGACCAATCAGAACTCAGTGGTGGCCCGCCCCCAAGCAAGCGGTAAGGGGCAATCAGGCAGGCAGGCAGAGGGGTTAGGGGTGATCAGGTAGGCAGACCAGTGGTTAGGAGAGATCAGGTAGGCAGACAGCCCCTCCGGGCTGGCCCTGCCCCCAAGCAAGCAATTAGGGGCAATCAGGCAGGCAAGCAGAGTGGTTAGGGGTGATCAGGTAGGCAGACCAGCGGTTAGGGTTGATCAGGTAAGTAGGCAAGAGGATAGGAGTGATCAGGTAGGCAGACAGCCCCTCACAGGGCTGGCCCCAACCCCAGCAAAGAAAGAGGGAGGCCTAGGCCAGCCAAGCCATTGCACCCCAGCCGGCTGCCTGCAGAGGGAGGCCACCAGTGGCAGGGGAGGGGGGGGCAGTGCTGCACAGATGGCAAGCAGTGGAAGCGGTGGGGGTGTGGCCAGATGCCTGTAGCCCTGGAAAGAAAGCCCCGATAGGCCCTGATCTCAGGCCAGGTCTAGGGACCCTACCTGAGGGGTCCCGGATTGTGAGAGGGTGCAGGCTGGGCACGAATTTTCGTGCACTGGGCCTCTAGTATCACTATAATTTTCTACACTAGTAGGGATGAATCACTATTTAATAATTTAAATCTCAGCTACCTAGAGTCTCACTGCTGTGCCTTTCTCTCCCCTCTCCCCTGGTTTATTATAATCCATATTCTGGTCACAGGATTCTTTCCCTGCTGCTTTACCTCTCTACTTGAGGTAAGATATTCCTGTTGTATAGGCTCTTGTGCAATTCCTAAAATAATAACTAGTAGCTCTGCCTACACCTGTCTTTTTTTATTCAGGTTCAGCTTGGACAATCCTCTTCATGGAACGTTATGATATCTTAGTAATTATACTAGAGTTGTATGGAGGTAATGTCTTCTGGAGTCCATTGGCATGAAATAAAACAAATATTTTGTTATATTGCTGCCAGAACCAGTACACATATGTAAACTGAAAATCTACATTCAATTATTTTGGAAATAGATGGGTTATGATGGATATCTTCAAGTAGAAGAAAGATGTAAGTAGGATTTCTTTAGATTTCATTATAATTATCGGAATCATATTTTGAAAGGCAGAGTACTTCCAACAACTGTTTCACTTGATTTTGTTAATGAGCCTGTGAATCAGGTAACAGAGCCAATATGAGAATCCCAGTGTTTGTTATACAAAGTTCAAATAAGACTCCTCATTTCATTTTGGCAATATGTGAAGATAAGTTAATGTATCTTGCTTTTCCTGTAGGAATTTTGCAACTCTCTTTTAAACAAGGAATTAGAAAGTATTTTCTAACAATGAGGGAGTACTTTGTTACCCCTTTTCTTAGGAAACTAAGGATGTAGAATTTGTTTCAACATTTGTCAAGTCTATAATTGGTAATATGTGACTTTTTAAAGCTTGACTAAAGAAGTACATTGTAAAGAATCAGTAAAAATCAAGATGTTAGGTTCTTGAAGGCCTTAAAATGATTCTCATATGTGACAGGAACTTTTTAAATAGGAATCTTTAAATAACAGCTCCTGAATCTCAGAATATTCAGCATGGGAAACTAGCTTATGGTGCTTTCCCTTGTGGTTATTTCCATATTAGTTATTTCAAAATGTATAAAAAAATAAGGTAAAGAATGTCACAGCCTGGAGTATGTGTGTGTTTGTGTGATTTGGGGGGGGGGAGGGCAAGGAATTCAAGATTTTTTAACTTACTCTCCAGTATTTGATGAAATAGCTGAAGACTGTTGTAGCAATGTACAGGCAGTAGAGAACAGAATAACCTAAGAACTGAAGGAAGAATTTATAGTTGGAAAATCCAATGCAATTATTAACCCTAAAAAAAAAAGAAAAACTAATTTGAAATCAGGACCCATTTATTGAGAGCACACTGATACATAAGTGAATTAAGCAATGGAAGTATGTTGCTCCTACTGTTTCATTATGCGTTGTGTAGAAATTCAACAGAAATAAAACTCCCATAAGATGAACAAACTAGAAAAACAAGTTAACATCTCATTTGTTCTTCCTTTCATTCGCAGGGACAGAGACACCTGACCAATCTAATTGTTCTGAACTACTTCCTGACACACCCAATCAAACCTAGATCTTGGATGCTGAAAACCTATTAAAATCTCAGCAGCTACATTTAGTACAGTGTGGCATGTTCTCTTTGTAGTTAGATGATTTCAGACTAGTTCTCTAGATCAGACAGAAAATTTGGAGAATTGCTGATGCTAACAATCTACAGTATTTCAAACATCAAGACAGAAAAAAAACACCTGATTGTGTAATGTTAAAAGAACTTTTTGTGCTCTATTTCATTACTATGACTAATTGTTAAAGCTAATCAACAAGAGACCATTAGCTTTGTAACCCCAAGAATTTACCACCATACCTTTTGTGGTATATTTATTCTTGCTTTAAAATGTTAAATCCCCTGTCCCTCACACAAATAAAAATCCCATTGAATAGCAGAAACAGGCATGTTACAACTATGCTTACTAAAGTAGGCATATTAAGCAACTTCAACTCTTTTTGGAGGAAAGAATAAAATAAAAGGGACTTACCAAGGGCAGTGATGGTCCATTTTTAAAACACACCTAAAAAGGGAACAAAATATGGTGTGATAAGTAGGGCTATGGAAATGAAGCAATACCTCATAATGTAAGTCAATTTCTCACTAATATTTTTACATGGTACCAGTATATTTATTCCTATAGCTACTCTAAGATTATTGTGTTCTCAGTTATTCCTTGTATTAGCCAATCACAACAATTTATAGGATCATGCTGGCAACAAGTTGCATGCCTAAAAGTCCAATCTATAAAAGGGGTTGGGACATCTAGGATATTGATACAGAGAAAATGTCTAGGATATTGCCCTTCATTTTGCTCAATATACAGTTAATTAAAACTATGGAAGAAACTATATGGCTACATCTGTGTTTGAATCAAGGGTAAGATAAATACAAGTGGAACAAGCACCCAAGAAGAAAGATATGAAGATTATACCCAATTAACATAAAAATGTGGTTTTACAAAGCTGGAACAATTAGAGTAACAAAATAATGTAGTACTGAGTTATAACACAAAATGTAAAGAGAATGAAGCGTCAATGATGACAGAGAATCATTGATCAGCTTCCTCCTACACTCCCCCTACTGGGGATTGAGCATGCAACCCGGGCATGTGCCCTGACCAGAATCAAACCATGACATCCTAGCATATAGGTCATGTTCAACCACTGAACCACACTGGCTGGGAAAGAGTAACTTGATAGTTGAGAAATCTGACAAACACTACCTCACCCAGATGATCAAGATTAACATTACAATGATGTCATGTTTATATTATGTACCCTAGGTATGATATAATGAGCATGATACTTTACCTCTATGGTTTTCCTCCCCAAAACACATTACCCAAGTCTAATCTAGAGAAAAATTTCAGCTGAAATATATTCTACATAATACCTGACAATCCTAAAAGCTGTTAAGGTTACATGAAAGAAAGTAAATTCTGAGAAAGTATCACATCTAAGAGGAGCCTTAGGAGATATGGCAAATAAATGTAATGTGGTGTCCTGAATGGGATCTTGGAAGAGAAAAAGAACATTAGGAGAAATCTGAATAGAGTATGGATTTAAGTCCAAAATAATGTATAAATATTTGTTCATTAATTGTAACAAATTTATCATCCTCTATAATAAAGAGGTAATATGCAAATTACCCCTCACACCCTCACAAGATGGCTGCCTATGACCAGGCTGGCAGGGGGGTTAGTGAGGGACGACAAAACGACTGAACAGCAGGCTGCGTGGGGCAACCAAGCCGGCGGGGGGGGGGGGGCAGTGAGGGGCAACCAGGCCGGCAGAGGGGGGAAGTTGGGGGCGACCAGGATGGCAGGGGGGGCAGTTGGGGGTGATTAGGCCAGCAGGGGGGCAGTTGGGGGTGACCAGGCTGGCAGGGGGTCAGTAAGAGGCAACCAGGCCAGCACACAGAGGCAGTGAGGGGCAATCAGGCTGGCAGGGGGGCAGTTAGGGGCGACCAGGCAGGCAGGTAAGCGATTAGGAGCCAGTGGTCCAGGATTGTAAGAGGAATGTCTGAATGCCAGTTTAGGCCCAATCCCGGGGATCGGGCCTAAACTGGCAGTTGGACATCCCCCAAGGGGTCCCGGATTGGAGAGGGTGCAGGCTGGGCTAAGGGGATCCCTGCCCGTGCACAGATTTTGTGCACCGGGCCTCTAGTATTAATATAAGCTGTTAATAATAGGGAAACTGTGTGAGACTTATGAGAATTATCTTTACAACTAGAGTCCTGGTGCATGACATTTGCGCACTGGGAGGGAGGAGAGTCCCTTCAGCCTGGCCTGCACCCTCTCACAGTCTGGGACCCCTTGGGTGATGTCCGCCTGCCATGCCCCAAGGGGTCCTCAGCCCTGCCTGGCTTCTGACCATCCTGGGGCAGCTCCTGCATTGAGCATCTGCCCCCTGGTGGTCAGTGTGCATCATAGTGACTGGTTGTTCAGCTATTTGGTCGATTTGCATATTAGCCTTTTATTATATAGGATAATTCTATTCATCTAATACAGTTCTAAAATAAAATGTTTATTTATTTTTATTTTTTGTTAATCTTCACCTGAGGATATTTTCCCATTGATTTTTAGAGAGAGTGGAAGGGAGGTGGAGATACAGAGAGAGAGAAACATCAATGTGAGAGAGACACATCGATTGGTTGCCTCCCAGGTTGAGCCTGCAACTGAGGTATGTGCCCTTTACCAGAATCGAACCTGGGACCCTTCTGTCTGCAAGCCAATGCTCTATCCACTGAGCCAAACCGGGTAGGGCGAAAATATTTATTTTTTAAATGAGACTTTATTTTTCTTTCCTATCTTTAGAATAGTTTGAATTATCATCCCTATGAGTGTGTTTGGCATGTGCTCATTATAATTGAAAGGAAATGCTCTTATCTAGGAATGGTTACATGTTAAGATCAGTCACATTGTTGTCTTGGCAACGATCTGTTGCAAAGCTTAGTCCAGGGAAAATATAGCTGTCACTTACATAGCACAGACAGAGCAGTGGTGGCAGCGGTCTGGCTTGATCAAATGGCACTGGTCACAGAATCTTACAGCTATAGGAAAAATAAGATGGTTAGCACTGATTAGAGCTCAATGTGATACCATCTATCTTTCTAGCTTATCTGAATGGCTATATATATATATATATATATATATATATATATATATATATTGATTACAGATAGTCAAACTCATTTCAAGTTATCAAGCAAAAGGCAAATTGCATAAGAGAATTGTGGTATGTATGTTTTTTCCTGTTGTATCAATCTTTATTTTCAAATACAAGCAAAAGTTCATTTAAAAAGTCACAGAAAGCTGAGCCAGCTGGGCTGCATGGGCTCAGGAAACAAGCTACAGAGGCAAAAGAAGGTCCCTTGGAGCTTAGGAGAGAGAGTGTGCACAAAGGTATGCGACTTCAGGGAAAAAGAGGGGGAATGGTGCCAGCATGAGAGAGAGAGAGAGAGAGAGAGAGAGAGAGAGAGAGAGAGGAGGTGCCTTGGCAAAAGTAGGGGGTGGGGAAGGGCTCAGGAATACTTAAGAGAGAGAGAAAGTGTACCCTATTGTATCAATCTTGAAAGTACAAGTACCTTTTTGGGAATGAAGGTAAAGGGGAAAGTTTTCATATCATAGGATTAGACACAATAACTAATCATAATCTGTGTTATAAAACAAACTATACTGTCAACTGCTTGAGTGATCTTGGGAAAATTATTTAGTCTCTGTTTACTTTAACTTTAGTATCTGAAAACTAGGATTCATATTTTATCTTCTGTTTTTTCAGACATTTTATTCTATGAGGTAGATAAAATTCCTAAAGCATAGAAAAGATAGTGGTTTTTAGAATAACTGTTTGGAAAATAGAAGAGACATTGTAGAAAAATAGTTCAAGTGACCATTTCATAGATAAAGGAAGTAAAGACCTGAGTCAAACCAAGTGAATTATACAAGGTCACACAGTGAGTGAATGGTATTGCTGTGACCAGTATACGTTTTCTGACCCCATAGTTTAGTGTTCTCTTCACACTGTAAGTCCCAAATAAAAATCATTTCTCCCCCCTCCCTCCTTTCTTATTTCCCTTAGATAAAAGGCATTTTTTTAAAACTTTTTCCCCATTAGTTAACATATCATATTATATTAGTTTCAGGTGTACAACATAGTGGTCAGATATTTATATACCTTACAAAGGGATTACCCTGATAATTCTAGTACTTAGTTGAAACCATACATAGTTATTACAATACTAGAGGCCCGGTGCATGACATTCAGGCACTGGGGAGTCCCCTCAGCCCAGCCTGCACCCTCTCACAGTGCAGGGGAGTGGGCCTAAGGGTGCAGGTGGACATCCCCCGAGGTTCCTTAGTGCTACCACAGAGGCAGGAGAAGCGAGCCCGACTTCTGGCTGAGCTGTGCTCCCCCTGTGGGGGCACATTGACCACCAGGGGGCAGCTCCTGCATTGAGTGTCTGCCCCCTGGTGGTCAGTGAGCATCATAGCCACCAGTTGTTCTGCCATTTGGTCTACTTGCATATTAGCCTTTTATTATATAGGATAATTGACTATGTCCCCTGTGGGGTACTTTATAACCCCATGACTATTTTGTAACAATGAATTTGCATGTCTTTTTCAATTTTTATTTTTATTTTATTTTTTTCACATCTAATTTATTTATTTATTATTATTATTATTTTATTGATTAAGGTATCACATATTTGTCCTCATGCCCCCATTCCCATCCCACACCCCTCCCCACACATGCCCCCACCCCCCTGTTGTCCCCAACCACTGGTTAGGCGCATATGCTTGCATACAAGTCCTTTGGTTGATCTCTCGCCTTTACCCCCACCCTCCCCTACCCTCCCTCTGAGGCCTGACAGTCTGATCCGTGCCTCCTTGTTTCTGGGTCTGTTCTTGTTCATCAGTCTATGTTGTTCATTATTTCCACTAGATGAGTGAGATCATGTGCTATTAGAAATACACTTATAAGAACCGAAAATGAGACAAGCAATAATGGTTATGGGTTTCAGAGAGGAAGGGAGAGGGAAAGAGATAGAAACAACAATGACAGGCAATCATTGATCGGCTGCCTCCTCCATAACCCCCCATTGGGGATCCAGTCCACAACTCAGGCATGTGCCCTGACTGGGAATCAAATCATGACCTCCTGGTTCACAGGTCAACACACCCGCCTGGCTTTGGGCACATCTTAATCCCTTCCCCTTCTTCTTCCATCACCCCAAACTACCCTTCTGACAAACATCAAAATGTACTCTGTATCTGTAAGTTTGTTTCTGTTTTGTTTACTGTTTTTAGATTCCACATACAAGTGAAATCATATGGTATTTGTCTTTCTTTGATTTATTTCACTTAGCATAATACCCTTTATATCTATCCATGTTGTTACAAATGGTAAGATTTCATTTTTTATGGCTGCGTTATATTCCATTATACAAATATACCATATATTCTTTATCCACTCATCTATTGATGGACATGTAGGTTGCTTCCATATCTTGGTTACCTATCCTAGCTAATAAAGAGGGAATATGCTAATTGACCACCACACCATCACAAAGAAGGCAGCACCCACAGCCAATAAGGAGGGAATATTCTAATTGACTGCCACTCCCTCAAAGATGGCAGCACCCACAGCCACAAGATGGTGGTGCCCAGTCCCCTCAGCCCCACCAGGGCAGCAGGCATGTGGCATGGCTGGGCCCACCCCCAGGTGGGTCTGGCCACTCCGCATGCCTGCCTCCAGAGTCTCCCAGTCCCCTCAGCCTCCTTGCCACCCAGGGCTGGCCTGAGGCACAGGCAAGCCTCAGATGGCAGCTGCCCAGTCAACTCCCGAGGTGCGGGCAAGCCCAGATGGTGGCTGCCCAGGCACCCAGGGCCAGTCCGAGGCTCTGGTAACCAGGGTTGGGACGAGACTTGTTCTGCCAGCAGTGGCAGCAGCAGAGGTGTGATGAGGCGTCACCTTCCACTGATCACCGGGTCACTTCCCACCCCTGAGGGCTCCTGGACTGTGAGAGGGGGCAGGCCGGGCTGAGGGACCCCCCTCTCCAGTGCATGAATTTTCATGCACCAGGCCTCTAGTCCTACCTAATAATAGAGTAATATGTAAATTGACTGCACCTTCGCTATGCCTAAGCCACGCCCACCAGCCAATCAGGAGCAAATAAACCCAACCAAGATGGCTACAGCCACTGAGAGCGGGCGGGAGGCTTGAGTTTCCACGGTAACAAAAGAAGCCATCCTGTTGCCAGCCTAAGCCTCCACTCAAGGCTACAAAGTTTCAATTATAGAAGGTGAATTAACTCCAACAGAAATCGCTGCTGGCCGCGGAGTGAGCAGCAGGCTTGGCTTTGCTCCAGGCTACAAAGTTTCAATTGTAGAAGGTAAATAAATTCCAGATACCAGGGCCTCGTCTTGGGTCACCAGGGGATGTGGCCAGCCTGCAAACCACCACAGGCCCCTCGCTCAGGCCGCTCCACACCCCAAAGGAACCCCCACCCTTCAGGGCAAACCAGTCAGCCCCCACCCATGCACCAGGCCTCTATCCTATCTAATAAAAAAGTAATATGCAGATTGACCATCACTGCAACACACAATATAGCTGCCCCCATGTGGTCAAAGATCCTGCCCCCATGTGGACACAAGATGGCCACCACAAGATGGCCAGCAGGGGAGGGCAGTTGGGAGGCACCAGGCCTGCAAGGGAGGGCAGTTGGAGGTGATCAACCCTGCAGGGGAGGGCAGTTAGGGGTGACCAGGCTGGCAGAGGAGGGAAGTTGAGGGCAAACAGGCTGGCTGGGGAGCAGTTAGGCATCAATCAGGCTGGCAGCAGAGTGGTTAGGGGGTTATCAGGCTGGCAGGCAGAAGCGGTAGGGGCAATCAGGAAGGCAGGCAGGTGATCAGTTGGGAGCCAGCAGTCCTGGATTGTAAGAGGGATATCCAACTGCCCGTTTAGGCCCGATCCGGGATCGGGCCTAAATGGGCAGTCAGACATCCCTTGAGGGGTCCTAGATTGGAGAGGGTGCAGGCTGGGCTGAGAGACACGCCCCCCTCCATGCACGAATTTTGTGCACCAGGCCTCTAGTTATATATAAAACCCTAATATGCAAATACAATGGTGGAACAGCCAGTTGCTATGACATGCACTGACCTCCAGGGGTCACGTGCAGAACATGGCGGGCATTGGCAGCAGGCGGCAGAGTGCAAAACATGGTGGGTATTGGCTGTGGCTGGAAGGTAGAGCAGGTGAATGGGGGCTCTAGACCAAGGCGGGGTGCTGGTCGCTGTCATTGGGGCAAGCCTCTGGTGGTTACTGAAAATTTTTTGTTTCCGTGTGCTGAGGTCCTGCCTGGTGCTTGCACCTGCTGCCGGTGCTGGCCCCACTTGCACCCACTGTTGGTGCTGGAGCCACCGCTCGCAGCCGCTGCCAGCACCCGGTGCCCACCCTGATTGCTTGGTGCCATCAGCAGGTGCGAGTGGTGGCTGCAGGCCACGATCGCCCCTCAGGGCTTCTCCACCTCCCCCTGCTCCTGAGGGATGATCGATCAGGGCTGGAAGCCACCTCTTGCACCTGCTGCCGGTGATGGCCCTGGTTGCACCCACTGCTGGCACAAGAGCTGAGGCTCGCACCACTGCCAGCGCTGGCCCTGCTCGCATCCACAGTCAGTGCCAGAGCTGCTGCTCACACCCGCTGCCAGTGCCCGGTGCTGGTGCTGATCTCTTGGTGTCGTCAGTGGGTGCAAGTGGTGGCTACTGGCCCCAATCACCCCTGAGGGCTTCTCCACCTCCCCTTGCTCCTGAGGGGTGATCGGGGCAGTAGCCACCATTTGCACCTGCTGCTGGTGCCAGCCCTAATGGCTTCATGCCATCAGTGGGTGGGAGTGGCGGTGGCGGGAGAGGGGCTGCCAGCAGAGAGGGGATTGGAGGCCACAGTAAAAGGCGCTGGGAGAGGGCTTGGAGGATGGGCCAAGACCTGCCCCTGTGCCCACCACAGCCTCGTGGCCCACAGTTCCTTTCAAGGTGCACTGGTCCCCTAGTAGTAAATAATGCTGCAATAGACATAGGGTTGTATATATCTTTTTGAAAAAGCATTTTCTTTTCCTGCTCATTTTCTCTGTATTTATTGACAGAGTATGACTTCGTTTAATGACATTAAGTGTAACAACTAAAATCATGAATAATTTGAGCTAATATCATAATTTCATCAAAAGTGTTCACTAAACACACACAACTGATTCAATATAATAGACTTCTAATTCAGCACAGTATGTGTTCATTTCCAATGATAGGTAGTGATCGAAGTTTGATACAATTGAGGCAAGAAAGAAAGGTATTTGCCTGTTTGACTCTTTCAGCATATTTTTAAATTTTATTTTTAATGAAATTTTTTGGGGATATAGGTTAATGAGATTATATAGGTTTGAAGTGTACATTTCTATGATACATGATCTGTATATTGCATTGTGTGCCCAACCCCAAAGTCATATAATCTATCACCAGGTATTTGGCCCCCTTTACTCCCCCCAACCCCCTTCCCTCTGGTAATGAGCATACTGTTGTCTATGTCTCTGAATTTCAGTTATATCTCACATATGAGTGAAATCATATGGTTCTTAGCTTTATTTGACTGACTTACTCCACTTAGTACAATATTCTCAACCTCCATCCATGTTGTCTCAAGTGGCAGTATTTTATATTTTCTTATGGATGAGAAATATTCCATGGCATATACGTACCACATCTTCTTTATCCAATCATCTATTGAAGGACACTTTGGTTGTTTCCATGTCTTGGCCACCATGAAAAATGTTGTAATGAACATAGTTGGGTATATATCTTTGAGAATAAATGTTTTCAAATTTTGGGGGGTAGATACCCAAGAGAGGTTTGTTGGGTCAAAAGGTAACTCCATTTTTAATTTTGAGGAACCACCATACTGTTTTACATAGTGGCTGTACCAGTTTACATTCCCATCAGCAGGGAATGAGGGTTCCTTTTCCTCCACAACTTTTCCAATACTTGCTATTAATTTCCTTATTGATAATAGGCATTCTAACCAGTGTGAGGTGGTATATCATTGTAGTTTTGATTTGCAATTCTCTAATAGCTAACCAAGTTGAGCATGTTTTCACATATCTGTTGGCCATTTGTCTTCTTGGGAGAAGTGTCTGTTCAGATCCTCTGTCCTTTTTTTCCTCTACTTTTTAAATATATATTTTTATTGTTGATAGTATTACAGATATCTCCCATTTTCTCCTCCTCCTTCTCCCAGCCCCTACCCACTACCATATGTCTTCACCACCCTACTGCCTGTGTCCATGGGCTATGCATATAAGTATATAAGTTCTTTGGCTTAACTCTTATTATCCCCCCAATCCCACATTGAGGTATGTCAGTCTGTTCCATGCCTCCCTGTTTCAGGTCTTATTTTGTTGGTAAATTCCTTTTGTTCACTAAATTCCACAAATAGGTGAGATCATGTAATATTTCTCTTTCTCAGTCTAACTTATTTCACATGGCATAATATTATCCAGATCCATCCATGCTGTCCCAAAGGGTAAGAGATCCCTATTTTTCACAGCTGCATAGTATTCCATAGTGTAAATGTCCCACAGCTTTTTTATCCATTCATCTACTGATGGGAACTTGGGCTGTTTCCAAATCGTAGCTATCCTACATAATAATAGACAAATATGCAAATTGACCATACCTCCGCTACACCCAAGCCACGCCCACCAGCCCAAGCCACGCCCACCAGTCAATCAGGGCGAGTATGCAAATAAACCGAACCAAGATGGCTACAGCCACCGAGAGCAAGGTTTCCCAGGCAAAAGAGGGAAACAAGCTTTCCGCCTGCCCTTGACAGGCCTAAGCCTCCACTCAAGCTACAAAGTTTCAATTATAGAAGGTAACAAATTCAAACAGAATGGCGGCAGCCATGGAGCTGGAGAGACCAGGCCAGGGTTGCCCGCGGTAACAGAGAAAGCAAAGCTTTCCGCACACCCTGGCCGGGCTCAGGCCTCTGCTTAAGGCTACAAAGTTTCAATTATAGAAGGTGAATTAACTCAAACAGAAATGGCTGCCGGTGGAGCATGCAGGAGGCTTGGCTCCACTCCAGGCTACAAAGTTTCAATTGTAGAAGGTAAATAAATTCCAGATAACAGTGCCTCCTCTTGGGTCGCCAGGGGTCGTGGATGGCCTGCAAACCACCACAGGCCCCTTGCTCAGGCTGTCCCATGCCCCAAGGGAACCCCCACCCTTATCTGGGACACACTTCAGGGCAAACCAGCTGGCCCCCACTCCTGCACCAGGCCTCTATCCTATCTAATAAAAGAGTAATATGCAGATTGACCACCACTCCAACACACAATATGTCTGTCCCCATGTGGTCAAAGATGACTGCCCCCATGTGGACACAAGATGGCCACCACAAGATGGCCAGCAGGGGAGGGCAGTTGGGAGGCACCCGGCCTGCAAGGGAGGGAAGTTGGAGGAGATCAACCCTGCAGGGGAGGGCAGTTAGGGGTGCCCGGGGCAGCAGAGGAGGGAAGTTGGGGGCAAACAGGCTGGCAGGGGAACAATTAGGCATCAATCAGGCTGGCAGCAGAGTGGTTAGGGGTGATCAGGCTGGCAGGCAGAAGCGGTTAGGGGCAATCGGGAAGGCAGGCAGGCAAGCAGTTGGGAGCCAGCAGTCCTGGATTGTGAGAGGGGTCCCAGATTGGAGAGGATACAGGCTGGGCTGAGAAACAACACCCCCCCCACGTGCATGAATTTCGTGCACCGGGCCTCTAGTTGTAAATAATGCTGCTATGAATATAGGGGTGTATATATTCTTTCTGATTGGTGTTTTTGGGTTTTTAGGATATATTCCCAGAAGTGGGATCACTGGGTCAAATGGAAGTTCCATTTTTAACTTTTAAAGGAAACTCCATACTGCTTTCCATAGTGGCTGCACCAATCTGCATTTCCACCAATAGTGAACTTGTGTTCCCTTTGTCCTTATCCTGGCCAGCACTTGATTTTTCTGATGATAGCTGTTCAAACAGGTGTGAGGTGATATCTCATTGTCATTTTAATTTACATCTCTCTGATGATCAGTGACTTTGATCCTTTTTTCATGTGTCTCTTGGCCATTAGTATATCCTCTTTGGAGAAATGTTTATTCAGGTCTTCTGCCATTTTTTAAATTGGATTGCTTGTCTTTTTTTTGTTGAGTTGTATGAGTAATTTATATATTTGGGATATAAATCCCTTATCAGATACATCATTGGCAAATATGTTCGCCCAATCAGAGGGTCTTCTTTTTAATTTGATGGTGGTTACTTTTACTGTGCAGAAGCTTTTTATTTTGATGTAGTCCCATTTGTTTATTTTCTCCTTAGTTTCCTTTGCCCTAGGAGATGTATCCATAAATATATTGTCAAGTGAGATGTATGAGATTTTACTGCCTATGTTTTCTTCTAAGATTTTTATGGTTTCATGCATTACATTTAAGACTTTTACCCACCTTGAGTTTATTCTTGTGTATGGGACAAGTTGGTGGCCTCATATCAAGTGTCTTTCCAGTTTTCCCAACACCATTTGTTGAAGAAACTCTTTACTCCATTTTATGTTCTTACCTCTGTTGTCAAATATTAATTTACCACAATGGTGTGGGTCGATGTCTGGGGTCTGTGTTCTGATCCATTGGTCTATATGCCTGTACGTGTGCCTCATACCAGGCTGTTTTGGTTATAATGGCTTTGTAGTGTAGTTTGACATCCAGTATTGTGATCCCCTCTACTAATTCTTTTTTAAAAAATTCTTTATTGATTAAGGTATTACATATGTGTCCTTATCCCCCCATTACCCCCAACCACCCCCCATTCATGCGCTCACTCCCCCTGTTGTCTATGTCCATTGTTTAGGCTTATATGCATGCATACAAGTCCTTTGGTTGATCTCTCCTCTTTACCCCCACCGTCCCCTACCTTCCCTCTGAGGTTTGATGGTCTGATTAATGCTTCTCCATCTCTGGATCTGTTTTTGTTCATCAGTTTATGTTATTCACTAGAAGCCCGGTGCACGAAATTCGTGCACGGCGGGGGGTTGTCCCTCAGCCCAGCCTGTACCCTCTCCAATCTGGGACTCCTGGAGGGATGTCCGACTGCCCGTTTAGGCCCGATCAACGGGCAGTCGGACATCTCTCTCACAATCCAGGACTGCTGGCTCCCAACTGCTTGCCTGCCTGCCTTCCTGATTGCCCCTAACCGCTTCTGCCTGCCAGCCTGATCACCCCCTAACCACTCCGCTGCCAGCCTGGTTGATGCTTAACTGCTCCCCTGCCAGCCTGTTTGCCCCCAACTTCCCTCCTCTGCCAGCCTGGTCACCCCTAACTGCCTCTCCTGCAGGGTTGATCACCTCCAACTGCCCTCCCTTGCAAGCCTGGTCCCTCTCAACTGTCCTCCCTTGCAGGCCAGGTGCCTCCCAACTGCCCTCCCCTGCTGGCCATCTTGTAGTGGCCATCTTGTGTCCACATGGGGGCAGGATCTTTGACCACATGGGAGCAGCTATATAGTGTGTTGCAGTGATGATCAATCTGCATATTATTCTTATTAGATAGGATAGAGGCCTGGTGCACGGGTGGGGGCCAGCTGGTTTGCCCTGAATGGTGTCCAGGATCAGGGTGGGGTTCTCTTGGGGCGTGGCGCGGCCTGAGTGAGGGGCCTGTGGTGGTTTGCAGGCCGGCCACGCCCCCTGGCAACCCAAGCAGAGGCCCTGGTATCTGGAATTTATTTTCCTTCTACAATTGAAACTTTGTAGCCTAGAGCGGAGCCAAGCCTGCTGCTCCCTCAGAGGGCCCCAGCCATTTCTGTGGCAGTTAATTCACCTTCTACAATTGAAAATTTGTAGCCTTAAGCGGGTGAGCCCGGCCAGGGTGTGCGGAAAGCTTTGCTTCCCCTGTTGCCGCCAGCAACCCTGGCCTGCTCTCTCAAGCTCCATTCTGCCGCCATTTGTTTGAATTTGTTTACCTTCTATACTGAAACTTTGTAGCTTGAGTGGAGGCTTAGGCCTGCAACGGCTATGGAAAGCTTGGCTTGCTCTGTTACCTGGGAAACCTTGCTCTCTGTGGCTGTAGCCATCTTGGTTTGGGTTAATTTGCATACTCACCCTGATTGACTGGTGGACTTGGCTTGACTGGTGGGCGTGGCTTATGTAGCAGAGTGATGGTTAATTTGCATATTACCATTTTATTAGAGAGGATTATATTCCACCAATGAGTGAGATCATGTGATATTTATATTTCTCTTACTGGCTTATTATGTTTAGCATAATGCTCTCCAGGTCCATCCATGCTTTTGCAAATGGTAAGAATTCCCTCTTTTTAAATGCAGTGTAGTATTCCATTGTGTAGATGTACCACAGTTTTTTAATCCACTTATCTGCTGATGGGCACTTAGGCTGTTTCCAAATCTTAGCTATGGTGAATTCTGCTGCTATGAACATAGGGGTGCATATATCCTTTCAGATTGGTGCTTCTAGAGTCTTGGCATATATTCCTAGAGGTGGGATCACTGGGTCAAATGGGAGTTCCATTTTTAGTTTTTGAGGAAACTCCAAACTGTTCTCCACAGTGGCTGCACCAGTCTGCATTCCCACCAGCAGTGCACGAGGGTTCCTTTTTCTCCGCATCCTCACCAGCACATGTTGTTTATTGATTTGTTGGTGATAGACACTCTGGAAGGTGTGAGATGGTACCTCATTGTTTTGATTTCCATCTCTCAGATGATTAGTGATTTTGAGCATGTTTTCATATGACTCTTGGCCTTCCTAATGTCCTCTTTTGAAAAGTGTCTATTTAGGTCCTTTGCCCATTTTTTGATTGGATTGTTTATCTTCCTTTTGTTAAGTTGTATGAGTTCCCTATAAATGTTGGAGATTAAACCTTTATCGGTGATAACATTGGCAAATATGTTCCCCATACAGTGGGCTTTCTTGTTGTTTTGTTGATGGTTTCTTTTGCTGTTCAAAAGCTTTTTATTTTGATGTAGTCCCATTTATTTATTTTCTCTATAATTTCCATTGTCCAAGGAGCAGTATCAGTGAAGAAATTGCTTTGGCATATGTCTGAGATTTTGCTGCCTGTGGATTCCTCTGGTATTTTTATGGTTTCCTGTCTTATGTATAAGTTCTTTAACCATTTTGAGATTATTTTTGTGTATGGTGTAAGTTGGTGGTCTAGTTTCATTTTTTTTGCATGTATCTGTCCAATTTTCCCAACACCATTTATTGAAGAGACTGTCTTGACTCCATTGTATGTTCTTGCCTCCTTTGTCGAATATTAATTGAGCATAGTGTTTTGGGTTGATTTATGGGTTCTCTCTTCTATTCCATTGGTGTATATGTCTGTTCTTGTGCCAGTACCAGGCTGTTTTGAGAATAGTGGTTTTGTAATACAGCTTGATATCTTGTATTGAGAGCCCACCTACTTTGTTCTTCTTTCTCAGAATTGCTGCAGCTATTCGGGGTCATTTTTCATTCCAGATGAATTTTTAGAAAATTTGTTCTAGGTCTGTGAAATATTCTATTGGTATTTTAAAAGAGAGTGCATTGAATCTATAGATTGCTTTTGGTAGTATGGACATTTTGATGATGTTGATTCTACCAATCCATGAACACGGTATGCTCTTTCATCTGTTTATGTCTTCCTCTATCTCTTTTTTCACTGTCCTGTAGTTTTTTCACATATAGGTCTTTTACCACCTTAGTTAAGTTTATTCCTAGGTATCTAAATATTTTTGGTGCAATGGTAAATGAGATTGCTTTTTCAGTCCCTATTTCTGTAAGTTCACTATTTTTGTATAGAAATGTCATAGATTTCTTGGTGTTAATTTTGTATCCTGCTACATTGTCAAATTCATTTATGAAGTGTAATAATTTATTTTGATGAAGTCTTTAGGGTTTTCAATGTAAAGTATCACATCATCTGCAAATAAGGACAGTTTTACTTATTCTTTTCCAATTTGAATGCCTTTTATTTCTTCTTGATGTCTCATCACAATGGCTAGTACTTCCAGTACTATGGCAAAAAGGAGTGGTGATAGTGGGCATCCCTGTCTTGTCCCTGTTCTTGGGGAAATGGTTTTAATTTTTGCTCATTGAGTATGATGTTGGCTGTGGGTTTATCATCTATGGCTTTTATTATGTTGAGGTATGATACTTCCATTCCCACCTTCCTAATAGTTTTTATCAAGAAAGGGTGTTGGATTTTGTCAAATGCTTTTTCTGTCAATTGATATGACTATGAGATTTTTATTTCTCAATTTGTTTATGTAATGTATCACGTTTATTGCTTTGCAGATATTGTACCATCCTTCCATTCCCAGGATAAATCATACTTGGTCATGGTGTATGTACATTCGGATGTACTGCTGGATCCTATTTGCTAGAATTTTGTTGAGAATTTTGGCGTCTATGTTCATGAGGGTTATTGGCCTGTAATTCTCTTTCATTGTGTTGTCTTTGTCTCGTTTTCGTATTAGGGTGATACTGGCTTCATAGAATGAGCTTGAAAGTGTTCCTTCCTCTTGAATTTTTTGGAATAATCTGAGGAGGATAGGTTTTAGTTCTTCCTTAAATGTTTGTTAAAATTCCCCTGTGAAGACGCCTGGCCCTGGGCTTTTGTTTCCTGGAAGCTTTTTGATGACTGCTTCAATTTCATCCATATTCATCAGTCTATTGAGATTTTTAGAATCTTCCTCATTGACTTTTGGAGGATTGTATTTTTCTAGGAATATGTCCATTTCCTCCAGGTTGTCTAGTTTGTTAGAATAGAGTTGTTCATAGTATTTTCTAACAATCCTTTGTATTTCTGTGGGGTCTGTTTTTATTTCGCCTCTTTTATTTCAGATTTTGTTTATTTGGGTCCTCTCTGCTTCCTGGTGAGCCCGGCTAGAGGTTCATCAATCTTGTTTATCCTTTCAAAGAAGCAGCTCTTGATTTCATTGAGCTTTTTTATTGTTGTTTTGTTGTTGTTGTTTGTTTGTTTGTTTGTTTGTATTCTTTTCTTTCGTCTCTCTATCATTTATTTCTGCTCTGATCTTTTTATTTAATATATTTTATTGATTTTTTTACAGAGAGGAAGAGAGAGGGATAGAGAGTTAGAAACATCGATGAGAGAGAAACATCGATCAGCTGCCTCCTGCACACCCCCCACTGGGGATGTGCCCGCAACCAAGGTACATGCCCTTGACCGGAATCGAACCTGGGACCCTTGAGTCCGCAGGCCGACGCTCCATCCACTGAGCCAAACCGGCTTCGGCTCTGCTCTGATCTTTATTATCTCCTTCCTTCTGCTCACTCTGGGCTTTATTTGTTGCTCTCATTCTAATTTTCTGAGTTGTAGAGTTAGATGATTTCCTACCATTTTTTTTCTTGTTTTTTTTTTTTTTTTTTGAGGTAGTCCTGTAGAGCTATAAACTTCTCTCTCAGGACTACTTTCATTGTATCACATAGATTTTGGATTGTTGTGCTTATTGTCAATATTTTCCAGGATGCTTTTAATTTCTACCTTGATCTCTTTGGTTACCCAATCATTGCTTAATAGCATGCTATTCAGCTTCCAAGTGTGTGAATTTTTTGTATTGTTTTTATTGTAGTTTATTTCTAATATTACACCATTTTGGTCTGAGAAGATGCTGGATATGATTTCAATCTTCTTGAATTTGGGGATACTTTGCTTGTGACCCAATCTGTGCTCTATTTTTTAAAATGTCCCTGTGCACTTGAGAAGAATGTATATTCCCTGGTTTTGGGGTGAAATGTTCTGAAGATGTCAATTAAGTCCATCTGATCTAGTGAGTCATTTAGTATTGCTGTTTCTTTGCTGATT